>NC_140588.1:102887140-103489140 GCF_964204655.1 Triturus cristatus
GTCTGAGAAGAGGAGAGAACAACCTGAAAGCTCTGTTTATGGAAAAATGATTTCCTCTTCTGCACACTTTGAAAAGGCTTCAACAACTTCTTCTCCCCTGCAGACCGCTGCACCATCGTGTTCAAATCGTCCCCAAAAAGCCGGGTACTCTTAAAAGGCAGTTTATGAATCAAAGCCTTTGGAGCAGCCACAAGACGCCAAGGCTTCATCCACAGAGACCGCCGACCAGCCACCGCTTCCACGGCAGCCGACGAGAAGGCCCACAGTGATCAAAAGTTACATCCTTCAAAGACTTAGGATCAAACCCCAGTACCTCATGAATATGGGCCAACCAGTGCTTAATTTGTAAAATATTAAGTCCAGGTGCTAAAAAAAATGTAGGCGGCTACACCCATCTATCCTAGCTCCTTCCACTTCCTGCACTGCTCCACCCACTTACTCTATTGGCTGCACCCACATCCTCAACTGGCACTGCTGAACACCAGGTGTAATATCCGATCTGAATTGCAGCAAGGGAGATTTCCTCATGTAAGTTTCTGATAGGCGGTTCCCGCCACCCCCAAGAAAACTTTGAAGAAAAGGAAAGCAAAAGGGCAATTAAAGCACAATTTTGGAATATACTAGCTAAAATAACTAATGCAACTGATGCAACTTCTGCAACATAGGGTTTACTTAACTAATAACAATTCATTTCTACCCAAACATTTTTTTTGTGTAAACTTAGGATAGTCAAAGACTGGGAAAAAAACATAACTTTCTAACCTGTACCATGCTGTTTGCATCTAGCGCTTTGATGGCAGTTCATAGCTCACTGTACTAGATCATGATTGTAACTTATGAATTGCACAGTAACAAAAGGATCTCTGTGACATAAGCAGCATCCCCCTGAGCTATGCACATAAAATACTGTTCTGTAATCTGCATAGTACAGGTTCTTTGCAGCAGGCATATTAAACCTCTGCGCTACCTTAGATGAGTCAAAACTGTCACTAGACAAAACTCCAATCTGTCTCCGGCAGGTACATTAATCACCAGAGTTATCTTGGCACATTTATTGTTGCCCGAAAACTATTGTATATACAAAACTCTGCAGTGTTTTTAAAACTGCTGCGCTGCTACAAAATGTGCCCCCCACTCTTCCAGCTTTCCGGTACGGCTTGACTGGCCTTGATGTAGATCATGTATTAAGGACAGTGGAAGTCTGGGCTAAAGGGAGGTGGCACAGTCTTTATTTGAAGAGCAGTAGCTCACTATGTGTTGCAAAGAGTAGTCTGCCACCATTTGGTGTTCTGGAAAAGGAGCACAACGTGTGCGGTAAGGACAGCTGACACCATCTCTGCATTTGAGGAAGGTGGGTGGACTCTGTGTTAAGGGCAGGTAGCACATGCCTTTTTCCTTGAGCTCCTTTTATAACCCTCACTGTCCCAAGGTGTCTCACATGCAATCGTCATCTGTAACCACAATGTCCTCGGACCCCTCACTTATCCACAGGCCCAGATTTCTCTAACAACCTATACCCCCACTCCCTGACAATGCAGCCCCAGAGACCCTGTTATTCAGATATTGTTTACTTACAATTTTTTAAACAGTAAGTGCCAGGTTTCTAAGTTTTACTTAGAATAGAATGGTCAGTATTACTGAATGTTGGTGTGCAGAATGCCAAAGCTACAAGGGTTGGATTGGCCTACAGGGCAATTAGATCATGACCGATGGGTTGACCTGACAGGTTAATGTGTGGACCTTTTTTTGGCTGTTTCTGGGAGTGTTTTATGGTCTACTGGGCTGGGTTTTTCCTTTTCATTTCCTTGGTATTAAAACAAACATTGTCTGCAGCAAGCTCAAATCCATGCCGATTTACGTAGCTTGAAAATTACTTGTATAACTTTTCTTACAAGCTTAAAGGCTGAAGTTGAAGGCTGAATACTCTTGAATCCACCTCATGCCTTTTTAATGCACGCCCAAAACTCTCCCTGCCACTTTATTTCAATCTTGCAGGTTCCTTCTCAGCCCTGCTTTTTTCCCTATGTCACAGTTTCTCTGTAGGATTTCAATGCAGGCCAGTCCACCTCTGGGATCACGTATTTAAGATAATAACATTGTGAAGTGCACTATAAAATAAAAATGAAAATGGTGAAAGTTTGCTTTATGCAGATGAACTGTTCCCAGGACAGCCGACACGCTTGAGGCCTCAATCACTAAGACAGCCGTGCATCGAAGGTTAGCTGAGGTATCAGGAGCCTGACTTTCAGTTGTAATCCAGCCTCTCAATCACAGAACAAGGTGTTCACCATTACTCCGTTGCTGCAGGTGCACTCTGTACATCAGCACACGTGTGAATGGTAACGCGTATGCATTACTAGAACTTTACCATTACTCCGTGGCTCCTGGTGCACTCTGTACATCAGCACACGTGTGAATGGTAACGCGTATGCATTACTAGAACTTTACCATTACTCCGTGGCTCCTGGTGCACTCTGTACATCAGTACACGTGTGAATGGTAAAGCATATGCATTACTAGGACTTCACCATTACTCCATCGCTACAGGTGCACTCTGTACATCAGCACACGTGTGAATGGTAACGCGTATGCATTACTAGAACTTTACCATTACTCCGTCGCTGCAGGTGCACTCTGTACATCAGCACACGTGTGAATGGTAACGCGTATGCATTACTAGAACTTTACCATTACTCCGTCGCTGCAGGTGCACTCTGTACATCAGTACACGTGTGAATGGTAACGCGTATGCATTACTAGAACTTCACCAATACTCCGTGGCTCCTGGTGCACTCTCTACATCAGTACATGTGTAAATGGTAAAGGGTGTGCATTACTAGTTCACCATTAGTCCGTGGCTACCGGTGCACTCTCTACCTAGAATCCTAGAATGTGGCGTTTACATTCTAGGATTCAGGCTCCGGGCGCTTTCATGCCATGAATAGGGGCAGCGCTTTCACCTTCTGAGTGCAGACAGAAAGGAGGGAGTGCTGCGCACATTATTAACAAAATGAGCGCACGTCTCTTTGATTCAACCTCAAGAGAGGGGGCGAGCAGCTAGTGCCCAACCGCCGCGAGAGGAACATGTCAATGATGTCAAAAAATCACTACTTACTGGGACTGCTGCCTTTCAGTTTTATTTAGTTTGAGGCCTCCTGCGCACCACGCTGCTTGCTTCTTGTGTAGTCGGCCGAAAAGCGTTGCGGCTGCGCAGTATGCTAGGGTGGGCCGTAGTAAAAACACTGATCCTATTGGTCCGACTCAGGGTACACACATGATGATTGCCATTAGGGAACGAGCGGGTTTATAATATATTTTGCAAGCGGTCGTTGTAGATCAGTGCTTGCTTGATTGGAGCGAGTGACCTGTAATTTACGATGGGGCAGGTACCCAAGCAGTTTCGGGCACTGCGTGTGTGCTTCATAAGGTAGGCGCGGTGTTTTACATACATAATCACATGATATCGGCTGTTCACCGGGGAGACCCATGTCAACTTAGTGAGCAGCCAATATCGCATGTAGACCTGGCCCTGAAAATGAAGTGCCAGTGCTTAGCACCGGTAAGCACCGGCACAAATTAAGCACTGGGGCCAACATGTCAGAAAAAACGTTACCCTGAATATACTTCCCCTTAGAGGAATTGTCCATGTCCTCATCCTCCTCCCCTTTAGACTTCTTGGCAGAAGGATCCAGCAGTGCAGCCTGAACAGCGGAATTAATAAAATCCTGCAGATCTGACCTGGAAATCTGCAACAGGTCATCTTTCTGCAGGTCCTGCACATTATTCTGCTTAGACAGAGACTTGGCAGGCACTGGGGCCGAATCCTCATCCCCCATAGCTAAGGCAGAAAACACCATCAGGAACCAATAGAGCAAAAAAGGAAGAGCCCAGCAACTCCCCCTAAATACCGCCTCCCAGCAATCAAGTTTCAAAACCCACAAGACTTGAATTGCCAAAAAGACAGCCTAGCTGCCTCCCCCACAGCCATTTACACATAAGACATGGCCGCAGGAGCCACTTGCTGCTGTAAGCCCTCAGCACCGAAACGACCCGTCAACCGAACACAAAGAAAGCTCCCAGCCCAGCCAAGCATATGCGCAGGGAGCGCGTACGGAAAACAGAACAGGGACGCGACCAACCGGAACACCAGTAAGGCCAGTGTCTTAACCACAAATATAATCACAAAACAAGCATTGGCATAGCCAATAGGTCTCGCCTTTGGGACCTTATAAGTGTTTAGCCATGCAAAAGTTGCATAACTAAATACTTATAAGGTCCCAAAAGCGAGACCTATTGGCTATGCCAATGCTTGTTATTGGACGGCACGTTTTGGGTTTGTGCCGCAATGTTTAAGCTCTTTTCCTCTAACCACAGAATTTGAGAATTCTGTAAAGTTTAGCCTCAGATTGGCGCTGAAGTGTGGACCTATGCTCAGAAATACCATGTTGTCGTCATTTAAAGAGACTCTAAGTGGTCAGTGAAGATCCCACGATGTTAACTGGGGTGACAGGTAAGTTTTCTTTCTCCGATCTGCTGCCCCAGACACCCCATCAGTCTGAAGGAAAGGCTCTGAGGCTGGAACTGCCATGGGGAGTGAGCGCCGCCCATGTGAGGGACCTGCCGTTTGTCTGCTTCGGTATTTTACTGCAGCGGTCGATGGTTTTCCTCTCTTGTAGTCTCGCATGTGTGTAGTGCAGTTCGAGGCTCCCACGGTGCTACTTTTGTTGGGCATGAATTGGGAGAAGGGTGTTAAAGAGGAGACCAGCTTCTAAAATCTCCCCTCGAGCTCTGACCAGTTTTGTTTTTTCCTTTTGTTTACATCTGTTCTGCTGCATTTTCTGTCTGCGCTGTAAACCCACCTTCCTGCTGCTGGCGCGTGTGTTGTGCTCACTCCCTGTGGCCATTCCTTCTTCCTAGGAGCCAAGTGTGACGTGCCTGTCCGTGTCCATGGATGGCCACCTGATGCTGTCCGGGTCTCACGATGAGACAGTCCGGCTGTGGGACATCCAGAGCAAGCAGTGTCTCCGGACTGTGGCACACAAAGGTGAATGGGGAGTGCAGGGGGGCGTCAGGTGTGTGTGTAGTACCTTGCCAGAGCACAGGAGCTTGCTTGGGTTACTGGGGGTGCAAGGAGCTGTGTATCTGCAAAGAACAGAGTGCTCTGCTAAACCCAGTATAGAGATACAACCTCGCTTGGCGCTGTAGCTCCCGGGGTAGTGCGTAACCCTTGTACCTGCCTGGCATCCGTCCACTAACCCACGCTGCCGCAGTCGGGGCAGGTTAGTGGCGGCTTTGCCTTTTCCAGGGTGCGGCACCGCTGTGTGTGGTGGTCCCTTTAAAGGCGACCGGTTGTGCGGCCGCTAAAGTGAAAGTAATCATTTCACGGGCGCTTTGATGTTCGCAGTGGCCGCGCGGCTCACTGAGATCATCAAAGCGCCCGAGAAATGTACACGCAGGCTGCCAAATGGTGCGCGCGCCCGGCGCACATGCACTGTAGTTGGGGGCCTGAAAAGCACTCGTTTGCACTTCCAAATCCCCGTTTTCTATAGCTCTCGCCAGAGCAGCGCTAAAGCACTGGCTCAGCCGAGACCTAAAAACCATTGTATTGGAAAAACTCACCGCATCACAGCCTCTGCAACAGGACACCGATACGGAAGGAGAAAACACCAACACTTCAACAGCACGTCGGACAGGCAAAAAACAGGCATGGCAGTGGGTGGGAGGGGTTTATAGAATAGATATAAAAAAATACAGCGTTTTAGATTAGCCTGTCGGGAGGTAGGATTACCTCACTTGTGTAAAGACTGGGGCGAGGAGGACATATGAGGGGGTAAGTGAGCAGCAGATCACAGTTCCCACCACTGCCTAACAAAGGCTTTTACGAATATTGGTACAGCCATAGCTGGAGATTTAGCCATAGATTTACAAAGGTTTTGCGTCAGGCTTGAGTCTTTTTTTTATGCCGACCCGATGCAAAATCGATTTTTGTATTTTCCAAGCAATGCAAACGTCAATTTGCATTGCTTTGTGAAACAAAAAAAGTAACACAAGGCAGTGCATTGCGCTACCTTGCATTACTGTGTGTCGAGTAGGCATTCCATGTGCATCTTTCAATGGATTTTGATGCAAACCCATACTTATATATACAGGTTTGCACCAAAATGGTGCGCCTTCCCGAGGCTGACATAACAAGGAGAAATATATCTATATCTCCTCATTATTTGCTCTTTGCATGTGTGCTGCATTCTGCAGATTTTATGCAACACATTTGCAAAGAGAAAAGAGCCTCCATTGTATATTTTTTATGCAGGAAAGTACCCCTTGCTGAACAAAAACTATCCTGACCATAACACAGGCACCCTTGCACTATAGCATAATGGTGCCTGCGTTGGTGCTAGGCAACCCAAAGTGCACCAGCACAGAGAAAGAATGGCACTGCATCATTTCTTTGAAAATATGGCAAAGATCTGCCCTCTCCCTTTTACGCAACACAGTGCAGCAAATTCACTTTCTGCGCTGCGTTGCGTAAAATGTTTGTAAACATGCTCCTCAGAGTCAGCTCGTACCACACAAACAGTGCAACCTCTTATGTAAGAATGGGTGAGCTTAACTTCAGTGCTTAATTTGTAAAAGAATAAGTGGCAGGGCTCTGGTCAGGAGGCAACTGCAGCTTGCACCACACATTGCCCCTGCCATGCTGCCAATGATAGTAACAGCACAACTACTAACCATCACACTCCTACAAGTGTGACAGTTCTGACTACTTCAGGCCACCAAAGCTATAAGAATGGTTTGGGCAGCAGGTAATAGTCATTTTTAATGTATGCTGAATGAATAATTATCTATTGTTGTGGTCATCTCTAAATTAGCCAGACAGCGCCAACTTGTGGCAGACTGTCACAAGACTATCACAAGCACTGGTGTTAACAATTATGTGCTGGTACCCAGCTCCAGAAACCACCAGCTCAAATTAAGCACAGCCTTAGTGCTGTGGGTGCCAGCCTTTAGTCCCCAAAAACTTTTCAAACACCAAGCTGTTCTGAAAATCCAAAAATCCTCATCACATACAGTAAGTGCACTCTGTCCCCATTACAGTACCTCAGCTGCTGTAGCAACGCAGTCAGAGTTAGTACCCATATGAGGGACAGGCATCGGAATGGGTACTCTGATATAGTTTTAACCAATCCCAAAAAAAGAACCCTGTTTTGGGTAACTTTACCAACAACAGAGTGGATAGTTCCAGCGGCACTCCATCTGGGTGCCAGGACCTGAACTTCCATCTATGTGACGGATGGCAAAAAGGCCTCAGGAGGGGAGTCATAGTTCAAGACCCCTTTGAAAGACATTTATAAAGAGCAGGAAGCTCTCTCATACCATGCTTACAGACAGGGAGCTTGTCTGTCCAGGGCATCAGTCTGACAGTACAGTTAAGTGCCCGAGGAAAGAGTCTTTTGTCTGTGCCAGCGATGAGGACTGCTACAAAGAGGAGAGGAGTTCAGATACTGATTTGCAGCCAGACTCGCGTGTCAATGTCAATCCTCCATCGGGCCAGAGAGAACCAAGAAAGCTCACAAGCACAGCAAAGGGGCTTCAATGGCAGATGGTAAATTGGAATGGTACTCTTTACTTGGGATAGCAAAGTACATGCTTAAGATGTTAGGAAAACAGCTGAGGAGAAGGTGTGATGCTGGCCCTGGGCAGAAGACGCAGGAATTGTGTTAGAGGCTATGGTCACAGCGCCACCGGAGGTTGATCGTAGAGGGACACATTGCTGTTCAGATAGAAAAGTTTGGACATTCCATGGTGGTTCTGTCAGGGTAAATATCTGCATTTGACATGACTATTGACCAGGACTCTGGAGATGGCAGAAGACACCAAGGATTTAGGCACAGACATGAATCCCAACATTCTGGGTGGATGGGCCCAACTTGCCTTGTGTGTACATGTGTATAGTATGCCACTTTGTTTGCAATTTCAGTGGTGGATTACGTCAGCCTCCTTAATTAGATTGTCCTGAAGCTGACTAGGCTGATCTCTTCGGGGGCAGGTCCAGTGGATAAGGTGTTGCTTTTCCCAGAGCCCTTTCTAAAGGAGTTGAGCAGGTATGAGCAGCTTTATCAATATGGACAAGGACTAAATCTCACTCAAGAAGATCTTTATGAGGAGAGAATGTTCATCTGGGCAGCCCCAGTTCCAGGTCTGACATGATTTCCACCCCGTGGCACGCACATCTTTGTCATGATAAAAGGCAGAGCAATCCGTTCTTCCCTCACCAGTTGCAGAGGCAGTCAAATTAAAGAATGTAGAAGAAGATTAAGGATTTAAATATGGTCTGAGTTGCCATTATTCTCTTGCAAGGGTGGGGCAGAAGTCTAGCCTTGTTCTTCCACTACTGGAAAAAGATTTATCTTGAAATGTGAATGTTGTAGACAGTCTGTGGTTTTCATAAGGAGTTATTTTTACAGAATCTGGTTAGTGATGTGTCATTTCTTTGCAGCAGGATCGGTAGCTAATAAGCTCAGAAGTGGTAGACTTTCCGGAAACCGAAAAGACTGGTCGGGGGAGGAAACACAGTCTGTGATAATCTGTGTTCAATTCCTGGCTAATGTATTGTCACTTCAAGATGGATGGGATTCATTTGTTGCTAAATCTGGTCTTCGAAACAAGGAAGTACAGGTAAGAAAAAGTGCATACCTAAACCTCCCAGTATTTCCCCTGTACTGTTGATTCTGTCAGTTCCTCAGCAACACCAAGCCATGGAGTTTAACGGTTTATCGGGTCTTTCACTGGTATGCTGGTGCCTCACTGAGTTAGTGAAACTAGTGATAGCCAGTCAGCACACAAGGTCTATGGCAATGGATCTACTTCTGGATCTGTGCTTTCTGGCATGCAGAAGAAGCTCCTTAGTCATTCAGCATCCAAGCTAAGGTAAATCCTCAGGGAGCTCTGAAGTGCCTTTCAGAGGGCCATGAGATACCAAAGAGAGCCTCCCCGAACAGTCAGGCTCATAGCAGCTTCAATTTAGGCCACTTTTTCCATGAGCAATATCTCGGGTCAGGAGAAGGTAGGTCTTGATTATGGGGAAAACACTGCTTTGGTCAGTGCGTGCATGGTTTTCAACCCTCCTCTAATTGTCATCTGAATTTCCAATCATTCTCCATCATATTCCTTCACTTCTTCACGATCTCTTAAGTCTGAGGATGGGGACTTACCAGGTGTGGGTCAAGGGCACTCGTAATGAAGTCATTTGTCTTTTACCTCTTTGAGTGTCCTCCGACTTTTATTTTCCAGGATGTGCTTGTCATATTGCTTTGGCACCAAACTCTCTCTCATACTGTTACCTGTTGGTTTTAAAAAAAAAGTGGCAAGGTGGTGTTTGTGGAATGTCAGCCCTCTGAATTGAGACAGTCAAAGGCAAGGATCGACCAGAAGAAGCAACATGATTCGTAGGTCTTAGGGTGCAGCATGGCAAGCAATTTTTTGAGATTCATAGAAACTAGAAAATGAAGGGCAGCAGGGCTAGGTGAAAGTCAGAGTTTAGGATCTCAAGGCAAAGATGACAGCAATTCAAGCAAATCATTTACCACAAACTTTTTCACAGATTGTTATAAAATAAGGTTTCAGATTGAAATATTGAAAGTCTTTGGATTTTAAAGGGGTGCTAGAAAAGGGAACAAATTAAGCAAAACAATATTGGCTATTTATATAGTTCACAAAGCAAATATACTTATATTGTGACACTTAAAAGACAGATGCCTTTATACCCCAAGAGAGTGGGACTCAATTTATTGGCCTTTGCAAGCTGAAAAGCTGAGCCTTCCCTGCCATGATTCTGCCATCTGTGGGTCACCACAGCAGGGGCATCAACTCATTGAATTATTTTGCAGACTTTTAACGATGCATACATTGGTGAAAATGAAATATTGTCTATATTAACAGATGCCCCCATTGTGAACTCTACATCAACCTCAACTCACAAATATGTAGTTAGGCAGGCTCTGAGACCTAGGACCGGGGATTCCTGATTGCTAGGTCGCAGGTGGGAGGGTATGTAGTTACATACCCTCCCACCTGCGACCTAGCAATCAGCAGGCAGGAAATGCTTGATTAATCCTGCAGATAGGTACAGTGACATTAAAATGGCCCCAATAAAGCGCACATGGCTGGAGGGGGGTACGTACACTCCGAAAAACACCATAAAGTCAGATGCCAAATGAGTTAGGAACACATAGCCAATCAGGACCTAGCACACGTAGTGATCACGCGCTCCCCATGCCAGAAATCTCAACATGTTCACCACTGGTCACACTGTGTCCACGCAAGGTCAAGTCCCACCTGTAGTAACCATTGACCATTCATTTATGACACTAAAGGCAGCAACCCACATTCCTCACCATATATGGTACGCCGGAAACCTTTTATTACCTATTATATTTTGTATATAAGAAGGAAACCAACTGAATGTAAATTGAGATAGTCCTCGCACCGACTGCCTGTAACTGTTATCACGGTCAAGCACCTTTTGTCTTCTGTTTTTAAGGAATTCTACTTTGATCAACATTTTGGCGAGCCAGCCAAGAGGATTGGGACCTCATCCCTGACTGCAGCAGAAGGAAGGAGACCCCGCCCAGGTGGATTCACGATTGCGCAACGAGAACGATGGGCAGAAGTTCTACTGAATCCCCAGGGCGGAGGTCCGTCAGGAAGAAGCCATCACAGAGGGTAAGACTACATCCAAACCTAAAACATATTCTAAAGCCTTTGGTATATGGCAAACTAGGAAGAAGTGTAAAAAGATAGCCTGAGAGCCCTGCTACTGACAGGGTCTGGCATATTAGCTATTTCATATCTCCCAACTATATCAGTCATGAGGCGACCTCATAGACATTTCTGCGGACATCACCTTTGTTCAATTGCTGACAGCTAGCTAACGTGAATATAATGTAATACTGTGTAGATTCCCTTGATATGATTTTTGTGAGATAGCTTTCTTGATTGAGGGAGTTGACAACTCAGTCTCATAGTTTTTTAGTTCAACGGTTTCCCAATGCTAAAGTGGTTTTTTAATACCCATAGTATCTGAAAGGAGTGTGGAAGATGCATCTAGCTTGCCACTGGGCATCACAGGATGGTATTCTTGTTGGGAAAACTTGGACCCAGGAAACGGCGAGTGACTTGCGTGCGGCCAAGTGGTGCCATTGATTCCAGAGTAATTACTAAATGGTTTATATTATTGCCATCTTTGTCTAGGAGCGGGTAGTGGCAGACTACTCAGTTCACTTAGCTAAGTATTCCACGCTAGTCTTCTCTTGCTAGAGGATATGTGATGAACGTACTAATTTCTTTTGACAAAGCAGTTTTTTCTATCAAACATTATTGAAATGTGTTATTGTATGTGATGATATTGCATTGATTGTCTTTGAAAACTGTATTGTGTGAAAATTAGAGATTGTGTAGATTATAGCATATTGCATATTCACCCTGAGTTACAATACTATATATGCAGTCTTATCTTGTTTTATTGAAATGCTCATTTGAACTGTTGATGTAAAAATTGTAAGGACTGAGGTCATAGTACATAATTTGTAAGAGTGCACCACGTACAAATTGCCCCTACGATCCAACAAACAAAACTAGAAACACGTAATTTGAATTGTATTATCAAAATTACTAAAATTGTCATGAATTCCCCACTAAAGCACAAGGAGACTAGGTTGCCCAAAAAGATAAAAAGACTTAATAAGTTTTGCCAAGAGTGGCATTTACACATGAAGGCACACACATTTCCCTGGCCTAAGGAGGGAACATTTGAGACAAATATAATTGAGCACACTAAAACACATATTAAATACTAAATATGCAGGACAGATGGTATCAGTCATAATGGGGGCTCCACCACAATACTTTAGAGGGTTCAATCAGGCAGTCCAGGAGCACAACAAGGTTATGGTAGTGGAGGCCAGGAAGGCTGGTCACAACCAGACCCTAGAAAGTACTACTATTGCCATAGGGAGGGTCACCTGGTAGAGAGGTGCCGTAAAAAGGCATACCAAGAGCAGCAAAAGCAGCAGAGATTAGTGAACCATTCGTCCTGATTACCAAACACAGGGTAATCAGAACGTAGCATAGGCCCAGTTGCAGGGCAGTCTGCTGGTCACCACACAACTACAGCAGAGATCCAGCAATTGGGCGAGCACATAGCAGCACCTGCCACAGACAGGGAATCCAGTGCAACAGAGACCGAGCCACAACCCTAGCAGGGAGAGATGACGGTGTAGGAAGGTAGCGCCTTCACACAATCACAGAACCAAAATGTGCAGTAAAATAGGCCCGCAGTAATTAATGACCGGAAATAATATTAATACCAATGACCTAATGCTCAGACGTTCACCCTGATAGTACAGAAAAACAGCATTGTCCTTCCCCCTTTTTCAGAACAGAAAGAACTACAAACAGCATTGATGGCACAAAACCTTTTTACTCGCCTCCAAGAATTCAGGACTGCTGTGAGCTGTGTCATCAGGTGTCCATATTAGGTCTGGCATCGATAATGAGTCCATGGGAGCACAGAATAATCAGGTTACCTAAAGCGTGTACAGAAACCAGGCCTCACTCTGCTGCTGATGCCCCAGGGAAGGATTTGCTTGCAACCCCTCAGGGACAGGGCAGTCTGATGAGGGGGCAGAGAAGAGAAGACGAAAAAAAAAGAAAAAAACCCTGTTCAAGTGCAGTCACCCAGATCCCGCAGACATAGTCTAATGGAATGTATTCTAATCACCAGGCCACCAGGTACCCATTTTCTTGGGCCTCACGTCTAAGCTTGATGTTTCCTTTATGGCGTGCAGTTCCAACAGCGCGCCCAAAATGCTCCAAAGGCTTCTGATGCAATGGAGTCCTCCCTGTGTGTTATGCTTAAACCTCCACAGCCCCCCCTCACACGCAAGAGTCAATAAGCCTAGAGGGCTCAGTGTAGGGTGACCAGAAGTCTCAGATTTGCCCAGACATCCCAGTTTTTTTTCTTTTTCGATCATCTGTCCCAGTAGATTGTCTGGGGCTTTTGGGAGGCACCACCGGACTGGCCTTGTGAGTCCGTAGGCAGCCTATGTCCCATAGCGCCTAGGAGTCTGGGTAGGCTACATTGGTAACCACCATCTTCCAGTCATTCTGCGCTGCTCTCTGACATGAAATTTTAGTCCCACTCCCATTTTTCTGAAATGTCCCAATTACTTGGGGCTTGGAACAATTTGGTCACCTTACCTCAGCGTAATGATGAGCTTGAGACTCCAGTTGGGGGTTTACTGAACCTTTCAAGGTGGGTTGTGATCCGAGGGAGAAGAGGGTGCCAGGGATGAAGGCTTCCAAATCTAAACAGCTGGTCAAGATTGATCGCAAGGCACAGGGTGTACCCCCTTCCAGGTTCAACCCTTTCCAGGCATAATCCTCTCAAGTTGCTCCAACCTTGCAGGCACCATCTAGGAAACTGTTTGCCCTACCTGCCGACCTCATGGAGGACAGCATAGGGGAGGGGGGAGGGGGGAAGAACCACAGAGCAACCTCGGACCCTCTCCCCACGGAGCAGGGGAAATAATGAATGAGGGTGCTCAAGGAAAACACTCAAAAATAAAAGCAAAACCACCAAAAATCAGCCCAAAAGAAAGATCCCAGATAAAAAGTGGGGGTCGAGATCAGCAAATCCAGATATCTGAGGCCAAAAGAGAGGTGCCCCTGAGCAGGAGTGGTTTTCGAATTGGTTATCCTGGCTCCCACAGTGGATATACAGTTTAGGTAAATCACTGTTGCCAGTTATCATTGTGTTTCTATTGATATGCGGGGTTATACAATTGGGGAGCACCTGCTGTTAAAATGCAGTCCTCAAAGTGGATAGAATGCAAGTAACTAGTGAGATAGTGGTTGTCATAGCAAAATTAAGGAACAACAGGCCCCAAGTACAGGAATTGTTGAAACGCATGAGTCAGGTAGTGTAGTTGAACAATCACCTGGAGGGGGGAATGTTAATATGGAAAACGATACATACATCAATGAAAATGAATTGTCGTTATCAATTACAGATTGGCCCATTGTGAACTCTACATCAACCTCGACTCACAAATATGTAGTTAGGCAGGCTTTGAGACCTAGGCCCGGGGATTGCTGATTGATAAGTCACAGGTGGGAGGGTGTGTAGCTGGCAGGAAAACACATGGGCAGGAAACTCTTGATCAATCCTGCAGATAGGCACAGCAACATTCAAGGGAGCTTGCCCCAATAAAGCACACATGGCTGGAGGGGGTACGCGCACTCCTTAAAACACCATAAAGTCAGATGCCACATGAGTTAGGAACACATAGCCAATCAGGACCTAGCACACGTAGTGCTCACACACGTCCCATGCCAGACATCTTGACACGTTCACCACTGGCCACACTGTTTTCACGCAAGGTTGATGCGTACCTGTAGTAACCATTGTGAGGTTCCGTGAGAACCGTAATGACATTTTTTGGGTTTGTTCGAATATGGACGAGTTTGGTATCTACGAACCGCAAATGACGAGTTTAGTGGGTGTACGCGTTTTCGCTACGCTACTATGTACGGTTCGTCTCATTCCTGGGTGTGTCCATCTGAACCCTCGGGTTCCATTTTAAATACGGCATCCATTTTGTCTCTTGCCCTCAAGTAGTCAGCGAACGGACACTGTCCGCTTCGTGACCCTGGGATTCCCAGGCTTTCGCGGAGGACACGTGTTCATTTGAAGGTGTCTTTATGATGAGGGGGATGACACTGCAAGGGCAGATGGCTCCGCTCGAGGCTCATCTTGCCGTGCTAGTCTATTGTTTCAGTCATGCATGCATTAGGCACGAGTCCTTTGATCCTGCAATCAAGTTTTCGATATTGCTCCCTACACACTTTTCCAATCTGTTGTGCATCCTTGTTTTTCCTTTGCACCTGTTTCTGTCCCTTCTCCTAATTCGTTTACAGTCAGAATGGAATGTGCTTAATGTGGGGATAATGTGCTTTTACAGTTGGGAACCGGCAATGCTGCTGTAATTATGTTCCGGGCTTCTGAAAACATGAATGCGACCCTTTTGAAGTTTACTGTGGGAACTGAGTTGTAACCTTTTGTTTGCCATGTTGTTCAATGACGAAAATGTGTATAAAAGGAGCGATCCACTTTTGCAATTTGAAGCAGTCTCTCAGAACCTACACGTTGTGTACTTCTTGCGATTTCTGTATCCCTGCAGTAGATAAATACTGATCTTTGACGCCGCAGGAAGTGTCCCGTGTCTCTGGGCCCGATTCACAGAACAAACTTAAGACAAAATCCTAAACTTAGTACCATTTTGGTATTCACAGAATGCACTTACTACTTCTGGTATTCACAGAATGAACTTACTATTTTTGCGATTCACAGAATAAACTTACTACTTTTGCTATTCACAGAATGGATTTACGACTCCTAACTTTACGTCCGCACTCGGGCCGGAAATTCCGTCCCGGAGGCGGAGCTTCCGGCCCGGAGGCGGGGCTTCCGGGCCGGAGGCGGGGCTTCCGGGCCGGAGGCGGGGCTTCCGGGCCGGAGGCGGAGCTTCCGGCCCGGAGGTGGGGATTCCGGCCAGTGGCGGATATCCCCACCTCCGGGGCGGAAGCTCCGCCTCCGGGACGGAATTTCCGGCCCGAGTGCGGACGTAAAGTTAGGAGTCGTAAATCCATTCTGTGAATAGCAAAAGTAGTAAGTTTATTCTGTGAATCGCAAAAATAGTAAGTTCATTCTGTGAATACCAGAAGTAGTAAGTGCATTCTGTGAATACCAAAATGGTACTAAGTTTAGGATTTTGTCTTAAGTTTGTTCTGTGAATCGGGCCCTCTGTGTTTTGTACGCCGGAACAGGTAACCCACAAAGGTTTCAGGTGTTGTCCCCTGGCACCGCTGGGCTTTAGAATAGCCCAGTCCTTCAGTTGGCGCCCAACGTTGGGCGACATCAGTGGTACCGGTCCAAAGCCCGACGATCGTGAGGAACTTCGTGTGAAATCTCCGAGGGAAGGTGCACCCCGCTTCATCGATCCAGTTGTCGAAATAAGTGGTCCGAAGACTTTTCCCGCGAAGATTCCCGCCTCCTGACGGCTGCGACGGACTGATGCCCTGACTGTCGACCTGTTTTGGCACCTGGCGTAGTCCTTTGTACGGCGAGACGATAGACGGGCCTTCCTGGTGACGCCATTGCTCTTTCAGTTAAGTATTTGTGGGTCGCTCCCAGAGTCCATGGTTTTGTAGTTCCTTTTTGGGACGGTTACTTTGTATTTTTTGTAACTTGGTTAAACCTGGTTGTTTGCATGGTTCCATTGCATTTGTGGTTCTTAGTTGTTGGCTCTTAGTTGTTGGGTTTTATTTGACAATTGCAATTGCCAAAAACCGAGGGTCTTGCATTTTTTGCGAGGACATCGTAATTCGATAGCCCTTGAAGTTTGTAAACTCGGTTAGTGTGCACGATGCCTGGCCGTAGTACTTTGTTTGGTTTCCTTAAATGTTGCAGCACGGATTCCCGACTGGAGGATTCATGTCCGATACCCCCAGTTGGAACTCCAATTTATGAGCTCTATAGTCGCCACGGAGTAGGTCCTATCGTATATAATGAATATTGGATTCGTTACACTAAAAATGATGGTGTTCTTAGTTGGCCACCACATGGTAGTTTCGAAACTGCAATATTAGATAATCTTGAAGCTAAATTGTTTAAAAAGAAGGCTATGTTGTAAATTGCAACTTCGATGTGATTCAGCATTTACTAAAGACATGAATTCTCCTCCCTTACACATGTTCCTTTTGTTATGTTGACTGAAGTCTGGACTCCATTTTGTACTGTCATGTCTCCACGTGCTCAACACGAGGGGAGTCTTATCTTTGTGTTAGTTGCTCTTGTAATCTGCCTAGTAACAGTCTATAAATAGTTCCTTTGTCCGTCTGGCGCATGCCCAGACTTGACCACATCTGTTATCAGTTAGTCCTTGCTTGACCATGTTTTCGCGGGCTTAAGGAGTATGTCAGCTCCGCCCACATATCGATCTTGTATTGCAAATGTCCATAAAAGGTAACATTCCTCGTCTCATGTTGTGCCCTCCCACTTATGAGCCCCTCTGTTGTGTATAAAAGGGGACCGTGTGTGCAAGTTCTTTGTGCTACTCTATGCAATACTGAAGGGTATTGTATGGATTGTAGGACCACCCTTAAGGGTTAATAAACCTTGTCTTTGTACTTTGCAGTTTCCGTGCCAACTTCCTTATAGATTCCATTGCAGGAGAGCGAACCCTTGTGTCCTGCGGGCCTAGCTGGGGCCTGTACTCATCAATTGGCGCCCGTCACGTGGGGCTCATCGGCGACTCGGATGCTCGAAGGATTGGTCGCGACGAAGGTGAGGAATTTGGCCGGGGATGTGATCACTGCCAGAGGCACTTTAGTCCTGGCATCCCGAGGTTTTTCTTCCTTCCCTTCCGAGCTGACCATCTGGGTGGCGCCGGTCCTCGACTGAGACCTCTTCTGTCGGTTCTGCCGTGACAGCCGTTTAGGCGAATTTCGGAGCTTGGCAGTTGGAATCTGGACTCTTGATTGGTAAGAACCGTTGTACGGTACTTGCTCCGAGTTTTTGAAGCCTGGGTTGGCTATTTGAGTTTGATTTGTGATGACCGGTCATATCTTGTATTGATTATTGTGAGAATATGTGCGTTGCAACACATATAGGCAGGTAATGTGGAGATATTTCTCCGGAACTGTGTAATTTTGACCAGCACAACGTTTAAGTGCCATTTTTTTGATAATACTGCATATTCTGCATTATTTTTGAGCATGCCTGCTTTTAGCGCACTCCGTAAGTGGTGCTGCTGCTTTGGAAACTGGTTAAACCTCTAGGAATCTGCCCCAGCTCCCCCAGAGGGGACTCCTAATAGGGATATGTATGTGAAGCATGGTCTTTCCTCCATAATGTACAGCACAGTATGGAGGAAATATACCAGAATGGATCCTGAGTTACGGTGGCCGTTGTATGGGTCGTTTGATATACGTAAGATTGAGTATGTGGAACAGTGTATGTGTAAACGGCGTGCGCGGCAAGATATGTTTGAATGTGTGCGACTATGGGTGAAGGAAGTGCGTGAGCGAGAGAAACGCGAGAAAGCGCTGTTTGATAAAGAGCAACGAAAGAATGATCATGTGAGAGCGCAGGAAGCAAAGCGTCGGGAGGAAAGAGAACGGACGGAGAAACAAGAGAAAGAACATAGGTTACAAGTCTCGGGTCAATATGCTGTTCGTCAGCCACTCTATCCTGTCCTTAATAATCATGACGATGATTTTTATTTATTAGATCGTTCTCCGCCTCCTTATGTCGGCGCGTCTGCCCCGAGGCCGCAAGATTCTGGATCGGGTTCGAGTAAGGTAGACACGCGATCCATGTTATCGGCTGAACGAATGGGTGAGCTTCAGCAGGTTTCTTATCGTGCATGTAAGGGCAAGTTATCCCTTGATGAACTGTTGGCTTCTTGGGAACCGTGGCAGGATAGAGAAAGGTTGTATTTCTTGGGACACTTTTCTGATGAAGTGATTGGTGCCTTTCGGACATATTCCAGCGTCTTTGAACCTGACGATGTGGTATTGGATGCTAAAGCATTGCGTAATGGTGTTTTCTCTCCCTCTAAGGCGCCTGAAGCAGTTCGGCGACTGTTTGCGTTGCGGGATGCGGCAGCAGACCTTAAAGAGAAAGCGCGCCAACATCTTGAGGAGGAAAGGCGGTCGGATTCGCGTACTGGAGGCGGCCATTCATCCATCTCTCAATCAGATAAGAGCGATCCAGTGCATGCTAAACCAATGCGCGAGGCGGCGCCTTTGTATGTTCCTCCTAAAGGAGCAGGGACTAGCTCGGATATTACCTCCACCGATGCTAAGGGATACTTTGTGTATAATTGGGTTTATACTCCCTGGCACAGGGCTGACGTCATGGCATTAAAGAATGCGCTGCCTGATCCCCGCAAGAATCCAGCGGCCTTTTACGAAGAAGTCGAGGGGGCCTTGAATTCTTGTATTATGACCTTAGCGGATATAGATTTGTTCTTTGGGCTTACTCTACCACCAGATATGTGGCGATCCGTGCGAAAGGTAGATGATGCTGCCACTTTTAAGGCTCGATGGTCTGAACTAGAGGATGAGGATAGGGAGAGAAAGCCCGCGCAGAAACCACCTCAGATTATCTTAGATCTCCCTGCTGCTATTCTGACTAAGTTGAAGACCATCATTCCTCCTAAAAAGATTGACTGGAATATGCTAGCCTCGTGTAAGCATAAAGCCGATGAATCAGTTGCAGATTTCTTTACGCGCTTTGAGGAGACGTTCCATGATTTTAGCGGTCAGTCCCTTACGGATGATACGGGTCGGCACCTTTTTGCTGACAAATATGTGGCGAATTTATTACCGGCAATTGCAGCTCGCCTCAAAGCGAGTGAAAGTTCTTGGTCCACTACGACCCCGACAGCCCTTCTGACTATAGCCCAATACTATGAGCGCCAGGAGCTAGAAGCGAAGGGGCAGGAGGAAAAGAAATCGAAGGATTTAAAAACGAAGGTGATGTTAGCGCAAGTATATGGTCCGCCCCGACGGGGTGTAAATAGAGGAAGGGGAGGATTTTATGGTCCTCACTCGGGCCGATCTGATCTGAATAGGAATCAATGTGCGTATTGTAAGCAATCGGGGCACTGGGCCAGAGAATGCCCAGCATTGCATGCTTCACGGCAGGGGCACGGTCAGGGACACACTCAGAGTGGCCCCAGAGGTAGAGGGGGTTTCTCGAATTTTAGAGGGAATTCTAATGATCACGCTCGTTTTGACCTTGCGGGGCAGCAATGAGATAGGTCTAATGTTTTTGATCGACAAAATCAGTATCAAGTGTCAGGGATTGACCGGTCTGGGTATCATGATTCTCAGCATGCATAGGAATGCGTTGGATGGGGGTTAGAATCAGTTGAGGTGCCAGTTGATCAGAGGGGTCCTTACGTATCAGCTGAGGTTTTGGGCTCCACTGATCAGTTCCTAGTGGACACAGGAGCGACTCGTAGTGCGCTGTCTAAACAATTGGTTCCGAGGGCTCCCCCATCTGGCTTAATGGTTACATCGGTAGGGTTTGATGGAACACTCTCCCGAAGCCCTCTTTCGCAGCCCCTTGCATTTCGGGTTAATTCCTTTTCTGCACCCTGTCCGTTTTTGTTAGCTCCGAGCACACCGGATAATATTATGGGCCTTGATATGCTGAAGTACTTCAGAGCTACGATCCGGTGTTCCCCTGCTGGAGTGCGGGTGATATTGAATGACAATTATCCCCTGTCTGAACGGATGTGTGTGGCTACAGAAGATGCTGTGTTAGCTGCCCTCCCCCGTGCTCTGTGGGCCACTTCGGATACTGATGTGGGACAGATGGTGATTCCGCCTGTTCACATTAGTGTCCAGGAGGGGGCGGTGCTACCACGCCTTCCACAGTATCGTATTTCGCAGGAGGGGGAAGAGGCTCTTATACAGATTGTGCAGGATTTGATTAAGGTGGGAGTGGTGGAAGAAGTTCCCTATAATGTTTGTAATAGCCCGATTCTACCCATTCTGAAAAAGGATACGGATGCTAAAGTCTATCGGTTTATCATTGATTTGAGAGAAGTAAACAAGATCGTGATACCTCAGTACCCAGTGGTTTCGGATATCACGACGTTGCTTACCTTGGTCCCACCTACGGCGACCACGTTTTCTGTTATTGATTTGAAAAATGCCTTCTTTTCAATTCCCATTCATCCCGATAGTCGATACCTTTTTGGTTTCACTCTCAATAATAGGTCTTACCGATTTTGTAGAATTCCCCAGGGCTATACGGAAAGCCCTAGCATCTACAGTCAAGCCTTGAAAAGACAATTGGACTCTTTTGTTCTGCCCGAGGGTGTCGCCCTCATTCAATATGTCGATGACATCTTGCTGGCGGCTGACACCCCGGAATTGTGTGAAGCGAGTACGTTGTCTTTGCTTTCCTTTTTGGCATCCCACAATCACAAGGTCTCTCGGAAAAAGTTGCAATTTTGTAGACCAAAGGTGACTTATCTAGGTCACCTTTTGTCTAAGGAGGGACGTGCACTCACACCAGACCGTGTTCAAGTGATTCTGGATACACCGACGCCGTCCACACAGAAGGACGTGCGCGCATTTTTGGGTCTTGTCTCTTTTTGCAGGCAGTGGATATTAGGGTTTTCGTATATAGCCAAGCCATTGTTAGCCCTTTTGACAAAAGATACACCTATCCCGCTCCCCTGGACGAATGAGTGTGACACTGCCTTTCAGAAACTGCGACAGGCCCTCTGTTCAGCACCAGTATTAGGAACACCTGATTATACCAAGCCTTTTTCGTTGTATGTGCATGAGAAAGATGGATGTGCATTATCAGTTTTAGTGCAGATGCACGGCGATAAGCAGCGCCCTTGTGCATATTTTTCGGCTGTACTTGATCCTGTTGCCCGAGCATTGCCTGGTTGTTTTCGCTCGGTTGCGGCGACAGCTGTGTCAATACGCCAGAGCGAGGGAATTGTGTTATCTCATAAGCTGTTGGTATTAGTCCCCCATGCTGTTGATGCCCTGCTTAATCAGACAAAGACGCAGCATTTGACCAGTGCCCGTTTAACGGGATATGAGCTGACGCTTTTGGCTCCTCATATCACGTTGAAGAGGTGCGTGACGCTAAACCCTGCCACATTGTTGCCATACCCCGAGACTCGGTCTGAGGCACGAGAAGCACATGATTGTATCCTCACGACCGAGGAACAAACGAAGGGTCGTATCGATCTCCAGGATACGCTCTTTTCAGATGTAGATGGAGAACTGTGGGTGGACGGGTCATGCCTGAAGCTACCAGATGGTACGACTTCAGCAGCGTATGCGATTACCACATTGCAAACAATAGTGGAGACAGCACGCATACCACAGAAATCAGCTCAAGCAGCGGAACTGATAGCATTAACACGAGCATGTGAGCTCAGTACAGGATTGTGTGTGAATGTTTATACAGATAGCCGCTATGCCTTCGGAGTAGCGCACGATTTCGGCCTGCTCTGGAAGGAAAGAGGGTTCTTAACGTCGCATGGAGTACAAATAATGCATGGGGAGTTAGTTCATAATCTTTTAACTGCATTGACATATCCGAAGAAAATTGCTATCATTAAATGTAGTGCCCATAGGAAAGTAGTCGATAAAGTTGGAGAAGGGAATGCGTTAGCAGACCGAGTGGCGCGGGAGACTGCGATGCAGCCCGGTGCTACTGCCATGTATGTAGTGAAGTCACAAGTAGAAAGATGGCATGATGCGAAGGTAGAAGTGCGAGAAATACAGAGGACCGCTTCTGACAAAGAACGGGAGCAATGGTCCAGTGAAGGAGAATTGGATGATGAGGGTTGCTGGAGAAATAAGCAGATGGATCGATGGAAATTACCCACAGCTTTTGTACAACCTATGGTTCAGATGGCACATGGGCTAGCACATGTTGGAGCTTCCGCAATTGTAAAATTGCTTACCCAAGTCTGGGAGCATCCAGAGATTGCTAGCACGGCAAAGAGGGTGGTACAGACCTGTATGATCTGCCTGAGGTACAACCCAGGAAAGGGGACTCGGACCCCAGCAGGAGGATTCGTAACGCCTACTGCACCCTTTGAGGTGTTACAGATGGATTACATCCAGCTGGAGCGTTGTAATAATTTGAAGTATGTTCTAGTAGTGGTGTGTGCCTTTAGCAAATGGGTTGAGGCATACCCCACGAAGGACAATACTGCAATGACTACCGCTAAGATGCTGTTGAAGGAGTTCTTCCCTCGATATGGCGTTTGTAGACTGCTGTGGAGTGATAACGGGCCCCACTTTCTAGCGGACGTTATAAAGTATGTTCTGAAGGGTCTAGGCATCACCCAGAAGTTTCATGCAGTATTCCACCCTCAATCTGCAGGACTAGTCGAGAAGTATAATGGTACACTGAAGCTCAAGATCGCTAAAATTCAAGCTTCAACGTCTTTGACTTGGCCAGACGCTTTACCGCTGGCATTGTTGTCAATTAGGTCGGTACCGCACTCTCGAATCGGTCTTACACCATATGAGATTGTCTTTGGACGTCCAATGAATATTTGGGGTCCACCAAAACCTAAGACTGTGTATGATGTACCTTGCGTAATGATGAATGATTATTTGGCACAGTTAACGGATAACTTGGTTTCCATTCATCAACAGGTCCGGGAGGCGCTCCCTGATCGGTCCACCGGCGAAGGACATAGTCTCCGGCCTGGAGACTATGTCATGCTGAAAATCTTCGACAGGACGAACAGCCTGGAGCCGAGATGGGTGGGCCCTGAGCAAGTCTTGCTGGCAACAAGGACGGCTGTGCGAGTTTCCAGCATAAAGAATTGTATCCATTCCCTGCACTGCCGCAAGGTACCGCCCGGATTGGTGGAGCCCGCTGTACTGACCGATCAACGAGAGATTCTGACCACAGAGAAAGGCCGTGCTGTGGAATCAAACGACGCTGAGGAGCTCTTTCCGGACCACGCGACTCCTGGAGGAAGGCGATATCATCTGAGGCCAAGAAAGTGAATCCTTCAGTATCGGGACATGTTGCCAGAACGGCCCTTGGGTTAGTGAAATGGAGAGCCAGTGAGGCAAGGGGGGGGGATCAGCCCTGCATTAGTGTAGTGACACCCGTCTTGGCCCGTTGGTGAAGAAATCGACCGCTGCCCAAGGGGAAGAGTTCTGACAAACCTTTAGTTTCAGGAAGATATTGATTTTTTATTTTTGACATGGAGAAGAAGAAGATCCTCTGTGCAACAGGTTTTATGCTCACAGTAACTATTGTTGGGATAACCACATGGTTTGTGGAGAACGTGACTCCTGCCCGAGAGTTGCTTGTATTGACCACTCCAGTGCCTGCTGAGCACTATTTCTATACCCTTCCGTATCAAGAATTGAAGCATCGTCAGTCCTATTTGAATAACACTTTCATTCAGATGTTACATCATACCCATGTTGCCACCAATGCTACGAACTGTTGGATATGTGGTATGATGCCAGCTCATCAGAAGAAGGGAGGAACGCCATTTATACCTCTTCCTTTCTCTCATAATGGCTCTTGTAGAGCATGGTATACTTTGCTTTTTGCCACTCGGAAACCCACAGTGGGACGATTACTCTTCAGACTCAATAAAGAATGTCATCAGGATAAAGATGGATATCCGCAAGCGAATGGGACAATTTGGGAATGGGAAGAGTATCGACCAGACAATGAATCGATTCCATATGTTTTTACGAACACCAGAGACACTGTGGGAAGAGATAAATTTGTGATTCAAGTGGCACAAGCTCAAGCGGACCTGTGTGTCCAAAGTGTGGGTTATATTCCCGTCGGTGTTAGCGATTGTATTACCATACTAAACATCGATGGATTGAATAACAGTACTTTCCTAGCATCCCATAATACGTACTTTGTGTGTGGAACTAAAGGTTATTATCGTTTGCCAGCCGGTTGGTCTGGAGTATGTTATGTATCATTTTTGTTACCTCCTGTATTTCTGGCACCTGCATCCTATCATAAGGATTTAAAGTTGTTGAATAATGTGACTGTAAATAGGTATAAACGTACTTTATCAATTGATGATGTGGATCAAACTGACACCAGTTTACAGCAGTATATCGACTTCAATCTAGGATTGTTTTTCTTTGTTGGAGCTGCCCTAAATAGTAGGAAAATTCGAAGATTAACACGAGTGGTAGAGGCTGTGACGAACCAAACCGCTGCTGCTCTTGGGAATCTTACGGAAGAATTACAGATTACCAGAATTGTTGCATTGCAGAATCGTATGGTGTTAGATGTTATGTTAGCTGATCGAGGTGGAGCTTGTAAAATTATCGGAAGTAGTTGCTGTGTGTTTATTCCTGACCACACACCTTCAGTCTACAATGCGATTAACAGGTTGCATAAAATTGCAGCTGAAATCCATACAGAAAACGGCACTTGGTCCTTTTCTGGATGGTTTTGGGCATTGATCACTGCTTGGGGTTGGAAGGTTTTGACTGGTCTCTGCATAATTATAGCAATTATAGCAATTCTGTTTTCTTGCTGTATCTGTATTCAATGTGGTCCCTTGCTCTGTTCTGTATGTGTATCATTTTGTATCCCTGATAAGAAAGCTATTGCCAATGTCACTTATCAGAAACGTTTAGCTAAGGAAGTAGAAGAGATGATGATAATTGATATATATGATGATTATTCTAACAAGCCGGATGTCGACATGTTGTTTGGTAACGTAGTACCTCAACCGATTTGGGCGAAAATCCGTCAAGAGAATCACGTAGCTGAGTTAGGCGGTGATTGGGCTGCTCTTGCGGCGGCTGACGGATGGCAAGTTGGTGGGTCTAAACCTGAACAGATCATTGAGAATCTGCCCCAGAGGATAATTACACTTATGAAGACGCTTATGCCAGCAATAAGAGTTAACTGGGACAAACTGTCTGCGTGCAAACAAAAGAAGGGCGAGAGTGTCTCCGATTTCTTTACGAGATTTGAGGAGGCATTCATCGATCACAGTGGTCAGGATATGAGCTCTGAGGGAGGTCAGCGATTATTTGTTGATAAATTTGTATCGAATTTGTTGCCTGAACTAAGCAACAAATTGAAGAATTCTGAAAGTTCGTGGGCCGTTTCTACCACTGCTCAAATATTAGCCACGGCCCAATACTACGAAAATAGAGAGAAAGAAGAAAGCGAACGTGCAGATAAGAAAACGAAGGATCTTAAAACTAGAGTCTTATTGCAGCAAGCGTATCCTCCGCGCTCGAATCAAAATGACTCGCAACAGCAAAATCGATTACACTCACAGTTTTCTAGATCGCAGTCGCGTACTGACTCCTCTACACCTCGATCTATGCTGGGGTTTAATCAATGCGCATATTGTAGGGGTGAGGGCCATCTGAAGTTTAATTGTCCAGTTTTGCGTGACCGAAACAATGGTGTTTCGGCTCGAGGAGGTCGTAGTGGTCCTCAACAAGCATCACGTGGTAGAGGTCGTGGTGTTACTCAGAATCAGAATGAGCGTTTTGCTACTTCATCAGACTCGCAAAATTGCTTTGATCGGCGTGATTCATCATCTGGTAGATCTGCACAGTATCATGTGGACGACTATTATGTCGAGCATGATGTAGATGCTGACGGTAATTACTAGGACAGCCATAGACAAAGAAAGGGAGTAGTATCAGTTCCGGTTGATCAGAGAGGGCCTTATGTCGCAGTTGCTACATTGGGCGTAGTTGAGCCTTTTCTGTTGGACACTGGTGCAGCGAAAAGTTCCATCATGCATTCGAAACTCCCTGGCGCGCCTTTGTCTGGCTTAACTAATGTTTCCGTTGGATTCTCTGGCGCCCCCATTAGCAATCCAGTTTCTAGCCCTTTGCCCCTTACAATTGGGTCTTGTGAGTTAGAAGCTCCTTTGATTTTGACTACTGGTTGTGGTGAGAATCTTTTGGGCCTGGATTTGTTGAAGCGGTTACACGCGACTTTGTACTGTTCTCCTGCGGGAGTGGAGCTTACGTTGGGTCAGAAAGTGATCTCTCCTATGTATTTGTCGACTGATAAGCTCCCACCGGAATTGAGTTCTCTTCCTGAGTCTTTGTGGGCGACAGGTCCCAATGATGTGGGCCTGCTGGATATACCACCTTATGTTGTTCAATTGAAATCCAACGTGCGACTGCCACGCATTCCCCAGTATCGTATCTCTCTTGATGGAGAACGAGCACTATTAGCGATCATTTACGATTTGATCGATAAAGATGTCATCGAGGAAACTCGGGGTAACGTGTGTAATAGTCCTGTGTTACCTATTTTGAAACGAACTGATCCATCCAAGCCTCCTGTGTATCGTTTTGTTATTGATTTAAGGGAGGTAAATAAAATTGTTATTCCACAGTTTCCCGTGGTGCCTGACATTACAGCTTTGCTGACTCTGATTCCAGCTTCTGCGTCATGGTTTTCGGTAATCGATCAGAAGAATGCTTTCTTTAGCATTCCGATTGCTGAGGAAAGCAGAGATCTATTCAGTTTCTCATTAGGTGGTCGCAGCTTCAGGTTTAAACGTGCACCTCAGGGCTACTGTGAGAGTCCATCGATCTACAGCCAAGCTCTTAAGAGTCAACTTGATGCGTTTGTGTTACCGGCTGGTGCAGCCTTGATTCAGTACGTTGATGATCTGTTGGTAGCTGCTGACACTGAACAGATTTGCAGAACTGCTACAGTATCACTGCTACAGCATCTATGTGACTTACATCACAAAGTGTCACCTTCTAAATTACAATATTGTTGTCAAGAAGTAACCTATCTAGGTCACTTATTGTCAAAGGAGGGAAGAAGGTCGACCCCAGAAAGAATTGCAGCGATTGCTCGAATGACTGTGCCAACAACTCAGAGAGATGTGCGTGCCTTTCTAGGTATCACATCATACTGCAGACAGTGGATTCCGAACTTTTCACTGTTAGCGAAGCCATTGATAGCTCTCACGTGCAAGGATGTTTCGACTCCTTTGCCATGGACGGAAGAATGTCAGAAAGAAGAAGAGTTTCTGAACTGCGTGATGCGCTGTGTGCGGCTCCTGTGTTAGGTACTCCTGATTACAGTAAACCATTTACACTATATGTTCACGAGAGAGAAGATTGTGCGTTGAGTGTTTTGACGCAACAATTTGGTGGTCAGCAGCGTCCATGTGCATATTTTTCCTCGACCTTAGACCCGGTAGCTAGAGCGTTGCCGAGTTGCCTGAGAGCGACAGCGGCAGCTGCGGTGTCTATTCGACAATCCGCAGGTCTGGTCATGGATTATGCTCACAGTGATGGTTCCGCATGCAGTTGACACTCTTCTGAATCGTACAAAAACTCAACATCTGACGAGTGCAAGGTTGTCCGGTTATGAGTTGACACTTTTGGCAAGTCATATACAGATCAAGCGTTGTAATGTGCTGAATCCGGCGACATTGTTGCCGACTAATATGGAATCAAATGATGTACCACCACATGATTGCTATCTACGAACTGAGGAAGAAACGAAGGGTCGTGTTGACCTGAAAAACACTCCATTGATAGACCCCGATGGCACTTTGTATGTTGATGGTTCATGTTTTAAGTTGCTTTTGGTCGATTGTGGTGAGAATGAGGATTTATGACATCACATGGTACGAAGATCCAACACGGACAGCTCGTGAACGATCTTTTGGATGCACTTACATTGCCTAAACAGGTGGCGATCATTAAATGTAGTGCGCATCGAAAGGTTACGGATAATGTTGGTCGTGGTAATGCATTTGCGGATGAGATTGCTAAGGAAACGGCTAAGAATCTTGCAACCCGAATGTATGTTACGAGTTCAGTGAGGTGGCCGACGGAGACTGGTATGTGTGAAGACACTGTTGAGAGCGTGAAAGCAATTCAGAATGAGGCCACTGAAACTGAAAAGACCAAGTGGAGAGAAAGCACGGGAAAGTTAGACACGCATGGATGTTGGGTTGACTTGTCGGAATGTCAGAGGTGGATGTTACCGGATGCATATGTGCTAGCCGTTGTGACCATGGCCCACGGCTTGTCACACATTCGCGCGAAAGGTATATGTAAGTTGTTGTCCCCTGTATGGAAGAATGATGGTTTTGCTAAATGTGCTGAGAGAGTGGTTAAGAATTGTATGGTGTGTTTGATGCATAATCCTGGCAAGGGCACCCCCACTCCACCCGGCCATTTTGCTCCTCCTGCCTGTCCCTTTGAGGTTATCCAACTGGACTTCATCCATATGGAGAGATGCAATAATCTGAAGTACGTTTTAGTTGTGGTTTGTGCGTTCTCCAGATGGATCGAGGCCTACCCTCTTAAGGATAATACTGCCCTGTCCACAGCGAAAGTCCTACTGAAGGAATACTTTCCTCGGTATGGAATGCCACGGATTGTGTGGTCAGATAACGGAAGTGAGTTTGTGGGAAGCGTGATGCAGAGTGTGTGGAAATTCCATAGCGCCAATCATCCCCAGGCAGCGGGTTTGGTTGAAGGGTACAATGGTACTCTGAAGCTGAAACTTGCGAAGATACAAGCTACGACTGGTTTGTCATGGCCTGATGCCTTGCCTCTGGCTCTCTTATCGACCAGGGCGACTGTGCACTCTCGAGTAGGGCCTAGCCCATATGAGATTGTGTTCGGCCGCCCTGCAAACATTTGGGGAGTCCCGAGGCCTAAGGCCTTTGATAGTCTTGAGTATCCAATGTTAATTGATTATCTTCATGATCTGACTGCTAAACTGAGGTTAATTCATCAACAGGTCTTTGAAGCTTTACCGGCACAGACAAAGGGTCCTGGACATCGGCTCCAACCGGGTGACTGGGTTGTTACCCGCAATTTTGGCAGAAAACGCAACTTGGAGCCGAGATTTGTGGGTCCCTTCCAAGTATTGCTGGGTACAAGGACTGCAGTTCGGTTGGAAGGCAGAAAGAACTGGGTGCATGCCACCCATACCAAAAAGGTTCCGATCCCTTCACCAGCAGACAATTGGGTGAGAACTGGTATTGCGGCAACGGAATCCGAGACCCCTCTATGTTTTGTGCCGTTTAGTGATGCTCAACCTGTAGGAGACAATTCATTGCAGCCAGACACATCTGTTGAGTCGTCAGTCTTGGAGAACTCAAGGTCTGAATTGTCATCTGATCGACTGAACACTGTTTCACAAGTTGAACAATTATTTGAAGAGCAGACTCGACCTGGAAGAAGTCGATATTTTCTTCGTTCACATGACAAAGACTAATAACATTTTTTCTTATATTGTCCTTTACTGTTGCTAAGAACAATTGCATCCTTTACTGATTTTCGAGTTCCTTTTCATGTGTACTTTTTACAGCTAAGAGATTTTTTTATTAAATTGGGTGTTTGTTTAAGAAAACCTATCATCCGGGTTGACCGTAGGGCTGTGCGGGTACTTCCTTCTGTTTAGCAGGTTCCTGACACTAGGTCGGTTACTTTTTGTCGATTCCTGGGAACTCCTGGGAATTGATAATCGCTACTCAGAACGGAGTGCGTCAAGGACGTCACGGACGGTTTTTAGAGGATGGCGTTCTCTGAGCTGTTGGAAGTAGAAAGGATGTCGGCGCAAAGATCAAAATTGCATAAGATTGTACGAACAAAATGCTTTTTGTTTCAGGTATTCCTGCTGTTTCTGACTGTTTCTATGCTATTGGTGGGTGGAGTGTATTTTGGAATACAGTCGTTATTGCCTTCCATTTCACCTACTTTTTCTCCTAAACTAAGTTCTATTACCACTGTTTCTCCACATTCCTTTCCTCCTTTGCCCCAACATGAACAGGTTAGACGTGCGGAATTCATGAATAACTCCTTCGTTCAACTCCTACATCAGCATCAGTTGGTGATGAATACTACCAACTGTTGGGTGTGTGGGTTAATGCCACATACCATGGATAGGGGTATTCCTTATTTGGTTCTTCCTTACAGCTCCCAGGGTTCAGCTCGAGCATTCCAAACTATGTTCCGTAGTGCACTAGATTCCTACCCCAGTCGAGAGCCATGTTCTGCAAACTTCGGTCCTGGTCCGTACCACAAGCCTTTGGCGATAGCGATTGCTGATTTAGATAGAGATATTTTTGATGCATCGCTTAGTCCAGATGAAGAGGTGCAAGCATATAAAGATCTGAGTGAGGCTGAGTATAGTATGTCAGTGGGTGATAGACAGCTTAAGAGCTCGTCTCCAATATGGATCGTACCTCACCTCGGTAATTTCTGCTTGAAAGGTCTTGGTCGAAATCCGAGAGCCCAACTTGGGAAGAGTGCTTGTACTGATACGTATGTTCTCCCGATGCTCTCTTCCCCTGTTTTCTTGACTGCCAAGGGTACCTATTTCGTATGTTATGAACGTGCATATACATGGTTGCCCCGTGACTTCTCGGGTACCTGTTATATTGCGAATCTTTTGCCACCGACTTTTACGGTTGCCTCAGACTATCACAAGACTAGAGTTGTGAGAGGCGTTATTAGCGAAGAGGACACTGCCGGTCAAGAAGCAGGAGATTTCTTTAAGGGTTTCTTGCCGTTTTGGGGACCTATGGCTAATAGTAGGAACCTGAGACAGTTGACCCGTGTGGTAGAATTGACTGCTAACATAACTGCGACTGCTCTTGGTAATTTAACAGCAGAACTTCAGGCGGATAGACTCATGACGTTGCAGAACTGTATGGTTCTAGACGTTGTTCTTGCAGATAGAGGTGGTGTGTGCAAAGTGATCCATTCGAGCTGTTGCATTTTCATCCCTGACAACGCTCCAACTGTTTACCAAGCCATCCCGAAGTTACATAAGATCTCCGAGTCCATACACGTGGACGAAGGTAATTGGACACTTCTAGGATGGTTTTGGGGCCTGATATCAACTTGGGGTTGGAAGATTCTGATGATCATAGGGGTTGTTGTAACGTTTCTGTTCACGTGTTGTCTTTGTGTGCAGTGTGGTCCTGACTTATGTGGTCTCTGTGCTACAACGTGTATAAGACGGCCATCTGTTACCAAGGAGACATTGATGGATAGAATGATGTTCCAGCAACAACTGAACGATTTGATGAATATCGAAATCGATTCTGATCTCGACTAGTGCAAATGACGAGTTTAGTGGGTGTACGCGTTTTCGCTACGCTACTATGTACGGTTCGTCTCATTCCTGGGTGTGTCCATCTGAACCCTCGGGTTCCATTTTAGATACGGCGTCCATTTTGTCTCTTGCCCTCAAGTAGTCAGCGAACGGACACTGTCCGCTTCGTGACCCTGGGATTCCCAGGCTTTCGCGGAGGACACGTGTTCCTTTGAAGGTGTCTTTATGATGAGGGGGATGACACTGCAAGGGCAGATGGCTCCGCTCGAGGCTCATCTTGCCGTGCTAGTCTATTGTTTCAGTCGTGCATGCATTAGGCACGAGTCCTTTGATCCTGCAATCAAGTTTTCGATATTGCTCTCTACACTCTTTTCCAATCTGTTGTGCATCCTTGTTTTTCCTTTGCACCTGTTTCTGTCCCTTCTCCTAATTCGTTTACAGTCAGAATGGAATGTGCTTAATGTGGGGATAATGTGCTTTTACAGTTGGGAACCGGCAATGCTGCTGTAATTATGTTCCGGGCTTCTGAAAACATGAATGCGACCCTTTTGAAGTTTACTGTGGGAACTGAGTTGTAACCTTTTGTTTGCCATGTTGTTCAATGACGAAAATGTGTATAAAAGGAGCGATCCACTTTTGCAATTTGAAGCAGTCTCTCAGAACCTACACGTTGTGTACTTCTTGCGATTTCTGTATCCCTGCAGTAAATAAATACTGATCTTTGACGCCGCAGGAAGTGTCCCGTGTCTCTGTGTTTTGTACGCCAGAACAGGTAACCCACGAAGGTTTCAGGTGTTGTCCCCTGGCACCGCTGGGCTTTAGAATAGCCCAGTCCTTCAGTTGACCATTCATTTATGACTCCAGGACACCAATCTAATGTAAATTGAGACAGTCCTCAGACAAAGTGCCTGTAACTGTTCCCCCGGCCAAACAGTTTAATTAAACAAACTTTTCCTGTGTTAACAAACAATTATTGTCTTCTATTTTGTAAGAAATTCTACTTCGAGCAATAGACTTATCATTCTAATTTGAGAAGATGTAGGGTAGATGGGCATTCCAAGACCGCATTAAAACGATCATGACAGACCATCAAACAATTGAAGTCACAGACCTATTGCATTGCTTTAATGTCACCAGGCTAGAAATACATATAGAAAAATAGATACATGTGTTTTCAGAAGCCTCTTGACTCTGGTCCCTATCCTTCTTTTACAAGCAACCTATCCTACCTCTATCTTCTATTCTCCACTTCTATTCTCCATACCCTCTCATCCACCCTTCCCATATCTTGGCAGGGAGCCATGGAAACAGCAGGTCCTGGAAAAGCAAATGGTGCATAGCCTCAGTTTGCATTACTGGACACCTTCACTGAGTGTGCCCGGAGCAGAGCCGTTAACAAGGTCAAATTGGCTAAAATATGCCCATGCATTGCTAACTCTCTGACTTAGTAAAAGAGCTGTTGAGATGGCAACAAGGAAACTTGCATCAGTTGTTCGGCCTCTCTACAGGAGGCCTTGTTTGTGACCCCCCCTCATTATGGGCCAGGGTGAAGGTGTACCTGCTGAGAAGCTGGCTCCAGTCATTGTCTTTCAAGGTGTACACTGAGCTTGTCTTATGACTTACCTAAAACCCCATCACAAAGGGGTGCATGAGACAACTACACCTGCCCGTGGGATTCGCATGCCCTATCAAACACTTTGCCTAAATGGGATACACTAATGGCCAGATTACGATATTGGGAGTACTCACGTCTGCCCAACATCACAGTGGTCTCGGGACCGTCCACCGCCCGACAATACCATTGCAATGCGACCGGACATGGTGCGCTTGCATACTCCCATTTCCCTATGGTAGGTTGTGCTGCGGCCGTAAACCGGCTGTAGCACAAGCTCCCATGGAGAAATAGTAGCCTGTGTAAATCCCTGCACCACATAGCAGGAAACTCACTGTGCCTCCACCGGAGCCTATGGAGACATAGGGCCCCTGCTAGGGGCCCCCAAAGTCACCTTTTGACAGTCTTTTCATGTCGGAAAGTCTGACATGAAAAGCCTGTGGGAAAGCGGCATCCTAATCCCCACGGCGGAACTGCCGTACATAGGGGATTATGAGTGGCCTCCGACTGTTGGTCCGACTGGCCAGTTTCAAATCCGACAGCCTTTATCATAGCAGTGAGTTCTTATTTAAAACAGTTCCTCTTCCTATTAAAACACGATGGAATGTATTTTCAGGACTGCACAAATTAACGAGTTCTTTATTTATTTTTGACATTAATGACTGGATAGACTAAGGTGTCAACCAGAGTCTGGTGATCGAGATCTGCTTCTATGGTTTGCTTCTACAGAGGTAGCTACAACCCGTTTTAACAGCTCTGTCAATGCACTGTATCCAAAACACACAAAAAACATTTGATAGAGCATTCTCCGGAGCGCCACCAAGAATTTGGAACTCTCTCCCCCGAGCATCAGAGGAATCTCTTCTACCTCAACATTCAAAACGGAAACTATAACCATTCTGATGAGCAAATTTCTCTCTTTAAACCTTAGCACCCCCACCCACCTTGTCTCAAGAAACTTTCAACTTGCTCCTCTCTTGAATGACTCACCACACTCCTTCAATCACTGTTTCTTAAGGAAGTTCTAACATCTTGCACATCTCTACTTACTTCTTACCGAGCCCGCTATTCTAAACTCATCTCCATGATTCTTTGCATAGACTGCCTGACAAATAAGATATGACTGTACTGAAATTTGCAATAATGCCCGGAACTGAAGTACTATGTCTTCTTAACATGTCTTTCTCGTATTGTACCTATCCTTTATTCATATGTACATAATTTCATTATGTCTAAGACCTTACTATACTGTCTTGAATTTGTTTTTACTCTTTACTGTGAAGCGCTCTGTTACCCTATATTGGGTCTTGTTCGCGCTATACAAAACTCTGAAAATAAAATAAAAAATAAATTGAAATCAAAATGAACGCATTTTTAGATTATCTTTATTGATTTTCAATGAATATCGAATATTAATCATAATATCAAAATAAACATAAGCAATAATCATCACTAACCAGCCAACAAACTAGATGAGTAATCTAAACTGGTTGTTACTAAGACAAACACCGCACAGATGCAGAAGTCCTATGGTAGAACGGCATAGTGGTCAATGGGAGCGAATCAACATCTGGGCCCCGGGAAAGCGCGGGCGATGACAGACCTTACAACAGGATAAGAAGGGAGACCCCATTCATGAGCCATCCCATAGCTGACAGAGTGCATGGAAATGAGTATTCCTGTGCAATCACGGTGGCCTTTTATCAGACTTCAAGGGGGCAAGATTAGCAAAAGTCTTGTCTCAGTCCATATGTACCATGCCCTTCCTTGCCCTACAGCATTGTGAAATGTGTATGTTGTTATTTTTGGTTGCCCCTTTCTACAATTCCAATCTCCAAGTCATTGAGCCGGGTGCACAGGAGAACCTCCTAGTTGCAACTTTTGACCATTCAGCCAGCTGTAATGCTGAATCTATAAACCTGCAGTTGGACTTCTTTGAGCTGAGACATCAATCTCCAATGTGAACCTGGCTGCTTTTGCTAAGGAAGTGTGGGTTAAGTTTTGCCCAGCCTATATGTCAAAATTGGCTCTGATTTGCAGGAAATCCAGGTGCACTCCTGAAACAAGAATCACTGACAGAATATCGACTACAGAAATATCAAGGACAAAAATATGGGAACAGAAATATCGATGTCCAGAATATCGAAGTCCTATCTACATTATGGTAAGTACCGAAATATCGAAACAAAAATATAAGGGCCTATTACGATGGCTGGTCAGATTATGATAAACAGCCAAAATATTCCGACCGCGGCGGTAGGAGGTATCGCAAATCTGACTGTGACGGTCAGATTTGCAGCGGAAAATAAACAAACTGCCGCCAGGCACGCGGAGCAACCACCCATGACATTTTGATATCCCCGATTCCACAGCGGTACGTTCCGCTATATCTGACCGCCGCGGAACAGTAATGAATGTGATAGCCGGCGGAAGGGCTCCGTGAAAAAAATGGTGTCCGATTACACAAACACACAATAAGCCTACCAAATGCACACAGGAAACTAGCCCTGCCCCCAAATTAACCTAAATCAGCACAATGACACACACCCATGGCAAATTCAAACCAACAAATCACAGGACAACCCATACAACACACCTGACAGCAATGCACTAGCTTGCCACACCCACATAGATGAGCATAAAACCAGTCCCTTCCCTGACCACAATCCTTTGCAAAATTACACAACTAAAGGACCCAACACCAGAGCACAAAGGAGAGGCAAACCTGCATACATCACACCACCACCATAACACACACACACAAACCACCTACACCGCCCACACCACTCTCACAGCTGCACCCCAAAGCATCAGCACAGCACACACCATGGCACCACACAAAATGCCAAAATTCACAGAAAGAGAGTTGACAGTCATGGTAGATGAGATAATCAGAGTTGAACCACAACTCTTTGGTAACATGGCCCAACAGACACCATTAGCCACCAGAACCCAAATGTGGGTGAGGATAGTGAGGTCAATGCAGTGGGCACCACCCCCCGCAACAAGCAGGAAATACAGAAGCGGTGGCATGACCTGAAGAGTGTTGTCATGAAGAAGAGGGCCAAGAACTGTGAGCTGGCTGAGGGGACTGGCGGAGGCCCCCCCATTCCACCAAAACCATTCTCTGCGTGGGAGGAGAAGGTGCTTGCCATACTGCATCCAGAGAGTCTTGAAGGAATAGCCGGGGGAGTGGAGGTTGGTAAGTACTAACAAATGTATACCATCACACCGCTATGTACTGTATTGCACAACTACAAATCTACACCTCCTAGGCCCAAGCCCATTATTGTGCACCACAATACCCAATACGGGTCTCACAGATGTAACCTCCACTCAACCTGATTCACCACAAAGGTACCCAACATCAACTGTGTTGTATGTGTCCAGGCAACAAGCACTACAACTCCCACCAGGCACCCCTGTCCCAACCCTGCGCAGGATGGAGCCCTCCACCCCACCCAGACGCATGTGTAAGCCATTGTCTGCTTCACCCTCACCTAACAGGTAGCTAGCAATCTTCACAGGGTGGGCTGTTTGGGGTAGAGAGGCCTGCTCCACAACTCACACCAGCTACCCATGCCCCCCCTCAGCAGGATGGAGCATTCCACACCCACCCAGAAGCATGTGTCAGCCATTGTCTGCTTCACCCTCACCTAACAGGTAGGTAGCCATCTTCACAAGGAGGGGGAATGTGTCTTGGGACCCAGCACTACAACTCCCACCATCCACCCCTGTCTCATCCCTGAGCAGGATGGAGCACAACACCCCACCCAGAAGCATGTGTTAGCCATTGTCTGCTTCACCCTCACCTAACAGGTAGGTAGCCATCTTCACAGGGAGGGCTGTTTGGGGTAGGGAGGCCTGCTCCACAACTCACACCAGCCACCCCTGTCCCCCCCTCAGCAGGATGGAGCACTCCATCCCCCCCTTAGCATGTGTCAGAAAGTCCCCCACAAAATGACAACTGGACAGGTAAGCATACAGTGCATGCACCCCACCATCCCTCAACAAAAGCATTGAGCCATATGACAACACAAGGCCTCACTTCACACCAAAATAGAACCAAACAATATATGTATTGACAGTATGCAGACAGCTAAGCGTACATAACTGTGATAGAAAAAAGAACTGTGACTCACCAAAAATCATGTGTAAGCAAATCCGGGACCATACATGCATTGCCCCGAATGTCATCTGTAACTTCCATGGGTGCTGAGCATGAAGGACCATAGGAAAACTAAACAAGCATGGTCTGTTGTACAAAGAAATCCAAGCACAGGACATGACAAAGGTATGCATGATATGACAATGGCTAGTTCATGCGCACATATTATGGGTGCCAGGCAAGGTAATCAGCAAAGATGCTTCACATCAAGTTGTATTTACACCAGTTGTCATATGACAACCTTTCATCGTAATAAGAAATCCTACATGTGGGGCATGGTATCCAATAACATGTCACACCATGGAAAATAATGAATGTAACTCCACATCATGTCATGACGCACATCACTGTGCAGACTTACAATGTGTGCAATACTTAACTGTGTGTAGCATAACATGTAAATAAGAGACATCAAGCACAGCAAGCTTGTGGGGTGTAAGTCAATGACCATCTACCCTCTGTCCCACAGGTGACCATTAACTGACTGCAGAGGACGACAACCTCAACCTGCAGAGCCAGTCTCCTCCCCCGGAACATGGACACTCTGATGCGGACTACCAGGATACTGAGGATGTGGAGGACCAAGCCGGCCCATCTGGTGTGGCAGGGCACAATCTGTCCCAGGAGTCCACTGCCCCCACTCAGCAACAACATCAACGCTGACCCCTGCTGGAACGACCTGTGCCACCGCCACCACCACCATCGCCACCACCACCACTACCACTGCTGCCTGCAACACTCGCCCTGCCCCAGAGGATAACCAGCCAACACCAACAACTGCGGAGGTCAGGGAGAGTAGGCTGGTGCCTACAGTGGTGAGGCAACAGGTCCGTTACAGCAGGCCAGGTGGGAGGCCAAGTGGTACTCGAAGCCAACAGGACATTGGGACTGAAGCCCTGGAAAACATCACCAGAGTTGTTGGGGCCTATGAACTGGACCAGGGACAATTTGGCCAGGCTCAGCAAGATGCCCGTGAGCAACAACAGATGCTGAGGTCCATAGACAACGAATGGGCCAACTTGTGGACCGCATGGGCCAAATCGTGGACCTCTTGGGCCAGCTAGTGGCGGTACTGAGGGACCGGCCTGCGGCACAACCAACACCTCTACCTCCCTCCGGTGGCCCGCAGGATGACAGTTCCACATCCTCCCCTGCGGTCACGGAGGGGGGGACTCCTCAGACTCCCATGAGCCTGCAACTGTGTCCCCCCCTGCCAAAAGATCAAGGGGCCGTCCGAAGAAATCCTTGAGAGTATCCCATGGCAAAGCATCTGCCAAACGCCAGTCAAGGAGCCAGCCATGATGGCACCCCTCTTCAACCTGCCATTGATTTTGTATACTGTCCTCACCCACACTGCTATGGAAATGGCATCTGTCTGTTGGACTGTGTCACCTCATCAATGTGGTGCTTACTCAATTGTCTCATCTACCACCCCTGCCAAATCATTGATTCACCATTCACATTTATGTAAAGATCCACTTCCCTCTCACAGACACCTATTGTAAATAAACACTAATCATGCACCAATGTAGTTGTCTCTGCTCCATGTTCATCACAGTATGTACAATGTTAACCATGATTACAATGTCACAGGAGCGAGGATTCTCTGCAGGCAAGTAGAGGCTGAAGGGACCTAGGAAAACACAACAGAACATTAGTTGCTACTCAGGTGGTGGACTATCAACCATCACACAACACTTGTCATCAAGGTACTCCAATCTGCACACATTACAAGGATCAACAGTACCGACATAGACATCAAGTAGCTGTGCCAAACTACCCTGTTCCCAACACATTTGCAGCCAGCACTGACTAAACAACAGGCTGCAGTCACAAAGCTCATATAGACCTTTTCACCAAGCACAACATCAGCAGACAACGACCCCGATGTACATTGACACTCACCTTCAAGGGAAGTAGTTGTTGATGAGCTGCTGACACAGGTCGACACCTTCCTCCTCTCCACTATCCTCATCACTCAACATTTGTGGGTTTGCAGGTGTGGGCTGCGTCTGGTCATCATCATCCAGGATCAAGAGGATTCCTTTCCGCAAGGCCAGGTTGTGTAGCATGCAGCATGCTAGTACTATCTGACACACCTTTTTGGGTGAGTATTGCAGAGCCCCTCCGGTCTTGTGCAGGCAGCAAAAACGCGATTTCAGGAGTCCAAATGTCACCTCACCACCCGGCATGTCCTCCCATGGGCATTGTTGTAGCGGACTTCAGCTGGTGTCCTGGGATTGCGTAGTGGGTTCAGCAACCATGGGCCATTAGGATATGCAGTCACCTAAGTGGGAAATACACATACAGGTTGAGTGTCTTAACTGTGGCAGAGGTCAGCATAGCACACATACAGCACCTACAATCCATGCCCGCTCCAGGAGCAGATTGGCCATCAGCCGGGGCACAATGCTGTTGCGCATGATGTAGGAATCGTGGGCTGATCCTGGAAACTTGGCACAGTTGTGTGAGATGATCATATCGGCCTAGCACACCACCTGCACTCTGATGGAATGGAAATGTTTCCAATTCCTGTATATGTGCTCCCGTGCGTGTGGTGGAACCAGGCCAACATGTGTGCAGTCTATTGCACCAACAACATTAGGTATATGTCCAAGTGCATAAAAATCAGCCTTTACATTCGCCAATTCCTGCCTCCTGGGGAAATGTATGAATTGGTCCTTGTGGTGCATCATAGCCAACAGGACATCCCGTAGCACCATGCTGAAGGTTGGTTGAGACATTCCCCCTGCAATGCCCACCGTGTTCTAGAATGACCCAGTAGCCAAGAAATGCAGGAACGCCATAACCTTCGACGTTGCTGTGAGTGCTGTTGGATATGTCCTGCGAGGACGCAGGTGTGGCTCCAACATTACACATAGGTCTAGTAGGTTTGTTCTGTCCAGACGGAATCAGCTTATTATGTCATTATCCTCTATGTCAGCCAGCAGGGTGAAGGGACAATACATATTAGGTCACCTCCTAGGTGAGATGAAAGGGGACACGTCATTACAACACACAATTAGATGTGCCCAAAATCGAAAACATTTCCAGTCACAGCGCTAACATTGACTGGCATCACTTAAAGCATACAGCGCAAGTAAGATGTTGTGCCACCTTGAGACAAAATAGTCATACACCTGTTCTGTATTTGCACAGTGAGTAGAACCAATATGGAAACTGTCTCTGTGAATGCTAATAGTTACATTTCAAGCTCTTGTGTACCAAGCCCTGAGAGTATATGATACAGGACATGTCGGAAGCAGAGACACTGCTGGCTTCCACATGGCTGCTGTACCTGCCACACCTTCATGTGCAATCATGACAGGGGACCCATTAACAACACAATGTGGCTAGTTCAGTAGGACTGTTTTTGGATTCAGTGCCACTTCAAATCCACACAAGTTCAGAGACATTCACATACATATTCACAAGCATGTGCCAATATCCACTGTCATCAGTAGACAGGCCATATCTGCTGCTAATTACAATTCAAAGTTTGACAGTGACAGATAATGCAAAGCATTTGCAGAGTATGTGTACCCATGTAACAAGCCACCATTACACCACTACCCAATACTCTCAACAAGCAGACAGATTGTCAATGTGGCACACAAAATGTGGATAAGGTACGTGATCAGCAGGGACTGTAGACAACCTTTATTCTGCTCTTAAGTTGAACAATGCCATGCAGTATGAAGGTAGCACTGCCCAAAGACACATATGAACTACAACAGATGCCATGGAGATAATCATCCAGCTGCTTGGAGACACAACAGTACCACTACACCAACCTACAACACTACCAGGACAAACCCACCCCAGTATACCAACAAGTCAGCGCATGACTAGACTGTGTGCCTTACAAACGCACAACAGCCTCAGACACATGACACCAGTGGATGTAATTGCACACCACATGTTCCAAAGGACATACATCCTGAGCCACATTCCACACAGGCTGGCAGGACCGACACAGTGGACAATCAACATACCTCCGCAGACAAAGCTGCTGGCTGTGCATCACTTGTTGGCCAATGGTACCTTCAAATGAACAAAAGGAAGACTTGGATTAGTGTCACAGGCAGCTCTATCAAGGTACATCTCACCTGTCTTGGATGCCCTCATCATCTTGATTCACCAGCACATTCAGTACATGCACACTGTGCAGGAACAGCTGGTGAGCAAGCAAGGCTACCACGCCATAGCACGCACATGCCCTCATGTTGGTGGCAATTGACTACACGTGTCCTACTTGTGCAACCTACCAACACTGCACACAATTACTGCAAATCAATGCACACCCATTCCATCAATGTGCAGGCAATAGTGGACCACCGTTGACTGTTCACAAATGCCATATCAAACTTTCAAGGCAGTGAGCAACATCCCCAATTTTGCATACAGTCCATCATCCAACGCAACATTCTTGATGTGAACAATGGAAATGCACTGGTCATTGGTGAGTTCCAACGGAACACACCACATAACTCAAATCCAATATCAACAAACTCACCATTGTGGAAATACACATGTGACAAAATCACATACAACAGGCCCAACAACATGAGCACATACCAGACACAACAACACAAGTCAATGTGGTAACAGGTGGCAGACATGTAGACAACATATCCACTAAGGCATATACCCAAGTGACAAAGAATAAGAATGTACAGTATGCCAAGTGTGGCGCTGATGTACTTAACATCCTCGAGTATGTAGATCACCCACATGTACATGTGGACATACACTGCAGGAGTTGCTAGTGTATCCTACAACATTACATGAAGGCTGTAATTGGTCTTACCAAGATGACAACAGGGTGACACATGTGTTAAGTGATGACATTCATGCTTAAATCATGAGTAAACATTGAAATTCAGGGTGACATATGGGCTCCAATATGAAATTGGGGGTCATGTATGGTGTCAGGTATGAAACTGGGGGTAATTGTTGTGCAACTTTAGGAATTACAGTGCGGCATTTGGTGGTAGATATTTAGTAAAGGCTGTCATTCATAACAGGAGACCGTATCATTGACATCCAGTGCCATGATTAAATGTAAGTGTCCACTGTTCGAAGTCCATAAATTACCATTGATATAGACACAGCATGAAGTGTCCATAGATGCCTGAAACGTGCTTGAAAAACCCAATAACGCAAGAGTCAAAATGTGATGCTGCAGCCTCGCCGTTGCGACCGCCCATGCTGGCCTCGATTTTGGTGGCCGAGCATGCCAACCGCCATTTGAAGCTATGTATAGGCCTATCACTACCGCGAGTGTGTCTTGTAATGCACAAGACACTGGCGGTAGGGCTAGGCATATACATAGCTTCAAAAGGCGTTTGGCATGCTCCGCCACCCAAATCTCGCCCAGTATATTCGATGTATGGCACCCATATCGCGGAAGCAAGCGCCTGGCACCAGCGGTGTGTCACCGCCAATGCACAAGACACACTGGTGGTAGGGATAGGCATATCCATAGCTTCAAATGGCGGTTGGCATGCTCCACCACCAAAATCACGGCCAGTATATTCAATGTATGGCACCCATATCGCGGAAGCAAACGCCTGGCACCAGCGGTGTGTCACCGCCAATGCACAAGACACACTGGCGGTAGGGATAGGCATATACATAGCTTCAAATGGCGGTTGGCACACTCCGCCACCAAAATCACGGCCAGTATTTCCGATGTATGGCACTCATATCGCGGAAGCAAACGCCTGGCACCAGCGGTGTGTCACCGCCAATGCACAAGACACACTAGCGGTAGGGATAGGCATATACATAGCTTCAAATGGCGGTTGGCATGTTCTGCCACCAAAATCACGGCCAGTATATTCGATGTATGGCACCCATATCACGGAAGCAACCGCCTGGCACCAGCGGTGTGTCACCCCCAATGCACAAGGCACACTGGCGGTAGGGATAGGCATATACATAGCTTCAAATGGCGGTTGGCATGCTCCGCCACCAAAATCACGGCCAGTATATTTGATGTATGGCACACATATCACGGAAGCAACCATGTATGGCACCAGGGGTGTGTCACCGCCAATGCACAAGACACACTGGTGGTAGGGATAGGTACATATGTATCGCTAAATGGCAGTTGGCATGCTCCGCCACCCAAATCCCGGCCACCCATATCAATGTATGGCCCACAAATCCCAGTAGCCACCGCCTGGCACAAGCGGTGTGTCACGGCCATGGGCCATGCCCTTACAGCCATTGGGAAGCGCAATCACGGTAGCATGATGCACTTTTGAAAATCACGGTAGGCGTGCTCCTCCAACGCGGGACCGGTCATTGAATGCAATTGAAAGATGCACCACCGTGGTAGCGCCCGCCTGGCCCCTGTGGTGTGTCACCACCATGGACCATGCCCTTACAGCCAATGGGAAGGGCAATCACGGTAGAATGAGGCAATTTTGAAAATCGCTGTAGGCGTGCTCCGCCACCACGGGGCTGGTTATTGAATGCAATTGAAAGATGCACCACCACGGTAGCGCCCGCCTGGCCCCTGCGGTGTGTCACCGCCATGGACCATGCCCTTACAGCCAATGGGATCCACAATCGCGGTAGCATGATGCAATTTTGAAAATCGCAGTAGACGTGCGCCGCCACCGCAGAGCTGGTCATTGGATGAATTTGAAAAAGGCAGACCTGGAACATCAATTGCAGCACCACTGAAACGACCCCAGGGGGATATATATGTGTGGGAGAGAGCCTCACATTTCCATTGCTCCCAGAGCCTGCTGCCTGTTGCCCCTCACCTGCTGCTGCCTCCGGGACTGCTGCCTGAGACCCATCACCTGCTGCTGCCTCAAGGGACTGCTGCCTGAGACCCCTCACCTTCTGCTGCCTCCAGGGACTGCTGCCTGAAACCCCTCACCTGCTGCTGCCTCCAGGGACTGCTGCCTGAGACTCCTCACCTGCTGCTGTCTCCAGGGACTGCTGCCTGTGACCCCTCCCCAGCTGCTGCTGCTGTCTCATGTCCACAGTGATGGCAAGGACTGAGAAGATCCGTGCCAATCCCTTCACCAGCGAGGAGCTGGAGGTCCTGGTGGACGAGGTGCTCACACACTATCCAAGGCTATATGGTGCCCCTAATGTCGTGGTAAGTCTTCAACAGGGGAGGTGAGAGTGCAGGGGGAGCACACATGTAGTTGGTGTGATGCAGTATGTGCCTGAGGGTGTGGGGTTGTGTCATGCACTGCCTAACATGCTTTCTCCCGGGGGAAGGTGGGTGTACCCTATTCCACACATTTCCCTGCGTGCACATCAAGATTTGAGGGACATGTGTTATCTTGTCAGCCATACAGTGACACTGCAAGTTGGTAATGCAGGAGTCAGGACAGTGATTGCTTGTGTGAATGGCTGTGTGGGTCCCTGTTGTCCAGCTCAGTGTGAGCCCACATGGCCTGCACAGTCACCGCTCAAAATGACAAGGAAAGATCACAGAACTTACAGAGTTTCACATGTGTCTCATCTCATTGCACTCCAGCAATGATGCATCTCTGCCCTGTACATTGCACACAACAGGCCTCGTGAGAGGGTGTGTTTGTGAGATCATGTCCCTCAATGTGACATCCATGACACAGTGAGCTATTCACAGGGAAAGGACATTGAGGGCTGCGCAGTGTTGGACACAGTGAGTCTACCCCCAAACACATGTTGATATGTGATGTATGTCTTGCTCAACCTAGATATGGACAGTAGATGTGGGCAGACATGGCTTTCCGTGCTGACATCCTGCATGTGTATGAGATGTGCAGGTACTGTGTCCCCCCTCACACCTGCATGCATTTACGTGTGCTTGTACCATGCAGATGTAGAATGTGAGATGCATTTTTGTCTCCGAAAAATAGATCTGTGGATTTGGGATGAGTCATTATCATGCTAATGTCCTCAGGGATTTTGTTACATAACACTGTGTCACTGATGTTTTCCCACTCTTGTCTCCCATGCCTGCAGCTCAAAGTGCACCAGCATAAGGCCGTGTGGAGGGCCATTGCGACCAAGGTGCGGGCTCTGGGTGTCTCAAACCGACGGCGCACCCACTGCCACAAGAGGTGGGACGACATCTGCTGGCTGTCAAAGAACGTTGCGGAGATGACACTGGGGCTGCTCCCTCGCACTGGCAGGTTGGAACGGTGCAGCATGACACCACTGATGGGCCGCATCTTGGCCGTGACACAGCCTGAGCTGGATGCACGTTTGAAGGAGCATCAGCAGCATGCAAGGGGTGAGTATTCTGGGAAGGGTGACTTTGGCTGTGAGTGGCTACATGTGTACACAGCCTGTACGAGCGCTGGCATATGTGATGTTGGTAGTGTGATGCAGTGGCTTGTGAGTGGCCACTGTGATGGGTGCAGCTGTCATGCATTTGCCCTACCTGTACTTCCTAATGTAATATGAGTACTGGGCATTTCCATCGCATTCTGAGTCGTGGGCTTCAGGTATCATCTGCATTGTGGTAGTCTGGGAAATCCCATGGAAGTGAACGTCAGTGTGCCTGTTCTGAGTGTGCTTTCATCAATGCGTGCATTGCCTGACCTCAGATTTGTGAGACGTAGACATCTGACGCCAATGTGCAACAGTAGTTGTGCCCCAAAGGACAACATGGTGGATGGCATGGGCTCATGTCCATTGTGGAATGTCATGTTGTAGTCTCTATCTGTGTTGTACCCTCCTGCTCCATCCAGATCTGCCAGTGGCAACATGTTGTAGGCTTCGTCCTTGCCCCCATCATGGCCCCAGGTGTGCTCTGAGCTATTTGTGTGTCTGGTTGAACGGAGCCACCAGCAGTCTGTTGTGCTGTGTGGTCATCACATGGCTCACTTATGCCTGGTTTTCTTGTTTGCACACACTGTTTGAGTCAATAAAGTGAGTTAGCAGAATGTCATTGCACAGGGTGGTGTGCAACATGTAGATTTAGTCATCTTCAGTGATGCTTTGCTTGCATATGTTTGTAATGTTGCTGACACTGAACTGACCCTACATCTCTCTCTCTCATGCAGCATCTCCCGTGGTCACAGAGGGACAGGGGGCAGACACCAGTGGTGGGGAAATAAGCACAACAGCTGCACAGGAGCCCAGTGACACAGATGTGACCAGCGCCTCGGAGGGGCACAGGAGTCTTCTGGAGGAATCACAGCCAGAGACACAAAGTTCAGTGTCATCTGATGCCAGCGGTGACGCATCCATGTTGGCGGGCACAGGGAATGGGGACTCTGCATCATCTTCCACCACACAGCGAACAGTGCCTGCCCTGCCAGCCACTTCCTCTGGTGCTGCCCGTGTTTGCCCCAGGAAGAGGGGAAGAGTGTCCTTCACCCCAGACACCGCTGCCCCAGCCCCTGTCCCCCCTGCAGCCATCAGTGCTGAGTCTGTGGTCCTTTTACGCCAGCTTTGTGTAGGCCAGACAGCTCTCCTCAATGCATTCATAGACCACGACAAAAAATTGGCACAGGTGGTTGCTTTCATGGAAGGCATACATTCAGACGTGGGTGGGCTACACCGGACTGTCCAGTCTTCGTCCTCCGCAGTGACGGCAGCCCTTCAACTGGCACAATCTCATAGCCCAGCTCCAGTCCCTTTGTCCACCCCATGCCAGTGGCCACGTCTGACGATAATGACCACGCTCCACAGACCTCAAGGTCACAATACAGCACACGTAGCACACAGCAGCATCAACAGTCCAAGCGATCCAGGGCGCAGACACCATCCCCACAGAAAACTGAAGCCACCCCAGAGCGCAAAGGCAAAAGCCCGCCAGGCGACACCAAGGGACATAAAGCCAAGAAGCAGGCCGCAGCCTCACATGCCTCAGAGGCATCCCCAGCCAAGGACTCTCCTGTCCCAATAGCGTCTCACAAAGACAAGCAGAGTGATTCCATGCCCACTGAGAAGGTGGTGCCTGACAACGGTACACATAAGAAGGGCTCAAAGGCAGGTTCACCCACTACCTTGTCTCCCATTCCAAGCCCAGTGAAGCAGGGAAATGAGGGCACTGTAGGGGGAACACCTGGGAAACAGGGGATGGAGGGGCAAAGGCAAGGGCGGGTGAAGCATACCGCTGGATTCAGCACGTCCCCAGAGGGAGGGCCAGCGTATGCACCTGATGCAGCTTTGGTGGTGAGTGTGCCTGTTGTGTCCACACCACCTCCCACTAACCCCAAGACATGGAAGCCATTTAAAATCCCCAAGAAGTGGAAAGGCACCCCTCCACAATCTCCCACCCATGCTGTGTCTCACGTCAGCATGACTCTACCTCCAGGTGCCTCTACACCACCTGGTCCAAGCAGCCCTCCGGCTTCCCAAGCCACTGATGCCTCTACCTCAGCTGGGCCTCTCTCTCCCCGGTCAAGTGCTCCAACTGTCCCCGACACACAGCCAGCTCCCAGTCCGACTGACAGCCAAGTCTGAATGGTAGTCACCCACACACCTGTCTCTCCCACAGCGGTGCCTGTACTGCCCATTGTTACCTCCCTGACTGTGTTGCTGACCATGGCAGGGTACAGTCGCACACATTTCCTGTGCAGCTTCTCATGGACTCACTCTGCACTTTGTACTGCCCACTGGCCTTGTCGTTTACTGCTGTGTGCCCCTTGCCTATGCAGCTTCTCATGGTCTCACTCTGCACTTTGTACTGCCCACTGGCCTTTTCATTCACTGCTGTGTGCCCCTTGCCTGTGCAGCTTCTCTTGGACTCAGTCTGCACCTTGGACTGCCCACTGGCCCTGTCGTTCACTGCTGTTGCCTCTTGCCTGTGCTGCTTCTCATGGTCTCACTCTGCACCTTGGACTGGTCATTGTCCTTGTTGTTTTCCCCTTGCCTGTGCTGCTTCTCATGGACATACTGTGCATTTTGTGCCTTGCTCTTCTCTAATCTTTGTGCCTATCTGTGCAATATGTGAATACAGACAGTTGCTCCTGTTGTCAATTTTGTCAGTGTCCTTACTAAATAAAGTTTTTTCCGTATGTATATAGTTTACTGTGCCACATGCTCTGTGTGTCACTTCAATTTTGCCAATGGCTTGTCTCACTTATTCTATTTTTACAGGGGTGACAGGGACTTCAGTTCTTCCTGACTCTGATACTTGTGGGTGCAATGATGTTGTTTTTAGATGACATACCGTTTTCATATTCATTATTTGTTCATGTTGGCCATATTGTATACATGTCTGGTTTGGGGGCACTGCCAGCACATAGTGGGATTCAATCCACAGGATTGCAGGCAGGCTGGCCAGGGTCATCATGTATGTGTGTTCTTGCTTTCATGTGTGCCCAGCAGTGTAGGTGTATGCTCATCTTGTGATGGTCAGTCACCCTAGTCACATTGGTTACTTTCAATGTGTGCACTTGGGTGGTCAAGAAGTGTGCAGCATGAAAGGGGTGACTTTGTCGGGAGTGTTGATGTGTATGTGCCTCTGCAATGCCAACTACACACATGTGTCACCCATGAGCTGGTTGCCTGTTGTTTGGATTGTTCAGCCCTGTGATTGTGATTCTGTGCACATGTGTGAGTTGAATGTTGTGCACTGTGCAGTGTGTTGGTGTGTCCTTGCAGTCCTGGCTGACTCCTACTTGTTGTTTTTGGCAATTGTGAGTATGCAGAATGTGTGACCGGCAGTTCAGTGTTGTGTTTTGTTGATCAGCCATGTGTCTTGATACTGTTTGTACTCACTGTGCAGACCTGCTGATCCACGCTGACATTGTGGGTGTGTTTTCTCATGCATTGCTGTCACATGGTGCTTTATTGCCTCCAGTATGGCACGTTGTGTGTGGTGTCATACCATCCCCTATCTGTGCTTCAGATGCCTAGCCATTGTGAGTCTGCACTCCCTCTATTTGTGTATGGTACACTCCTGCCATGTCCACTACTGATGTGCACAACACTTCACTTTGATGTCAGCTGTCCCCTTTGTTTGCCTGTGTGTGTGCCTCCCCCATCACTTCATTTGTGACACTGTGCTTTGTGCTGCAGATCTTTGGCCAGGAGCAATGGGCCACTCAGGACATTTTCCCAATTGGTTATATGTGATGTTCTTGTACTGTTTAGCAGTCATGGTTGCTCATATGCAGTTCAACTGTTTGTGCTGCCCAGTCCTCTGGTCAAGTTGTTTCCTCTTTTGTGTCCCAGACTTGTGTATCTGTGGGTGTTGTGTTGGGTGTATGTGTGTATGCTGAGGTACTGCTTAACTTCCTGAGTGTGATGTTGTCAGTGTGCTGTTTTGATTGTTGTTGTGGGTGTTCATGGTGTGTCACTCATATCTGTGTGGGACTGATGTGTTTTGTGTGCACACACTGCTTGTTGTGCATGCAGTGCTGTGGGTGTATGTTGCCTTGTCCTTGCCTGGTGTGCATCCCCTGATGTCCTGCTGTGCTTGCTCTGTGATTTTTTGGCCTGTGCATCTGTAGTGGGTTTAATGTGGCTGTGTTGTTTTGTGATGGTGCACTTCTTGTCTGTGTTGTGGTATGTTGTCTATGCATTGTTCCTGACTGATGAGGTTGTGCACTCCTGTTCAGTCTGTGCTCCCATTGCCTTTCCACAGTTTTGCAGCACAGGTCATGTCTTGTCTTGTTGTGGTTCTGTTTGTGTTTCTGTTGATGTTTGTGTTTGGCTGTTGTTTTTGTGCAGACATTGGTTCTGGCATCCCTGTGTGTGTGTGATGTTTGTCTGTGTATTGACTGGACATTATTGACCCCCTTCTGTGTGTCTGACACTGGTGTTGTGTGCTGCAGGTGTGAGGGGGGATGTGTGGAGATTCCTACTTGTGTTTGACAGTCATGGAGTGTGTCAATGGGCCCTGTGGGTTGTGCTGCTGACATACTCCCGTGGTGTAATTGTATACATATGTGTGGCTGTTCACAGCTTGACTTCATACCCTTCCTTTCATCCCTGTGCATATACATGGGTTGCCTTCCTGTCTCACTGAGTTGTTGCACTGAGGTGACTGTGTTTTGACTTCACTCACTGTGCCAGCCATGTGTGCTTTGATGGTCTGAGGGTGTTGTTCTCTATTCCTTGTCTTGCATGTGATGTACACATGTTTGGTGGTTATCTCCTTGGCCTTCCATTTGTGTGCACCTCACTTTGGATTACATATATGTTGTGCTCCATTGCTGCTGGCATGTGGTCTGTGTATGTGGCTGTGTGTCAATGTGGGGTATGTCTGTGTGACTTGTCAGGCTGTGTGTCCACTGTAGTGTTTGTTCATTATCTGTGTGTGTTCCTTTGTTCTTGGACTCAGTTCTCTTGCCATGTGTGTGGTGTTGTGGTGGTGAGTGGGTTGCCCTGGGCCTGTGCTTCTGTGCTGTGTGTTCCTCTGCAGCCACTCCTGCTGTGGCTGTCTCCCTAGTTGTTTGTTGTGTGGTGCAGGGTGTGGATTCACCTAGCTTGTTGTTGTGCATGGGGGTGCACAGGAGGTGCATATGGCATGTCCCTTCATGTTGGGGTTGCCCTAGTGTGTGGAAGGTGGAGGTGTGGCCCTGTAGTCTTTGTGCACTGCCCATGCCTCGCCCTGGTTCTGCCTTCTGCATTGTGCGCATGTTTTCTCACGTCTTCACCGCTGCGGTGACGTGACCGGGACATTACTTCATGATAGCGATGGATTGGTGACCTGGATGCAGAGGGGTGATTTGGTGCCAGGTAGGACATGTGTGGGTACACTTATGGATGTGTTCCTGTCCCCACCAGTGTGTCTGGTGTGGACAGGGACCCTGTATCAGCCTATGAGTTGTGTGTTGTGGTTGTGTGCGGAATTGTGTTATTGCGTACCTGCGGCGGCGTACGCGACGGTCCATGATTTGCTGGTGATGTATCAGGTACAGCACCGGGAAGACGAGTAGAGCTAGATCCATGGCGGTCGGGCCGGGTGGAAGGGACCGGAAATCTGGTAACGCGCTCTGCTGTCGAGCTTCCGCCGTCTCTGGTTGGGCGGTTTCTCCGCTGCGGTGCGACTGGCTGTTTGGGGCATCCTGATTTGTACGGCGGACCGGACGTCATTCCGCACGGCGGTGAGTGTCCATTGACTCCCACCGCCGCGGTGGCGGGCGCACTTTCATGGCGGTTCGCCTCGCACTGCGTTGTCCGGGAAATGGGCTATATTTGGCCATACTAATATGGCGGCCGTGAGGACCGCTGCCGCCGCCCGCCATCCTAATGGGCCCTATAGTTGTTAAAAATATTGGTTTTCTTAAATGTCTTAAAAATATTGTAAAATAAAGTAATTAATTTGTATAATAAAAAAAACATAGTTAGAATTATTAGAAAATGTTTCAAATTAAAAAATAATAAATATAGGTGCTGATTCCGATCTGGGTAAAAAATATTGTGTACGAATCGTATCCGTATATTTTCACGTACGAATTGTACAAGTACCGTACAAACTGCGAAGTATGACTCGTACGTGAAAAATACATACGAATTGCGTCGGGAAAATGGTCCGAGAGGGAGCCGTAAATTTTTCCGTCCGAATAGCGTCGGGAAAAGTGTCCGATAGGGAGCCGGACATTTTTATGTGCAAATCGGGGAGTGATTGTTATGCGATCTGGCACATCGGAGAGAGAGTGGAGCGTACTGGCACAGAAGCACGACTTGGCATAGGCGCACGATTTGGCATAGGCGCGTATGGAACAGCCTGGTGCAGGAGGGAGCCGAACGGTTGCCACAGAGATTATATCATTTGCAGTGTTGGTGCTTATCCTTTGAGAAGCATCATTTGGAATATTGCCTTCCTGTGGTCTTCCCAGGTCAGATGTTGCTGCAAGTAATATGGGTGCCGCTCGAAAGCTGAGGAATCAAACGCAGGCAAACCGGATGGACACAGCCTTCTACTGCTAGAAAGGTCATCATTGAGGACAATCACGCCGAGTGACGACGGAACTGGCCCGGGGCTTTTAGCTCTTCATTTTTATCTTTCCTGACGGGACTGCGAGGACCAGGGTGCACTTGAGACCGCTGACGACCTGCACCTGGCTCCTCTTCCCGCTCCTCCCCCGGCCACTACATTAAGCCTCGCGGCCCCCGCTTCGCGGGTGCCGCTCGAAAGCTGAGGAATCAAACGCAGGCAAACCGGATGGACACAGCCTTCTACTGCTAGAAAGGTCATCATTGAGGAGTGGCTCACTGGTTAGAGGCGGCAGATCCGCAAGCAGAGAATCGGCCAGGGACCAGGGTTCAATTCCCGACGCGGCAGGGTCGTGGACCAGGGTCAAAACGGACTCGATAATTCTCGCCTCGGTACCTACTCTAACCAGGAACACACTCGGCAACTCTGGGCATTAGCTTGCCTCATCTCCACAACGGCCCCCCACATTCGCCGGGGATGCCTGGTTTCACCTTGGAGATACCCAGGAGGGACCATCTCACAGGGATAGCCAGGACGGGTTCCCCAGCGGTCTACAGCGCCACGACGCCTCAGGGCAGCAGTGCGCTTTACAAGACACATACATTTACATTTACATTTACATTTACATCACGCCGAGTGACGACGGAACTGGCCCGGGGCTTTTAGCTCTTCATTTTTATCTTTCCTGACGGGACTGCGAGGACCAGGGTGCACTTGAGACCGCTGACGACCTGCACCTGGCTCCTCTTCCCGCTCCTCCCCCGGCCACTACATTAAGCCTCGCGGCCCCCGCTTCGCGGGTGCCGCTCGAAAGCTGAGGAATCAAACGCAGGCAAACCGGATGGACACAGCCTTCTACTGCTAGAAAGGTCATCATTGAGGACAATCACGCCGAGTGACGACGGAACTGGCCCGGGGCTTTTAGCTCTTCATTTTTATCTTTCCTGACGGGACTGCGAGGACCAGGGTGCACTTGAGACCGCTGACGACCTGCACCTGGCTCCTCTTCCCGCTCCTCCCCCGGCCACTACTCCCGCCCCCTTCATAGTCCTTATTCTTCCTACCTGGCCTCGCGTAAGCGGGACGCGTGCGGGGCGTAGTCCGGGGTGAAGCCCGGGCTAAGGGCGGGCCGTCTAAGGCCGTCCGAGGACGATTGAGGACAGGCCGGGCCCCTACCCTAACATTTGACATCTAATGGTGAGACTACTTATAACGGTTGTTGTCTTAAAGTCTTCTATGCTGTAGTTCATTCAGTAGCCTATTTCAGGTTATTCGCTTCAATTATATCCCTACTGTTCGTTGTCAAACGCATTATCATGGCATCAAACGCTGACAAATCACGATTTCTAACAGTTAATACTTCCAAAGGACCTGTCTCTGGCACTATCGATCAATTCTTTAAGCGCGTTTCGACAGTGTTGGAGAAGGAAATAGCGGACACAGAAAAGCGCTTATCCTTAGATCTGCTAGTAGGTAAACGCTCCTCACTGGGAAAAATTGGTAATGCTGTTTCGCCAGAGGTGCCGATCAAGGGTACTTCAATTTCTGGCCCCTGCGTGATCCATGGAATGAGTGAAGAAGTGACCGTGGTCAATACTCCCTCTCTGATTTCTATCCCTGAGATCACTAGTAGCCCAACCTTGTCGGGACTATCAGCATCCCCGAACTTAGTCATTTCTTCCCCCCCGGTGGTAAAACGATGCTTACCAAGAAAGAGACGAGGGACACTTACTAGGACACTCATAGTTAAAAAGAAGAAGGTCCAACCCTCAACCCAAAAACCGAATCACATAGTTCCCTCGGCACCACTTACCCTTCCCTCATATTCCAATGCTTCAGGTTCATTTCCTACCCAGGCTACAATGTCCGATTTATTAGAAAAAATCGAGACTATGGTTAAATCTCTTTTATTGCCCCTTCTAGAAAGAACTAGACTAATAAGCTTGCACCTGAATGATCTAAACTCCCAAATGGAAAAGAACAACCTAGCATTATCAGATCTTCTAAATACTAAGGTGATAAGTAGTGTCAACGATCAAGCCCCCTCTTCCCCTTTAGAGGTGTCGCGACCCGCGACTAGTGATAACCCTACAACATCGTGCACCACGCAAGGGGAAGAGCGTGTGGATTCAATGGCCAATAATCCCAAATCTGATCCCATAGTAATCATAGAAGAACAAAAACGTAAAAACACAACAAACTCTCTGGGTTTAGAGCACATGAGAAAAAAGGCAATTGAGGATCACGAGAAGGATGAATGGTTACTTCAGCCACAACATATTTCAGTAACCAACAGAGTGGATCTTCCTCCAGAATCTGCTCCGTACACGATCATTATGACAGGGGTTCCCGAACTATCGGAGGGGGTAAGGGAGGATTTCTACGCACTGAAAAATAAGACCATTCATTGGCTGAATCAGAATAGACCCCTCCCAGCTCATATAAACGGAGAAATATTGATGGTCAGACGCACTTGCTGGGTAGGCACGAGGCCAAAAGATAAGAAGGGGGACGCCATAATTATAAATTTTAGAGACTACAGAGCGGTTAGGTGTATAGGAGATTGGTTTGAATCCAGGGGGGAGGATACGATTACCACGCATTTTGTTAACTACTTCTATCCAAGAGAATTGATTTCCCGCCCTAAACCATTTAGAATAAACGATTTCCAATTCAATTGGAGGGAAGTAGATAATCGTCTTCCCCACCCGGCTGCTCGTAACCTTTCTTCACGTTTCCAACCGCTAAATAGGTTTCCGATAAGTAGGGTACCGTTTAACAACTACCAGTCTCTTCAGCCCCCAAATCAGGCATATTGGAATAATCATTCCCAGCTAAACCAGAAACTTAATATCCCCACCTCTAATCCCTATGCAGTTCTTTATGGTCTGGAAGACGTAGATTGACTCAGTACACCAGTTGCTCAACTACAAAACTCCCCAGTACCAAACCAAACCCCTATGAGTAACACTGATCAAGTAAAAAATGTAGCGTCCCACAGGACAAAATTAGGTTCTTCTCCCTTAGTAACTAACTCCCCATTGCCCAGAAGCTCTGACACTATCACAATGAGGAATACCCCTAGCAAATTAATTAAGTTACAGGGGGGTATAGCGAACAAAGCTCGAGACAACCCCCTAGCTACGAAAGTAACCCACACGAATGATAGCCCAGATATGAGTAACGCGGACAATATAATAAAGATAATGTCATGGAACATTGCGGGTCTAAGTTCCGAAATAGCAGATGGGACCCTAATAGACTCTGTTCAAGACTTTCAAATAATCAGCTTGCAAGAGACGTGGTCCGTCAGCGAACTACATTTGATGGGCTACAAAACATATTTTTCAGCGGCAACTGCAGGTCCGCGTGGTAGGGCAAAAGGGGGTCTGACGGTGTACATAAAAAATACAATTCCTGGACTCAAAGTAGCTAGTCTCTGCCTACACCCTAATTACCAATTACTGAAACTCTCATTCACGAGAAGGCGGGTAACATACTTGGTAAATATCTATGACAACCTCTTGGAGTGTGAGAGCCTAGAATTGCTTGGATCTTTACGTAATAAACTTTCAAATCTAACAAGCAAAGTCCAAGGAACGGATGTTCCGAGCATTGTTTGGGGTGGGGACTTTAATCTCCACCCTTGTGGTGTGAAAAATAGTAGTATATGTGGGGTTGCTGATGAAACTGATAACCAGGTGATCCATTTTAGTCATACCAGGAAGGGTGACCTTTTGAATGAAATATTGTCGGATTTGGGTTTAGCGATTTTAAACAAACTTGATATTTCATCGGATCAGCTCCAGGCTACTTATTTGGGCAGGGGTTGGGCAACAACGATCGATTATTTCCTGATCTCAACACATTTGGTAAGCAGAGCTCAGAATTTCAGATTATTAGCTTCCGCATTAAGTGACCACGCAGCCTTGGCTTTTAACCTGATCACTGAAAAGGGAAAATTCAAACCATATTCCTTGATGACTGCCCTCTCCCAGAATAACATCCATCTTGCAAAAATGAATGGTTTCACTATAGGGTGGGGGAAGATAGATCCGGAAGTTATAACCACGAAGGTGATTCAAGCATCATATCCCGCCATTGTGAAGTGTTTAGATGGTGACATCAGCCAAGAGGAAGTGTTGCACAATTTTGGTATAATCTTGGAGGTAGCAAAAAACCTACTAACACGCAAGAATAAAGGGAAAACAAACCAGAAAAAAGGATGGTTTAATCATGAATGCACGGCAGCCAATAAACTTTTAAAAACTGCCCTGACAAACCCTGACAAAGATCAAGATGAGATCCGCAGGCTAAGGAGGTTATACCGTTTAGCCTGCAAAACAAGGAAGCAGAAAATAAAACAATCTTTATGGGACCAGCTACAAGAAAGCTCACTATCTAGAAATGGGGCACTGTTCTGGAGGGTAGTGAAGACTCCTTTCCTGACAGATAGCTGTGATCAACCAACAATTGAGGTAGCAATCGATGGCCCAACATGGGCTAATCATTTCTCAAAAGTATTCAGGAAAACGCAAGTCCCTGATACACTAGAGGCAGAAAACGTTATCCCCCTAGAAATGTTAATTCCGATTGCCCTAAATTTTGATCTCCAGGAAATCATAAAAGCTGTCCAGGCAAGTAAAAGTGGGAAAGCCCCCGGCCCAGATGGAATACCGATCGATTTTTTCAAGTTTAAACTCGATCTCTGGGCTCCAATTCTAAAGGTGGTCTTTGACGCCACCATGCAATGTGGTCTACTTGAAACGTGGTCCCAATCGATCATGATTCCGGTCTTCAAAAAGGGGAACAGAAATGATGTGTCGTGTTATCGGCCAATATCATTGCTGGACTCACTTGGCAAAGTATTGGGGAGGGTGGTGTTACAGCGACTGCAAGAGTGGGCGGAAGACCATAATATATTATCTGACTTACAGTTCGGCTTTCGGGAGGGCTTTGGCACTATAGAGCAGGCACTTAATTTAAGCTTATTGGTGGGAAAATATGTAACAGCTAAAGAAGGTAAACTTTACATGGCTTATGTCGATCTTTCTGCGGCATTTGACTGTGTTTCCCATTCCAAGCTATGGTCCGTTCTTACTGCCTTAGGCATCGATTTGGCCCTGGTGAACCTCCTTCGTGCACTATACTCAGATGCCTCGTCCCGGGTCCGTTTTGGAGCCCGGGGCGAGGTATCTGAGTCCTTTGGGGTGGAACGTGGGGTGAGGCAGGGTTGTGTCCTGGCCCCCTTTCTTTTCTCTCTCTACACAAATGGTCTAGAGGTGGAGATGTTGCAAGGGGCTCAGGACCTTCCTCGTATAAAAGACCGCCTCATCCCAGCGCTTCTCTACGCGGATGACGCAGTAATTATAGCGCGTACTCCGCAAGAGTTGCAAAAATCGCTAGATAGGTATTCTAAGTTCATGGGTAACTTGGACCTTAAAATAAACATCAAAAAAACCTATGTGATGGTGGCAGGGAAAGATAGGAAGCGGGGAAAGGCCATCTTCCTAGATAAAGAGAGGTTGGAGTTTACTATTCAATACCCGTATCTCGGAGTTATGATTGATGAAAAGCTCAATTGGAAAGCCGCAATTGACGCTAGAAAACATCATCTTCTGCGAGCTATTATGGCCCTTATAAAATTCGCCCAAAAACTGGGGAAAAGACCTCCCGTAGAATTACTTCGCATTTATGTAGCGAAGTGCCAGTCAACCGCACTCTATGGGGCTGGTCTGTGGGGCCATAAAAACACACATGCTCTGCAAGTCGCAGAGAATATTTTCATGCGATTTCTTTTGATGACTCCGAAACGTGTGTCCACTTTCTCATGCCATGCTGAATTAGGCATGGCCCACATCGAGGATTTGGCAAAAATCCAACCCCTCTTACTATGGCGCCGTATCTGGTTATCATCAAGAAATCTAGTCACAAAGGCGATCGTAACAGACGTAATGTCTTTGGAGCATGTGGGTAAAATCGAGTGGCTAACATTTATAAAAAGATTTTTTACTGATTTAGGCTGTCCCAAATACTATGATAACCCTGAATCTATGTCTGAGATCTCTAAAAAAGAATTGAAAATTAGAGCTCTCTCGCATTTGGAAGAATTGCGGATAACCAAGGAGATAAGAAAGCCTTCTGTCCAACACTCCTTGATTGTTGCAACCACTCTGTATATCGAGCCATACCTGACATATGTGGATTTCCGATTTGAGCGTCTCCGGTTGACACGCTTTAGACTGAATATCTTCCATAAACTCGTGGCCTTTCCCAAACGTAACTCTTGGAAAGAGGCATCAGCGGTATGCCCATGTGATGATATTTCAGAACAAACAACCATGCATACCGTTCTGTTTTGTAAGTTTTATGCTGAACACCGCACTTTATGGCTGATTCCTCTGTTAAGATCTCTTGGTTTTAAAAGATGTCGTCCTGCTATGCTGCACCTCCAATTTCTTAACACCACACTGATCACAAAAACTGTGGCCACGTTTTTAAAATGCATTTATAACCATAGAACAAATCTTGGCTGAATTATCCCCTGTTATTTTAAATATCTGAATGTAACTCTATATTATGAAAGATATGAATTTTTGTATGTTCTTTTATGGTTATAATTGTTTATGTATAACCGAATAAAGATGATTTATTATTATTATGTGCAAATCGTAAAACAGAAGTACGAGCGCGCAAGTACGATCCGTACCGCCCGTCCGAATACACAACCGCATGTAAAAGGCCCCGTACGGAGCGAACGCTATAGCACACATGTACACCGGTAAACTTATGCCCGGATACGAGTCGTACAGCCCCCCCTCACCATGCACATGTCAGCACCGTACCCCCGTGTGTCAGCACCGTGCCCCCCTTTGCACCGTACCCCAACACCGTCTCCCAGCCCCGCACCTGTACGCGCCGTACCCCAGGACTGTACCCCCACCCCCGTATGTACGCGCCGTACCCCAGGACCGTACCCCCACCCCCGTATGTACGCGCCATACCCCCACCCCCGGGGGTACGGCACGTACATACGGGGGTGGGGGTACGGCGCGTACATACGGGGGCTGGGGGTACGGTCCTGGGGTACGGCGCGTACATACGGGGTCTGGGGTACGGTCCTGGGGTACGGCACATATATACGGGGGGCTGGGGGTATGGCGCGTACATACGGGGGTGGGGGTACGGTGCGTACATACGGGGGTGGGGGTACGGCGCATACCGGGCCCTCTTTTCCTCGTGCATGGCGGCATACTTAGCTTTTCTGGCACTTTTTGTCTCCCGTAAAAATATAGCCGTGTGGAGTGCTGTGGGTACGAATCGTACTTGCTGGTCCGTAAAACGCTGCCTGACTCCGTGCGGACGTCGCGTACGCGCTGTCCAGGATCGGAATTGTATGTATTTTTTAGCCGCACTGTGTTTTTTACGATTCGTACGGAAAAGGTATTTCTGTACAAATCGTACTTGCTGGTTTGTACGGTGGAATTCCCGGGTACGAGTCGTAGGGAGAAAACGCTCCGTACGACCATTTGTACCCGGGTTTTACAGGATCGGAATCGGCACCATAATGTTAATAAAAATTAAACATACAGATATATAAAATGTAATATATAACTTTACTTCATAATATTAAATAATACATATTATAATAAATTATAAAATGTTAGAAAATTATAAATACATATTTATATATATATATATATATACACATATATCAGTAAATATAAAATATTTATATAATAATTAAAAAATATATATATTTTTAATCTTTTACAATTACATTTCACACTACATTAACAAGAACAGTATAGAAAAAGTTGGATAGCGGAGGGGATAACATTACTATTCCCACTCCAGTGAATGCAACAACAGGGAAAGTGTTGGATTGCGGATGGGAATAATTTACTATTCCCACTCCACAGAATGCAACAGTAAGGAAAGTATTGGATAGCGAAGGGGAATAATTTACTATTCCCACTTCAGCAAGTAAAACAGTAGGGAAAGTGTTGGATAGTGTATGTGAATAATTTATTATTCCCACTTCAGGGAGTGCCACATTAAAAAAAAGTGTTGGATAGCGGAGGGGTAAAATTGACTATTCCCACTCTAGGGAGTGCAACAGTAGGGAAAGTGCTGGATAGTAGAGGGAAATAATTTACTATTCCCACTCCAGGGAGTGCAAAATTAAAGAAAGTGTTGGATAGCATAGGTGTAAAAATTACTATTCTCACTCCAGAGAGTGCAACAGTAGGGAAAGTGTTGGATAGTGGAGTGGATAAAATTACTATTCCTACTCCAGCGAGTGTAATAGTAGGGAAAGTGTTGGATAGCGGAGGAGAATAATTTACTATTCCCACTCCAGCATGTACAACAGTAGGGAAAGTGTTGGATAGCGGAGGGGTAAAAACTACTATTCCCACTCCAAGGAGTGCAACAGTAGGGAAAGTGTAGGATAGTGGAGTGGATAAAATTACTATTCCCACTCCAGCGAGTGCAACAGAAGGGAAAGTGTTGGATAGCGGAGGGAAATAATGTACTATTCCCACTCCAGCAAGTACAACAGTAGGGAAAGTGTTGGATAGTGGAGGGGTAAAAATTACTATTCCCACTCCAAGGAGTGCAACAGTAGGGAAAGTGTTGGATAGTGGAGTGGATAAAATTACTATTCCCACTCCAGCGAGTGCAACAGTAGGGAAAGTGTTGGATAGTGGAGGGGTAAAAATTACCATTCCCACTCCAGGGAGTGCAACAGTAGAGAAAGTATTGGATAGCGGAGGGGAATAATTTACTATTGCTACTCCAGCAACTACAACAGGAGGGAAAGTATTGGATAGCGGGGGGGGGAATAATTTACTACTCCCACTTCAGGGAGTGCTACATTAAAGAAAGTGTTGGATAGCTTAGGTGTAAACATTACTATTCCCACTCCAAAGAGTGCAATAGTAGGGAAAGTGTTGGATAGCGAAGTGGATAAAATTACTATTCCCACTCCAGCGAGTGCAATAGTAGGGAAAGTGTTGGATAGCGGAGGGGTAACAATTACTATTCCCACTCCAGCAAGTGAAACAGTAGGGAAAGTGTTGGATAGTGAAGTGGAATAATTAACTATTCCCACTCAAGCAAAATAATTCAAATTAATCAACACAATTTATATTTATTTAAAAAAATGTACCTCCCACCATATTCCCCTATAAATGACACCACCACTATTAAAAACCATAACACTATTAACATAATTAATTTATGATTAACTAATTAATTAATGAAAATTAACAAACATATTCAAAATAATCAAGAATAAATTAGTTTACACGATTACCACTATAAAACAATTAAAAAAATAAATAATAAACAATTTAAAAAAAAAAAAAAATTAAATTACTTCCCAGCCTACTCCCCTATCAACCCACAACCCGCTCCTAAACAAATAACACAATTAAGAGATTTACCAATCAATTATTAATAAATAACTACAAAATAATACCTAATTATTATCAAATTAATTACCACGAAAAACAATATAAAATATTAAATACATGGACATTAATTAATACAAAATATTAATTAATTAATTATAATTAAATTACTTCTCACCCTATTCCCCTATAAACACACAACCCGCTCCTAAAAAAAAATACAATCAAGATATTTACCAATTAATTATTAATAATGAACAGCCAATGAATAACTAATTAATAATTAATTAATTGCCACAATTAACAATATAAAATATTAAATACATACATATTAATTTCTCAAAATTATTAATTAATTATTTATAATTAAAACACTTCCCACCCTATTCCCCTCTAAACCCACAACCCGCTCCTAAAAAAATAACACAATTTAATTACTTAACTAATTAATCAATTAATAAAATGTAATAGCCAATTACAATTTAATGTATAAAAAATGTATTAAAAATAATTAATCAAAATTATTGAGCACTTTCTTAAAATTAAATTACTTCCCACCCTATTCCCCTATAAACCCACAACCCGCTACAGAACTAAAATACGCAAAATTTAATTTACATAAAATAAAACACTTCTAAAAATTTCACACATACATTAAAAAAACAGATATACTTATACAAAACACATTAGATCACGTACTAACATACAGATTAACATACAGAACACTAATATAAATATTGATATTATTAACGACGATATTACTGACTTCGATATTAAAAAAAAATATTTTTCTTACCTTCATGTCGATATTCTCGTATTCTCGTCACCGATATTCTTCATGTCGATATTCTGTGCCTTCGATATTTACAACTCGATATTTTTGTACTTTGAAAATAAAAAAACTCGATATTATGTCTGTTTACCCTGAAACATATGTCTCACACTTTAGCCAAGTCTGCCCACGGCTTCAGGTTTGCTGTCGCTGCTATTTCACGCAATCTGGCAAAACACCAAAGTGACAGCTCAACCACATACTGCACTTGATGGCTTAACCTCTTAATGTATCATGTTCAACAATATTTAGCCTCCTTTAGCAGACACTCTATGAACTATCAAGCTTGTATTTATCAAACAGAATCACCACAATCACATTATTAACTGGAGTTTTAAGTGCATATCTCACCTTAATTTAACACCTAAATGACAGCCAGCATCCACCATCCACCACAGCTGTGGCACTAGATAGTAAGATTCAAAGTCAAGTACATTTAAGCCTCCCTTTTATATCAGGAGGTGCAGTTTACAAGAAAATGAAGGGTTGAACTTAGCTGGTGAAGAGATTTTTGAACAACCAAAACTGAGGATGTAGTCATTTGGGAGTGGCACTTTTTTCATTAATGTTCATCTTCATACAATTGCAAAGGCCTATAGTGACTTGGTCATCTTCCATTGTATTCCTTCCACTGATACCTAACAGGCTATCTCAAAAGGTACAACACAGACAGCTACACCTGTGAGATATGCCTTACACACAAAGCACTGACTCTTTGCAAACACAGCTATTCAATTACTGTCTTGCTCCTCCACTTGTTAAATGGCCCCAGTCGAAGTAAAAAACGCAATAAGGAAATCCCTTTCCCCAATCAATACTACATTTACCACTTAGCTGCTTTTATAGTGTCCTATCTCAAATACACATTATTTTTCATTACATTGTATCCTGCTGTGTCATTTAGATAAATGTGAACTGTCCTACAAAGAATTGCTTTCTGGCAGGGCATTCAGCAATTATTTTCAGATCTGTAAATATCTTTCTGAACACCATTTAGATTAAAATCATTTATGGCTGTTATTAGTTCTTATTTGAACGTAAAATACTTTTTGAACTAAAACATCAAAAACAAGCAGTTTTGTTGAAAATAGATTTAGCGAAGAGACAGAAACAGTCTACCTTGAAACTTAAAGGCTTGGGGGCATATTTATCAATGTTTTATGTCGTGTTTTCACCAGCAGTGGTGCACAATGGTACATGCACAACGCAAACCCAAAATGCGATTTACCAAGCCACACAAGGCCACTTTGCGTGGCCTTGAATGGCTTGATAAATCAGTAGTCTGCTTCAGGGAGGCGTTCCATGGGCTTTACATGGGTGTTCTCACACAACTCCCATGGATTTTGACACATTCCCAGATTTACCACTACAGGTATACCTAGTAAGCACCACTGTTTTTTAATTGTGAGAATTAAAAACCATTAAGTTCTCACTGGGGTTCATTGGACATATATGAAAACACTTGGCACTATTATCTTCACCACTTTAATACACTGAAATTATATATTAGTATGTTATAATTCCTTTGTTTTTCACATGGCATAAGAGCAACCGATGATGATAAGTGGGCATGCTGGTGAGTACCAACCAGCAACCCCCCTTGGTGTTACTACCGTGAGGTGCTCTTTCTCCTTTCTCACCTTTATTTAGTCAATTTGGGGTAGAATTGGTGTTATGATGGTTTTTTTGACACTTTTTAAATTGATACACCATACCTATGAATAGTGATAGGAAACATACACTGGGGAATTATAAAAGATTGGAAACCCTGTTGACCAGTATATAAATCTGTGTATCCTAGGGCAGGTCATTGATTGTTATAGTGTATTGAGTGGGGGGCGGCCTTGCTCGTTTCTTCTCCCCCTGTGGCTCCTATTGTGTTAATACCTTTGAATGTGCCAAAATGCTACGCCTTCCCAGGTGATGCGTAACAAGGAGAAATATCTTAATATTTTCCTTGTTACTTCCTCTATCTATACATAGATAGAGGAATATGCCCCAAGGGATTGTTTTTGTGCAGGAAGGTGCCCCTTCCTGCACAAAAACAGTCCTGCATGCAACAGAGGCCCCCTTTCACCATGGTACAAGTTTGCCTGCATTGGCACTAGGCAGCCCATTGTGCACCAGTGCTGGAGAAAGGACAGGGGGGCTCATTTACAAGAGGCCTGCACCATCGTAGCGTTACTTTTTTGACTTTCTGTCAGCGTAGAGTGCAGACCCATATCTATCAGCCCACGCAAAGTCACTGTGCTTGGCGTTTCATGGCCTCGTAGATATGGTGTAAGGCAACACAGCGCAAGTCGCTGCATTGCCCCACACTGCGACAGGGAGGCTTGCCAAGGACATTGCAGTGGGTGTTGCCATACAACACCCATGGATTGTGACACATTCTCAGATTTACAAAATCACGTAAACCTGGGAATGCGTCAAAACTGTGTGCCTACCCAGAGGAGGCGCAACAAGGAGAAATATGTTTATTTCTCCTTGTTTCCTCTTTCTATGTGTGCTACATTTTGCAGCACATATAGAAAGAGGAAACTGCCTCCATTGATTGTTTTTATGCCGGAAGGTGTCCCTTCCTGCTCAAAAAGCAATCCTGCAAACAACGTAGACACCCTTGCATCATTTTGCAAGGGTGCCTGCGTTGGCGTTAGGCACCAATTTGTGCGCTGGTGCATGCATAAAGAACAGGAATGCGCTGTATTTCACAAATATGGTGAATTCTTGCCCTTTCCTATTTACACAGGGCAGTGCAGCAACAAGACTTGCAGCGCTGCCCTATGCTAAAATCTAGTAAATGGGGCCCAGGAATGCTCCGTATTGGGATGAATACATCGCATTCCTGCCTTTTCAGTGTAACACAGTGCAGAAAGATGACTTGCTGTGCTGCGTTTCTTTGATATAAACATGCCCCTCAGCTTTTTGTTCATTGTAAAATATGCCTGTAGTCATTTCAAATAGTGGTGTTTTTGTGTTGAAGTTGAAGTTTTAAGCCTGTGCAAGAAGTTGAATTAATTTACCCTATTCTTTTATTCATGCAGTGTCTTCAATAGTACTTTGATGATTTACTAGGGATTCACTGTGGCATCAGGTTAACATTTTGACACCAGGGGGCTCATTTACAAGATGCTTGCACCGTCGTTGTGTCACTTTTTATGACGTGCCGGCGGCACTTTCTTTGCTCCAAATTTACAAGGTGATGCATCTAGGCAGATGCGTCATTTTTCCTCAGGCTGCATCGATTTTTACCTTTGCATCGCACTAGAATTAATATATGTAAAGTAAGCGTTCCCACGTAAACTCTCCCATAAATCTGACGCGGTGCTATTTATTACTTTTTTGAGAAGTAACGCATTGTCAGGTAGCTTGCCGATGCACTTGCAATGCGACAAAATTCTATGCTTCTAAAACCCAGTCATACGAATGAAGAATTGGCTGTGGCATGGGAATCTGACCAGCTGAAGTCACTTCCAAAAATGTAATCTGCAAGGAAATCCAGTCCCCTTAACAGGTAAGTGCACTCACAAGGTAGGTAACACAGTAAAGATACATTACACTACATTAATGACTTGAATCCACATACACAAAGTAGTCCCACAAAACATATTCCACATACATAGGTATAGTGGTACACAGAAGTGCACTATGCCCACTTGTATGCAAGACATATAGGACCAATGTAATAGAGTCCAAGGTGAGTTTTTAACCTTTTCATACTCTATTATATTGGCCCCCATATAGTAGGCAACTTGCGTCAGTCAATACTGATGCATCGCCTCTGTTTTGTTGATGAATTGCTGTAGTTGCGTCAGTCTTATCTCCAACTACAGTAATGCGCCACTTTTGGGTCTGATGCCTGTGGCATCCTTCCCACAGATTCATCAGTATTTCTGACACATCTGTGGCACCATGGACCCCATATTGTAAATACAGAGCATCCATAACGCCGTGAGGGTTTTTGCTGCAAGCACAAGTAATTTTGATGCATCGATGCGTAACTGCAGCAAAGCATCATTTCTTGTCAGAAAACCCTAGGGGGCTTATTTACAAGCCCATTGCAATGCAAGTGCATCACTTTTTTTGATGCACCGGTGGCTCGGAGTGCAGATCCATATCTATGAGGCAAAGCAAAGCCACTTTGTGTGGCTTTTCAAGGCCTTGTAGATATGAAGTAAGGCAAATCGTTGCATTGCCTTACTCTGCATCTAAGAGGAGTTCCATGGACGTTGCTGTGGGTGTTCCGATACAGCACCCATGGATTTCATGCATACACATCAGAATGCGTCAAAAGCCTAAGCCTCCCCAGTGGACGCGTAACAAGGAGAAATAACTTTATTTCTCCTTGTTTTTCCTCTTTCTTTGTGTGCTGCATTCTGCACTACTCATAGAAGGAGGAAAATGTCTCCATTTAATGTTTTTGTGCAGGAAGGTGTCCCTTCTTGCACAAAAACAATCATTCCTACAACGCCAGTGCAAGGCAGCCAATTGTGTGCCAGCACAGTGGAAGAGGACAGGAACCACAGAGACAGCAGCCCTCACAGGTTTCCAGCAGTGGGATCATGTTGGGATTTCTCTCCTTGGGGACGTGTGGGTAGGGGATCACATCAGGGCCTTCTCTGACCTGCAGCAGCGTCACACCCTTCACAACTCCCAATTCTTTAGGTACCTGTGGCTCTGTCATGCCCTCACTGCCCACGTCCCAACAGGCACATCTCTGCCCGAGTTTAGCCCGCTAGAGGCTCAGGTTCTGATGGGAAATCTTGGCAGAGGAGGAGTGTCTCGGATATACCACTCCCTAGTGAATAATGGTCCGACTACTTTAGACTCGCTGCGGGCCCACTGGGAGGGTTGGCTTGGCCCCTTAGAGGAGGCAGACTGGCGCGATGCCCTTATGGCTCCCAAAACTCTTCCGACCTCCTCTAAACTCCGTCTCGTCCAACTCTATTACCACATGGCCTACCTTACTCCTGCACGATTACACAGGGCGGGGTTGCACCCTTCCCCAGATTGCACACATTGTGGCCAGGCTCAGGCCAACTTCTATCACATGGTATGGCTATGTCTGAGCCTCACCCGGTTCTGGTCGGGGGTGGAAACTGAATTTACACAGATCTTGGGCTGGCAGGTTCGCCATGATCCTATACGACTTCTCCTAGGTGTGTTTGACGGCCTAGATGGTTCCAAAGCGGAAAAATGTTTTCTATGGATGGCAGTCGCTGTGGCCAAATGAGACATTGCTGCAGCCTGGGCTCCGGCCAGCCCCCCTACCCTGAAAAAATGGCGCAGAGGAGTGGACTGGTGCGCGGCCCAAGAAGAGCCCCCCTATGAGGCACGGGGTTCCCCAGCGAAATTCCACAAGGTTTGGGGCAAATGGCTGAATCTGTTGTTTTGATTTCCTTCCTATGGTTTCTTCCATGTGCTAATGTCATAACCTTTCGCCAGCTTAGTCTTACCAAGATTGTGGATTTCACTGTTTGTTGGGGGCTATTCATGCTCTATCTTGTAAAGGAAGTGCTGATGTTTTATTTGCTTGTTTTCAAAATGACAATAAAAATTGATTATCAAAAAAGATATATAAAATATGAATTAAAACATCATAAATAGAAAGATAATCTTGTTCAAAAAGAAATTACACATAAATGTTCACACTTACTGCAATTAAAACACTGCGTGCAAGAGGAATGATTCAATTCAGTATAGTTATTGTAGGACTTGGCCCTTTTTGGCTAAAGTCCCTAAACTTGTAGCTTTCCCCCTACACCTTTTTTTCTGACATGGTGTTGCCAACTTAGATGCTTTGGACACTTTGCCATGGCTAAACAGTGTCAAAGTGCAAGTGCTCCCTGTATAAAGTGTAATGGTAATTGGTTGTCCATGATTGGTATGTTTGCCTTACTACGTAAGTCCCTAGTAAAGTGCACTATGTGTGCCAGGGCTGGTAATGCAACTGCTACTAGTGGGACCTGCAGCACTATTTGTGCCACCCACACAAGTAGCCTTAAAAAGGGAACTCAGGCATGCCATTGCAGGGCCTGCGCGGAGTTTGTTAAACTGCCATGTTGTTCTGGCAAGTGCACTCACTTGCCAGACCTTACACTTCCCTTTCTATGCACATCAGACACCACTGTAGTAGGTTTAGGGTACCCGCTGGGCAGGGTGCAGTGCATGTGAAAGGTAGGACATGTACTAAGGTGTGTGCCATGTCCTGACAGTGAAATAATCTCCATTTCGTTTTTCACTGTTGAAAGGCCATCTTCCCCTTAGGACAGAATGGGGAGGCTGTGTAATATGTTTCCAGCCTATCTTCCTAAAAGCTTAAGATGGAAAGGTGAAGGTTAGTATGCCTGAACTCACAGAGTAATAACACATCTTTTTTATGAAGGTGGTTTTTGCCCTGTGTGTTTAGAAGACACTCTTTTAGAAGTGGCTGAGTTTTTGTGCTCTGACATTTCTGTGTGTCTCTGCCTGGCTGTGGATTGACTGTCTGGATTTGAAAGAGATAGGATCTGGGGAATGTCTTGACCCAGGGGAGGAGGTGAGACAGCAACAGGCTGACCTGCATCTGGAGTGTAGGGGAAGGAGAAGCCCTTAGAGGTGAAGAGTCCTGGGTTGCTGCTATAACACAATTGTCCCATCTCCTGCTGAGTGATTGAGAATCCAGACCCCCACTAATCAAAGGAAGAAAGGTGTCACTATCAGGGAGACACCCAGAACTGGTTTGAACACAAAGACTTCAAAGTCATTGAGGGGTATAACTATGAGAGTTGAAGCCCCTGAACTTTGGAGAATGGCTTGATCAAGTATGAACAAGATTGGAGCTACTTCGTGGTCAAGAGGACTTTTGCCAAGGAAGAAACAACTGAAGAGACTGAAGAATAGGACTGACCCTTGCTGTGTGTTTTAGGGCTGGCCTGCAGTTTCCTGTTTTAACCAAGAAAAGGCTAAAGGGACTTTGCTGTGTACTGTGTCCCCCTGCTTCAAAGGACTTTGCTGTGTGCTGTGTCCTGAAGTAACTTATCCCCAAGGGCCCGAGGTGAGCTGGCTCCCTGTTTCGGAAACACAAGAACACAAAAGCTTCCATGAGAGTCTCAGTGGCACTGGGTGTGCATGCTTGTTGCAGCCTGAGACCCTCGTGGACACCTGGAGTTCAAGCAAGGATCAGCGATGCGGTGTGCGTGTGCTTTGTGCAGCCTGAACCCCTTTGTGTGGATTCTCTAGTGATCATGTGCACCGGAATCCAAGTGAGTCTCATCGACGCTGTGTGCGTGTGCATTGTGTACCGTGAGATCTTCATGAGGATTTGCCTTGTTATTATGTGCACCGGAATCCAAGTGAGTCTCATTGACGCTGTGTGTGTGTGTGTGCGTTGTGCACCGTGAGACCTTTGTGAGGATTTGCTTTGTTATTGTGTGCACCAGAATCCAAGTGAGTCTCATCGACGCTGTGTGCATGTGCGTTGTGCACCGTGAGATCTTCGTGAGGATTTGCATTGTTATTGTGTGCACTGGAGTTAAAGTGAGTCTCAGTGACGCTGCGCACGTGCTCTTCGTGCAGCCTGAGACCTGTGTGTGGAGCGCCCCGTGATCATGCACCCAAAGCTTAAGGAAGACTCAGCGACGCTGTGTGCGTGTTCTCTGTGGCATCCTGAGATCTTCGTAACTGAAGCGGCCCGGACTGGCAGTCCCAGAGAAGCTGAGTTTCCGGCCTGAGCCACCGTTGCCAACTCACAATGCTGCATTGGAGGCCCAGCCGCTGGACAAGGAGAGGAGAGTGAATTCACGCCCCCCCGGTAACGTGTGTCGACTCCTGGGGTGGGGCGCGGGCTGAGAGGGAGACGCTCTTGGCCTCTCTCGTGTCGGCAGCGCGAGCCTCTGCTTCTGCTCGTATCGCGGCCCGTATTGCCAAGGGAGTGGCAGTACAGGGGCCGGAGTGCGGAGATGCACTTTTGATTACATCGTGTTGGGGGCAACTGTTGAGAGGCTGACTGCAAGTCAGAAGGAGAGGTGGAGAGACCGCCTAAGGCACAGTGATCAGTGCCTGAGTGTATTACGCATTATTCCATTTCTGCATAACGGAGTATCTGACTGTCGTATTACACATTGCATCATTTCTGCATAACGGAGTACCTGATTAGAGTATTACGCATTGCATTATTCCTGCATAACGAACTACCTGATTAGTGTATGACGCATGGCAGTTTATCTGCATAACGAACTACCTGATTGTCATTTGACGCATTGCATTGTTTCTGTATAACGAACTACCTGATTATCGTATTGCGCATTGCATTGTTCCTGCATAACAAATTCCCTGATTAGTTTATTACGCATTGCCTTATTTCTGCATAACGACATACCTGGTGGTTGTATTACGCGTTGCATTATTTTACCTTGCAAACTGCCTGATTGTTGTGTTACGCATTGCATTCTTTTCATTGCAGAGTGTCTGATTGCTGCGCTACACCCTACAGTATTTTTACATTGCAAAAGTGCCTGATTCTAGCATTACGAACTGTATATTAGGAGTACAGGAGAATGTTTAGAAGTGCTCATTAATACCGCCAGAACTTACGAGAGCTGGCTGGCCTAACAACCGGGCAGGAGAAATAGTACTCAACCTCATATGTTGGATCGATATTGTGTGGTCTTATCGTATATCTTTTTATATAAAGTTTATACTCGTTTTTATGAAAACTCGTGTGGAGTCTGTTTGTGGTGTCATCCTTGGGTTGCTGTGAGCGTGGTTGCAAATACTTTACACATTTGCCTTGAAGATAAGCCTGGCTGCTCATTCCAAGCTAACGAGGGGGTGAGCGGGGCTATCTAAGAAGGTGACCTTCCATTCCCTGGCGTTGGAACGCGGGTCCCTACTTGGCCTAAGTTACCTACCTCAGCCAACCAGGGATCCCGGGCTAACAGTTATGCAACAAAAAATGTATCTCACCCCTAAAGATTAGCATGGAATGGCTTTGCGCTGGATCAGCCAAACACTTGGCGACCAAAAACACGATGGTGGGCGAGGTGTCGACTTTGCAAAATCTCAGGGCAATCAAACACTGCCTCCTGTGTTAGTGCTTCAGAGAAAGACGTTTGACAGTATGCTTGTAAAGAGAGCCGAAAAGATGTAAATTGTAAGGTGTCCCACAGAGAACAGCGACCAATATATCGTTTATTCATTGATAATGTTGCTCCATGCTAAAAGAATCATTATGGCATATGACCATACAGTTATACTGAAATGTCAACCTATTTAGGACACAACCTACCTAACCTGGCCCTGAACTATTGGTAGACTTCAAAATGGTATGAGTCTCTATGACGCCAATGACCAGTATATAACCTGTATAGATCCCGTGTACACAGCAGCAGTTTCAATGTTCTTAAAGAAGAGGGAAAAAAAAGAGAGTCAGTAACATCTGTATGTAAATGTAGGAAATCAAAGCAAACAAGTCACCTTCCATGTGTCAGTTTAAGCACTGTGAGCAGATGGCAGAGATAATCACAACAATATATCTCCCAGGCGAGCAGGCAAGTATGTATGCTGTTGATCTACAATAATTGTCACATGCTTCAATAACACTACACAATATTTAGCCGCGCTGTCAACTCTTAACTGCATCCCTCATTCTATCTTTTAGACATCTGCAATATGAAATAAATCACCTAAATTATCTGACTTGCAGATTTATTAGTGCAAAGGGTTTAGCTAATTTTAAAGATGATTTTTCGAATAAAATATGCTGCAAAAAAGTTTACATAAGCAATTAAAATTAAGCAACGTAATCTAAAACAGAGGGGAGTCCACTGAAATCCAGTTACTTTGTTGGTATATCTTGTGGTTATCACAGTGGCGTCTGGCATCTACTGAGGGGGGGAGGGCGGTCAAACCAAAGAAGAAAAAAAAGAAAAGGCCTTACCCCATCCTGACATCGGCGTCCTCCTCACTCCAACCTCGTCTGATGGGACTGCAGTGCAGGCCCCAGCAATCTCCCTCGACCAATCCATGCCTGCTCACGAGCTGTAAACCAGCATTTGAGCAGTGCCTTGATTGGTGGGAGCAGCCCCTCTCGGAGCTCCTGAGGGCACTGGATGCCTGCACTTGCTCTCAACCTAGCTGTTTTAAAACAGCTGGGTTGAGAGGTTTAAAGTGCGCATGTGTCGCTGGTCGTCTCAAGACGCCGGTCAAAGATTCCTGTGCACTCTGCCCACCACTCCTCCCTTCTCACTCAGCAGGCCCCAGCCCCGTCCTGACACTCGGTTTCGTGCGGTTGATAGAAATAAAATGGTAATCAATTACCATTTTATTTTTTTATCTCTGGAGATTTGGGGGACATGTAGGTGGGGCGATGCTCCCCCGCTCCATAGGAGGAGCCTCCCCTGTTATCATGAATACATATCTGTTATCTTCACTTATGTTTTTGTTCAGCATGCACCCTTTGTGGCTCTGAAGTATGGGATGAACGTAAATTATTCAAATGTCCATTGTAGCCTTTGGGCAGAAGTAATCTTCACAAACAGCATTGAAACTATATGCATAACCCCAGAATTGGATGAAGTTGCTGATGGTGTCTCACTTTGGTACCTCATTGTCTTACAAATAGCAATGCACCAAAACTGTTGGTCTGCTACTTACAAATTGACTGGGAGTCCATTTCACATCAAATTCCAACAAACATAGGGGTGTGCCCCCTGAATATTGAATCAACAATATCGATGGGACAGACTATCAAAACTAACCTATCAGCAGCTAAGTAGAGCTTTTCTATACCTAACTCCACATATATGTACCTTTGTAGTACAAATATCTTCAAGGTATGTAGATGTGGAGTTAGCAATAGTAAATCTATGCTTCCTTTTCTGTACTTACCTTTCAATAGTTTTGCTTCAATAGTCTGTCCTCAATATTGTTGGTGTCGATACTCAGCAGTACAATCCGCGTAGGTCTAGATGCGACTATTGAATGTCTCTTAAAACACACAATTTTATACAGACCAGCAAATAAGGAAACTGGGTCTGGGATTGTGTACAAAGTCTGTATGCCTGCCACATAAATAGATGTTAGTTTATGCAGAGAGGAGCCTTGATGAAAGCTAATGGAACTTGCATTAATATACATATTTGAATACATGCTTCTGATATGAATTCAATGTTTGTCTATAAGAAAATACAAACGGGAAGAAAAAGAAAGATAATATTCACATGATTTTTAATTTACATCACAAAAGTTTACTGCTAAGTTTCCATATCTCCAATTGTGGCTTTGACCATACTAAGTGAATCAATACAAGAACAAAATACTGAAAAATGCGACCAGAATTTTATTCTTCTCTTGTTCATTAATATGGTGCTACATTAATAGATTAATTGTATTACCCGACATTACATCTATAAAAAATTGTTGATATGCTTCTGGTATCGCCCCCTTAACCTGGTCATCTTCAGCATGAATTATTATTATTCCTTTTTCAAACAAGCGTTTGCAAAGCCACTGTCTTATATTTTGGCTTCATCAATCTGATGCTGTTTTGTATCATAAAAAAAGAAAACAAAACTGTCATTCTTTAACATTATAGACAAAACATTATAATAAAAGTGTGGTGATGGATATATGCACGAGTCATCATGCATCCAAATATACGTGTTATGATGCTACAGTAGTCCTGCATGATAACATATGCACACACATAGGTCACCATGCAAGCTCGGTATGTTATGATGCAGAGGCTGACCTGGCATATTTTAAATGTACTGTTCCAAGATGATGGATGAACGTCTTTAAGCGGTACAGTAAAAATAAATACAAAGTTTGTGAAAGTGCATTTTCAGAAAGGTGTGGCCTGGTAGGAAAGTGCAACTGGCAAACCATCCAAAAAAATACATTTAAAGGGACAGGGAGAGGTGGGGCAGCAGCTGGGGTGCAGTTTTTTTTTTTTTTTTTAAATATCAGAGTGGAACAAGAGGGAGTGGAGCAAGTCTGGGGCAAGCTAGGCTGTAGAAGAGCAACACAGGGAGCAGTGGGGACAGATGATCGAACTAGCATGCGGGGCTCAGGAGGGAGAGCAAGGAAACACGTGTTCCCATGAAATGCTAAAAGCAAAATGTTAAAAAAGGAGCAATCGCAGCTCCTCATGGCGTGAGAGCATCGCCACACTAGGTCAGAGCCAGCAGGTGAAAAATAAAACGATATTCTATCATCGTTCTATTTTTCACCTGCAGGCTGAGACAGCATGCGTAGGAAGGGTCAGAGCCGGTCAGAACCATGGAGGGTGGAGGAGGACTGGTTCATGCACTTCTAAGTGCGCATGTGTGTTTGGCCGTTCGTCTGAACAGCCGGGTTGGAGAAACAGCACAGACTACCCGTCCTGAGTGGAGCGTCAAAGCAGCCTGCTCGTGCCAATCCCCACGCTGCTCTCATAGTGTGAGAGCTGCACGAGGATTGTACAGGGAGTCTGTGATGCGACCAGAAAGAAGAACACCGAGGCGCAACGCGAAGGTGGACAGCAGAATCAGGTATGTGTTCCTTTTTTTACATTTATTTTGTAAACGATAACCGTGTTCCCCCTCCCGCGTTCCCCCCTCGCATTTCACCCATCCCACCACTTTTTAGGTCTCGTCTGAGACAGCGCATTAGCGCTGCTCTGGCGAGACTTATAGTAAGCGAGTTTTGGAAGTGCAAACAGTGGCTTTTCAGGCCTCCAAATACAGTGCATGTGCCCTGGGCGCGCGCACCATTTGGCAGCCTGAAAAGCACTGCCTGATCACTTCGCGGCCCCTTTGATGTCCTCAGTGAGCCGCGGCCACTGAGGACATCAAAGCGGCCGCGAAAGTGATCACCATTTGCCACCCCCTCCCTTATCCCACTTCCTGCTTGTTGGGAAAGATCTTTTCTATAGCGTTGAGATCCATTTATGTGTAAACGGCTATTAAAATGTATATATTACCATACAGTAATGCAACAGAACATGCCATATAATCTGCCTTTGATCACAGGGGCTGCATAAATTGCTTTTCTTCACCGTATCATTTACCTCGTATTTCCCGCATGATTCGGCAAATGATTGTATCACATACTTTGGTTTTCCTTTTCTGTGTAAAATGGGAAGAACCTCGCTAAACCCATCTCGATCCTTAAACAGCATTAAGATGTTCCTCCGTGGCACGCCTGGCTCTAGAACACGGTGTCTGTGCCTATCCCCACTCTCAGGTAAGTAATGGTCTTTTATTTCTGCCATTACTTACTCCTTCCGCGGCCTCACCTCTCGCCGCCCGTTATTTCTTCCTGTGATTCTGTCGGGTTCTTTTCCTCAGTATCAGTGACCCTGAGCACGTGCGTGTCATAAAGGTAGCGACCTCCAGCTCTTCACACCTACTTTTTCCGCGCCTCTCCGGGGCTCAAGCGTCTCTGATAACAATGGTGCTAACACCGAGCGTTTTAAGAGAGCTAGCCTTTCACACCCAACCCTATCATTTACAAAGGAGCACAGTGAGCCGTAGAAAAGGAAATAATTCAGTACTGCTCCGTTGAAACAATGCATCGTCATTAAGTGAGATTAATCCAACCTCCTTTCCTCCAAGTCTATCCCAACAGCCCTAGACAATGCGTTCCATGCGTTTTATTGCTATCCAGCCGTTTACCCTCATTTTAAAGTTTATTTACATGTTCATATAAGCCGCATTCCTCGGGTACTTTGCAAAAAAATACAAGTAAATAGTTACATGCAAAAATCTTTATAGCTGCACAATGCGTGTCTGCAGGCCATACAGGAACTTTGCACCAAAAAACAGGCTTTCACAGATTGAATGGGGCACCATTCACAAAGAAATAAGCCATATGGGTAAACATCAAGGATTTGGGGCTGCAATGAAAACTATCTAACTATTCACGTTTGTTCTATATAAGCATCATATCCTAAATATAATTCACTTTACTTGACACTCGTCATGTGTCACACTCAAGCTATGGTATTTATGTCATCTGCACCCAGTAGTATAGCGCACGTTCTGCTCTTGGTATGACCTTGTAGTGCCTCCCTGGGAGTAAGGACCCGTTACCATTGAGGGGTTCCCATCGCAGGGCGCACTCTGCTTCGCTCTGTGCTCTTGGGCTGTGTTTGAGCTCTGGGGCCACATGGTGCTGAGCTGGTTCAGTGCAGAGCCCAGCGCCTGTTTTTTTGCATCTAAGGCATCTAATATTCATCACTATGACCTGGAATTTCTCTGAGCTAAAGAATGAACTTTAGAGAGAACAAGAGGCATTATCTACTCACTGTTTCTGACTTTCACAAGCAGACTGGAAGAAACCTCTGCCTGCCCACGCCAGCAACTTTACTATCCAGCAAAAATCAATTCAAAACCTGCTATCGAGGGAGCATATTTTCCGAGCTGTGATTACAAATACAGGTTTAAACTCCCCTGCCCCAACCACCTCAATATGCATCTCTGAGGCTCTTTTTATGGAGCGGTGTTTGATTATGTTTACTTTATCACTAGTTACCACGAAGAACAGCAGATGATAGGGTTGTTTGTTGACGGGGTGTCTGCTCTTTGGAGAGCCGCAGGTCGCTCCTTTGAGTAATGCCCATACTCTCTACTTCATTCAGAGGCTTTCCTCTGATTAAGTTGCAGCTGAGCTGCCACTTCAAGGAAACACTATATGTGACTATATGCTACTACATTACCCAATCGGAGAAGGACACATTTCATTTTCATCTGTTCTGTCCTGGAATTTACTTTGTCTGATAAAGAGGAACAGCATTCAGCAAGACTTGTAAAACTTCGCCTGATTGGCTCAAGACGTGACTCAATGTTTAGCTAGTATGGCTACCTGAGCTTTCAGGGGCAAGCACATGGCCTTGTAATGATGTTAATGTGTCTTAGATAAGTAGATAATTTACAATGTTTGTTTGTCTCTAGCAGCAGCACAGATTTGAGGAGGGCAGTCATACGGAATGTACTGCTGCACGCCGCACACTGCTGCATTACTCACTGCTGCATGCTGCACAACACTGCTGCACGCAGCACACTGCTGCATGCCGCACACTGCTGCATGCTGCTCCACACCGCACACTGCTGCACGCCTCACACTGCTACACGAAACACTGCTGCACGCCACACACTGCTGCACGCCTCACACTGCTGCACGCCTCACACTGCTGCACGCCTAACACTGCTGCACGCCGCACACTGCTGCACGCCTCACACTGCTGCACGCCTCACACTGCTGCATGCCGCCGCACGCCACACACTGCTGCACGCCGCACACTGCTGCACGCCACACACTGCTGCACATTGCTGCATTACTCACTGCTGCATGCTGCACGACACTGCTGCACGCAGCATACTGCTGCACGCCGCACACTGCTACACGAAACACTGCTGCACGCCACACACTGCTGCACGCCTCACACTGCTGCACGCCTCACACTGCTGCACGCCTCACACTGCTGCACGCAACACACTGCTGCATGCCGCTGCACGCCACACACTGCTGCACGCCTCACACTGCTGCACGCCACACACTGCTGCACAGTGCTGCATTACTCACTGCTGCATGCTGCACGACACTGCTGCACGCAGCACACTGCTGCACGCCGCACACTGCTGCACGCCTCACACTGCTACACGAAACACTGCTGCACGCCACACACTGCTGCACGCCACACACTGTTGCATGCCTCACACTGCTGCACGCCTCACACTGCTGCACGCCGCACACTGCTGCACTCCACACGCTGCTTTTATGCGAGTTTATGCTACTGACATTGTAAATGACAATGCCTTTTATTTGTTTTAAAACCAAAACATAAATAAAAGGCATTGTAATTTTACAATGCCAATAGTTCAAACTCTTATAAATGCGAGACCTATTGCATTGCAAATGCTTGTTGTTTGTGGCGGGCACCACTGAAAAATTGTTCCCTGAATGCAAGCAGTGGAAGGCTACAAGTATCCAGACTAAAGGATGGTAAAGAAGCTATGCTCGGAAGGCACAAGAATAAGAAGTGCAAAGAAAGCTGTCAAATAAGAAGCAAGCAAATGAGAACCCCAACCAGTATTAAGCAATGGCTGACCCAAATCCCACTGTAAGTATTGATATTGTCCAGAACAGATCTTTTAAAAGAGACCTAAAAAGGCCGCGAAACCACATAAAACCAATGCACAGTATTTAGACTCGGCTCCTACTGGCACACAGCAGCACTTTCAGTGCTTTAAAAGAACAGCAAAAGAAGAGAACAGCTGCATACTAAGTTTAGGAATTCAGAGAAAAAAAAAACAAATCGCCTTCCATGTGTCAGTTTAAGCACTGTGAACAGATGGCAGAGATAATCACAACACTATATCTCCCAGCCGAGCAGACAAGTATGTATTGTTTTGTTGTTGCACACTAATTGTCATATGCTTCAATATTATAAAACACTGCTTAGCTGAGGTACGAAAGCTTAATATTATCCTGCATTTTATTTGAATTTATTTTATTGTATTGTAAAAAAAAAATTATAATTGGTACATCTGCAATATATAATAAAAAACCTTAATAATTTTACTGACAGAATTATTTTGTGCAGAACGCTTTAAATAAATATAAGGAACTGCTCAACTAAATACGCTACCAAATAGTGGATATATTTAAAGTCCAGTAATGTAATTTATATTTTAAAAAATGTAAACAAGCAAATTCCTTTATTGGAATAACCGCTGATTAGAATTTACATTTCTTAAATTTCTTAACAATATGATTAATATAAATTAGTCACTGAGCCGCTCTAATCATTATGTAGAGGTATTCTATATAGGTAATATTAAAAACAATGTACATAAAACAAATATTGTACGAATTGTTGTTGGCATCTTAGTTTCATGCCCTCTTTTCTTTTTCAATGGAATGCATCAGCAACAACCTTAACTACCGGGACAGCCGTATTGTCTCCTCAAATGGTGTTACCTCTTGAAATTAGACCAGTAGGTCCATGCGGCATACATGGAGAAAAGGCACAGTGCGCCTGACTGGTTTGGTTGGCCCTGGGGCTGAACAAAAAGTCAGCGCCCTCAGCAGTGGGCAAGCCACTCCTCCCCGATCCGCCCACCAAATTGCCCCCAACCAAACACTTCTGATTTCTCGCAGTGCGAGAAGTAGAACAATAAAGCAGTGGGGCGACGCTCCGCTGCCCTAGTGGAGGAGCAGCCCATGGTGCACATCCTTATTTGCCCTTCATTTTAGAGGTTTTCACTTTTGGAGGGTGTTAGTACACCGGTGTTCAGTGTATTTTGTAACAGGGTAGTGTTTCTAAAGGTGCACGTGCATCTAATGTTTTTATCTAATTCTAAGTCTTTGTTGAGGTGAGCAGTTGTAATATGAACTGAAGACCAGAACTCATTTATCCTCATCAGACTTTGACGCAGAGCAAAAGTGAGACAAACACAAAAGGGGAAAGAAGGGAAAAGATGGAAAAGTTTGACAAAGAAAGCAAGTGGGGATGAAAAACAACCTGCATATGTAAGGTAAAGGGATAGAGAGTGTCCGGTGGCTGGATGAAAGAGGCATGAGGTGAAATCAAAACTATGCAAACTTGCTATTCAGCACCCAACATTCAGTATCGCTGGCCGTGGCTTCTGAACAAAACGTTAAACCCCCACCCCCCAAGCACTTATTGTTTTACAGCTTAAGCACTGGGTTGATTATTATGTTCAGCCGCTGTCAGAAGTTGTTTTGTTGGCACAGCACTGTTCATATGCATTATTGCATTGTAGAGCCTTATCTGATTTATTGTCTTTATGAAGATGTCTGGTGCAGAGACTAAATATCGGATCACAAATATCGACTTACCTGAATATCGTTCCAAAAATATTGTGGCTCAAAAATATCGATAGAGAAAATATCGTACTGCAGAATATCGACTTATGGTAAGTAATTTCGATGTAAAGAAAATCGAAGTGTTTAATATTGTTTCCAAAAATATATATGTAAAAAATATCGAAGTATTTAATATCGTTTGCAAAAATATAGATGAGAAAAATATCGATTTTGTATTAATGTTAGAATATATTTTATATGTGTGTGATGCATGTATTATCGGGCAATAAGTACGTCCTCAGGCCAAAGTGGGGTAAAAGGCTGCTTTATTGGACAGGTAGGCAAATCAATACATAATCATATACAATTCAGGCCTTACTAATACATATTCCAAACTATCACCCCCCGCCCCTAAGAATTTTCCCCAACAACAAACTTCCCCAACATTGTTCGGCCTAATCCTCCTCCCCAAACCCCTATCTACATCTCCTGCCTACCTCTTGCCTCCAACCTCGCTCCCTTGCTTCCCTCTGTCCGAAGCTATTCCTAATTCCCCTAACCCTTCCTGCCTGTCTTGATCTCCTCCAACTCTGCCATCTGTCCAAGCGACAACCACCAAAATTCAATTGTTTTTTTTTTGTTGTACAAACCAGTGGAAATTAATGTAACTCATTTGAAGAAACGGAAAAGGGGGTGGGCGGGCGGGCCAAAAATTAACGACCCTACCTTGCCGCCGTCACAAGCAAGTGCGCAACGGGGATTTTGCGCTCTTGGCGCTTGCGCTACTAGTGCCAGCCAATTGGAATTTGCCTCCTGTCCTGGGCCATACTAAGGTGCCAATTACGATCCGGTAAAAAAAATTCCCGTACGACTCGTATCCGGTCTTTTTACCGTACGAATCGTACAAGTGCCGTACAAACTGGCAATCACGATTCGCATGGTAAAAAGTCCATACGAGTCGCATTGGGAATAATTCCCCACACATCCTCGGGTCGGAAAAAGTGTCCGACACGTCCTCGGACGATTTACCGTACAAACGTGAAAAGCGAAGTCCGACCGGGGAATCATGATCCGTCCCGGGCGTCCGAATGTACAACCGTATGGTTAAAAGACCGTCCGCACCGAACTCCTATACCAACCATGGAGACGTCCAAACAGGTGCCCGGTACGTGCCGTACCCCCCCCAGTCCCCGCATGTATGCACCGTACCACCCCCCCAGCCCCCGCATGTACGCGCCGTACCCCCCCAGCCCCCGCATGTACGCGCCGTACCCCCCCCAGCCCCCGCATGTACGCGCCGTACCCCCCCAGCCCCCGCATGTACGCGTCGAACCCCCCGTGTATGTACACCCGAGTACGTGTCGAACCCCCCGTGTATGTACACCCGAGTACGTGTCGAACCCCCCGTGTATGTACACCCGAGTACGTGTCGAACTGTACGTGTCGAACCCCCCCGTGTATGTACACCCGAGTACGTGTCGAACCCCCCCGTGTATGTACACCCGAGTACGTGCCGAACTGTACGTGTCGAACCCCCCCGTGTATGTACACCCGAGTACGTGTCGAACTGTACGTGTCGAACCCCCCGTGTATGTACACCCGAGTACGTGTCGAACCCCCCGTGTATGTACACCCGAGTACGTTCGAGTCGTACCCCCACCCGTGTATGTACGGTGCGTACTACGCACCGTACATACACGGGTGGGGGTACGACTCGAACGTACTCGGGTGTACATACACGGGGGGTTCGACACGTACTCGGGTGTACATACACGGGGGGTTCGACACGTACTCGGGTGTACATACACGGGGGGTTCGACACGTACAGTTCGACACTTACTCGGGTGTACATACACGGGGGGGGTTCGACACGTACTCGGGTGTATATACACGGGGGGTCCGACACGTACAGTTCGACACGTACTCGGGTGTACATACACGGGGGGGTTCGACACGTACTCGGGTGTACATACACGGGGGGTTCGACACGTACAGTTTGACACGTACTCGGGTGTACATACACGGGGGGTTCGACACGTACTCGGATGTGCATACCCGGGGGGTTCGACACGTACATGCGGGGGCTGGGGGGGGTGTACGGCGCGTACATGCGGGGGCTGGGGGGGATACGGCGCGTACATGCGGGGGCTGGGGGGGGGGTACGGTGCTTACCGGGCCACCTACTCTGGTCGTTTCGCGCCGTACTTCGCTTTTCCGGCACTTTTTGGGTGCCGTAAAAATATTGCCGTCCGGACTGCTGTCGGTTCGAATCGTACTTCCTGGGTCGTGAAACGCTGCCTGGAAGCGTCCCGACGTCACGTCGCAGCATTCCCGGATCACATTCGTATGCATATTTTCGTCGGTCGGTGTTTTTTACGATTCGTACGGAAATGGTGTTTCCGTGCGAATCGTAATTCCATGTTTGTAATGTTTTACAACCGAGTACGAGTCGGACGGAGAACACGCTCCGACCGACGGTTCGTACCCGGTTTTTACCGGATCGTAATCGGCACCTAAGTGCCCGAAGCTGCCCGGGGGTGAACAATCTTCGAATGCCACCCCCAGGAGCCCTCATTTGTATAAGATTTGTTTGTATTTTTATTATATGTGTAAAAATGTTAGTAGTTATGAATTTTTTTGTTTGAATTTTGTGTTTTCAGTTTCGTAGCGGGTTGTGGGTTTATAGGGGAATAGGTTGGGAAGTAATTTAATTATCTAACTTTTGTTTCTTAATAATTGTTGAATTGAGATGTTATGGTGTTAAATGTGTAAATTATGTTTTTTATCAATTATGTAATAATTAGTTGTTAATTAAATTTATTTAATTAATTGGAAATTAATTATGTTAATTGTGTCATTTTTTTATGTGTTTGTTGTGCTGTTTATAGGTGAAAATGGTGGAAATGGTGGGAAGTAATTTAGTTTTTAATTGATGATTTAATGATTAGTTGTTAATTAATTTTAATGAATTATTTGGCAATTAATTATGTTAATTGTGCAATTATTTTTATGTGTGTGTTATGCTGTTTAAAGGTGAAAATGGTGGGAATGGTAGAAAGTAATTTAGTTTTTAATTGATAATTTAATAATTAGTTGTTCATTAATTGTAATTACTTAATTGGCAATTAATTATGTTAATTGTGTAACAGTTCTAGGTGTGTTGTGGTGTTTTTAGGTGAAAATGGTGGGAAGGGTGGGAAGTAATTTTTTAATACATATTAGTTAATTAAAAATAATTAATTAGTAATTGATTATGGTATTTTGTGTACTTCATTTTAGGTGTTTGTTGTGAATATTATAGTGTTAAAAAATGCATATTAAATCAATCTTTATTATTTGTATTAATAATACATTGTCAAGTGAGTAATAATTATGTTAATTATGGAAATAAATTATAATGTAGATGTTGAACATTTTTGATTGGTGTGGTGTTATAGGCTAGGAAGTTAAATAAATATGTTATTGTTTTAAAAAAAATTGTTGGTTAATATTTGCTTATTTTAAATAAATATTGTTTATATATGTATGTATTTTAGATAATAGTTCTACCTTTTTGATATATGTAATTAATATATTTGATGTTATTGTTTAATAGAATTAATCTGCTATTTTTAAAATATTGTTTATTTATTTTTTATATTGTTTACATTTTTTAAAATATTTAAATGTTATTATTAATTTTTGTTTCTCTGCTATCCAACACTTTCCTTACTGTTGCACTCACTGGAGTGGGAATAGTTATTTTTACCCCTCCGCTATCCAGCACTTTCCCCACTGTTGCACTCACTGGAGTGGGAATAGTAATTTTTACCCCTCCGCTATCCAGCATTTTCCCTACTGTTGCACTTACTGGAGTGGGAATAGTAATTTCTACTCTGTTGCCATCCAGCACTTTCCCTACTCTTGCACTCACTGCAGTGGGAATAGTAATGTTTACCCCTCCGCTATCCAGCACATTCCCTACTTTTGCACTCACTGGAGTGGGAAAAGTAATTTTTATTCACCCGCTATCCTGCACTTTCCCTACTGTTGCCCTCACTGGAGTGGGAATAGTAATTTTACCCCTCCACCATCCAGCACTTTCCCTACTATTGCACTCACTGGAGTGGGAATAGTAATTTGTACTCCGCCATCCAGCACTTTCCTACTGTTGCACTCACTGGAGTGGGAATAGTATTTTTATCTCATCTGCTATCCAGCTCTTTCCCTACTATTGCATTAACTGGAGTGGGGATAGTCATTTTTACCCCTCCGCTATCCAGCACTTTCCCTACTGTTGCACTAACTGGAGTGGGAATAGTCATTTTTACCCCTCTGCCGTCCAGCACTTTCCCTACTTTTGCACTAACTAGAGTGGGAAGAGTACTTTTTACCCATTCACCATCCAGCACTTTCCCTACTGTTACACTCACTGGAGTGGGAATAGCAATTTTTACTTCATTGCCCTCCAGCACTTTCCCTACTGTTGCACTCACTGGAGTGGGAATAGTAATTTTAACTCACCTGCTATCCAGCTCTTTCCCTACTGTTGCACTCACTGGAGTGGGAATAGTAATTTTTACTCCTCCGCCATCCAGCACTTTCCTACTGTTGCACTCACTGGAGCGGGAATAGTATTTTTTACTCATCCGCTATCCAGCTCTTTCCCTACTATTGCATTAACTGGAGTAGGGATAGTAATTTTTACCCCTCTGCCATCCAGCACTTTCTCTACTGTTGCACTCACTGGAGTCAGAATAATAATTTTTACCCCTCCGCTATCCAGCACTTTCCCTACTGTTGCACTAACTGGAGTGGGAATAGTAATGTTTACCCCTCTGCCATCCAGCTCTTTCCCTACGGTTGCACTAACTGAAGTGGAAATAGTAATATTTACCCCTCCGCCATCCAGCACTTTCCCTACTGTTGCACACACTGGAGTGGGAATAGTATTTTTTACCCATTCACCATCCAGCACTTTCCCTACTGTTACACTCACTGGAGTGGGAATAGTAATTTTTACTCCATTGCCCTCCAGCGCTTTCCCTACTGTTGCACTCACTGGAGTGGGAATAGTAATTTTATCTCATCCGCTATCCAGCTCTTTCCCTACTGTTGCACTCACTGGAGTGGGAATAGTAACGTTTACCCCTCTGCCATCCAGCACTTTCCCTACTGTAGCACTCACTGGATTTGGAATATTAATTTGTACCCCTCCGCTATCCAGCACTTTCCCTACTGTTGCACTAACTGGAGTGGGAATAGTAATTTTTACCCTTCTGCCATCCAGCTCTTTCCCTACTGTTGCACTAACTGAAGTGGGAATAGTAATTGTTACCCCTCCGCTACCCAGCAGTTTCCCTACTGTTGCACTAACTGGAGTGGGAATAGTAAATTTTACCCCTCCGCCATTCAGCACTTTCCCTACTGTTGCACTCACTGGAGTGGGAATAGTAATTTCTACTCCTTTGCCATCCAGCACTTTCCCTCCTGTTGCACTCACTGGAGTGGTGATAGTAATGTTTACTCATCTGCTATCCAGCTCTTTCCCTACTGTTGCATTCACTGGAGTGAGAATAGTAATTTTTACCCCTCCGCTATCCAGCACTTTCCCTACTGTTAGACTCACTGGTGTGGGAATAGTAATTTTTAACCCTCCGCCATCCAGCACTTTCCCTATTGTTGCATTCTTTGGAGTGGGAATAGTAATTTTTGACCCTCCGCCATCCAGCAGTTTCCCTAGTGTTGCACTAACTGGAGTGGGAATAGTAATTTTTACCAATCAGCCATCCAGCACTTTCCGTACTGTTGCACTCACTGGGGTGGGAATAGTTATTTCTACTCCTTTGCCATCCACCACTTTCCCTACTGTTGCACTCACTGAAGTGGGAATAGTAATTTTCACTCATCCGCTATCCAGCTCTTTCCCAACTGTTGCACTCACTGGAGTGGGAATAGTAGTTTAACCCCTTTGCTATCCAGCACTTTCCCTACTGTTGCACTCACTGGAGTGGGAATAGTAGTTTAACCCCTTTGCTATCCAGCACTTTCCCTACTGTTGCACTCACTGGAGTGGGAATAGTAATTTTTACCCCTCCGCCATCCAGCTGTTTCCCTACTGTTGCACTCACTGGAGTGGGAATAGTAACTTTTTATTCATCCGCTATCCTGCACTTTCCCTACTGTTGCACTCACTGGAGTGGGAATCGTACTTTTTACCCCTCAGCTATCCTGTATTTATCATATTGCAAAATGTATGTTTTAATTTTTTTTGTAGTTAAATGTTTGAATTCACTGTAAAATGGTTATTTTTTTTATTTTAAATTTAAATTAAATTTTTATATATTTAAAAGTTTAAAAATGTAATAAAGATAATAGTTAATACATTATATTTAAGTAAATATAGGTATATGTATACATTTTTATGTTTGTGTGTTTATATTTTTTTATTAAGTTTATTTGTTAAATTTAGTTAAAATGTATGTTAAATTTAATTAATTTTGTTACAAATATTGATAATATTTAATATATTTATTTGATGTTATATATATTTTTAAGTAGATATTTTGTACATCTATATTTTTTACTTTGATATTTTATATTCAATATTATTGTACTTACCAGTTTAAATATAAGGAGTCGATATTTTTGTATTCTATATTTTTACTTTGATATTTAGAACATCGATGTTTGTTACATCGATATTCTATCAGTGAACCAAGATGTTTGTCAGCCATCTCTACCTGATTTACCCCCTGCCATATTATCATGGCGGGGGGTATCTCGGCGGACGCAAAGTGCGTCTGCCGCTTGTCTGCGGTCGGCAATCAGTCTGATTGCCAGCAGGGCGGAATTGGGCCTCAATATGGTGGCGGTGTCTAGCAGGCACCGCCATCCTTATTAGGATGGGTGTGAATCAAGGCCTTTCCAAGGCGGCAATGCTGCCATGGAAAGGCTGGCAGGGATTCACTTTGGGGCCAGTTGCGGGCCCCTGAGGGGTGGGGGGTTGCACTTAGGGGGTACACATGGTACCCCCCCACATTGCCATGCACAAGGTGGCAGGCACCGCGCAGTGCCTGCCACGTGGTGCATGGCAATGCACAACAAGCCTTTTCACCATTGCGGCGGGTGCTGCTCACAGCAGCACCCGCCGCAATGTTGGAAATGCGGAATGCGACTGCCAGGGTGGCGGTCGCATCCTAATTAGCGTTGCAGGACTGCCGCAAGTCTGGCAGCCGATCCCATCACCACGTGGATGGCGGGCGGAGTAAAGTCCGCCCCCCATCCTAATGGGCCCCTTAGCATTTCAGGTGTTTTATTCGACAGTATTTTCTCATGGGTTTTAATTCATTTTATTTTTTAGGTCTTGTGTTAGACAAGACTTTTTAATTTAACTAACGTTATATAGGATGACGTGCCCCATGCCATATATTATAAGGATATTGAGAGTCACCTAGAAGTTCTGTGACCTTATAAAGGAGAAAGGAGGATGGCTGAATTCATTTATAAGGTAATGGAACTCTGAGGTGACTTGTAATATCCTTATAATTGAATTCAATTGGTACAGTATTCCTTATAAAACATAGTCGCACCATAACAATTCCCACAAACCACCTAAATCTTTTGTCATGATCCTCTTTCATATGAAAGAGATGGAATGTATGTCAACACGAAGAATAAAATTAAATGTCTAGTGATAAATTAAACACACCATAAAGCATTCAGATAATAGTTGCAAAAAGATATTAGAATAATTTCAATACAAGTCAGATTTAAAAAAAACATATTGTAGATTAAAATGTGTAAAAACATGCAGAGAGATTCGATCTTTCCAATATTTACCTAAGCATGAAAAAAATAAACATGATGCAATATACATCTCCTTTCTGTTTATCACAGTTCATCCAGAAAAACAGAGAAGAATAAGGAAATTCTTGTTTCGTTTTTAGGTCAGCTGTCTGGTTGCAAAAGACTTCTTTGTAACATGCAGAAAGCTGACCTAGAAATTTGTCACCCATTGCTTTTTGTTATGTCCTTCACTTTTGCTTACTTTCTATTCACAGACTTTATTTGTTTCAGCCCATCCGGCTTCTGTTTGTCCCTCCTATGGAGCATAGCCTCTTTACCATCTCTCTGATTGGCTGCTCCTATGCTTCACAAGTGTCTGCTTTTCTGGAGCATTTTTTTTCTTTTGTGTTAAGCACTTCATGGGAGTGCATCTGTTTTCCACACTTTCTCTCCTTTGTTTGCTTTTCTCTCTACCACTATCTACTTTCCTCTGTCTCCAATGTGCTTTTGTGTGCCACTCCCGCCAATCCTGCTTTTTCCCCTGCCCGCTCTCCCACCTGCTATCATGGCATCACAGCCCCGCAACCACTTCACGTTTTCATTTATTTTAGCTCTATCAGCTTTGCCAATTGGTCTCATAGACAAGACCTAATGGCTTTGCTAATGCTTGCTTTTAGAGCGCCTCGGTGGAGAAATTAGTAAACTAACTTTTTAAGTCAGCTGTAGCAGAGGCACGCAGTGGCAGCTTGTCTGTGCAGCATTTAGAAAGTATGCGTCCAAACCAAGAAAGCAAGTTGTATTCCTTCCATCTGGATTGCATTAAGGCTCAGAGCACCTCCCCCTCCAGCCCCCCCCCCCCCCCGACCCCGGCTTAAAGAGTGTCCTTTCACTTCGAAAAAAGCTTCTTTAGGTCAGCGTGAACTCTCCTACCACCGATGCTGCCAAACACCCACGGAGAATGACGGGCTTTAATATACTTTCTTCAGAGGCTTTCAGTCAACCCTCCTAATTGTCCTCCCACTAAGGCATACAGCATGGGACAATCGGCCAGCCCAATTCAGCCATTGTCTAACCTCACTGTGAGTGACTCTATCACCGGACCACATCCACACACAAAGTAGTTCCTTTAAATGCCAGGGACTAGTATAGCAAGCATTTGCAATGCGATTGGTCTCGCCTTGGGGACCTTATATGTATTTAGTTATGCAGCACATTAGTCTGGGTGCTGAAACATCTACTGTTCTTTAACATGGAGGGAAAGTAAGCACCAAACTGCGTGACACGCCAGGTATGGGAACACACGGAGAGAAATGTTGCCTTTCAGCATGAAATTGTATTGTCCAAAACTTTGTTTTTAATATAAAATCAGGTCTTTCGGTGGTCATATCACTGAAAATACAAGTTTTAAAAAAAAACTTCTTTTTATTTAGTAGTTGAACAATAGCACTTCACATTTACATCTAATCACATTGCCAGATGTTGGCCACTCGCAGGTGACCATATCTCTTATCAGGGATTAACTTTGAATTATTCCTTACAGCATAGCTCTTACAGCATTACCTGGTCAGTCTAGGTTCCTAGTCCCTCCTATGTTAGGTGTTTAAATTGGCTCCCGCCTCCCCCCTCATCTGGATGGGTAATCCCCAGCACTGTGCCCATGGCCCCCATATTTTTCCAAATTAGTGAGGACTGCCTCGGAACTATATATTGTCTGCTCCGTCCACTGACTCCAGTCCATGTCCTTTTCCCAGTCCTTTATTGTTGGGGGTCTCATTGCCCCCCACAGCCTAGCTAGGTTACGTTTTGCCACTGCATTCGCTGTTCTAAACCAGATGTTAGCATATTTTGGCCACTTCTCTTCAGCAGAGACCCTCAGCAGTACCCACATAGCATCTAGTGGTACTGGCACATCTATCACCTCTCCCATTATGTCAGTAGGCTTGTATGTGTGGGCAGGTCCAGATTATATGATAGAAGGTGCCCTGCTTGCCACATCCCCTAGAGCAGTTTGCTGAGTCTGCCCGGCCCATTTTAAACATTCTTGCCCTGGATAGCTAGGATCTGTGCAGTATCTTTCGTTGCACTAAGCCAGTAGCGGGCCATGGTGAGGGTGCTGCTGGGCGCTGACGTGGGGTGGGGGAGGGGCAGGCTGGGGGTAGTAAACTGCGCACAACAAAATTTGTTTTATTTATTTGTTTGTGTACTTACCTCTGTGCGGCCGCATTCCACAGTTTACTACCCCCCACCCTGCCCCATCCCTGCCCCACGTCAGCACCCGCAAGGACTTCCACCACGGGCCGCTACTGCACTAAGCTGTATCAAGCCCTGATAGCTATTTCTCTTGGGCTCTGCAATGCTTCAGCCCATTCTTCGTCATCCACTGGTCCTAGGTCTGTCTCCTATGTCTCTCTAAGTGAGGTCAAACAGTCAGGCATATTATTCAAAATCTTTTTGTATGTCAGGAGACAGCCTTGAAGGGCATTGGGTCTAATAGCTGTCTGTCTTCCAAGGGAGAATAGTCTGGGATATTTTCCCCCTCTGGAAGATGGCTTTTTATGGCATGCTGTAGCTGTCGATAGCTAAATATTTCCGTATGTGCCAGATCATATTTGGTCTGTAATGTTTCGAAGGTTACTAGAGCGCCCGACCTCCACACATCACCCAGCTTCTCTATCCCTATTCTGTGCCATTTTGTGTATGCACTCAGTTTTTTAAACTCACCCACACTGTCACTTTCCCATAGTGGGGTTTCTGCTGGTAGTCTCCCTTCCCAACCCAAGTGTTTATTGGCTGCTTTCCAAGCCTGTACAACTATCTGCGTGTTGAGTGGGAGCCTCCCATTTTTCCTATTGCCATATAAAAGCGCTGGGTAGTCCCCGCTTCCCATGGCCAAGCAATCCGTTCTGTAAGCTGGTTCCAATCGGTCCCCAGACACCCAGTCATTCACCACCACCAGCTGAGCAGCCCAGTAGTGAGCTCAGATGCCAGGGACCGCCAGTCCCCCCGCATAGACTACTCGCTGTAGTTTACCCAGTGTAATTCTGGCTGCCCCCCATCCCACAATAGGGACCTCAAAATTCCATTAGTTCTATTGAAAAAGGATTCTGGGATTTTCACTGGAGTGTTTTGAAGTGTGTATAGCAACCGCAGGAAGGTCATCATTTTGAAAAGGACTGCCCGTTCCATCAACAAGAGCGGGAGTCTGTGCCAGTGGTCTGCATCCCTTTGAAAGTGCTCAATCTGTGGGAGAACATTTTGGGATAGGAATGAGTCCTAGTAGTCTCTAGTAACTTTAATCCCCAGGTATGTAAACCCCTCACTAGCCATTGGGGCTGGGCATTGAGCCGACAGGGCCAGGGGGCCCTGAGCAAGAGGAAAAATCAGGGACTTATCCCAGTTGATTTGGTACCCAGCATAGCTGCTGGACAGATCAAAAATGTTTAAAATTCTTGATATCGAGGTACGGGGCTTACTGACATAGAGCAAAATATCGTCTGCACACTCTGTTTGGGGCTTCCCCTTTTTGGGAATTACCACAAGTGTGGCGTTTCTTTGATCTTCTGGTAACTGTCCTTCCTCCCTTGCTTCTAGAAACATGTTCAGGAGGTGAGGTGCCAATTTCTGGGTTGTTTTCTTGAGCAGTTCCAGGGACCGGCCATTTGGGACAGGGGCCTTGCCTGACTGGAGTCCTTCCAGGGCCCCCGCTATTTCTTCTACTGTTAGTTCTAAATTTAACATTTCCGAGTCTTCTTTTGATATGTGGTTAAATTCATTGTTGGCAGGAGCTCTGAACAATCCAGCCTGGACCTACTGGATTTGGAAGCGTATATGTCCTCGTAGAAGTCTGCAAAACTTGCAGCTATTTCTCATCTCCCGTGTGCACCCCCCCCCCCTTAAAGTCTCGAATTTCCGTCACCGAGCTCCTCCTGCTGTCACTTTTTTCGAGCCAGGTGATTAGTTTTGTGGCTTTGTCTCCTGCCTTGTATATCTTCCGATGTATCGACAGTGCATGGGCCCTTGCTGCGCCCTCTGCTAGTTCCCTCAATTCCTGTTGTGTCATGCGTAGTTGTTGTAAGAGAGCCCCGTCCTGGTCCTCCCCACTCACCACCCCAGCCTCCAGGGCCTCTATCCTATGCTCAATTGTCTATCCACCTTCCTTTTAAGACCTACCAATGCTTGGTATTGTCTCTTACAACTGTTTTATAAGCATCCCAAAGAACACCACTTGACTCCACCGACCCCTCATTCTACTGGAAGTATCTCTCTGTGCCCTCCCTTATCTGCTCCACGAATTCCTTATCCATTGGGTACCAGGCCTCCAATCTGGGGGGTAGGGCGCATCTCGCCTTTCTTCCCTTGAGCCATGTGACCACTGGCGAATGATCTGAGATACCTCTTGCTAGATAGTGTGAATCCTGAAAGCTTCCTATCTCGCTACCCAGGGTAAACAAGTAGTCAATTCGTGATAGACTCCCTTGTCTTGCCGATTGATGCATGTATTGGGTCACTCCCTTATTATGTAGTCTCCAAAGGTCAGCCCACCCCATTGCCTCCACAAAGCCTCCCAGTGGGGTTCCGGTGTTTGTGGCTGCCCTCCCTGGCCATTTGTCCTCCGACAGAGAGATGAAGTCGTTCATGTCTGCCCCAATGATTAATGTGCCGACCGGCATCTCTAGGAGCAGCGCTCACAGGGCTGATCTGGTCTCATCTTGTAGCATCGATAGGAGGTATATGGAGCCTAAGTTCAGAGTTTTCCCATCCCATTTCCCAGACTTAAGAACAAATCTGCCCAGCGGATTCCTTCATGTTTTCCCCGGAACAGATGTTACTGCACTTTTTAGAAGAATACCTACACCCCTTGACCCTGTTGTGCATCCTACATGCTCTATTAATTTATATCCCCACCTGTTTAAAGCCTTGTAATTGTGTCCTTGTGGGTGAGTCTCTTGCAGGAATACCATGTCCGGCTTGTGTCTCTTAATGAATTGGAATACCAGCGTGTGTTTTTTCTTGGACCCTAAGCCATTCACATTCCAGGATATTATCTTAAGCCCTTTCTGTTGTGGCATAGTCTCCATGACAATTTTGTTCCCTCACTCGCTCGATCGAGGTGTGTGTTGTATTGTTCCCTGGTGATTGTTTTCTCCTTCCCCTTGGCCTGTGTCGCTTCCCCTGATCCTGTACCTTGGTCAACTGCTACTAGGCTAAGCAATAATACTAATCTACCCTTAACTAACCCCTCCCTGAAACCCTGCACTATGGGACTAAAACTTCCCATAACCCCAATTTGCAGAGCACCTGTCGTTCATAAATGCAAACTAACCATCTTAGCGGGTGGCTGCCCCAATACAACTGTTCCGCATATTCATTCCGCTCACAAGTTCTTTTGTTTTGCCCCCTACTCGGGGCTCTCCCACTTTGCCCATTTCACCCCTATACTCCCAATCACCTCTCCTAACATTCAATGGCGTTATATAGAATGTTCACCAACCTGAGTTCAAAACTTCCCTTATTTACCCTCCATTTCCCTTCTTCCATGACAGTCTCACCAACCAGCCTGCTTCTTTTGCTTCTTCCATTGGCTACCTTCGTGTCGTCCTTGGTTCCCTTTGGTAGACCTGGGAAATCTGGGATTCAGCATTTTTGTTGGTCAGTTCCCTTTCCCCCTCCTCAATGGGGGTGTGATCAGGGGTCACTCTCTGCTCCAGTTGCCATCTTCAATTGTTTGGTGATCTCCTTAGGTTGGTGCATGTAGGTTGGTTTTCCTCAGGCCTTTTGGGTGCCTCTGTTCTTTCATTCGCCAGCCCTCTAGCCATTCCCCCACCTCCTCCGGTGAGGTGAAGAACCAGGATTTCCCCTCTGCTATGACTTTTAGTTTTGCTGGGAACAGCATCATGTATTTGATATCCCTTTCCCTAAGGGACCTCTTGACTCCTTCAAAACTTCTTCGCTGTTTCTGGACCTGATATGTAAAGTCAGGGAAAAATCGAATTGTATAGTTCTCATATCTAAGATCTCCTTGCTGTCGAGCTGCCAGGAGAATGACGTCCCGGTCTCTAAAGTTCAGCATCCGGACTATAATGGTGCGTGGAGTGGCCCCTGTTTTTGGTTGTGGAACCGGGGCCCTATGCACCCTCTCAACCGAGAAGAACCTCGATAGGCATTTGGGTTTCAGGTGTTTCGTGATTAAGCCTTCTACAAAAAGGTTGACACTCTGGGCCTTTGCTCCCTCTGGAACTCCCACAATTCGTAGGTTATTTCACCTACATCTCCACTCCTGGTCCTTGACCCTTGCCTCCAGCGCTTTTTGCTGCTTTGTTAGCTTACGCACTTGCTCCACAAGCGATTTAGACGAGGGCTGAATCTCACGGATACCAGCCTCTGCTTTGTGCACCTTTTTGAACATCTTCTGAAAGTCTGCTCGGAGGAGGCCAACCTCCGTTGTTACCGAGTCTATTTTAGGCTCTAGGGATGACCGGAGAGTTTGTATTGCTGCCATTATTGCTCCAAGAAAAGGATCCTCTGAGGTCACTGGTCTGGTCGATCAGGCACCCTCCTCCTGGTAGGACCTCGGGACCGCGTACTTGTCCATCTTGTTGGATTGCATTGGTATGATTCCTTTCTGCCGTTCTACTTTAGGGTCCCCCCACAAAGAGGGCTGGGGAGAGGGGGGCACTGATCCCGGGCACCCACTTACGTACTCGCAACCTTGTTGCCCCGTCACCTCGGCCGTTCACAGGTGGGGCCCTCTGGTCGCCCCTCTGTGTTTCTGCCTGCTGCCAGATTTAATGTCCTGGAGGCCTTATTTCTGGATGTTTATCAGCCAGCTTTTGGGCGATCGAGCCCGCCCTATGTTGCCCCAGTGCCAACCAGGTGTTCTTCTGATTCCTGTTCTCCTGGAGATGCCACTGCTGCGCACCCCAGGAGATGTCTCCCACCGACAACCTCCGTGCATATAGGCCCAGGGCAGAGCCCTTCTTTTCTATTTGAAATACCTAGTTTTCCCCTTCGACGCCGGGGGAGGGGACCAGATGAGCTGAGGGCTGGGTCTTAACTGTCCGGCCCGTAGTTCTTTTTCCGCCCTTTGTAAGCTCCGGGGCTCTCCTGTTGGAGAGGTCCTCTTTGTTCGTGCTTTGGCTTGCCCCCGCACTGGGATCAGCTGCCTCTGCTTTTGTAAGGCTGTCAGCTGCACTTCTCGTGGGGGAGGGGGCCCTTCGGTGTTTCAGTGTATTGTGTTCCACTTTCTTTTGGGCCTATGTGCACCGGCCGCATTGTCTGGCATCCGCCTGTGTGATGTGCCTCACCCAATATGGGCGCCACTCCGGGAGTCCTGTTGCGGTATTCTCAAGTCGGTCTAGGATGCCACTGGAGTGGCCCGCTTCAATTACCCGGAGCCTTGCTGAGGACCTGGTTTTCACTGCCACTGTAATTTACGCCGGGCCTTTACCTCTGTCTCCGCGGGCCGGGCTCCACCTCAGTTTCTTCGTCTCCACGCAGCATCTATCGGCTACTCTCGTCGATGCTTTGTTCAGGGTCTTTACTTTGCTCACGAAGCTCGTCGCCGGGACCCGGAAGGCAGCCCAAGGTACGAGTTCCAGCGCCCACCTATTTAGGGCTGTGGGGGTCAGATAAGACTACGGATTTTGATTTGCGGGCCGATCGTTCAGCGGAGCGAACCTGCTAGGAGGCCATTGCCTTCTGCGCCAAGCCCCGAAAATACAAGAGTAAAACAAAATATTATTGTCTATGGGTGCTCATGGGAGACAAGTTTCTATGTCCTGGAATCTAGAGAATGCTAAAGTGGTTCTGGCATTTTACTGACCTCTGCTGGTTGTTTTCTTTCAAGAAAGTTAAATAGAGGCAGTTGCCAGAAAAATAAAATAGAAAGTCCTTAAGCAGAAAGCAATTCTGGTATTTTACTGACCCCTACTGGTCATTTTTTATCAAGACAGTTAATTAGAGGCACCTGAACAAGCAGGAAGCAATGTTGGTATTTTACTAACCACTACTGGTCGATTTCTATCAAGTTAAATAGAAGCAGTTGAACAGAAAAAAAAAGTCCCTAAGCAAAGGCAGAAGCAGACAAGTCCTAGGGCTGATCTCCAGACAGCACAAGCACTGTCTAGACTCGACCTAAAAATGTGTGCTTTTTAAGACCAAAACCAATATTTTTAGTTGCAGAATTTTTTTGGGGCAGGGGGGAGGGGGTGGATATAGAAAGACTGGACACTACTTCTATAAGGGCAGGATAAAACTCTTAGAACATCTTGATTTTCAATCAAATAATACATCTACAATAAGGGAAAAAACAAGGGAAGGGTACATATAATACAACAAAAGGGAAGCAGAAAAACAATTATGAACACAAGTCAAGCATACAGGAATTAAATGGTACAATACAAAATTATGCAAAGGGTGAATCAATATGGAATATGACCGGCAAGATAGCTAGGCCTCCTGCATGTTTTCCCATTCCTAGGCACATCAGCAGTCGCACAAGATCCATTGTACCTGACCAGCATCACTGACCCCAACACAAGTTTCAATAGCATCACTGACCCCAACATGAATTCCATGTGGGAACCCATCACCTCTCCCATTTACACAAATTTGACTCATGTTCCAGAGCCTTCCTTCATATGTTTTGACAGCATTATTGAGTAACTTGACAACCTTAAAAGGGTTTGGTGAATGTAGACCATTTTGCACATTACAGGACTTTTAACATGGACACAATCTTCCACCTTCACTCTGCACTATGTTCTGTCATAATCTGCTTTTCTGGCCTTTTGTCAGATCTTGTGCTCCTCTCTCCATCAGCTTTCTAAATGCACATCCACCCAACCGTTCTTACAAAGCATACACCCATGTATGCATTTTGTGTTCAGTCTCCTACCCCTGAACAGTTCAAATGGCGGCCTACCAGTAGTAGGGTAGGCTGACATTTTTCACTGTGAACCAATACCTCCTATTCTCCTTTCCAACTAATAATGTTCACTCTTGCCAAATGAAGTACCGTCTTTAACATTTGTATTCAACTTCTTGACAACCCCACTGGTGTGAGGGTTGTATAGGGCACTATTCTTGGGTTTGATTTCATTTAGAAGGAAGGGTTCCACTTCTTGCTAGCACTACTTTTTCCCATTACTGGTCAAAATGCTTATAGCAAGGCCCACAAGCCTGAAGGCTTTTTATAGAACTGTAATCACTCTTTGTGATGTCATGTCATTCATACAAGCTACCTCATATCAGAGAGAAAAGAGCTCCACATTGAACCAACAAATAGGGCAAAAATATTTCTCCCTTAAATAGCCCCATTACGTCAAATGCAATCTCTTTCCATGGTTGATCAGATGGTCCAGGACCGATAATGGACAGCACCCAGGGCCTAACAACTTTGTCACTATGATTACAACTACCACGGTCTTTGATGACACTCTCTACCTCCACATTCCATCCCAGAATTCTAGATGTAATCTTACCTTTGCCTTGGCAATGCCAAAATGCCAATCAAGTGCTATATTAATAAGACTCAACCTTACAGCTTTAGGAAGTATCAATCTGTTCCGCTCAACAAAAGTCCACCTTCTTCCTCAAGCTCCTTGATAAGCAAAAAGGGTCCGACTCTTTAACTCATAGAAACCTTTCTTGGCCAGCCTGAACTCTAGAAATTTCAAACCTCACACACCACAGAATATTTTGCTATTTCTTTTCTCTACCTCTCCTTTGAAGTACCTCTTGCTATCACCAAATAGAGACTTTCCAGAGACAAAGCATCCTGTTCCTCTGCCTCACTTTCCACATCCAGGATAAAACAGAATAGATTATCTGCTGCACAATTTCTCTTACCAAAAAAGTAGTCCGCTTCAAAGGTGTATCCCTGCTAATACTTTTTTACATTAAGAAAGTCTGCCTCATGTTTAACACCCCACTCAAAGATGACATTCTTCAGCAACAGATCCTGCAGCTCCACTGTTTTCTTAACAGATTTTTAATTAATCTGCCCTGTAATTTCAACCATACTCATAAAGGACAACAACTTCTCCTTGTTCTTGGGTGGTGGGTGTTTCTCAATAGTGCAAACAAAACCCTCCTTTGATTTTACCCCATTGGCAGAGATCCTGTGTTCTAAGTAGTCAAATTCAGTTCTGTCAAACCTACTCTTACCCACTCTAAGGGCCTCATGTAGGTAAATAAATATTACCGCTTCTTAATTACCGAGCCGTACCGAATCGGTATTTAAGAATCGGTAAGTTATATGTAGGGAAAAATTCGGTAACAAATACCGAATCGGTAACGTTCGGTAATCAAGAATCGGAAATCACCGATTCGGTAAATACCGAGGTGGTATTTACCGAATCGGAAAATACCGAGGTGGTATTTACCGAATCGGAAAATACCGAGGTGGTATTTACCGAATCGGAAAATACCGAATCGGTATTTACCGATTCTGAAACTACCGAATCGGTATGTACCCAATCGGTAAATATTAACACATGACTTGAGGAAATAGCCAATCCTGTGCAACCACACCCCACCCAACCAGGAAGTGGCCACACCCAGGCAGGTGCACACAATTAACAGACCCTGGAGAGGCTTGGAGTGCAGAGGAGAGGCAGGGAGCCAGTGCCTGTTCGTGCAGCAAAAATAACATCATGTCCAGCCAGAGGACACAGAGAGATGGAGGGGAAAGGAGGAGGAAGCTGAAATTCAGCCCCAAGGAACTCCAGGTGCTGGTGGAGGAGGTGGTGAAGCAGCACCAGAAGCTGTTTGGGAGGCAATCCCTGCAAGTGCCTGAGGCTGAAAAGCGCAACATTTGGCTGGCCATCCAGGCGCAGGTCAATGCTGTGGGAGTGACCCACAGGGACATAGAGGTCCTCAAAAAGCGCTGGTATGACCTGAGGATTGTAACCAAGAGGAAGATGGGGGACATCCAGAAGGAGGCCAACCAGACTGGAGGTGGAACCAACAGGGCACCTGCCCTCACCGAACTGGAGGAGCTGGTGGGGGCCACAATCGAGCAAGAGAGCGTCGTGGGTCTTGGGGATGCTGACAGTTCTGCCAGAGCCGCCACCCAACAAGGTAAGACGAATGCACAGCAATGTAGCCCCCCTACCCCTATCCCACATCCCCCATTGTGAAAGGAGAATCCCACTCCAGTCCACATGTGTAAGTGCAGACAGGCAATGCATTCTGGGAGACGTAGTCAGGGAAACACCAACCATGAAGTTAATGGCACAGGGCAACAAGGCATGTCACACACATGAGGCACAAGGAGGCAGAGGACATTTTGGAATGTGAAATGATTTATTGTGATGCTTGCAATGCAGCCCTTCGGGGACACTGAGCCGATGTTGCATTTCTGTCCACAGATGTGACATCACGCAGGACAGGGCATGCTGCAGGAGAGAGGGCACACCGGCCACAAAGATCATCTCTGGCCAGCACAAGTTCAGCCCAGGGAGCAGGGCCACAGGCAGCCGCACCACCAACACAGGCAGCCTCGCCTCACCCAGAGCCAGCATCACCGCACCCAGAGCCAGCATCACCTCACCCAGAGCCAGGCTGCGAGCCTCAGACACCTCGTCTGACGACAGCAGGGGCCCTGAACAAATCACCATGCCCCAGGATGGGAGCCATGCCACTGTGCCCTACACCTCACAGGCAGCACAGACGGGAGCAAGAGGGCGCCGCAGGTCGCGTGTCCAGAGTCCACCAGCAACCATTGACAGCCATGGTGTCTTCTCGGGGCTCGAGGGCCAAATGTTAAAACAACAGCGCCTGCAAACAAAGGCAGTCATGTCAGTCCAGAGGCACATGCGGTTCATGAAATCTACATTAGTAAACATGGACAATAACATCAGCGCTATGGCAGCGGGCATTCGGGACATGTCCCAGTCAATCCAGCAGTTGTGCAGCAAATTAGATGCTGACATAGATGCACGGCGCCGGGAACGGCAGAGGAGGGACACTACCACCAGGGCACTCAACCGTCTGGCAACTGCCACTTCTCTACTCTGCCGGCGCTCTGTGTCGATGCAGGAGGGCCTGACACACTGCTGCAGCGACGTGTCTCGGGGGATGGTGCAGGTGACAAGTGCACTAGAGGTGCTATTAACTAGTCAGGCGGCGACAACTGCTGCAGGGGATGCTGCGGAGAGCATCGACACCAGCAGCAGTAGCAGCATCACACCCCCTGTTCCAGAAGGACGCAGGAGCAGCAGGCGGCTTGGGGTTGGCTCTAGTGAGGATGCTCAAGCCGTGCCATCCAACACTGCAGCGCGTATGCGCAAACATTGATGCAGCCCTGCGTGGCCACTTCCCAATGGGTGACGTAACCCTGGACTTACTCCTTGTATGTATGCTATGTTGCCAGATTGGCTTGATCTTGTGTTCATGGCGTAGTGCCGCATTAAAACTACGTCATAACATACCACAACTGGCTGGGTCCCCTTACTTACTCAGAAATTGTTGCATGTGATCTCTGCCCGTCTCTCTCTCCCATCTATTGCAGTTGGCACTCTAGCTGCATTGCCCTCTGGCTGGCCTGACTCATCCTCGTTGTCCTCAAAATGTGTTAGTTCCACATCTGTACCTTTCTTCGTGGCAAGGTTGTGCAGCATTGCACAAGTGGCAATGATCTTGCAGCAGTTGATGGGTGTGTACTGGCGTGCGCCTCCGCTCTTGTGGAGGCAGCGGAACCTGCTTTTCAGTAGTCCAAACGTGCGCTCCACCACGTTGCGTGTAGATTTGTGTGCCACGTTATATCGTCTCTCACTCTGGGTTGATGGGTGTATGTAGGGAGTGAGGATGAATGACCGGCAGGCATATGCACTATCGCCTAGGTGAGTAAAAGGGAAACATCAGTCACATGCCTCTATACACTATGATTTGCAGGTTTCAAGGGGCGTCACTGTTACTTACCTAGCAGGTATCCCTCTCCAAATTCTCCGGCACTCAGTCGTGTGTAGATCCCACTGTTCTGGAAGATGTAAGAGTCGTGGGTGCTCCCAGGAAACTTCGCTACAATATCAGTGATGATGTTCCCTGCATCACAGATCACCTGCACATTGATGGAGTGGGTGGACTTTCTGTTCCTGTAGATGTGCTCTGTGTCAGCTGGTGGGCAGATTGGGATGTCTGTGCCATCAATACAGCCAATGACATGGGGGAACTGTGCCATGTGATAAAAGTCAGTTTTAGTTTTCTGCAGTTCAGCCTGTGTGTTTGGGAACCTGATGTAGTGGTGCATTCTCTGCATCATGGCATCCAGGAACTTCCTGAAGAAACGGGACAGGCAACTCTGGGATACACCACCCACCGCAGCTATCACCACCTGATAACTGCCGGATGCCAGTAGATGTAGGCTGCAGAGCACCTGCACATGTGGTGGTATGGCATGCGCCCTTCTAGTTGGCTGGTCCAGGAGTGGGTGCAGGTCCCTTATCAGGTCCATGATGGTTTGGGGGTGTAGCCTGTACCTTTCATGTATCTCTGCATCAGTCAGTTGGAAGAGTGTGATGCGCTGTCTGTAGATTTGTTCCTCCCGTCTCCATGTCCTCAGACCTGCTGCCTGTAGACGTAGGCGCCTTGCAATGACATACAGAGCGGCCATGTTGTCCACGCTGTTGCATTTTGGGATTGCTTATATGCACTGTTGATGGTTACCACCTGCTTTCAATCCGTGTTAATTACCGACTCTTAATTACCGATTTTCATAGATTTCTTAATTACCGATAGTTCCTACATGTCATTTTCAGTTTTACCACTTCATATTTACCACTTCATATTTACCGAATCGGTAAATATATATTCGGTAAATATGAATCGGTATTTTTGGATTCGGTAATTATGATTCGGTATTTACCGCTTCATATTTACCGAAAAGTTGTTTTTGGATTCCTACATCTCACTTGTCTAAATACCGGTCGGTAACGGCATATTTACCGAAAATCGTCCGTTACCGACCGGTATTTGGCGACCTACATGAGGCCCTAAGTGTCAGTCCATTTTCCTCAAATCGTCCCTGGACTGCAATGACACGCTGATTGCGCTCTTCTAAATTCTTGCCATAAATCAGAACACTGTCCTAGAACTTTACCCCCTGGAGATCACATTTCATCATTGACATGCCTAGTTGAAAAACGATGATGCTGACAGCAGTCCAAATGGCATCCGGATAAACTTAAAGGACCCTATGGGTGTAATAAATGCAGTTAGTTCTTGACTCTCTTCATGTAAACTGATCTGGTGGCAAGCGAATGCCAAGTCTAATGTGGTAAAATACTTCACACCCAAGATCATGGGCATACTTTCCAAGATGTTCAGGAAAGGGAATTTATCTTCATCTGCCACTCTGTTTTGGGCTGTCAGGTCCACACAGTGGCATATTTCACTGTAGACTTTCTTGACCACAACTATAGACAACAACCACTTGGTAGCCTCACACATTCTCGCAAACTCCTCTCTTATTTTGTCAAATACACCGATGGGCAGACTTCTATCTCTAAAGGAGAGGTTTCCCACATTGAGCTTAATTATGAAAAAGTATGCTTTTAGACTTTCCAGATCTTTTTGAATACCTCAGAAAACCCCTTTTCAAAGTCGGCATGGCACTTATCCACCACATACACTTGTACTTGTTGCTTCACATTAGGTTCCAGAAACACATCCATTTCTTTCTGGTGGGGCAAACCATTGATGATATCACCCCTATATAATACATAAACCTTTGTTGCAATCATTATCCCCTTGAATTCAATAGTGACTATGGAGAACCCTTTCACTTTAATTTCTTGGTCCCTGCAAACTCCTGGTCGAAAGTCTATTTTACTCAAGTTATGTTGCCCTGAAAACAACAGGTCATAAACAGAAATGATGGTTAATCTCAACCATGAGTCAAGCATCATCTCTACTTCTTGCACCTCAATCAACATTGTAGCCAAAAGATATCGCGTTCCACTCTTGCGCAACAGCAATGCCCGGTTGCTCACTGGTAATATTCATTACTCCGAGTCCTGGTCTTCCCTTCCCATTCCTGAACAGTGAGCAGCTAGTCTGCTCCCCAGAAACCTAAAACCTAGCAGAGCTTTCAGTACTTCCCCCAATATGGCGCCACCAATCCGGTGAGGATAAAGAGGGAAGTGCGTAACAACATATCCTAAGAACACCAAAGAAACCCAGAAACCAAAAACCAATCACCACAAACAATCCCCCAGGGAGGGAGGGAAGGGCACAGGAATGGGACGGGAAGACCAGGAATCGGAGTAATGAATATTACCGGTGAGTAACCGGGCATTACCTCCTTGTCCTGTCTTCCCTTCCCATCCCTGAACAGTGAGCCCATACCCAAGCGCACGGTGATTGTGAGACAAAAAAGACCAGAGAATGTGGTACGCAGGTCAATTTAATCAAAAGAAAGCAGTACAAATCATAAACCATGTACACCCGTCAAAACATGAGCGCCAAAAGCAGCCGGGGCCGCCATCCCCAAATGAAGACGATAATGTGAAACAAAAGAATGGGGAGAAGCCCACGTGGCAGCATTACAAATGTCACGCAAGGAGGCACCCTTGAACAAGGCCTAGGAGGAGGAGACACCCCGGTTGGACCTTCCCTGGAACGAAGAAGGGAGAGGACAGTGAGCAGACTCGTAAGCTGACACAACTGCAAACTTAACCCAACGAGACAAGGTGGACAAGGAAAGCCGAAGACCCTTCCCAGAGATACCGTAGGTGACAAACAAAGAATCAACCGCCCTAAAATCTCTGGTCTGGTCCCAATAGATGCAGTGAGCCCTCAGCACATCCAAACAATGGAGAACCACTTCCTCTGGGGAGAAGGGATCCGGAAAAAAGACAGGGAGGACAAGATCCTCCTGACAGTGGAAAGAAGACAAAATCTTGGGCAGAAAAAACTGATTAGGAGAATGACCTTGTCAGAGCAGAAACGCAAAAAAGGGGGGGAAGCCATCAAAGCCCCAACCTCACTAACCCGCCGCCCAGAAGTAATGGCCACGAGGAAAAAAACCTTAGCAGAAATGAACTTAAGGTCCACCGAGGGCAGAGGCTCAAAAGGTGGCCCTGTCAAGGCCTGGAGAACCAGGGGAAGATCCCAGGCTGGGACAGGAGAGTGAGAGACAGGCCGCTGAATCAAAAAACTCCACAAGAGGCGAGCCACCAGAGGGGAGACAGAAGAAACAGAGGAACCCCTAAAAGCCAGAATGGCAGCCCACTGCGCCCAGAGAGTGGACACAGCGAGCCCCAGGACAAAACCATCCTGCAAGAAGTCCAGCACCCGTAAAGCCTCACAGGAGGAGGGAGACAGACCCTTACCAAAGGCACCAGGATGATAAGTTCTTCCTATGACGGTCGTAGGACTTCATGGTGGAAGGGCACCTAGACAACAGGATGCACTAGGCAACCTCAGCAGAAAAACCCTGACCCAACAAACCCAGCCTTTCAAGTGCCAAACCTCCAGCCAGAGGCGGCGCAGGGAGGACAGGTGGAGAAGAGGAGCCCACAGAAGGAAGGGACACAGGGGAAACTGCCAATGGGGGCACACAGACAAAGTTAGAAGAAGGGGAATGTGGTAAATATTTCGTTACCGGTACTATTTTTTATGCGGTAAAGTCTTAGTGAGAATAACTCAGTAAAAATAAGAGGCAGAATCCGTGGTATTAGAGGTTTTAAAAAGGCTTTATTCCTATACAAAGGAATACAATTCGAATTGTGGGCCTTCTATTCCATCACCACGAAAGTTCAGGAAGGAAGGGAGCATATATTATTGACAGATAAGCAGTTTTATAGAAAATACATTACAGTGAAACAGATGCAAGAGGCGTAACAGCTGATAGTATAGATAAAAGGTACATACGTAGCTAATAGAGGCGTATACATGGGTGTAACTAAAATACGTCATTAAACATAATGTCACAAGTGGGTGGATCCATAGAAGAATCCTGCAATGTCAGCAGAAATATTTGGCAGAGATGCGCGCGCAGCCGCATGACGTGTGATTGACGTGCAACTAGAGAGTGAAGGGGACTTGACATTTAGCTCTACATGTGGAGACAGAAGTCTGGGGTTATGTCAACCTAATCCCAAATCATATCTAATATCCTATGTTTAAAGAACTGTGTTATCCAAAAGGAAAGGTCTCTAGGATAGAATCTATTCTATACTGACTGTTAGTGCGTGTACAAGCGTCTAAGTGTCTACATGAGATGCGAGGGGGTAGGAATATTCCATGGTAACGGGGCTATGAATTACTTGCATGAGGACAGCGAGGCCTGGCCCCTTTGCACGGTAGCTGGAGGAATGTTTACCTAAACTACTAGACAGGAATGCATCGGATGAGGAGGGAGGAGATAATCTTGAAGGTGAAATACAGTTTTTTTGGCAGGCGATAGGCTGGATCAGGCACCGTTAGCCGCGCAGGGAGTAGGACAAAGTTCATGGATACAGATGCAGGCTCAGACTGGAGCTTTCAGAGGCAGAAGGCAGGAAAAGGCTTGATGACAGAATTCAGGGCCTACTCGCCTGAATCTGTGAAATGTGGAAAGTGAACCACATAAAGTCGGTGGCCTTTCATACTTAGGAATGGAATATCTGACCCATTCATGGCGGATCTGAAAGAGGACATGTTGATGGTGGACGCACATATATTTGCGTCTTCAAAACTGGAGCAGGAGGGAACATACATGTACTTATAGCATGTACATGGAGCCGTTGGGGTCTACGATAGGGGACATAACTGATCACAAAATTCATATTTCCTCATTCCCTCCTTGTCCCCTACGGACCCTCAGGAGATATCGATCTTCATCAATCCATCGATCTGTTCATATAGCATCATTTGTTCTTCTTTCTTCTTCCGGGATCTTGAGTGAAAACGTGGATGTGGGATACACGATGTGGCACACAGACCACAAATCGCTGGCCCGCATTGTAGACATAAGCAGCAACTGAATAGTATGAGAAAGCCAATACCTAGGAAGGATAGTATTCTCCATCCCCAGGCTGACAACACGCCCCAGAACCAACCGGACCAAGTCCAGGTGCCTGGACTCTGGTGTATCTGGCTTATAATCTTATGAAGGCGGGTTATGGCTTTATATACTGACGGCGAATTTTCTGGTATGAAAATGCAACAACTTGATCCGATGACCCTACAAGCTCCGCCCCTATCGGCCAGGATGACGTCAAGGACAAGACGATTTTGAAGCACAACAATCCGCATAGCAGACTGCTCTTCTGTTAAATTGCCTAAGGCGGAAATAGTTTCGTTCACTACTGCTTCAAGGGTTCTGGTTAATCTACGTATCAGCTTACTATTAGTGACTGTACCTATATAGGGAAAGAACCCTTTATTGAAATCTGTGTATTCGTCCCATGCTGTTTCAGTGTAATCGACAATTGGGAGATCTCTCTGTTGTCTATTGTGTACTAAATGGGTATTTCTATGATAATCAGGAGGAGCTAGGAAAACAGGTGGCAGAAGGAATGCTATGTAACAAGTACCATCCCAATCTAGAGGTAGACATATATATGCGGTCTGGCCACATATGAAGTAGGAATGATGGAAAGCTCTAAATGTAGACTTGCCTTGATCACTGAATTTTATTACAGTGGTGCATTTACTGTGGCCCATGTGTATGGAACCATTCTTTTTTATACATAATTCCCCTTTTACTGGGAATACTGACATGGCGGGCAAGATTGGTGTAGCTTCAGATTCAACGTTCAGGATCATGAGGTTAAGTGTAAAATTACCTAATCCATATACTTCATTTTCTAGATCAGTTCCTGTTCTTTTGGGGAGTCCCTCCTTGTTAGGGTAGCAGACTTTAAGTAAAACTAGGTTCAGGTTTCCCCATACCCAGTTGTCTTGATAAACTGCGGAATTTGAATCTAGGGAATTAATCAAACTAAACCATGCTCCACAAGAGCCATTGTGTGTGAACGGATAAGGAAAGAGGGGCAAAACTCCCTTATAGTTCTGATAGGGAGGGAGTCGGCCACATATCCAACAATTTGTGGCATTGCTGGTTTGATGGGAATGATGTAACATACTAATGAATGTGTTGTTGCGCAGCGCAAATCTATATGACAATTCATGCGGAGGAAATTCGCTAAAAGAATGTTCTGCAGTTACATTGTAAGCATGTTTAAGAATAGGATAATACATATGCAATAGTATGCTAAAAATAATGATCAGAAGACTTAGAAAAAACAAAATTAATAATGTTACTGTACAGTGACTACGAAGTGATTTACAATACGCATGCTTTTTCAGCTGCATTCGCTGATTTCTTTCTCTATTCCGGTCTAGAGGATACATGTCAGAGACAAACACAACCGATTCACCTTGGAGAGGACTTAAACAATCAAATTGTCTGACTTACTAGACCTCAATTTTAGTTTATAAAGTTCTGGTTTGGTTAATTCAACCAAGGGGAGCTTTGAGTCTGTCTTTGAGGGAATACAAGGTTGAGTATTTATACTGGATGGTAGTCCATAAAATTTCTTGATATGACTCGAGTGCAACCACCCTTTGCGACCCTCAATCTTCACGGCAGTCCTTGTAGTCAGTAGAACCAACTTAGGCGACTTCCACCTAGGATCCAGTTGGGTCTTCCGGTCGAAATTCCTGACCAAAACCAGGTCACCAGGAACCACGTCATGGGGCTTCACCTCAGTATTATCGGGAAAAGCTGCGGTTACCTGTGAACGACAAGATTGTAGTGCAGACATCAAGGAAGCCAGGTAATCTGTCAGCATATTACAGTCAACATCAGTTATTTTGCGAGGTATAGGCGTCCCCCACATATTTGGTGGTCTACCGAAGATCACCTCGTACGGGGATAGCCCAGTTCGAGAATGTGCTACCATTCTCATGTAAAAGAGCGCAACTGGTAAGGCTACTATCCAATCAACTCCTTTTTCCCTACATATTTTAGACAATCTAATTTTCAGAGTTTGATTATGGCGTTCCACGAGACCTGCGGCCTCGGGATGCCGGACACAGTGGAATTTCCATTGGTAGCCTAGCAAAAGGGAAACGTGTTTCATTAGTTCGGATGAGAACGGCTGGCCGTTATCTGAGTAGACAACACGTGGTAAACCGTATCGTGGGAAGAATTCTCGAACTAACTGTTTGGCAGTAGTCGGAGCAGTGTAATCTGAAACCGGGTATGCTTCTGTCCAACGGGAAAGAGCACAGACAACTACGAGAACATATTTGAATCCTCGACATCGTTCCATCTGGATATAATCCATCTGGAGGACTTCAAAAGCATGATTAGGAGGTTGAAATCCACCCTGCTCTACGGGGATGCTTTTACCTGGATTAAACTGACAACATATCATACAGGTACGAACTTTTTGTTTAGCTGCTGCTCGCAAGTGCTTGTTGAACCAAATGTGTTGAATGCTGTCTAGCATAGCTTTTTCTCCTAGGTGCGCTGGACTATGTATTGTGTTAATGATAACTTGAACCATTGAGTCGGGAAGAAACCATATAGATTTTTCCTTCGTCATCCATCCTTGATCTGTTTGGATCCCTCCTAATTCAGTCCATTTCTTTATTTCTTCTGGTGTAGCATGTGTCTGTATGTCAATTACATCAAGGGCGGGATCCTTAACTGTCATGCAATGTGTTAGTGTCGGGACTATTGTCTTTGTCATGTCAGTTGTGAGAGTCTGATTCTGAGCAGTCTGTTTAGCTGTTCTGTCAGCTAGGTCATTACCCTGAGAAATGATATCGGTAACTTTTGTATGGGCTTTGCATTTCATAATCGATATTGCAGTAGGTAGATGAATCGCGTCTAATAGGGCTTGAATGAGGGGTCCGTGTTGGATGTGGGCACCGTGAGAAGTTAAGTAACCTCTCTCTCGCCACAGTACGCCGAAGTCATGGACGACTCCGAATGCATAACGTGAATCTGTGTATATATTGACTTTCTTATTTTTGGCTTGAATACAGGCTTGTGTCAGAGCGATGAGCTCTGCTGCTTGAGCTGACAAAGTGTTAATACGATTTGTTTCAATGACTTCAGTGTCTGTTGTGACTGCGTAAGCAGCCACTAACTCTCCTGTACTTGTTCTCATACATGACCCATCTACATACAATGTCAAGTCTGGATCTGACAAAGGGATATCTGTCAAGTCTTGTCTGGGTTTCGTCGTGATAGTAATAATTTCGACACAATCATGTGCCAATGGATCTGTTCCGCCCACTGGTAACAGTGTGGCAGGATTTAACGTATTGCAACGTCTGATTTCTATGTGTGGCTGAAACAATGTCAGTTCGTAACCGGTGAGTCTCGCTATAGTCAAGTGTTGTGTTTGTGTGCGGTTCAAGAGAACCTCTACTGCATGTGGTACTTGTACTGTCAATTGATGTCCTAACACTATGGCATCGCTTTGTCTGATTGCTAAAGCTGTTGCTGCCACCGATTTCAGGCACGCAGGAAGAGCCTGAGCTACTGGATCTAATGTACTAGAGAAATAAGCACATGGTTTGTGTGATCCTGCTTGTTCCTGAGTGAGTACTGACAAAGCAGTACCTTCGCGTTCTGTAACAAAGAGTGTAAACTGTTTGCTGTAACATGGTGTTGCTAAAACAGGTGCTTGGCATAAAGCTTTCTTTAAACTTTCAAAGGCGTGTGTATGTTCTTGAGTCCAAGGGAGGACAGTCAATGTGGCTGCCTCCTGTGTTGTCAACTGGATGAGTGGTTTTGCTAAAAATGCATATTGAGGGATCCACTGCCTACAGTATGAAGTGAGGCCTATGAAAGCTCGTACCTCCTTTTGTCTCTTGGGTAGTGGCATGTTAGCGATTAACTGGATGCGGTCGGGTGTAAGCTGCCTTCCCTCCTTGGACAGCGAGTGCCCAAGGTAAACAACTCGCTGGACACAGAATTGCAGCTTAGAAGGGGACACCTTGTGCCCCTTGTCAGCCAAAAATTTTAAAACCGTCAGTGACGCTGTTTCACATTCATGTTCGCTTCGGGCGGTGATCAGCAGATCATCGACATATTGAAGCAAGGCAGTGTTAACTGGCATGTGGATACTGTCAAGTTCTCGTTTCCGTGCTTGGCTATAGATGCTGGGGCTTTCTGTAAATCCTTGAGGTGCGCGTGTGAATTTAAAACTTCGTCCATTTAAACTGAACCCGAACAAGTATTGACTTTCCGGATCTATTGGGACGCTAAAGAAAGCATTCTTGAGATCGATTACAGTGAAGAACGTTGCTTCTGAGTCAATAGCTGTTAGTAATGAAGAGATATCTGGGACCACGGGGTATTGTGGTACAATACATTTATTTAATTCGCGCAGATCAATAACTAATCGATATACTGGTGATGCTTTTGGATCCGTTCTTTTAAGAATCGGAATTATCGGGGAATTACATACATTGGAGTCCGTTTCGACAACCACTCCTTGTGCAATGAGCTCGTCAATGATTTGCAGCAAAGCCACAACAGCATCGGGTGGCAACTTATATTGTCGTATTCGTGGTAGTATTACTCCTGTTTTTAGTGTGACACGATATGGTGTAATATTCATGCAACCAACATCAGTGGGGCCTTGTGCCCATAAATGTGTAGGTAAATTCTGCAGTGGGTGATCCATGTCTCTGGACACGTAGTGACCTTTGAAGTCACGTAGAAATAGTCGTACTCCTTCCGGAGAACAACATATTATAGCTCCTAGAGCTTTCAATGTTTTTATACCTAACAAGTTTTCTGGACATGATTTAGTAAGCAATAAATCTGTAGTACGTGTCAATGGACCGACTGTAAGTGGAAGAGGTTGTGTTACGTCATTTATTATAGGTTTTCCTGAGAATCCAAGGGAAATATTTTGTGAGCCTGAGAGGGGTGCCCCTGGAACTTCACTGCGTCTTATAGTTGTTCTGCTTGCCCCTGTATCAAGTAAAAACTTTCTGTCTTCCCCTAATAGTTCACTATGTACATAAGGTCCCTCTTGGTCTACAGGAACCTCAATAAGGGGTAAGCCAACTTCCCTCTCTAGGCTATCTCATGAGTATCGCTGATAATCGGGATAATCTGCTTGTGCATACTGATACATCTGTTGTGTTGTTGCTTGTGTTGCAGCAATAGGCTGCGCTTGTGGTGGTGCTACGATCTGTTGTGGAGCTCCCTGTTGCGGAGCTAATTGTTGCGGAGCTAACCTAGGTTGTGCATGCTGAGGGATTTGTTGTTGATTCTGATCCTGTCTAGGTGGACGTGGTCTCTCCTGGGTTCTACCTGTAGCAATATTATGTTTCAGGACTGGACAATCGTGTATATAATGACCTTGTTGTTTACAATAGTTACATGTCCCTTTCGTAGGACCTGCGGAATTACCCTTTTGATGACCATCGGCTGGGACTGACTGTGCAACAAGCATTTTCATTTTTGTATCTTTCATACGTCTTTGTTCATGTTCTTGTTCTTCTCTAATTCTATTGTGATGATATTGTAACATCTGTAACATCTGTGATGGGGTGTTACCTTGCCAGGTACTTTCGAATTTCAATACTCTATTCTTAACTTGTAGCAGAGAATTTTCAACTAATTTTGTCACGAACAGATGTGGATATGACTCACTACTGGCTTTTATGCCACTATTTATACCAAAACATTTTTCAAATCGGGAATAGAAATCACTAGTGTCTTCATCTGGTTTTTGTTTACAGGCTGAGATTGCACCCCAGTCTTCCTTTTTCGTAGTTAATAAACGTGGCAGTACCTGTACTAGTAGCCCTGCTAGTGCTGTAGTCTTTTCCCCAAGCCCTGATCCTGCAGCTCGGGCCTTTTCTTCGTTTTCTAATGCTGTCCAATCTATCTTTTGGTCTCCCACCTCCCATTCCTTTTCTTTGAGTTTCTCATAAACACCGGCGGGTAATAGGACTTTTAATATTTTCATAATATCGGGGTAGGTATACTCTCCCATGAGTAACATGTCCTTTATTTCACGGTGGAAACCTGCTGGGTCCTTGTCATGGCTGGGTACTACTTTCTTCATTTCCAATAATTCTAGTTTAGTTATAGGCGTGTACACAAACACGCGTGTAAAATTATCACCGGCACCTCTAATTGGGTGCACTTCGCGTAACGGGTTCTGTCTATCTATGTGATACATTTTTCTTCCCATGATGGGAACTGGAACGTGTTCTGGGCATACGAAATTTAAATATTGGTTTCGAATTTCTAGAATTTCTTTAATCAAATCAGTACTTGACCCTCTCCATATATTCGTGAGCAGTTCTGTCAATATGTCAGGTAAGGGTCCTGGATCGGAGTGCTGGCTCTTATATAATATAAGGAGGTGTTGAATCATGTATATACTAGCTAAACGCTGTTCGTATGGGTCAAGATTCAGAAACGTGTGTGCAAGTACATCATCATTGTATTCGCTGGGACTGTCAGCCCATTGTACTGCTGACCTAGCTAATTCTTGTTCGTCCATGGAATCGAGCATATGGTACCCTCTTCGATCTCGGAGTAATTTATCAACGGCTTGGAATAGGTGTTCGGGGGATTTTGTATTTAACATAGGGTTTGGAAAATGTCTATTATATTCTGGACGTATTGGACGTATCGGGTCGTTAAAGTCTCTAGTATTATTATGGGTTCTTCCTCTACCTACATAAGCTATTGTCTCGACTTGTTCTGATTCTTGCTCCTCCTCCTCTTCTGATTCCACTCTGTCTGTTTCTCGTCTTTCTTTATGTATTCGTTCTACTTCCTTGCGGATCTTTCGACTCATGGCGATTATACACGCCTGTCTATCATGTTTCTCTTCTGATATGTTCTGACCCCATTTGACAAGTCTTTGCATGGTATCGTGATCTGCCCCGGGCCTGTCTTGATTCCTAATTACACAATTTATGAAAAAACGTAGTAGTTGTCTTTGGACATCCACTTTCTGGTATTCCATAGCTTCGTTAATACTTTCTGGACCTCGCCCTGTTTGGACAAAGCGATATATTTCGTCTAGGTGATCACCCATTCCTGATATTGTCATTAAATATAATGTAGCTCGTCTTATACGTAGTGATGATATGAGCAATTTATCCTGTCTACCTGGTACGGGGTCGTATCTACAATCCACAAGCTGTTCTTTAAACATGTCGGATGTCGCTAGTTGGGGTGTACGTTGGAGTGCTAAATCTCTAAGGGTCTGTTTATTTCGCGGCGGGGTGGCAAACATGTCTGTCGTACCTCCTGTAGCACCATCTGAGGCGCTAGGCACGAAAGGATTCGTTGGACGTAGGATAGAGATTGTGGATGCGGGAAAAGCTGTAGAAACGGACGGACCTGTGGGAACTTGTGTAGGAGTTTGTAGTTGCGGGGATACAGACGGATGCTCCTGGTGTAGACCACCATCGGCAAGCGGTATGTGCGGTATGGCATTAGCATACTCGGGAGCTACGTCATCTAAATAAGAGGAAAGGAAAACGTCCTTTGCTGTTTTGGGATGTGTTTTGGGATGTGCTTTTATCGGGAGCAATGGAGGAGTTAAATCTTTTGGTATTTCCGGGGTAGCCTTAGGTAACCCTTCGGCCAGAAGAGGATACATACCATTCATAAGAGTGTTTCTTTGTCTATCTACTTGTTCTGAGTTTACTCGGGTACCTTCCTCAAGTAATAGATTTTCTCGAGTTTTATTTGAATTCTCTCTACCTTTCTCTTCCTGTCTGTGTGCTTTTTCTGTACGTCTGTATGATTCTTTACGCCATAATTCAATGGCATCTTTCTGTGACTGTCTGGCTTTCTTTTTCCATAATTCTTCTTCTACTCTCATGATGCAATCTGCATCCCAGGTCCCCGTTGCGGGCCATCTCTGACTCTCTGGTAATTCTTTGGTGTAGTCCACCCATAAATCAAGAAATAATACGGCATCTAAGCCATGCTTATGATACATAAAGTATCCTGGAGTGTCCCTAGGTGGAATGGGAACGGCTTCTTCGAGTACCCCTTTTCTAGTTTTGATCTGTCTTAGTTTCGAAAAGAGCGGCATTTTTAGATCTTGTTTCTAGAACACACTTTATACAATGAACATAATAATGAACAGTCATTCACACCACAATGTATAGAACGTATTAAAACATTTAACATTTAACAGTTTTAACGAACAATGATAACTAATAGAAAACTAGTTACTGACATAATACTGACACTAGATAATACTTATTTATATGCAAGACATACTATATATACTGCTAAACAGTACAGATACACTGCTGAAACAGTGCAGACCGGATTTGTGTACCCAAACCCGTCTTGACCGGCACAGACTAGGTGCACGTTAAGTGCCTCCCCGGTAATGGTACTCACCGGGTAGCTCGGAACGGAAGGCCTTGGAACGGAACTGAAACTGGACTGGACTGGACTCGACTCGTCTGGACTCGGAACTTCGGAACCTGGTGGGACTCTGTATACCTCGGATCTTGCTCTCTCAGCTAGGCTCTGGTCGGGATACTTCGCACTTCTCACCGCCTCGTCTGGGTGTTGATCGCAGCCTCAGTCACTCCCGCTTGGCCGGAGGGAGATACAGGAAATCCTGCAGGTACGCGTTTTTGTCCGTTCAGCTGTGGCAGGAGACCGGGCCTGCAACGCACCGCCGGCGCGTGAGATGAGAAAGTGTCCCTGTTCGGGCGCCAATTTATGTGGTAAATATTTCGTTACCGGTACTATTTTTTATGCGGTAAAGTCTTAGTGAGAATAACTCAGTAAAAATAAGAGGCAGAATCCGTGGTATTAGAGGGTTTAAAAAGGCTTTATTCCTATACAAAGGAATACAATTCGAATTGTGGGCCTTCTATTCCATCACCACGAAAGTTCAGGAAGGAAGGGAGCATATATTATTGACAGATAAGCAGTTTTATAGAAAATACATTACAGTGAAACAGATGCAAGAGGCGTAACAGCTGATAGTATAGATAAAAGGTACATACGTAGCTAATAGAGGCGTATACATGGGTGTAACTAAAATACGTCATTAAACATAATGTCACAAGTGGGTGGATCCATAGAAGAATCCTGCAATGTCAGCAGAAATATTTGGCAGAGATGCGCGCGCAGCCGCATGACGTGTGATTGACGTGCAACTAGAGAGTGAAGGGGACTTGACATTTAGCTCTACATGTGGAGACAGAAGTCTGGGGTTATGTCAACCTAATCCCAAATCATATCTAATATCCTATGTTTAAAGAACTGTGTTATCCAAAAGGAAAGGTCTCTAGGATAGAATCTATTCTATACTGACTGTTAGTGCGTGTACAAGCGTCTAAGTGTCTACATGAGATGCGAGGGGGTAGGAATATTCCATGGTAACGGGGCTATGAATTACTTGCATGAGGACAGCGAGGCCTGGCCCCTTTGCACGGTAGCTGGAGGAATGTTTACCTAAACTACTAGACAGGAATGCATCGGATGAGGAGGGAGGAGATAATCTTGAAGGTGAAATACAGTTTTTTTGGCAGGCGATAGGCTGGATCAGGCACCGTTAGCCGCGCAGGGAGTAGGACAAAGTTCATGGATACAGATGCAGGCTCAGACTGGAGCTTTCAGAGGCAGAAGGCAGGAAAAGGCTTGATGACAGAATTCAGGGCCTACTCGCCTGAATCTGTGAAATGTGGAAAGTGAACCACATAAAGTCGGTGGCCTTTCATACTTAGGAATGGAATATCTGACCCATTCATGGCGGATCTGAAAGAGGACATGTTGATGGTGGACGCACATATATTTGCGTCTTCAAAACTGGAGCAGGAGGGAACATACATGTACTTATAGCATGTACATGGAGCCGTTGGGGTCTACGATAGGGGACATAACTGATCACAAAATTCATATTTCCTCATTAAACCAAGGCCATCTGGACCACTCTGGAGCCACCAGAAGAACCTCCGCCTGGTCCAACCGAATCTTTCGGAGGACCCGGGGGATCAAGGCAAATGGCGGGAAGGCAAACAGGAGACCCAGTGACCACGGGACAGAGAAAGCATCAACTGCCCAGGCCAGCCGAGAGGGAAGGAGGCAGCAAAAATGAGGAAGAAGTGCCGACTCCTCCGAGGCAAACAGATCCAGCCAGGGAAGGCGGAACCGGAGGACAATCTGATCGAACAGAACCGGGGACAGACAAATGGTCACAGAGGAAAGGAATTCCCTGCTCAGGGAGTCCACAGGCCCATTCTCCCTCCCCGAAGATAGACTGCCATCAGAGACAAGAGACTCCGCTCGGCCCAAAGACCGATCTTCCTGGAAAAGAGAAACAGAGACCGGCACATGCCCCCTTGATGATTCACATATGCCCGAACAACCTGCTTGTCGGTCTGAACAGAGACAGCACGGCCCAGAAGGAGAGGAGCAAACCACAGCAGAGCCAACCAAACCTCCCGCAACTCCTTCCAGTTCGAGGACTGGAGAGACTCAAACTGGGACCAATGGCCCTGAGCCTTGGAAGCACCCAGGACCGCACCCCAACCCATGGCACTGGCATCGGTGGACAACACTACCACAGCCGGAGGGGGAAGAAGGTCAAACCCCTGGGAGAGAGACTTTGGGGACAACCACCAATGGAGACCAGCCCGAATCCCCGGTGTGATGTAAATAGGAGCGTCGTATTCCTGAAGAGGCAGGATCCCAGTGGGCCAAGGCCGTAATGTAGGAGGGTATATAAATGCAGATGGGCCCAAGGGTGGAGATGCTGAGTGGAAGCCATTTCCCCTTGACTCCGCAACCAGAGCCAGGCAGACACATGGGACTGGGACAGAACCCACAAAAGGTGACGGAACAAATTCAACTGCCTCTCCTGGGAGGGAAACACCATCCCCAGATCCATGCGGAAGAGAGCCCCCAAGAACTTCAGAGTCTGGGAGGGCAGCAGGGAGGACTTCAGTGATTTTTGAGGAACCCAAAGGACTCCAGAAGACGACACACCTGGTCCACATCCGACAGAGACTGAGAGAAAGGAGAGACAATCAACCAATCATCCAGATATGGGAAAACCTGAAGACCCCTGGAATGGAGAATACCCACCAGAGGGGCCAAGAGCTTTGTGAAAACCCTTGGTGCCGATGACGAAAGGCCGAAAGGAAGGACCTGGAACTGAAAATGCAGAGAGTCCACAACAAAGACGAGATATTGCTGATCCGCAGGATGAATAGGGACGTGAAGATAAGCGTCCATGAGATCCAGGGAAGCAAGGAAACACCCAGGCAGCACCAGATGCAGGACAGAGAGTAAAGTCACCATCTTGAAAGTACGCTTGGCAACGTAGAGATTGACCCGCTTCAGATCCAAGACAGGGTGCAGATCCATCGTATCCTTCTTGGAGACCAGGAAGAGAATCGAATAAAAACCCCTGCCCTGCTCCAGAGGAGGAACCTCCACGATAGCCGCTTTCTCCAACAGAAGGCGCACACTCTCCAGCAAGGCCGCCCGCCTCACAGGGTGATGAGGGAGGGGAGTTTCCCGGAAGACCGGTTGGGGAGGAGAGGAGAACTCTATCCGATAACCTGCCAACACAGTCTGCACCGCCCAGGCATCCAGAAGAGTCAACCACTGATGTAGAAAAAAGCGAAGCTGACCCCTAACCGGAAAAGGCAGACAGTCATTGCGCAGGAGAAGGGGCGGGTACAGCACCACCGGCAGGGGCCCGGGTCTTGGCACCACCAGGGGCCCCCGGCCATGAACCCTGCCACGAAAGGGCTGCGGAGCACCCCGTGAAGAAGAAAAACCAAAGGCGCGGCGGTTGCCAAACCCCTGCCCCCGAGAAGGAGGGCGAACAGGAGCCACAAGCTTGTGGTTTTCTGCCGACTGCTTGACCAAATCCTCCAGCTGGGGCCCGAACACCTTGGATCCCACAAAGGGCAACTTAAGCAGGGCCGACTTCTGAGAGGACTCAGCCTTCCAAGAACGCATCCAGATATGCAGCAATCAAAGCCCCAGAAGCAGCCGCTGCGGCACCCAAATTGTCAAAAGAAATGTCTGACAAATAGTGCACCTGGAGCTCCATGAGGGCCAAGAGAGAGGAGGCATCTTCCCCGTCCTGTAAAAGAAGAGCCAGGGCCTGGAAAATCTTAAGGTGGGACGGAACCAAGTAGTTGGAGTGGGTCGTAGCCCTGACCGCAAAGTTGGAAGCAGCGTAGGAACACTTCACTGCCCCTTCCACCCGTTTATCCACAGCGTCAGAAGGAAGGGCATCATCAGACAGAACCATACCCTACGTGGGAAGGCCAGCCATCAAATTGTCCACCTTGACAGACTCAGTAGCAAACCCCTCCAAAGGATACCGCTTACCCAAAAAGCGAGGGAAGACAGACTTATCCACATCCTTCCACTCATGAGCAAGCACCTTGTGCACAGCGCCATGCAAGGGTAAGGACTCAGAATCCGGCTGGCGATATTGAGTAAAAAAGTCATCCTCCAGGACATCTGGCACAGGAGGAGCGAAACCCAAATTGTCATGCAAATGGCCAAACATGTCAGAGAGCTCCGCACCCTGAACAAAGCGACCACGCACACAATCATCCTCCTCGGTCCCCACATCATCAGCCGAAGGGACAGGCTGAACAAGAGACCCATGATGCACCTTGGCCGGAGGACTGGCCGCTTTCCGAGCCCGGAAAGCAGTAGCCACCGCCTCATTGATCAAGAGGCGCAGGGCATCCAAAGAAGGAGCGATAGAACCAGAAGCACCCTGGTCCATGGCATCGCAGGCAAATTGAAAGGGGCACCAAACACAACCAGCAGAGGCGGGAACCAGGAAAAAAACAGACCCGTTTTTCAAAGAAACGAAGTCTCGAGGCCCCCGACCTCTCGCGCTAACCGGCAAGGGGGCGTACGCATAAAAAAGCGCCCGGCTGCCCAAAAAACCCCCAGGGGATGCAGGAAATCCAAAGGACGCTAAGTGTTTCCAAGGCCTCCCCAGATCCAGCAAGAATAAGTCCATACCCACTCTGGACAGGTGCATCCCATCAGGCTCGAAGCACCCTGTGCATTTAGCGTGCAGCAACCCATGCCGGATAAACCCAAAACCCCTTTGTTCCGTGAACTTCCGCATTGCGCTGTTCACCCTTCTGCGCGAGGTCTCCATGGCATCCCCGGAATGCACGCCCAGCCATACCTGCCTAGGTGTAATTTCCGACCACCATAATTCACAGGTCCCCAGCTTGTTGCTCAACTCGCACATGGTGGCCCTCATCGCATGAAGCAGGTCCCTTCTACCCAGGCGAGCCAGGTCATTCCCTCCTAGGTGTATTACTAATACATCGGGCAGTGAGTCACCGCCGCCCCCAATCTCTGAAGGACTCTCTTCATCAGGCTATTCCAACGCATGTCTGGTGTCCCAAGCAATAATATCCTTGTGGCTGTCAACCCGTGCCGCCATTTTCTGCTATCCGCCCACTGAGATACCCTCTGGACTCTCGAATTACCCATCACCCAGACCGTCTTCCCAGGCAAAATAAAGATGTGGAAGTTTGAAAATCAATTTATTAAACAGAGCACAGCAAACGCAATTACACTTGCACACAAGTACACCAAAAGTAAAACACCGACAATGTTGCAAGCCTATTTTTCACAACTACCACACTTCCTTGCTCAGTGTTTGCATGGGGTCCCTTATGGTCAAATGTATTTTTTATAACAGTTGGACTCCCAATGTGAAGTACTGGGTATTTTTAGACCCAGCGGTGCAGGGGCACACACCCTATGACTTCTGGGTTCACCCTGTTCCGGACCTACAGAAACACAGAGTCTTCTGGGTGAAGTCAAAGATTCGTTTATTGGCTGCAGACCAATGACAGGTATCCTAGAAGTACAACAGCGTGTATGTTCTCAGGAGACTGCTGAAAATCATAGGAACGGACTTCTCCTTAAGTACAAAATATCATGCTCCAGGCACACATTCCTTGGTTTACGATATGGCCATTATAAGTATACATTACAAACGAAAAAGCAGAGTCATGATGACCATCCCACATTCCAGTTCGGCCAGCCCACAATGATTTACACAGTAAGGTTCAGATCCCATGTTTGAAGTAAAGAGACCCCCCAATAAACATGAGCATCTCCTGTTTTGGGAAACAAGTCATAAAGCAGGAACAAGCAGGTGTGGAAGAGATTAGCCGGGGGATTGTATAGAATGAAAGGGCTTTATGACTGGTCAAACCCTGATGCTAATCACAGGTGGACGGAGGAAGGGGAGCTCGTGAGACCGGTTTGACCTGGGGCAGCAGAGCCAGCTGCCCAGGTCACAGAGAAGTCAGAGGGAAAGCCCATGTACTGTGAGGCCCGTATTAACTCCATCATAGCCTATGTGAGGGCAATGACAAGATGGCCACTGCTTCCAAAATGGAACCCGCGTAGTGAAGCTGAATAACGTGTACACAGTGCATTCATAGCTAGAACGATATATAAAGCACTCGTACATGCCGCATTTACCATTTGCGGTTCGCTAATACCAAGATAGACAGGGGTAGGGCCCTGTCCCCTACGCGGTCCCGAATATTAAAGTACGACAGACCCTCCTTTTGCCCTTACATAGGCAATCACTATACTCATCTTAATCCGAGTCTAGGTCAATGTTCACGAAGTCATGGAGATGTTGCTGTAGCATCATCCTATTACTTAGCTCGTCCCTTGATACAGGTTTCCTTACACATAAGGTAGCACAGAGACCACATATCGCGGGAGCACACTGTATACACAGACAGAACAGGAAAAGGATGGCTAAGATCATTCCAATGACCATCAGAACTTTCCAACCCCAGGCAGATATCAATTCCCAGAACCACCCCACCAGTGACCAATCTCCCTTATCAACGTGTATGGCTTCAGATATTTTATGGAGTTTGGAGATGGCTTGATACACTGTTGGAGCATTATCTGGTATGAAAATGCAGCAACTGGATTGGATGACCTTGCATACCCCACCGCGGTCTGCAAGAATAACGTCTAGAACCATGCGGTTCTGCAGAGTCATAAGGCGATCCGCTTGTAGCTCAGCTGTCAGATTACTAAGGGCACCAGCCGTTACATTGACAGTGGATTCAACCACCCGAGTCAGCTGTCTCAGGTTCCTACTATTGACCATAGGTCCCCAAAACGGCAGGAAACCCAAGAAGAAGTCTCCTGCTTCTTGACCGGCAGTGTCCTCCTTACTAATCACACCTCTCACAACTCTGGTCTTGTGATAGTCAGGGGCAGCAGTAAATGTCGGCGGTAGCAAGTTCGCAATATAACATGTGCCCGAGAAATCAGGGGGCAGCCATGTATATGCTCGGTCATGACAGATGAAATATGTGCCCTTAGCAGCCAAAAACGCAGGGGAAAACTGTGACGGGAAAGTGTACGTTTCAGTACAGTCACTTCTTCCCAGTTGAGCTCTAGGATTCTGACCATTACCCTGTAAGCAGAACCGACCCATGTGGGGTACGACCCAGATTGGAGATGAGATTTTTCGCTGTCTTTCACCCAGACTAATACTATACCCCGTCGCGTTCCATCCTACATAAGGTCTCAACTCTTCTTTGGGAATAGATGAGTATGCATTAATATCCCTACTCATATCGGCAACTCCTTTCATCAAAGCCTTATTATTGGTGATAGGTCTGATGGAACGCGGTTGGCGAGGGGAGTATGTATCTAGAGCATAGAGAAACATGGTTTGGAATGCCCATGACGATCCATTGTAACTGTACGGTAGCACCAGGTAGGGAATACCCTTGTTAATGGTATGGGGCATTAACCCACACACCCAGCAATTGGTCGTATTCATTACTAGTTGGTGCTGGTGCAAGAGTTGGATAAACGAGTTATTTACAAACTCTGATCGTCTGGTCTGTTCGTGCTCAGGTAAAGGGTGAAAAGAGTGAGAGGAGGCAGTAGAAAGAGATATAGGCTGTTGAGTGGGTGCAATGGGCTTTTGAGCGGAGAAAAACACAAATCCTACAATAAACATTATTATGCTACACAGTGTAAAAAGGCACAAAAAGACAAAACATTTACTTTTTACAATTCTACACATCCTTGCGTTAAAGTTCATTTCCTCAATCGGTCTCTCCATCTTAAAAAACTCCATCCTCTACTCGGGCCGCTCGCGGTGGATGAGTTTCTTCTGCTAAGGGGCACGCCTGTCAGTCCAGGGAAACGCCCTAGACTAACCAGAACCGTCGACCTAGTGTCTTCGGCCTGTACCCCAAAGTCTTGGCACCGCGACCCTGCGGCAGAACCCGGATGGTGGTTCGAAAAACAAAAATCAAGAAAGTCCTTCAGATGGGAGAGCAAAAATGTCAAAAGGGAAATAATGAGGAAATCTTTATTTGTCCATGGGCCTTGGTCTCAAATTATAGCGGAGACGGCCAGGTGCTGTTTGGTCTTGAAACAAAAGTTCAGGCTCAGTGGTGTCCAATCGACTTGATGGTGGCACAGCTTTCTGCAGAATATTGTCACTCTCTTGGTCTGAAACTGTGTCTCTTATGCGTGCGTCACTGAATGGTACAAAGCGAGGTACAATGTCTGTCTCTGAGTCGGCGATACCCTCCTTGACCCACTGGTCATATGGCAGAGGCAAGGGGACTACTTTGCAGTGAGTACCATGAATCCAGTGCTTCTTCCCTTTCACTCGCACTGCTGATCTTGTTGAAAGAAGAACAAGATGAGGGCCGATCCAGCGGGGCTCGTCGTTGCTCTTGCGCTGGAAATTTCGGACTAGCACCCACGTACCAGGGTTGATAGGGTGTCCAGGAGGTTCAGAAGCTTGGGGAAGAGTATCATGTACCTGTTGGTGCAAAACACGCAGTTTAACAGTCAAATCATACAGGTAATCGAGCAGTACTGGATGTTCTATTTCGCTGAACTTCGTAGGCCTTGGCACACCCCATACGTTGGCCGGGCGGCCAAAGACTACCTCATAAGGACTAAGTCCCACTCGTGAGTGTATGGTCATTCTGGTGGACAAAAGTGCTAAAGGCAGAGCGTCAGGCCATTTAAGACCGGTGCTCGCCTGAATTTTGGCCAGCTTGAGCTTTAAGGCTCCATTGTAGCGTTCTACTAATCCAGCTGATTGGGGGTGATTTGCAGCGTGGAACTTCTGCTTTATCCCTAGCCCTTCACATACATTCTTCATCACTTTACCCACAAACTCACTTCCGTTATCACACCACACCATTCTTGGCATCCCAAACCTAGGAAAAAATTCCTTCACAAGGGCTTTGGCTGTGGATAGGGCAGTGTTATCTTTCAGAGGATAAGCCTCTATCCATTTTGAGAAAGCACAAACAACCACCAGTACATATTTCAGGTTGTTGCATCTTTCCATGTGAATAAAGTCCAGCTGCAAAACTTCAAATGGACATGATGGGGGTGCAAAGTGACCAGCCGGAGTTGGGGTTCCCCTACCAGGGTTGTACTTCAAGCATACTATACAATTCTTGACCACATTCTCTGCACACTTGGGAATCCCAGCATTCTGCCATACTGGAGCCAACAACTTGCATATACCTTTCGTACTGATATGTGCCATTCCATGTGCCATAGTAACCACTGGAAGCACATATGCATCAGGCAACAACCATCGCCTATGTTCTGTCAGATCAATCCAACAACCATTCTCATCCAACTTACCCATACTTTCTCTCCACTTGCTTAACTCTTCCTCTGTGGCTTCAGCTTGAAGCGACTTCACACTCTCTATTGTGTTCTCACACATTCCCACATCATTAACCCATCTTGCGGGACCTGCAACATACATTCTAGTCTTCACATTCTGTGCTGTTTCTTTCGCGGTCTCATCAGCAAACGCATTCCCACGTCCAACATCATCTGTGACTTTCCTGTGCGCACTGCATTTCATGATCGCAACTTGCAACGGTAGGGTCAGTGACTCAAGGAGATCATTCACTAACTTGCCATTCTGAATTTTAGCTCCATGCGACGTCAGGAACCCACGTTCCTTCCACAAACGCCCAAAATTATGAGCCACGCCAAAGGCGTACTGGCTATCTGTGTATATGTTCACTCTCATTCCTTCAGACAACACACATGCTCTCGTGAGGGCGATTAATTCTGCTGCTTGGGCCGAATTATGTGGCACTCGTGCAGTTTCCACAACCATGTGCAAAGTCGTGATAGCATATGCAGCAGTCGTGTCACCATTAGGGAGTTTGAAACATGACCCATCTACCCATAAAGTGCCATCACACTCAGTCAGGGGAGTATCTTTCAGATCTACTCTCCCTTTCGTCTCTTCTTCTGTTCTGAACAGACAGTCATGTTGCTCAATCTCATCTGAGTCTGCTGGAATTGGCAACAATGTAGCTGGATTCAGCGTATTGCATCTCTTTATGTGTATGTGATTAGCTAACAGTGTAAGTTCGTAGCCCGATAATCGTGCACTAGTCAAGTGTTGTGTCTTGGTTCTATTTAATAATGTGTCTACAGCGTGTGGAACCATGACAATCAATGTGTTGTCCATTACCAAACCAGCCGATTGTCGGATAGACATCGCTGCAGCAGCTGTCGCTCTCAGACAGCTTGGCAATGCCCTTGCTACAGGGTCCAAGGTAGATGAAAAATATGCGCATGGGCGCGGTCTGTCGCCAAAAGGCTGTGTTAACACTGACAACGCACATCCATCTTTCTCGTGAACATACAATGTAAAAGGCTTACTGTAGTCGGGAGTACCCAACACAGGTGCTGAACATAATGCATTACGCAATTCCACAAAACTTTTCTGGCACTCTTCAGACCATGGGATAGGATTCGGTGTGTCTTTGCATGTTAAGGCTAACAAAGGTTTTGCCAATAAGGAAAAACTAGGGATCCAATGCCTACAGTATGAAGTGATGCCCAAGAAAGCACGCACTTCTCTCTGTGTTTTCGGCACACTTAACTGTGCAATAGCTTGAATTCTTTCTGGGGTCAGTTTCCTTCCCTCCTTCGATAAGAGATGACCTAAGTAGGTCACTTCTTGTCGACAATATTGCAGCTTAGAGAGAGACACTTTGTGATGGAAAGCGGATAAATGGCGCAACAGTGACAATGTGGCTTCTTTACAAATCTTTGCAGTATCTGCGGCGATCAGTAAATCGTCCACGTATTGAATCAGGATAGCGCCACTAGGTAAAACAAGTGCATCAAGCTGCGCTTTCAGAGCCTGACTGTATATGGATGGACTCTCACAGTAGCCCTGGGGAGCGCGTTTGAAGCGGAAGCTTCGGCCTCCCAGACTAAAACCAAAAATATCTCTGCTCTCTTCTGCAATTGGGATACTAAAGAAAGCATTCTTTAAATCGATCACTGAAAACCATGCAGCAGAGGCTGGAATCATCGTTAACAAGGCAGTTATATCAGGGACAACCGGAAACTGTGGCACAACAATCTTATTAACCTCTCTGAGATCGATCACAAATCTGTAAACAGGTGGCTGTGAAGGGTCCGTTCGTTTTAAGACAGGTAAAATCGGACTATTGCAAACGTTGCCTCTTGTTTCCTCTATCACACCCTTATTAATCAAGTCGCTGACAATGTCTAACAATGCTTTCTGCCCTTCATTAGAGATCTTGTACTGGGGAATACGTGGCAGTCTGACATTAGCCTTTAAAGTCACCACATATGGCGGTATCTCCAAGAGGCCCACATCATTGGGACCAGTAGCCCAAAGGGCATCCGGAAGGGACGACAATTCAGGTGGCATCGTGTTTTTAGACAAATACATTGGGGAAACCACTTTCTTGCCTAATGTAAGTTGTACTCCTGAAGGAGAACAATACAGTGTAGCGTGCAATCTTTTCAACAAATCTAATCCTAGCAAATTCTCACCACAACCTGTTGTCAGGATCAGAGGTGCTTTCAGCTCGCAAGGTCCAACAGAAAGTGACATGGGACTGGAAATCGGGTTCCTAACTGGGGCGCCAGAAAAACCTACTGAAACATTTATATCGCCAGACAAAGGTGCGCCAGGGAGTTTTGAATGCATGATTGAACTCTTTGCAGCACCAGTGTCTAGCAGAAAAGGCTCCGTTACATTTGCTGTCGTCACCTCAACATACGGACCACTCTGATCCACTGGCACTGAAACAACTCCCTCTCTCTGTCTACGGCTGTCCTAGTAATCATTATTCTCTGTATCACCGTCCTCTGCATAATAATCATTATTATAATACTGAGCCGTATTGCTAATCGCGTTAGCTTGCTGATCAAAGCTATTGATGGTACTTTGAGGCGGCAGAGGACGCGCGTTCTGGGGAACACTTCCACGCCCTCGGCCTCTAGGAGCTTGCTGACCACCCCTTCCTCTTGCGCCATACGCATTACCGTTCCGCTGCATTAATTTAGGGCAACTGTATTTAAAATTACCTTCCTCTTTACAGTATGAACATTGGTTGGGACCTACAGGGACACGTGGTTGGTAATACCCGTTCATTTGCTGATTGTTCTGAAACTGTTGGGGTTGGTGATAGACACCTTGGGGTTGCCTATAATTATTCTGACCTCCACGTGGCGGATAGGCCTGCTGTAAAAGGACCTTTGTCTTTAGTTCCTTCGTTTTCTTCTCCGTTCTATCTTTCTCGTCTTTATCTCTGTTTTCATAATACTGTGCAGTAGCCAGTATTTGCGCGGAAGAAGAAACAGCCCAAGAACTTTCTGAATCTTTTAACTTTTTACACAGGTCAGGAAGTAAATTCTGCACAAACTTATCCACAAACAGCCGTTGGCCACCCTCAGTACTCATATCCTGCCCACTGTGGTCAATAAACGTTTCTTCAAACCTAGTAAAGAAGTCTGACACTGTCTCATCTTTCTTCTGCTTGCATGCAGATAACTTGTCCCAATTTACGCGCATCGCAGGCATTATTGTCTTCATATACGTGATGATTCTACCAGGCAATTCAGCTACTAAAGGTTCTGGTTTCGCACCACCAGTTTGTCTAGCATCAGCAGCAACAATGTTAGTCCATGTATCCCCTAGTTTTGCATTGTGATCTTCATTACGAATTGATCCCCATAGAGGCTGTGGAACAACATTGCCAAACAACATGTATATATCGGCCAGATTCATAATGCATGACCCTGCCGTCTGTGACAACTCTTTATAATAACCTGCTGGGTTCTTACGGGGATCAGGCAAGGACTGCTTAAGCGCTAACACCTCAGAGCGCTTCCATGGAACATGCACCCAAACACGCTGGAAATGCGCTGCCACAGCGGGGTTACCACCGACAGCTGCAACCGCTTCCTTCCATACCGGGGGAACTTCTCTCATAGGGTATTGTCGCGCTTTTACCTTTTTCCCCACAAGGACCTCTTGTTCAAACAATGACTGTTGGCAATCGTCATTCCTTAAGGACAATACAACCGCAACTGCTTTATCTACTTCGCGGTCCACAATTATACCAGTTCCAAAATCGAACCTCACTCTACACAATTCCTGCGGGTTTGGATTTCTACCACTATCCTCCAATTCTTCACAGAGAATTTCGCACATTTTCTCAAACACATATCTCTGTTTCGGGGCATCCCATTGATGGAAAGTGTTGACAACTGATTCCACATCATACAGTGAAGGAAAAACGATCCATCTACGCGCCATGTGATCTATTACCTTTTTCTCATCGGGGTTAGGCAATTGGCTGCGCAACTGCTTACGCTGTACACCAGGAGTTGCACCAGATGACCCAAAGAGAGGAGACATTAATGTAGTAACCACATTAGCTAAGCGCTGTCGCGCTGAAGGAGAAGCTGAGGCGAGAACAGGGGGAAAAACAGAGGGAAGAAAAGAGGATGTAGAGACAGGTACTGGAGTGGTGGAAGGAAGAGTGTTAGGGGAGGCAGTTACTGGATTAGGCAAAGTCGCAAGAAGTGCGGGGGCAGTTGGAAGCACAACTGGAGGTGCTTGAGAGGACTGCGCTACAGGAATAGGAACTGGCTGCAAAGCAACTGGCGGTTGCGGCAAGGCTTGCAGTACATGCACTGGAGGCGGCATATTTACAAGCTGGGGAGGTGCCGTGGCAGTTTGAGCATACGGGGGTGGCGAACTCAACAAATGTGACATCAGGGGATCTTTCTCCTTTTCTTCTGACTCATTCTGCTTAGAATGTGGCAAAGCTGGGTAACATTTGTCAATCCCTAACTTACGCTGCCTGTGCAATTGCTCATTCATTTGCTCCTCTTCATTGTCTTTAAATTGTACAGCTGCTTGTATTACTGACATACCTCTCTCTCTCTTATTCTTTTTCGCTAACTTAATTTCCTTCTGTTTGGCTTCCTTTCGCCATAAGCGGAAAGAGTCAAACATCGCCGGCCGGGCTTTCTTCTTAAACAATTTAATTTCCAAATTATCTAAAATATCGGTATCAAAACTACCATTTTGGGGCCATTTTAAAACACCATCTTTCCTGGTGTAGTGGATCCACACTTCGTTATATGCAATGGGGCCTACGCCATGTTTCACATAGAGCTCATAAGTTGGAGTTCCAACCGGAGGAACCGGACATGATTCCTCTAGCTGGAAATCTTTTCCACAACCCAAACAGAATAATCTACCAAATAGTCCAGAACCAGGCATCTTTGCTCACTAGTCTAGATCCAAACGTCAAAGGATTATCGATTACGATAGCCTCGTGAATACACGAGTCCTCTGGTTTTGGCGTTTGCAAACTCCAAAGTACCAATTCAAATGATCCCGAAGGATACCAAAACAAATGGGAGACGCTCCACTTATACTTAACTGAATATTGCTGATCGATGGCGTCACCAGAAGACTCTCTCGATTGTTTCGCTCTCTCAAACTCGTCAAGGGTCCAAAACAGGTCGATTAATCAGGGCAGCAGTCCTTCGTAGCCGTCGGGACGCGGAGAACCTCGCAGAAAAGACTTTCGGACCACGTCGACATGCAGGGGTCGATGAAGTGGCGGCCTTCCTCCGGAATTTCCACACGAAGCTCCTCACGAACCTCTGGCTTGGACTGGTACCGCTGAAATCGTCCCGAGTTGGGCGCCAAACTGAAGTGCTGGGTATTTTTAGACCCAGCGGTGCAGGGGCGCACACCCTATGACTTCTGGGTTCACCCTGTTCCGGACCTACAGAAACACAGAGTCTTCTGGGTGAAGTCAAAGATTCGTTTATTGGCTGCAGACCAATGACAGGTATCCTAGAAGTACAACAGCGTGTATGTTCTCAGGAGACTGCTGAAAATCATAGGAACGGACTTCTCCTTAAGTACAAAATATCATGCTCCAGGCACACATTCCTTGGTTTACGATATGGCCATTATAAGTATACATTACAAACGAAAAAGCAGAGTCATGATGACCATCCCACATTCCAGTTCGGCCAGCCCACAATGATTTACACAGTAAGGTTCAGATCCCATGTTTGAAGTAAAGAGACCTCCCAATAAACATGAGCATCTCCTGTTTTGGGAAACAAGTCATAAAGCAGGAACAAGCAGGTGTGGAAGAGATTAGCCGGGGGATTGTATAGAATGAAAGGGCTTTATGACTGGTCAAACCCTGATGCTAATCACAGGTGGACGGAGGAAGGGGAGCTCGTGAGACCGGTTTGACCCGGGGCAGCAGAGCCAGCTGCCCAGGTCACAGAGAAGTCAGAGGGAAAGCCCATGTACTGTGAGGCCCGTATTAACTCCATCATAGCCTATGTGAGGGCAATGACAAGATGGCCACTGCTTCCAAAATGGAACCCGCGTAGTGAAGCTGAATAACGTGTACACAGTGCATTCATAGCTAGAACGATATATAAAGCACTCGTACATGCCGCATTTACCATTTGCGGTTCGCTAATACCAAGATAGACAGGGGTAGGGCCCTGTCCCCTACGCGGTCCAGAATATTAAAGTACGACAAACGCCCCACCAGTTTGATGCGTTCTTCCGGCAAGCCCACCTGGAAAGCTGTGGTCGCTGCCCCTATTCTGAAAGAGTGGCTGCAGAACCGTGTGCCCTGGATCTTTTTACCTGACAGCTCTAAACACACCTCCATTATACGCTGTACCTGATACTTGGTAAAGGGAGTACTGTCAGCGTGCACTAGCAGGTAGCCTTCTGTCGCGGGGCGCAGCGCCAGGTAAGACGAGACTAGGCGCACAGTTTGTTCAGCACGATCACCCTCCCTACCCCCGCCTGGTCCATTTTGGATCTACGTAGTCTAACGGTGAGGGCCCCGCCTGCCAACACAGCGCCCTGCTTGTTCAACGCCACCCCTGACGTGTCCTGTCTTGACCTCGCTACAAGTTCCCCCATTCTAAAAGCCCCGAAGAAGGCCAGGCTAAAGGTAGCCGCGAAGAGGGCCGCCTCAAAAACAGAGTGGGTCGCCCTACCCACCCAATCCAGCATCCCTTGTAGCGTTTCGAAATCTATGGCCGCCCTGTTATCAGGTGCTCGTGGCTCACTCCTGGCCCAGCCTTTGAGCACCGCCCGGATCAAGAAAGACTTTGTGGGATCTTCCTGCCCCCTTAATCTAGCCTGGTGGCTGATCGCCGACAGGTGTCCCCCAATCCACGGTTGGCTCTTCCCTTGGTCCTTGGCCCACAAAATGAAGTCCTGCTTTCCAGGGATGACCTCCCTTCTTCCCATGCACCAGTTACAGAACAGAATTTGTTCACACACGCCCTGTACCGCATGACGGTCCGAGGTGCTAAGGATAGCTCGCCCATCCCCCTCACGCGCCTTACAGTTTCAGTAGGAACCACAGATATGCTGGAAAAGGGGTCATCACCTCCCTCGCTCTCGGCCACGTCTCCCGGAACCTGTGCCACTGAAAACGAGAGAGAGTATCAGCCGCTATGTTCTGCACCCCCTGAATATGTCGTGCCCTACACTCGATGTTGTTAACCAGACACACCCTCACCAGTTCCCTCAGTAAACACAAGACAAGCGGGCAGGATGCAGACTGAGAATTGATGGCCTGGACCATCGCCAGGTTGTCGGACCAGGAAAGGACCCTACGTGCAGACAGAACAGAGGGCCATAGATGGAAGGCCACCACTATTGGGAACAATTCCAGTACTGTAATGTTGGCAGTGATCTTCTTCCTGTGCCACACATTGGGCCATCTCTGCGTGCACCACTCTGTGTCCAGAATGACCCCAAAGCCCTCCCTGCCAGACGCATCCGTGAACAAGGCGAGTTCCAGAGATCCCGCCCAAGGTGCCCTCCATAAGACTGCGCCATTGAATCTTTCCAGGATGCTTGCCCACATGATCAGATCTTCCTTCATCCCCTTGCTAAGCCTGACTAGGTGATGCTTCCTTTTGACCTTTGCAGTTGCCCTTGCGATCCTCCGTGCAAAAACCCTCCCCGCTGGGATTATCCTGGCGGCGAAGTTGAGCTTGCCCAGAAGGTTCTGCAAGAAGCCCAAAGTGACCTTCTCCTCCCCTATGGCTGACTGGATATGCCGTGCAAGGTCTTGGACCTTGTCTGCTGGGAGCCTGGATTCCCGTGCTAAGGGGTCAAGTTCGATCCCTCAAAAGGTTAAAACTTACGCCGGACCTTCCATTTTCCCTGGCGCCAGAGGGACCCCCAAATGACTGGCCAGGCGCTCAAAATCCCTAAGGGCATTGCTGCAGTCCTGCGACCCATCTGTCCCAATGAATAGGAAATCGTCCAGGTAATGAGTCACCCCTACGACCCCATAGCTTGTCTGAAGAGCCCACTGAAGGAAGCTACTGAAAGCTTCGATGTAAGCACAAGAGACTGCACAAGCCATGGGCATACACCAGTCGTAAAAGTACCTGCCTTCTAGCTTGAAACCTAGCAGGTGTTGGCTGCTTGGATGCACTGGTAGTAAGCGAAACGCCTATTCGATGTCTGCTTTGGCTAACCAGGCGCCCTTGCCCGCCCTCCTGACTAGGTCCAAAGCCACGTCCAGTGTACAATACGTGACAGAAAAAGCGCCTTCCACCAGCCCATGGTTGACCGAGCCCCCTTCCCGGTGAGAGAGGTGGTGGATTAAGCAGAAAGCCCCAGGCTCCTTCTTGGGAACCACCCCCAGAGGAGAAACCACAAAATTCTCTAGGGGCGGGCACAGGAAAGGGCCCGCCACTCTCCCAAGTGTCCTCTCTTTCTCTACTTTGGCCCAAACAACTTCTGGCTGTTCTTTGGCTGACCTGAGGTTATCGGCCTCCCTTGCCCCTTCGGGTCCCACAAAAGAAATTTTTAAACCCTCGCAAAATCCTGTTAGAAACAACTGACTGTGCTGTGTGAGGGTGTACTGTCTGAGGAGAGGTAAAAGGTTTAACAAACAGACTGGCGAAGGGCCCTTAATAGTGCCCCCATCTACCTGGTGCTGGCCCCCCATGGGAAGTGAGGGTGGATTGGATGGGAAAATCTGTGTGGACCAAGAACTTGCTACCTCAGGGGAGGGGTGGTGGAAGGACCCGGGATGCCCCCTCTAACTACCAGTGTCCTGCTTACCTTTGGTGGTGCCTCCTTGCTGCGAGTGGCAAGAAACCGCTGGGTGTGGGCCCCCACATTTGTTGCATGAGTGCAAAGATTTACATGTTTTACCCCAGGAGCAAGACCCCATTTTGAACAAACGGCAGGTCCCTGGGGGCGACTTCTGAAACCCCCTCTACTTCTCCCTCTCCACCTGCTCCCTCCCGAAAGGACTGTTGGCACCCTGTGTCTCTGTGTGAGAGGTAGTACTGCTAGCTTCCTTGTTCACCTGGCTTTTAGGCTGAGCCCCTGTGCCTAGCAGCATGCATGATCCCATGTGATCTAGCCATAGCTGTACTTCCTTCTGGTCCCACAGCATCTCCGGACACAAGGACATTCGTTTCCTAAACTCCCTGTCATAGTTCACCCAGCCCTGCCCCCCCCACTTCATCTCCTCATTGCGAATTAACGCTCCGTATTGGATCAGGCCCTGTCCCTGCTCTGGATGTTTTTCCAGGATGACAGCAGACAGGATGGCACACGCATCTAGCCAGTTCTCTATGGTCTTCTCTGGCCATGGCTGGTACTTAACCTTCTTGTCGTCCTCCTTCACCCCCGCTTTTCTGGCATCTGCCCCATCCTGAGCCAACAAGAGCAGAGAGAAAATATCTATCAGCTCTCGCCTCCAGATAACCTCCTTGGCCACTAAGGGGACCTGCCAGGCCAAGGAGCAGTGCCCTGACAGCAAAGGAGCTGCTGTGACAAGCTGAACTGGCTCGGGGGGGTGTGGTCTGCTGGACAGGGGGAACCCCAATTGGCGGCGTGATGGCCAGGGGAGATGGCGTTCCTAGCACGGCTTGACTAACACTAGCAGGGGTGCTAACAGGCGCACTGGCAGATGGCGGGGAGCTAACTGGTTCAGTGCCCATTGGAACTGCCACCTCCTGTACGTTAGGAGGTGCTGGAAGGATGGAGGGGGTCGCGGAAAGGGAATCCTCCCTAGCTCCCTCCATAGCCTTGCTTGGCGCATGCGTGGCCGCCACCCCTGATGACCCCCGGGGTCCCCAGCAGGGTATGCTGAAGATCCACCTGGCTAACCCACACTCTTGCAGCCGCCCGCGCCCCTCCCCCTCCCGCAGGAGTGCTGATGCCCAAAGGTGGGGGGCAGGGGCTCACCTCTCCCCCTCTTAGCTCTGCCATGAAGTTCTTGAGCGTGTCAGTGAGCTTACCAAGGTCCTCCCGCGTAGCGTACATAGATGCGGCCGGATTGTCTTGTGGGGTCGCTAGTCCCAAGGGCTGAGGGGTAGCCTGCTGAGGCCCTACCTCCTTCTGCGCATGCAGTGCCCTGGATTTGGCTGGCAGCTGGTCTGCCGGGAAGTCCTTTGACGTGGGCTTGTGGTCTCGCTTCGATGCTCTCGATGGCCCGGTCTCAGTGTTGAGGTCCAGCTCAGGAGGGGGCGGCTCGCAGACGACGCCAGAGTCCTCCGATTCGACGGCCTTCAGGATCCCCGTGGCCCAGGACAGGCCCTTCCCCTTGGCCATTTGTATAAACGACGCCCACTGCGCTTCCTGCGTGGCGTCTGGCAACGAATCGTCCACCTGCGACGTCTGCGTAAAAAGGGGTGGTGAGCCCTGGCTCTCCATGTCGGATCAACGTATCCTGCGTCCCTCAATCTATGGAGATAAAGGTAGTGTCAGACAGCACGATACCACGCCCTGGTTTGGTCAGGCCTTTTGTCGCTAGCTGGTGTGCCCCATCCCCACAACCCGTAACCACTTACTCCAAGAAGATGTCAGATATGCTTATGTGCGTTCCAGGACTGAACACGGCGATAACTCTGAGTGCGAGATGAAAAGAGAAGTTAGCATAGCCCCCTGTTGCATCTAGAGACCTTCCTTGTTGGTGACCACTCACCCCGCGACCCCCTCTCAGTCCGTTTCCGAAACACACCCTCCCCTGAAGCACCACCTGCCTGTACCTGATCCTGTTCAGCTTCTGCTCTTCTCTTATTGCCGTTTGAATGCTTGCTCTCTTAACTCTGAAAATAGAAAATAAGAGTTACCCTCCATCCTGAGCCTGGTTGCCCCACAACCCAGCGCACTGGCCCCAGTGTGCTCGGTTGTGGGGCTCAGTGGTGTCCAATCGACTTGATGGTGGCACAGCTTTCTGCAGAATATTGTCACTCTCTTGGTCTGAAACTGTGTCTCTTATGCGTGCGTCACTGAATGGTACAAAGCGAGGTACAATGTCTGTCTCTGAGTCAGCGATACCCTCCTTGACCCACTGGTCATATGGCAGAGGCAAGGGGACTACTTTGCAGTGAGTACCATGAATCCAGTGCTTCTTCCCTTTCACTCGCACTGCTGATCTTGTTGAAAAAAGAACAAGATGAGGGCCGATCCAGCGGGGCTCGTCGTTGCTCTTGCGCTGGAAATTTCGGACTAGCACCCACGTACCAGGGTTGATAGGGTGTCCAGGAGGTTCAGAAGCTTGGGGAAGAGTATCATGTACCTGTTGGTGCAAAACACGCAGTTTAACAGTCAAATCATACAGGTAATCGAGCAGTACTGGATGTTCTATTTCGCTGAACTTCGTAGGCCTTGGCACACCCCATACGTTGGCCGGGCGGCCAAAGACTACCTCATAAGGACTAAGTCCCACTCGTGAGTGTATGGTCATTCTGGTGGACAAAAGTGCTAAAGGCAGAGCGTCAGGCCATTTAAGACCGGTGCTCGCCTGAATTTTGGCCAGCTTGAGCTTTAAGGCTCCATTGTAGCGTTCTACTAATCCAGCTGATTGGGGGTGATTTGCAGCGTGGAACTTCTGCTTTATCCCTAGCCCTTCACATACATTCTTCATCACTTTACCCACAAACTCACTTCCGTTATCACACCACACCATTCTTGGCATCCCAAACCTAGGAAAAAATTCCTTCACAAGGGCTTTGGCTGTGGATAGGGCAGTGTTATCTTTCAGAGGATAAGCCTCTATCCATTTTGAGAAAGCACAAACAACCACCAGTACATATTTCAGGTTGTTGCATCTTTCCATGTGAATAAAGTCCAGCTGCAAAACTTCAAATGGACATGATGGGGGTGCAAAGTGACCAGCCGGAGTTGGGGTTCCCCTACCAGGGTTGTACTTCAAGCATACTATACAATTCTTGACCACATTCTCTGCACACTTGGGAATCCCAGCATTCTGCCATACTGGAGCCAACAACTTGCATATACCTTTCGTACTGATATGTGCCATTCCATGTGCCATAGTAACCACTGGAAGCACATATGCATCAGGCAACAACCATCGCCTATGTTCTGTCAGATCAATCCAACAACCATTCTCATCCAACTTACCCATACTTTCTCTCCACTTGCTTAACTCTTCCTCTGTGGCTTCAGCTTGAAGCGACTTCACACTCTCTATTGTGTTCTCACACATTCCCACATCATTAACCCATCTTGCGGGACCTGCAACATACATTCTAGTCTTCACATTCTGTGCTGTTTCTTTCGCGGTCTCATCAGCAAACGCATTCCCACGTCCAACATCATCTGTGACTTTCCTGTGCGCACTGCATTTCATGATCGCAACTTGCAACGGTAGGGTCAGTGACTCAAGGAGATCATTCACTAACTTGCCATTCTGAATTTTAGCTCCATGCGACGTCAGGAACCCACGCTCCTTCCACAAACGCCCAAAATTATGAGCCACGCCAAAGGCGTACTGGCTATCTGTGTATATGTTCACTCTCATTCCTTCAGACAACACACATGCTCTCGTGAGGGCGATTAATTCTGCTGCTTGGGCCGAATTATGTGGCACTCGTGCAGTTTCCACAACCATGTGCAAAGTCGTGATAGCATATGCAGCAGTCGTGTCACCATTAGGGAGTTTGAAACATGACCCATCTACCCATAAAGTGCCATCACACTCAGTCAGGGGAGTATCTTTCAGATCTACTCTCCCTTTCGTCTCTTCTTCTGTTCTGAACAGACAGTCATGTTGCTCAATCTCATCTGAGTCTGCTGGAATTGGCAACAATGTAGCTGGATTCAGCGTATTGCATCTCTTTATGTGTATGTGATTAGCTAACAGTGTAAGTTCGTAGCCCGATAATCGTGCACTAGTCAAGTGTTGTGTCTTGGTTCTATTTAATAATGTGTCTACAGCGTGTGGAACCATGACAATCAATGTGTTGTCCATTACCAAACCAGCCGATTGTCGGATAGACATCGCTGCAGCAGCTGTCGCTCTCAGACAGCTTGGCAATGCCCTTGCTACAGGGTCCAAGGTAGATGAAAAATATGCGCATGGGCGCGGTCTGTCGCCAAAAGGCTGTGTTAACACTGACAACGCACATCCATCTTTCTCGTGAACATACAATGTAAAAGGCTTACTGTAGTCGGGAGTACCCAACACAGGTGCTGAACATAATGCATTACGCAATTCCACAAAACTTTTCTGGCACTCTTCAGACCATGGGATAGGATTCGGTGTGTCTTTGCATGTTAAGGCTAACAAAGGTTTTGCCAATAAGGAAAAACTAGGGATCCAATGCCTACAGTATGAAGTGATGCCCAAGAAAGCACGCACTTCTCTCTGTGTTTTCGGCACACTTAACTGTGCAATAGCTTGAATTCTTTCTGGGGTCAGTTTCCTTCCCTCCTTCGATAAGAGATGACCTAAGTAGGTCACTTCTTGTCGACAATATTGCAGCTTAGAGAGAGACACTTTGTGATGGAAAGCGGATAAATGGCGCAACAGTGACAATGTGGCTTCTTTACAAATCTTTCCAGTATCTGCGGCGATCAGTAAATCGTCCACGTATTGAATCAGGATAGCGCCACTAGGTAAAACAAGTGCATCAAGCTGCGCTTTCAGAGCCTGACTGTATATGGATGGACTCTCACAGTAGCCCTGGGGAGCGCGTTTGAAGCGGAAGCTTCGGCCTCCCAGACTAAAACCAAAAATATCTCTGCTCTCTTCTGCAATTGGGATACTAAAGAAAGCATTCTTTAAATCGATCACTGAAAACCATGCAGCAGAGGCTGGAATCATCGTTAACAAGGCAGTTATATCAGGGACAACCGGAAACTGTGGCACAACAATCTTATTAACCTCTCTGAGATCGATCACAAATCTGTAAACAGGTGGCTGTGAAGGGTCCGTTCGTTTTAAGACAGGTAAAATCGGACTATTGCAAACGTTGCCTCTTGTTTCCTCTATCACACCCTTATTAATCAAGTCGCTGACAATGTCTAACAATGCTTTCTGCCCTTCATTAGAGATCTTGTACTGGGGAATACGTGGCAGTCTGACATTAGCCTTTAAAGTCACCACATATGGCGGTATCTCCAAGAGGCCCACATCATTGGGACCAGTAGCCCAAAGGGCATCCGGAAGGGACGACAATTCAGGTGGCATCGTGTTTTTAGACAAATACATTGGGGAAACCACTTTCTTGCCTAATGTAAGTTGTACTCCTGAAGGAGAACAATACAGTGTAGCGTGCAATCTTTTCAACAAATCTAATCCTAGCAAATTCTCACCACAACCTGTTGTCAGGATCAGAGGTGCTTTCAGCTCGCAAGGTCCAACAGAAAGTGACATGGGACTGGAAATCGGGTTCCTAACTGGGGCGCCAGAAAAACCTACTGAAACATTTATATCGCCAGACAAAGGTGCGCCAGGGAGTTTTGAATGCATGATTGAACTCTTTGCAGCACCAGTGTCTAGCAGAAAAGGCTCCGTTACATTTGCTGTCGTCACCTCAACATACGGACCACTCTGATCCACTGGCACTGAAACAACTCCCTCTCTCTGTCTACGGCTGTCCTAGTAATCATTATTCTCTGTATCACCGTCCTCTGCATAATAATCATTATTATAATACTGAGCCGTATTGCTAATCGCGTTAGCTTGCTGATCAAAGCTATTGATGGTACTTTGAGGCGGCAGAGGACGCGCGTTCTGGGGAACACTTCCACGCCCTCGGCCTCTAGGAGCTTGCTGACCACCCCTTCCTCTTGCGCCATACGCATTACCGTTCCGCTGCATTAATTTAGGGCAACTGTATTTAAAATGACCTTCCTCTTTACAGTATGAACATTGGTTGGGACCTACAGGGACACGTGGTTGGTAATACCCGTTCATTTGCTGATTGTTCTGAAACTGTTGGGGTTGGTGATAGACACCTTGGGGTTGCCTATAATTATTCTGACCTCCACGTGGCGGATAGGCCTGCTGTAAAAGGACCTTTGTCTTTAGTTCCTTCGTTTTCTTCTCCGTTCTATCTTTCTCGTCTTTATCTCTGTTTTCATAATACTGTGCAGTAGCCAGTATTTGCGCGGAAGAAGAAACAGCCCAAGAACTTTCTGAATCTTTTAACTTTTTACACAGGTCAGGAAGTAAATTCTGCACAAACTTATCCACAAACAGCCGTTGGCCACCCTCAGTACTCATATCCTGCCCACTGTGGTCAATAAACGTTTCTTCAAACCTAGTAAAGAAGTCTGACACTGTCTCATCTTTCTTCTGCTTGCATGCAGATAACTTGTCCCAATTTACGCGCATCGCAGGCATTATTGTCTTCATATACGTGATGATTCTACCAGGCAATTCAGCTACTAAAGGTTCTGGTTTCGCACCACCAGTTTGTCTAGCATCAGCAGCAACAATGTTAGTCCATGTATCCCCTAGTTCTGCATTGTGATCTTCATTACGAATTGATCCCCATAGAGGCTGTGGAACAACATTGCCAAACAACATGTCTATATCGGCCAGATTCATAATGCATGACCCTGCCGTCTGTGACAACTCTTTATAATAACCTGCTGGGTTCTTACGGGGATCAGGCAAGGACTGCTTAAGCGCTAACACCTCAGAGCGCTTCCATGGAACATGCACCCAAACACGCTGGAAATGCGCTGCCACAGCGGGGTTACCACCGACAGCTGCAACCGCTTCCTTCCATACCGGGGGAACTTCTCTCATAGGGTATTGTCGCGCTTTTACCTTTTTCCCCACAAGGACCTCTTGTTCAAACAATGACTGTTGGCAATCGTCATTCCTTAAGGACAATACAACCGCAACTGCTTTATCTACTTCGCGGTCCACAATTATACCAGTTCCAAAATCGAACCTCACTCTACACAATTCCTGCGGGTTTGGATTTCTACCACTATCCTCCAATTCTTCACAGAGAATTTCGCACATTTTCTCAAACACATATCTCTGTTTCGGGGCATCCCATTGATGGAAAGTGTTGACAACTGATTCCACATCATACAGTGAAGGAAAAACGATCCATCTACGCGCCATGTGATCTATTACCTTTTTCTCATCGGGGTTAGGCAATTGGCTGCGCAACTGCTTACGCTGTACACCAGGAGTTGCACCAGATGACCCAAAGAGAGGAGACATTAATGTAGTAACCACATTAGCTAAGCGCTGTCGCGCTGAAGGAGAAGCTGAGGCGAGAACAGGGGGAAAAACAGAGGGAAGAAAAGAGGATGTAGAGACAGGTACTGGAGTGGTGGAAGGAAGAGTGTTAGGGGAGGCAGTTACTGGATTAGGCAAAGTCGCAAGAAGTGCGGGGGCAGTTGGAAGCACAACTGGAGGTGCTTGAGAGGACTGCGCTACAGGAATAGGAACTGGCTGCAAAGCAACTGGCGGTTGCGGCAAGGCTTGCAGTACATGCACTGGAGGCGGCATATTTACAAGCTGGGGAGGTGCCGTGGCAGTTTGAGCATACGGGGGTGGCGAACTCAACAAATGTGACATCAGGGGATCTTTCTCCTTTTCTTCTGACTCATTCTGCTTAGAATGTGGCAAAGCTGGGTAACATTTGTCAATCCCTAACTTACGCTGCCTGTGCAATTGCTCATTCATTTGCTCCTCTTCATTGTCTTTAAATTGTACAGCTGCTTGTATTACTGACATACCTCTCTCTCTCTTATTCTTTTTCGCTAACTTAATTTCCTTCTGTTTGGCTTCCTTTCGCCATAAGCGGAAAGAGTCAAACATCGCCGGCCGGGCTTTCTTCTTAAACAATTTAATTTCCAAATTATCTAAAATATCGGTATCAAAACTACCATTTTGGGGCCATTTTAAAACACCATCTTTCCTGGTGTAGTGGATCCACACTTCGTTATATGCAATGGGGCCTACGCCATGTTTCACATAGAGCTCATAAGTTGGAGTTCCAACCGGAGGAACCGGACATGATTCCTCTAGCTGGAAATCTTTTCCACAACCCAAACAGAATAATCTACCAAATAGTCCAGAACCAGGCATCTTTGCTCACTAGTCTAGATCCAAACGTCAAAGGATTATCGATTACGATAGCCTCGTGAATACACGAGTCCTCTGGTTTTGGCGTTTGCAAACTCCAAAGTACCAATTCAAATGATCCCGAAGGATACCAAAACAAATGGGAGACGCTCCACTTATACTTAACTGAATATTGCTGATCGATGGCGTCACCAGAAGACTCTCTCGATTGTTTCGCTCTCTCAAACTCGTCAAGGGTCCAAAACAGGTCGATTAATCAGGGCAGCAGTCCTTCGTAGCCGTCGGGACGCGGAGAACCTCGCAGAAAAGACTTTCGGACCACGTCGACATGCAGGGGTCGATGAAGTGGCGGCCTTCCTCCGGAATTTCCACACGAAGCTCCTCACGAACCTCTGGCTTGGACTGGTACCGCTGAAATCGTCCCGAGTTGGGCGCCAAACTGAAGTGCTGGGTATTTTTAGACCCAGCGGTGCAGGGGCACACACCCTATGACTTCTGGGTTCACCCTGTTCCGGACCTACAGAAACACAGAGTCTTCTGGGTGAAGTCAAAGATTCGTTTATTGGCTGCAGACCAATGACAGGTATCCTAGAAGTACAACAGCGTGTATGTTCTCAGGAGACTGCTGAAAATCATAGGAACGGACTTCTCCTTAAGTACAAAATATCATGCTCCAGGCACACATTCCTTGGTTTACGATATGGCCATTATAAGTATACATTACAAACGAAAAAGCAGAGTCATGATGACCATCCCACATTCCAGTTCGGCCAGCCCACAATGATTTACACAGTAAGGTTCAGATCCCATGTTTGAAGTAAAGAGACCTCCCAATAAACATGAGCATCTCCTGTTTTGGGAAACAAGTCATAAAGCAGGAACAAGCAGGTGTGGAAGAGATTAGCCGGGGGATTGTATAGAATGAAAGGGCTTTATGACTGGTCAAACCCTGATGCTAATCACAGGTGGACGGAGGAAGGGGAGCTCGTGAGACCGGTTTGACCCGGGGCAGCAGAGCCAGCTGCCCAGGTCACAGAGAAGTCAGAGGGAAAGCCCATGTACTGTGAGGCCCGTATTAACTCCATCATAGCCTATGTGAGGGCAATGACAAGATGGCCACTGCTTCCAAAATGGAACCCGCGTAGTGAAGCTGAATAACGTGTACACAGTGCATTCATAGCTAGAACGATATATAAAGCACTCGTACATGCCGCATTTACCATTTGCGGTTCGCTAATACCAAGATAGACAGGGGTAGGGCCCTGTCCCCTACGCGGTCCAGAATATTAAAGTACGACAAACGCCCCACCAGTTTGATGCGTTCTTCCGGCAAGCCCACCTGGAAAGCTATGGTCGCTGCCCCTATTCTGAAAGAGTGGCTGCAGAACCGTGTGCCCTGGATCTTTTTACCTGACAGCTCTAAACACACCTCCATTATACGCTGTACCTGATACTTGGTAAAGGGAGTACTGTCAGCGTGCACTAGCAGGTAGCCTTCTGTCGCGGGGCGCAGCGCCAGGTAAGACGAGACTAGGCGCACAGTTTGTTCAGCACGATCACCCTCCCTACCCCCGCCTGGTCCATTTTGGATCTACGTAGTCTAACGGTGAGGGCCCCGCCTGCCAACACAGCGCCCTGCTTGTTCAACGCCACCCCTGACGTGTCCTGTCTTGACCTCGCTACAAGTTCCCCCATTCTAAAAGCCCCGAAGAAGGCCAGGCTAAAGGTAGCCGCGAAGAGGGCCGCCTCAAAAACAGAGTGGGTCGCCCTACCCACCCAATCCAGCATCCCTTGTAGCGTTTCGAAATCTATGGCCGCCCTGTTATCAGGTGCTCGTGGCTCACTCCTGGCCCAGCCTTTGAGCACCGCCCGGATCAAGAAAGACTTTGTGGGATCTTCCTGCCCCCTTAATCTAGCCTGGTGGCTGATCGCCGACAGGTGTCCCCCAATCCACGGTTGGCTCTTCCCTTGGTCCTTGGCCCACAAAATGAAGTCCTGCTTTCCAGGGATGACCTCCCTTCTTCCCATGCGCCAGTTACAGAACAGAATTTGTTCACACACGCCCTGTACCGCATGACGGTCCGAGGTGCTAAGGATAGCTCGCCCATCCCCCTCACGCGCCTTACAGTTTCAGTAGGAACCACAGATATGCTGGAAAAGGGGTCATCACCTCCCTCGCTCTCGGCCACGTCTCCCGGAACCTGTGCCACTGAAAACGAGAGAGAGTATCAGCCGCTATGTTCTGCACCCCCTGAATATGTCGTGCCCTACACTCGATGTTGTTAACCAGACACACCCTCACCAGTTCCCTCAGTAAACACAAGACAAGCGGGCAGGATGCAGACTGAGAATTGATGGCCTGGACCATCGCCAGGTTGTCGGACCAGGAAAGGACCCTACGTGCAGACAGAACAGAGGGCCATAGGTGGAAGGCCACCACTATTGGCAACAATTCCAGTACTGTAATGTTGGCAGTGATCTTCTTCCTGTGCCACACATTGGGCCATCTCTGCGTGCACCACTCTGTGTCCAGAATGACCCCAAAGCCCTCCCTGCCAGACGCATCCGTGAACAAGGCGAGTTCCAGAGATCCCGCCCAAGGTGCCCTCCATAAGACTGCGCCATTGAATCTTTCCAGGATGCTTGCCCACATGATCAGATCTTCCTTCATCCCCTTGCTAAGCCTGACTAGGTGATGCTTCCTTTTGACCTTTGCAGTTGCCCTTGCGATCCTCCGTGCAAAAACCCTCCCCGCTGGGATTATCCTGGCGGCGAAGTTGAGCTTGCCCAGAAGGTTCTGCAAGAAGCCCAAAGTGACCTTCTCCTCCCCTATGGCTGACTGGATATGCCGTGCAAGGTCTTGGACCTTGTCTGCTGGGAGCCTGGATTCCCGTGCTAAGGGGTCAAGTTCGATCCCTCAAAAGGTTAAAACTTACGCCGGACCTTCCATTTTCCCTGGCGCCAGAGGGACCCCCAAATGACTGGCCAGGCGCTCAAAATCCCTAAGGGCATTGCTGCAGTCCTGCGACCCATCTGTCCCAATGAATAGGAAATCGTCCAGGTAATGAGTCACCCCTACGACCCCATAGCTTGTCTGAAGAGCCCACTGAAGGAAGCTACTGAAAGCTTCGATGTAAGCACAAGAGACTGCACAAGCCATGGGCATACACCAGTCGTAAAAGTACCTGCCTTCTAGCTTGAAACCTAGCAGGTGTTGGCTGCTTGGATGCACTGGTAGTAAGCGAAACGCCTATTCGATGTCTGCTTTGGCTAACCAGGCGCCCTTGCCCGCCCTCCTGACTAGGTCCAAAGCCACGTCCAGTGTACAATACGTGACAGAAAAAGCGCCTTCCACCAGCCCATGGTTGACCGAGCCCCCTTCCCGGTGAGAGAGGTGGTGGATTAAGCAGAAAGCCCCAGGCTCCTTCTTGGGAACCACCCCCAGAGGAGAAACCACAAAATTCTCTAGGGGCGGGCACAGGAAAGGGCCCGCCACTCTCCCAAGTGTCCTCTCTTTCTCTACTTTGGCCCAAACAACTTCTGGCTGTTCTTTGGCTGACCTGAGGTTATCGGCCTCCCTTGCCCCTTCGGGTCCCACAAAAGAAATTTTTAAACCCTCGCAAAATCCTGTTAGAAACAACTGACTGTGCTGTGTGAGGGTGTACTGTCTGAGGAGAGGTAAAAGGTTTAACAAACAGACTGGCGAAGGGCCCTTAATAGTGCCCCCATCTACCTGGTGCTGGCCCCCCATGGGAAGTGAGGGTGGATTGGATGGGAAAATCTGTGTGGACCAAGAACTTGCTACCTCAGGGGAGGGGTGGTGGAAGGACCCGGGATGCCCCCTCTAACTACCAGTGTCCTGCTTACCTTTGGTGGTGCCTCCTTGCTGCGAGTGGCAAGAAACCGCTGGGTGTGGGCCCCCACATTTGTTGCATGAGTGCAAAGATTTACATGTTTTACCCCAGGAGCAAGACCCCATTTTGAACAAACGGCAGGTCCCTGGGGGCGACTTCTGAAACCCCCTCTACTTCTCCCTCTCCACCTGCTCCCTCCCGAAAGGACTGTTGGCACCCTGTGTCTCTGTGTGAGAGGTAGTACTGCTAGCTTCCTTGTTCACCTGGCTTTTAGGCTGAGCCCCTGTGCCTAGCAGCATGCATGATCCCATGTGATCTAGCCATAGCTGTACTTCCTTCTGGTCCCACAGCATCTCCGGACACAAGGACATTCGTTTCCTAAACTCCCTGTCATAGTTCACCCAGCCCTGCCCCCCCCACTTCATCTCCTCATTGCGAATTAACGCTCTGTATTGGATCAGGCCCTGTCCCTGCTCTGGATGTTTTTCCAGGATGACAGCAGACAGGATGGCACACGCATCTAGCCAGTTCTCTATGGTCTTCTCTGGCCATGGCTGGTACTTAACCTTCTTGTCGTCCTCCTTCACCCCCGCTTTTCTGGCATCTGCCCCATCCTGAGCCAACAAGAGCAGAGAGAAAATATCTATCAGCTCTCGCCTCCAGATAACCTCCTTGGCCACTAAGGGGACCTGCCAGGCCAAGGAGCAGTGCCCTGACAGCAAAGGAGCTGCTGTGACAAGCTGAACTGGCTCGGGGGGGTGTGGTCTGCTGGACAGGGGGAACCCCAATTGGCGGCGTGATGGCCAGGGGAGATGGCGTTCCTAGCACGGCTTGACTAACACTAGCAGGGGTGCTAACAGGCGCACTGGCAGATGGCGGGGAGCTAACTGGTTCAGTGCCCATTGGAACTGCCACCTCCTGTACATTAGGAGGTGCTGGAAGGATGGAGGGGGTCGCGGAAAGGGAATCCTCCCTAGCTCCCTCCATAGCCTTGCTTGGCGCATGCGTGGCCGCCACCCCTGATGACCCCCGGGGTCCCCAGCAGGGTATGCTGAAGATTCACCTGGCTAACCCACACTCTTGCAGCCGCCCGCGCCCCTCCCCCTCCCGCAGGAGTGCTGATGCCCAAAGGTGGGGGGCAGGGGCTCACCTCTCCCCCTCTTAGCTCTGCCATGAAGTTCTTGAGCGTGTCAGTGAGCTTACCAAGGTCCTCCCGCGTAGCGTACATAGATGCGGCCGGATTGTCTTGTGGGGTCGCTAGTCCCAAGGGCTGAGGGGTAGCCTGCTGAGGCCCTACCTCCTTCTGCGCATGCAGTGCCCTGGATTTGGCTGGCAGCTGGTCTGCCGGGAAGTCCTTTGACGTGGGCTTGCGGTCTCGCTTCGATGCTCTCGATGGCCCGGCCTCAGTGTTGAGGTCCAGCTCAGGAGGGGGCGGCTCGCAGACGACGCCAGAGTCCTCCGATTCGACGGCCTTCAGGATCCCCGTGGCCCAGGACAGGCCCTTCCCCTTGGCCATTTGTATAAACGACGCCCACTGCGCTTCCTGCGTGGCGTCTGGCAACGAATCGTCCACCTGCGACGTCTGCGTAAAAAGGGGTGGTGAGCCCTGGCTCTCCATGTCGGATCAACGTATCCTGCGTCCCTCAATCTATGGAGATAAAGGTAGTGTCAGACAGCACGATACCACGCCCTGGTTTGGTCAGGCCTTTTGTCGCTAGCTGGTGTGCCCCATCCCCACAACCCGTAACCACTTACTCCAAGAAGATGTCAGATATGCTTATGTGCGTTCCAGGACTGAACACGGCGATAACTCTGAGTGCGAGATGAAAAGAGAAGTTAGCATAGCCCCCTGTTGCATCTAGAGACCTTCCTTGTTGGTGACCACTCACCCCGCGACCCCCTCTCAGTCCGTTTCCGAAACACACCCTCCCCTGAAGCACCACCTGCCTGTACCTGATCCTGTTCAGCTTCTGCTCTTCTCTTATTGCCGTTTGAATGCTTGCTCTCTTAACTCTGAAAATAGAAAATAAGAGTTACCCTCCATCCTGAGCCTGGTTGCCCCACAACCCAGCGCACTGGCCCCAGTGTGCTCGGACCCTAGTAGCTGTCGTTGTCTCCGGTAGCCCCCCAGGCCAGTTGTGCGATGATCAGCGCGGTTCCTGCATAGGAACACAACAGATAAATATGAGAAACCCTGCCCCCCCACATCAATAAACTACGGAATGCTCCGCGTGGAACGATGTCCCAGATGCCCCCACACTGCCACCATATAGCATCGCCTTGTCATAGTCACGAAGTCGCATTTGCATACCCAGCAAGCATTGTTAGTATAGTAGGAGAAAACACATGGGAGAAAAAGCAACATCTGGATACTGTGCCACAGGAAAACTAAATAGTGTCTACATCCACATTCACCTCATGAATCAACAATGCATAAGCTGCAATAAAACACGCGTTTCTTTAAACAACGAAACAGCAGAATAAGCAGATAGAAGCACTTTTAGGTTGTCCTGTAGACTACTAGGTCAAATTGAACATAACTCGTTGCACGTTTCAGATTTAGATTCATTAAAGCTTACAATTGTTGCACGGTAGCGCCCAATGAGAGATGGAAGAAGGCGGAACTCTCCGTGCAGGAGAGCAGGCGGGTGGAGGAAACACCCACACAAGCAGCCAGCAGGGGGCGTGCTGTGCGTGCAGGCTCGGCGAGAGGGGGGCGGACACCAACCGCGGCTGGGCCGAGCGCTGGCGAATTCCCAAAGGGTGCGCAACGTGCAGGAGAGAGTACTCCGTGGAGGGAGAGCGGGTGGGCACCGGTCAGGGAAGAACCCCCGCCCCTCTAGCGAGAGACCGCGCGCCGAAGCACGGCCAGCAGCAGGGGAGACCTACACACCGCCCAGAAGGTGGGCATGACCCACGGGAGATAGTGCTGGGGGACATAAACAAATAAAAGGGAACAATAATGCCCTGTGTGCAGAGGGCGAAGCGAGCGGCTCCTGCGCATGCGTCCGTGGAGGCAGGGGGGGCGCGTACACGGCAGGGCAGGCGCTGGCGTGCGGAAAAGAGGCCCCTGTGCAAGCGCCCATCATGGCGGAGGGGGGGCCCTGTGGCCCGAAGAGCGGCCAGGACGTGGCAGCAGGAGACACCGAGCGGCCAGCAGAGGAGGAAGTCCGCAGCTTGGGCGAAAGCAGCGTGAGCTCCGGTGGGAGAGGTGGCCCCTCGCGGCCGGATAGAGCACCCAGGCGAATGCGGGGAAGCCTGGAAGCCGCCGAAGGACGAGCGGGTGGGAACAGGGGATGGTGGGACCCCTGCCCCGCCTGGGGTGCCCGCACACCGAAGGACCCAACACTGCGCCTCGCTAAGACCCCAGCGACCCCCGGGCCCTGGGCCAGCGCAGGACCAGGCCCTCGCCGACCGGCCGGGGCACCAGCCCGAGCACACGCAGGTGAGCAAAGGGGGGGGAAACTGATCGCCTCCGCAACAGGAGTAGTCGGGACCCGGCCTAGGTGGGGCAAGGACTGCCAGAGCGTGGGTGGCACAGCTGGGTCAGCTACCCTCCAGAACCCCAGCCAGAGGGCCCAGCCGATGGTCCGGGCCGCCGGGGGACGCGACCCCACCACCCTGCCCAAATGTGAAAATACTCCCCAGGGGGAAGGGAGGCGAAAGGGTAGCCCGGGGAGGGGGATGCACTCACCGTAAATCAGTGCGAGAGCAGCCCGGCCGGAAGGTGAACCGCGTCGTTGTCAAAAACAGCGTCAGGGCAGCCAAGCAGGAGGGGCACCGTCAGTCAGCAAAAGAGGTCGCTCTGAGGACGGGAAAGGTTTAAATACCATTCCCCCTGCCCCCCCTCTTACCGGAAGTGACGCCGCACCACTATACTGCTGGCGAAAGTGCCATCCTGTGGCACTAAGCCTGGCCGCCCTCTCAGGAGGGCCCCCTTCGTGGGCCCGGGGCAGCCTGGCATTACCGGGGCCTAGCTACTGACGCATAAGGCCTGACTCACTGACAGGCCGGCAAACCGCCTATGATGCAGTGCCTGACCTGCAGATTCAAATCGTGTTGTGTGGGTGTAAAGCATCCATTTTATCCCTTCACAGCCACCTTCAGAAAGACGTGCAAATGGCCTCTATTTCTGTTGTGGTCAGCGGATAAGACCAAGGGTTGCTTGCCTCCGCTGCTGATTCTATATTATGCCGCTCCTCGCTCGTTGTATCTTGACGTCTCCCTCTGAAAACAGTCTATTCTCTCCTTTTCTGTTTCCCTTTCTGACATGTTGGGTCATGGGTTGCCATGGTCGGCTCTGAAGTAAAGTGGTGAGCTTTATTTAAATGACCCATCCACCATCAGCATTAACAACAACTTCCAAGACAGTCAATACTGCATTTCAATGAGTTGTAAGATGGTACAACGCATGCAATTACTGCGCATGCCTTTAACACACGCATTTTTTGTGCGCATGTTTTTTTACTGCGAATATGTATTTAAAACACATGCGTATATCAGGCACTGTTTTTAGATTTAAAAACAATGTATTTGTGGGGGGAGACCCCCCACCCCCCCAACATACTTTAAATGCGTGGTATTGGCATGCGTTTTAAATACATATTCGCAGGAAAAACATGCGCGCAAAAAAATGCATAGTAAAGGTACAAGGAGGTAAAACCCTTGTTGTAAAGGAGGTTTCCCTTTCAATGTACAGTTAGAAACAACATCAAAGTACCTAGAAAGATGATTCAGCAGGTAAACAAGATGCCGAAGCCTCCTTATGTAAAATAACAACATAATGCATGTGAGTTTTTTTGCTGGTGTTCAAGTTGATTATCTTGTACTACTTTAAGGACATCACATATGCACCTCAGAAGCAATTATTGATGCGGCAGATTTTCCTGTACCTGAAAATTCTGATATGGTCTTTATGCAGTATCGTCATATGTTATTGCCCTTTGGCTGTCGACTGAGTGAGAATGAAAGGAGCTAACATCCGCACGCAATACATAGTGCCTATATAGGCAACACTCCCTACCATATGCCAAGTTACCATGCACAATGGAATAAATAAATACACAACACAAATTTTGAGTGGGAAAAGATTGCTGCAGGTTTATTACATACAAAGTTTGCAACATGGTGGGTTACCTTACGGGCGATCCAAGGGCAGGCAGCGGTGACTGACCTACACTGCTGTGCCCGCCTGATGAGCCAAATTGCACTGTGGCCAACCCAATCAGTGCTACCAGTTAAGATGGGATCCCCCTCCCTCGGCGTGTCCGGCAGCAAAGAGGGTGCCAGAAAGGCGGGGGAGGTATAAGTACCTTGCCCCAACCCTCTGTGCGCCGGAAATGATGCGGCAAGTGCGTCGGGCTGTGGGACTCCTCCCCAGGGTCCCGAGAATAGAGGGGGTGGTGGTGTGCCTAAGTGGCACTAAGGTGGCGGCCCTTTTAGGTGGCCCACTGCATGAGTTGCGGGCATTTCAATTACAGCAAAACCAATTTGATTCCACAATAGCGACAGAGAGGATGGTGTTTAAACTGTAATGATTTATTAGTAAATTTTAGCCAGGTTAGAAACGACCATCAATTAATAAAGTCAATGTATCCAAAAGCAGTACATATACTTATAATTATGCAGTCTAAATTTGCATATAATAAAAAAAAGGATGCAAAATATGACAAGATACAAAGCACAGAATATAAAGTAGATTGGCTTCATAAAGGTATTTCCCTAATCTAAATAAAGTGCCAAGGGGAATTTCAAAGAGGAAGGTGTCAACATCAGAGAAATTTCTTTTTTTTTTAAAACAAACTTTATTGAGTACCAGAAAAAGATGGCAATGCGTCATATCAAATACATTATGAACATTAGAGAAACTCAAGGTTTTTGTAGGTGAAACAGGCATTCCAGCATGAAGCTCAATACCCTGGGCAAGGGAAATCTGCAGAACTGAGAAAGGTCTTCTCTCAGCAAAGTCAGGACAGGATCTGCTAACTATTCTTAGAAAGCATACACTTAATACACAGTAGAAAATTATGGAAGCCCAGTGCTTAATTTGAGCTGGTTCTTTCCGGTGCACAGCACCGGCACCGAATTGGTTTCCGGTGCTTGGCACCAGCACCTAATTGTCAACTCCATACTTAGAACAGTCTATCACATGGTGGCGCTGCTCATCTAATTTAGAGATGAGCAGAACAGTGGTTGTTTAAGAATACAATATAGATTAAAATTGCTAATACCTGCCTCCCCATCCATTCCTTTAGCTTTGGGCACCTGGAATAATCTGAACTGTCACATTTACATGCAAAAGAGATGGTTAGTAGTTGTTTTGGCAGCGATGACAAGGGCGATCGGCGGTGCAAGCTTCAGTGACCTCCTGGTCAGAGCCCTGGCACTTAATATTTTACAAATTAGGCACTGAAGCCCCATCCCACACATTCCCTCTGGACGGTCCAATCAGAAGACAAAGTTCTCTGGGAGCAGGTAGACTCCCCAGGTTTCCAGCATAAAACAAAGAATGTACAACTGTAGGGCCTTGAAGTTGTAACAATCAGTCTTGCCTGGCACAGGAGGCCCTTTCCCACCCCTACTTGCTACATGCCTATGTCTAAAATTTTATTTGGCAAGCTAAACCTCACACTTTTCTACCAGAAACATTGACTATATTTTTACTAACAAGCACTTGTTGATAAGGCACTTGAAGAACAAAGAAAACATGTAACTTGCACTGCAGTTATTTAAAAGAACCAAAGTGAGTGACTGCAGCCTAGGGATATATCACGTCATCCACAAGAATGAAGATAGTAACCTAAAAATACAAGTAGCATGAGAGAACACAATGATTACCAGATGATTCTCACTATAAGCAAATGCAGCCATCTAACATTAATTGATTATTAGAATTGCCCCAACTGCGGGAATATTTTGGAAGGTCCTGAGGAAGCGGGGGAAGCGGCACCTGATACCGCTAACGTACCGGGGACTACAACTCCCAGCACCAGCGCCACGGAGGTCGCGCTGAAAAGCGAGGCGCTGACCCGCGGCGCGGTGTATTGCCCCAACTGCGGGAATATTTTGGAAGGTCCTGAGGAAGCGGGGGAAGCGGCACCTGAGACCGCTAATGTACCGGGGACTACAACTCCCAGCACCAGCGGCGCGGAGGTCACGCTGAAAAGCGAGGCGCTGACCCGCGGCACAGTGTATTGCCCCAACTGCGGGAATATTTTGGAAGGTCCTGAGGAAGCGGGGGATGCGGCACCTGAGGCCGCTAACGTACCGGTGACTACAACTCCCAGCACCAGCGCCGTGGAGGTCGTGCAGAAAAGCGAGGCGCTCACCCGCGGCACGGAACGCGCGCAGGGACGTGCCCGGGCAAAGCCCGGGCCAAGGGCAGACCCGTCCACGCCCGTCGGAAGCTGGGCTGGGCCCCCCCTCCAACACCCAGAAAATCGGGTAAGGGAAAGTGCCAACCTAAGATTTACCCTGTGTTTACTTAAGATTATCAGCTATGAATAGTTTTTAAAGCCTGCTCGCCCTTACGTCACTGACTGTGTACACTGGGACTTTACTACAGTTCATAGTAGCAAGCAGGGATGAGTAAACGAGGTGAAAAAAGCTTAGTGGGGACTCTGGACTCTTTTCTAACTCGGGTTACAACAGTTCTGGCACATGAAATCGAATTACCAGTACGCCGTTTATCGTTGGAACCCTTAAACCACAAGAGACTATCATTGGGTGGGTCAGAGCCTAATATTATCCTATGCGAAACCCCGCCACTAGATAGGGATAAAGAAGATTCTGTAAGCACGGGACTTATACCCCAAGAAGCGGCCGTGGGTGGTACCCAACAAAGAGTTTCCTCAAGGGTGGCAGCCACGAAAAACCTGTGACGATTAACACGGATGTCGTACAAAAGAGAAAGAAGGGTGGGGGGCCACAGAGACCCAAATCAGCAAAAGCCCCGAGGACAAACAAACATGAGATGGGGGTAACTCTAGAAGTGACTCAGCAAGATTTAATGGGCACAGAAATAGCGGACCTCGCCCCTTGCCCTGCGATGCCTGAAATAATGTGGCAGAGACTTGAAACACATGTCTGTGCTATGTTAAAACCTATCTTACTGAAATTAACTCAGATAGAGGAAAAACTAACTGCATTTGAACGTCAAGCCACAGATAATCGATGCGCATTAGAGGCAGCATTAACACAGTTTGGTCACAAAATGGACAGACAGCCCCCAATAGCTCAAGAGAGGCCCAGAATTGATCCTAGTATAACTCCATCAATCCATAATTCTGAAATGATAAATAGGGACCAACAGACAAGAGATAATCAGAAGGATTAACAAGAAATATACCACAAGGTACATATTCCCATAAGGTTAGCAGCAATACGGGGCTTTCAACTTCCAATAAAACGACCGATCCAGGTGAAAATAGAACTCAGGAAGTGGTGAATTCTAATACAGCACCTAGGGGGCAAAACAGTACATGGACAGGTCTGGGCAGTCATAAAGAAATGAGACTGGGCTCGATCAGCCAGCCGACTGATGTACAGACCCTTTACCTACCCCCAGCAGCTGCACCTTTGGTGGTAATTTTGGGGAATGTACCACAGCTGCGAAAAGGGCAGTTAGAATCGAATCAACACCCCAACTAATGTCCAAAGCACCACATTGGCTAACTCAAAATCTGGAGGTGGTGGGGGGCACAGACAAGAACATTGCAAGCCAGATGATTATGGTGAGAAGAGTACATTGGATGGGTCCAGCTAGGAAAGAATTATCGGGAGACTGTGTGTTTTTAATTTTTAAAAATGAATCTGTTGTTGGTTTTCTCCTAGAGCAACTGGGCAATGATTATATCAAAAATTCATGTATCATCGCTTTACCATTGGGTTTCTTTTATTAATCCTACTATTCATTTAGCTCAACAAGTCACCCATGGCCCAGGGAAGGAAAATGGGGGGGTACTCCCGGGGGAAATAGCAAGATCATGGACTGGAGGTTTAAGAACAGATATGCTCCCATGTCTGACCTTGATGCTTGTGACTGACTACACCCAGCACTCACAAGTGCACAGCCATGTAATGAAGGGCAATGTTCACCTAGTCAGGTTAATAGTGTGAGTCTACAATCATCCCTCACAAAAACGGAGAGTAAAAGAAATGTCTTGAATATAGTCTCATGGAATGCGGCTGGTATGGCACATAAGCTGAGTGATACCAATTGGTTAAAGACATGGCAGGATCAGGAAATAGCATCTTTCCAGGAAACATGGGCCACAGAACCTGTATTTATAAATGGCTACAGATCCTTCCAGACCCAGGCAATCCCATCCATCTCAGGGAGGGCAAAGGGGGAATCTTGACCCTAATGAGGAACGATGTACCAATAAAGGTAAAGACAAAATCATATCCCAATCAAAATTTCCACATTTTGACATTGGAGATATACCAGGAAGGGTAAAGGCTCTGATAAATTTTTATAATAACAGATTTGGACCAAAGATGCATACGATCGTGGGGGAAGTCGACAAAGCAATCTCAGAGATTATGAGCATTAACAAGACTTCTAATGTTGACATCATATGGTTAGGTGACTTTAACATTCACCCCTGTAAATACAAAAATTCACCAGTTTGCGGGGTAGAGGACATGAGGGGGAATCCTATATATCACTTCTTACATAGCAAATATGGTAATGGTTTAAATACGCTAATGGCCTCATTAAACCTAGAAATAATCTTTGATCCAGAACCTAAAACAGATAGTCTCCCGAGTTCCTTTTTACGTAATAGGGCGGAATCCACAAAAGATTACATACTTATGACTCCTTCATTAGCTGACAGGGCTGTAACGTTATGTAACTCCTTCACGACATATAGTGACCACGCTATGGTTTCGATGGAGCTCAGGGTATTAAGATCTGAGGGACAACCTCGTAGAAGCATTGAAACGCCAATTGTGTCCAGGAAAAGCGGGATACAGCTTAAATGGGCCCACATCGATGCAACGAAGCTTGTCCCTGAACTTATATCTAACACTTTTATAACACAATTATGTCTAGACCCGGAAGCAGAGGCAGGGACAGTGGTCCCAGCCTTTTGTAATATTCTAACAAAAATAAAATCGGCCCTAACTAAAATTAAAACCTCAAATAGTGGGAAAGAAAGGGGCTGGTTTAATTCCCCTTGCACAAAAGCTGGAAAGGCACTGCTGTCTGCTTTAAAAGTTAAGCCTAGGAATTATGATCATATAAGAATGCTCCGGGCTTCATATAAAATGTCAAGGAAAATAAGAGAAAAAGAAATTAGGGATGACCTATGGGCTGATTTGGAAAAAGCAGCCTGTTCTGGAAACAGCTGTGAATTCTGGAAAATAGTTAACGCACCTTATTGTAAAACCCCTATTGACCCTACTACGGATGTAAACGTTGATGAGGAGTCGTGGGTCACTCATTATGAGAACATTTTCTCCTCAAATCTTGATATTAATAACCACCATGTGACTACCCAGGAAACGTTTTACGTACCAATATCTTTCTCACAAAATGAAGTAAAGATGGCACTGAACTCATGTAGTGCAGGAAAAGCCCCAGGTCCAGCTAGAGATCCAATCGATTTCTTCCAAACCAACCCCGACCTGTGGATCCCACTCTTAACTAATGTCCTAAATAGCATAGCTTTGATAGACCCGCCCTCCTCATGGTCTTCGGGGGTCATTGTACCCATTTATGAAAAAGGGGACAGGGCTGTCCCTAAAAATTACAGACCAATATCCCTGCTGGATACAACATCAAAGCTCATGGGCCGTCTCCTCCTCTCTAGATTAGAGAGTTGGGTCTCAGCAAATAAGAGCTTGATCCAGGCACAGTATGGCTTCCAGCAGGGGAGAGGCACTGTGGATCAATGCTTGAATTTAGCATTGACTATTGAAAAATACACCAGTATGAAAGATGGTAAACTATACATGGCGTTCATGGACCTGAGCGCGGCTTTCGACTGCGTGGTCCATGATAAATTATGGGACATAATGGAGATGATGGGGGTTGAACCCGCTATTTTAATTTTCATTAGGCAATCGTATGTAAATGCAACGGCCTCAGTGCGTTATACTAAATCGGGAGATTGTACACGTCTTTTTAAAATTTCCAAAGGAGTAAGACAGAGCTGTGTACTGGCCCCATTTCTCTTCTCCCTATATACAAATGGAGTGGACAAGGCACTGACAGTGGCTACTCTATGTTCCCCTCTATGAAAACCAAATGCTACCGATACTGTCCTATGCAGATGATGCAGTTTTAAGTGCAAGAACAGGGATTGGACTACAAAGGCTTAAAACAGCACATGTCTCCTTTATGGACTCATTACAGCTAAAAGTAAATCAATCAAAGTCTTTTATAATTATAGCTAGGGGTACTAAAAGAGACAAAGTCCCGCATTTTAGCACAGATGCAGGAAAAATTGATGTCGTAGACTCTTTCCCCTCTTTAGGTATTCTTTTTGACAAAGATTTGTCATGGGTAAAACTGATGGAAGGAAGGAGGTTGGTGTTGGAGAGGGGTATCACTGCCGTAAAATCTTTTGCAAAGAAATTGGGCACCAAACCCCTATTGCCAATAAAAAACATAGATCAGGCTAGAGTAAAAGCAGCCGTGACCTATGGAGCTTGGGTCTGGGGTACGGTGGCACCTACACCACTACAAATTATTGAAAATAAATTCTTCAAATCTATAGTGGGTCTCCCTCTCTCCTTTACGAATGTGATCTTACATACAGAACTGACCCTCCCTTACATATCAGATTATATACAACTAGCCCCACTCCTTCTATGGCATTCTATTTGGAGGAGAGATAAATTACCTTTGACCCAAATGATAATTAAGAGCTGCATAGAGATGGATACATGGAAAAGATCGAAGTGGGTAAGTTATGTGGAGACAGTCTTAAAAGAGATAGGCCTTCATGAACTTTTTAAAGATCCTATTGCCATGTTTATGTTGATGGCTGAATATAAGCGTAGGGAATACTATAAAGAGAAACATGTAGCATAGGTTTATTACCTTAACCCACCACTAATGGAGGGAGATTTCACCTACCTAGTCAACATAAACAGTGAGTAACATAGATTCATACTGTTAAGATTTCGCACCAATTTGATACCTCTAATGCTTGGTTATCCTGAAAAAATGTATAATCACTCCAATTTAAGCATGTGCCCATGTGATAATGTATCACCTCAAACTGAACTGCATTTGGTTTTATTCTGCGGGCTATATGAGAGCGAAAGGAAGTTCTATCTGAAACCAATCTTAAAGAAAATGGGCCTTAAGCAGTGCTGGGTAGCACTATTCTTTTTAAAAACATTGCCCGACCCTTTGGTTTGCTTCTCTGTAGCAACATTCTTATGGACCTGCACGAGGAAAAGGAAGGGGATGACATGCAGCCCATTGAGTTTGTCTAGCAATCTCAATGTAACCAGACCTGCGATATGAAATGTTTTATCTATTTTCATCTTTTATGTGTTCTCATCTCAGTCTAGGATTGTGAAGAAATATTTGGATTTTTAAATGATATTATTTTGTAATAATATCTTTTTATAGATGTATTTATATGTGCTTTTATGGTTATTTTTTAATATGACTGAATAAAGATGATGATGATTATTTCAATGCACACAGACTAACACTATTATCAAAACCATGTAAATATGATGCACAAGTGCATGAAACGTTAAATTGCACAGCACCAGTACCACTTTGAAGTTTTGAACAGCTATCACACAAAACAATTAACATATCTGAGATGAGCTTAACAAAGGAGTTGTCTTCTGCTGTTTATGTCTAAAATCCTCCAGCTCCTTCATCTCATTATAGAACTTACACTGCAAATTCTCCACTCAACTTCTTCTCTCTTCCTCTCAACACACTTTCCTTCATCTAAAGAGCTTTACTTGATCCTCCGTGTTGGAACTTGCACGTTCTGGTCGGCTGAGGTGTGGCCCTAGCTAGGAAGAACCTACCACTACTGTCAGAGGTGGGTGATTACACTCACTATATAACCTGCGCTCACCCTTGGGAAGCTTGGAATTGAGCAGTCAGGCTTATCACAGAGGAAATTTGTGAAGCATTGCCACAGCACCCCTCACACAAAAAATACACTGAGCGTCACAAAAGAGACGTCACACGAGGTGTAAGTAAGTTCATATTTAACACACAAATTAACTAACACAACATGAACATCATGTATTTCTGGGCATAAATCACATTCGGAAATATCACTAGCAGTACTAGACACAACTGTGTTAAAATGACATCAGTAATATACACACTTGGGAAAGATCCTATTTTACCACTTCAGCACCCTTATGCTGTGTGAAATATTGTCCGAGCAAGGCCCAGCCTGGCAATTGTTATAATTCAATACCACACAGTTATGGGGTGCACTCCCGATGACAACAATTTGTACACACAGATAATTACAAGATCTTTAAACAGCACCGTAGGCCAAGGCTGCACGAGTTAAAAACAATCTCAAACGTAATATTCTTTTGGCAGGGAAACAACGTGTAAAGCAACACCGCCGTGCAGTGTAATCAATAACAGGCAGTCACTCCCACACACTCATTCAGCAAAGATACGCAGTGTCACAAATATCAAGCAGGTATGGAGGGCACTAGTACACACACTCACACAGCACCATAATGCAGTGCAACTGATATCTGGCAGGTCAGTTGATAATGCACATGCAGACCCCGTGGCCCAAGCCCTCCTCCACCATTCAGCTAACTCCAACTACCCTAAACCAACGGGCCCAAGATAAAGAAAGCCTTCCCCCCTGATTCTAGGCCAATCGTGGCCAGAGTCACACTAAGCCAGGGTTCCAGGGAAGAAGGTGGGGGGTAAGTAGCAAGGCCAGTTAGGCAGCAGTTGACAAATGGAGGTTTGGCCACTACTCTGGAAGTTCACCCACAATATGCAGAACAGAAGCAGGCTGAGGGAGATAGTTATTAAATCAAGGGATTTCACGCTGTGCCTTCCAGCACCAGCCCAGTTCTGCGTAGCATAGGGGGGTCACGCATTCTCTTGACCCGCTTCTGATTACTCTCTGAAGTGTTCCTTAGTCCAGCCAATTATTTTCAACACCCAAGCTCAGCTCGGGCAATACTACCTGGCAACACAAAGTTGTCGGGGCAGGGTGAGGAGAGGTCTGTTGGTACGCCGCACAGAGGGCACTAAAGGAACAATCGATGAATGGGTGATCAAGCAGTGGAGTCTCTCAGAAGAAAGAGGCACCCCGTCAGACACACATCGATCAAAGTAGCACCCAGGCAATCCGGGCACAAATCCACTCTTCCACACCTCCCTGGAAACAAGGCACAACGTCTGGTGAGCGTTGATATTAGTCGCACCAGATAGTTCTAGTGACACACAATAAAGAGTTACAAACTTAATACCTCCCTGGAAATAGGGCACATCGTCTGGTACACGTTGATCTGATGTCGCAACAGACAATTCCGGTCACACACAATGAAGAGTTGCAAATTCCATACCTCCCTCGAAATGAGGCACGTCTGGTGCACGTTGATATGGGTCGCACCAGACAATTCCGGTCACACACAACAAAAAGTTGCAAATGCAGTTCCTCTCTAGAAATAAGGCACAACATCAGGTGTGGTTGCTCCAGACAATTCTGGTCACACACAGGTGCAAGTTCTGCAGTGCCGCACAAGGTAAAATGAGTCACTCCGACGAGGGTCACAACTTGTGGATCGGACCGGGCACACAACGGTGCAAGCAGTCGGCGTGTCGCACAAGAGTGATGCAGCACTACCGACGAAGTGGGCCATGCGTGGTCCCGCAGCTGGTGAATAAGCTCACCCTCAACATAACGTTTATGCGTGTTGAGGCCCCACAATGCAGGGGTCACACTCCTCAGATGCTTTTGGAGCTCTGCACAAGGCAATCTGGTCTCCAGACTCAATACTTAGTTCCACGTTCACACCGCACTTCTAGTTGAGATCCAGCACAGACGATGTGGGCACTTAAGAGGGCACTGCTCCCCAGGTATGGGTCCCTCACAGGAGGTCTTTGATGTCCCTGAGACCCCGACAAGAGAATGGGGGCAAACCAACAAGTCCTTGGAGAGCACACTTCAGGGTGCCACACAGCAGCTGGAAGTCAGCCCAGGCCAGCCACTATTCAGGAAGGATGCACTGTCCCTTCCAATGGCAGTAATGCTCATTGTGCACAGCAGATTCCTCTGGCAGTGTGCACCACACAATTCCAGGATCGCTGGTCCCATGTCTCCACAAGGGTATTTCTAGCCTGCTGAAGTGTGGAACCAGTAGTTATACTGTAGTGTGCCTTTGAAGTTAGGGGTGGGTCAGAGGGTTTCCCTTTGAAACACAGATGTCTCCCCTAAATATCAGTTCTGTCTGCCATGGGGATTTGCAATGCAGATCTTAATCTTTAGTGGGGCCATGGCCTGGCTTCCCAGAGGCAAGGTGTCAAAACCTCTCCCTCTAATCTATCCAGCCAGGCCCTCAAATGGCAGAGGTCTGTAATTCCAGTTGTGTGCCCAGTGTTTATAGTTGTCTCTGGGGAATGCACAGATGTGCTTTCCCAGCCTCCAGTGTGGACTGGAGTCAAACTAAAATGCACACAAAGAGTTTTAGAGCAGAGAAATGCCCACTTTCCAGAAGTGGAATTTGTAAGCTATTAATGACAAATCCATCTTTACCACAGGAGAGCATTTGTCAGTGTGAATCCAATGATAGGAAACATTATGAGGCTGCTCCTCTGTAAGCCTATTGCAGCTTGAATTAATTCCAACCATTCCCCCATGTTAACCTATGGGGAGAGTAAACCTCATAGATAGTGAAAACACACATGGGTATTCTTCACTACCTGAACAGGGAACACACTTGTGTACCTGCCCTGTCTTTCACCTACCACTTGCTTCACCCCTTAAGAGTTACTCCAAGAGTATCATGGTAGTATTGAAAGGTCCCCTCAGGATTAGCCAGTAGTTTAGAAAAGCCAACCTGACCATGAGTGCAATTTCACACACACAGTTCTAAAATAGCATCGCTTCCTAATGTGGGAAAGTGCATAGAGCCCTAAGGTCACTAAAAGAGAATCAGCTAAACCCAGGTGTGACCCCATGGTCCCATGGGAAGAGCCAACCTCTTAGGTAGGGAAAACCCACATGGTGTTCTTCACTACCTGGGCAGGGACCACCCATGTGTACCTGACCTGCCTTTCCCCTACCACTTGCTCCACCCCTCAGGGCTTACTCTAGGGGTGCTCTAGTGGTAGTGAAAAGCCCACTCAGGGTTGGGCATGCCAACCTGAGCCTAGTTGCAACTGCCTATCCACAGGCCTGTGATGGCAGGCTTGATACATGTTTAAAAGGCTATTCTGGTGGGTGGCACAATCAGTGCTGCATCCCACCATTAGAAATGTATTGATCTGGAGGACAGGAGAGCAGTATTTGAGTCATTGAGGAAAGGGCTGAGATGGGGAGAAATATTTTCAAAAGATAAATGGGGAAAGGAAAGGATCGAGGAAAACTATAGAGTCTAGACTGGAAACAGAAACAGAAACAAAAGCTGTGCTTCATCAAGAGAGAGGCGAATGTCCTGAATTTCTAGAGCAATTTTCATCATAGGCTTGAGGTTATGAGTTATACAGTTCAGATATTTGATGGGAACGCAGTACCTGCCCTGGGTATGTGGTGTACCTTTTACAGGGCACTCACAGGTACTACACCTAAACCAATCAAGTAAGCACTACTTCCTAGCATGGGTAGGAAGGGTGCGAGCGCGTTCACTTTGCACTACAGTGGGAAAGTGCCCAGGGTCCTGAAGCCATGAAAAGAGAATCAGAAAAAAACAGGACGAGAAAAGGTAAACAGTTTTAGGGAAATCCTCTAAGGAGGGCCATGTCCAACACTCCTATATTCACATTCCTTCACCATAGCAAATAAGCAAATGACACGAACACCAGTGACTAGAATATGCCTCAATATAGCGCATAAGAGTCCACTACCAATATTGCTAAGCCAACAACCTACAGCAAAAAAACATTTCACAGTTGTTTCCCAAGCACCTATAGCTTCTAACTCCTTCAATTCTGTTGGCACTTCAGTAAGATTCTTTACCATTGTTCTTCTTTGCTGTAGTCTGGGATGTAGGTGCAGCATTGCTGAACTTTTACCATACGAAGACTGCCCCCTCTTTTGTGAGTAAGATGTCTGAAGCAAGACTATTCGGCAAACCCATTGATCTAATAGCTATCAGCTCAGTGTCAACTGTACTAGTAGTAAGTTTATCAATTAATGTCGAAAGCTTTCTAATCTTCACATAATTTAAAGCAAGACATACAGAGAGTCATAAAACCAAAAATATCTCCTACTGTTTGTGAAGCACTACTACTACTATGCTTGAGCCTAAAGGGAAATCCAACAGCTCAACTATCCAACCTGTCTACGTGGTAGATCTTGGGGAACACTAAAGCTTGGTGACAGCTTCCTACCCAATTTACAGGAAGTTTTAATTATGCATTTAGTCCATAAACTCCAGGGATAATGAGTTTGTTCCCAGCAAATATCTGATCTATATAACCCAGAGCCTCAAACCTATGATGAATATTGCTCTAGAAATTCTGGACATTCTCCTCTCTCTTGATGAAGCATAGCTTTACTTTCTGTTTCCAGTCTAGACTCAGCTTGGGTTGTGCTCCCAAATTTCTATGGGTTCCTCTTCCTTTTCCATTTATTTACCAAAATATTTCTCCCCATCTCAGTCCTTTTCTCAATAACTGCTCTCCTGTTCTTCAGATCCTCAAAACATGTATTTTCCATTGGGCTCATCAAACAAGTCAGGTTCTGTTTATGGGCATGGGCAATGTCAAGTTCCTCTCAAGCGCAAAACAAATGCCAAACAGTGCTCATCTCTTTTGCATTGGCATCAGTATTCAAATGTTTGTAAATGGAAACTTCTGGCAGGACCAAATCATAATTTGAAAAGTAATACTCAAAATGCTCTTGGTGATGTAGTAAGCTAAGAATGGTAATGTACGAAGTGCCATAAGTAAGGGGATTATGATGTTACGTCATGCCCTCTTCCACCAATGAGGGTAAATGAATGAAGACATCACAGTCCTTGGCCTGCATTTAAATTTAATACTCATGCAACAGTTTAAAATATACATTGGAAGAGAAGTCACCCTCTGAAGAATCCCTGTGCAAAACCTTGAAATCAAATTTATACTGTGAGACAGGATGTGAAGTAGTGGCAATCGCAACGGGGGTTGCCTTTACAGGACTATCATCTGCTGGAGAACTCAAAGCTATAGTAAGGCAACCATGGAAATGATAATTATAATCAGTACTAAAGCTACAAATACTCTACACTGATTTTGTGAAAGGATAACCATTGTTTCCATAGACTCTGATCTTAAAAGGAGAGAATCTGAAAGCAAAATGATGATTACGGCTTTTAGACTACCTGTAAAAACTGCAAAACTGTATTGTTTTCAAATTAGCATTTTATGTATCTATTGTCTTTGTGAGTCTAGGCCTACTTCCTCTTCTTCTAAAATGCCAACTCAACCTATCTACAGGAACATTGGCCCTAAGGAATCTTCAGAGTTCAAAAAATTCAAAGCTCATCAAAGTTCAGTTCATAAATACAGTCTGTAATTACTCAATTACTGGAGTCGTAATCAGCCACTTAAAGAAGAGTAAAATCCGTAGCTTTGCTAGCACTTATTCAAGATGGCTCTGTAGGCTCAGTTCACTCAGGCAAAGAATTAAACATCATGGCCCTCCCTTTGAAGACCATATGGGGCGACTATTCTGTAAGCCAATCAGTACTTCAGAGATTTATCAAAACCAAAGGCAGAGAGTCTGCCCACTTCAGGGAGGTAGACACACACTTTTGCCAGACGGGACTTCAACATCCCAATCACATGCTCGACGATACCAGCAGCTTCAAGGTGGTAAATACAATGCAGATGTTCGACCTGCAGGGCTACACACAGCATTCACAGAACCTCATTATTGAAGTAAGATCCACAATCTGATTCAAGAGAAACTGGACATCCAAAACGAAGTATCAACTTATGCAGAAGTAGCTGGGCTACAGTGAGATTGTCATTACTTCGAATGGGGTATGCTTCTACCCACCGGGAAAAGCCTAAACCAGGACATATCACAACTAGGCCTGGGTGGTAAACTTCGCTCAGTTCGCAGTGTTTGCAGAATTTCTCCCACTCTCTGTTCTCCTCGTAGAGTGTAGAGGTTCAAAAAACTCAGCGGAGTGGCGTGTAGCAGAGTTTTTCCTCTCTCACTGTCCACCAAGGTTAAGTTGGTGAGCAAGGAAAATCCAATGCTAGACCACCTACCGGTGAAATTTCTCACCATGGGCGGTCGTGGCAAGTCGGTCCACTTACGTTGAGAAACCTGCCGCTCACTTTAAGAAAGCTGCCGCTCAAGTAGAACTTCTACTCGAGTGGCAGAAAGAAACTGTGCCCGCTTGTGCTGAGCGTGGTGCTGTTCATGCTGATTTTACAGCACAGGACAAACTCCCAGCGCAAAACATCACAGTGAGCAGTGCAACTTACCTCACTCCGCTGCTTACGGAACTCCACAGAGCGCGGCAGAGTTTTATTTGTCACTTTGCAGAGTTTCGCCTAGCGGACCTCCGCCCAGGCCTAACCACAACCTGTTACACATATTCATTTTGATAAAATCCAACGGCATTCTGTTGAAGGGACCTCTTGATCTTCCTATATAACTCCTCGTCACTTGTGTTCTCCTCCCTACATCCCTCCATCTGTTGACAGATAACACAAAGGTGACAGAAATTCACAGCCATTATTTTAAATCGGGGATTAAACCAATTCTGCCAATACAGTCACAACATGGCATCTGTACTAATATGTGTGGAACCATGAAAATGTTGAACCATTGGGGACAGCAAACTATCTGGCAACACAGGTCTCCTATTGGCTGAAAGCCATTTCTCATCCTCATTCTTCACACACCATGCTCTGACCAGTATTGCTGTTTGATCTCTGGTGCTTCTTCCTCCAATCTCTTAACTTCTTCCCACATATCAGCAACAGTCAACATCAAGTTGAAATTAGTCTTATTCTCAAATACATTTGAATATTCCCTGTTATATACACAGGATCCATATGCACACTGTCAAGCAGTATACAGAATTTTGGCTGTAAAAGAATCATTGCCACATAAAATAAATGCCATTTCGAATAGTGGACTCAGAATATGTCTTTTTTTTTTTAAACATATTTTATTGGTTTCGTAAAATAAAAACAATACAGTGGCCTCACGGGCCCAAGTATGCTTCACAGAATGGTAGCATAACAACATCATAGTACTTTAATTCACTAATATGTAAGTGGATTAAACAAACCGCTAACTTCCATCCCCCCTCCCTGATGTCTAAAATTAACCAAGCCCACCTACCCACCCACCCAATCAGACTCATCAGTTGTTAACACCACCTGATATCCGCAACCGGTATTCAATGCAGAACATGATTCTTGTATTACAACGTACATTTTGTCGAACACAATATATTAATGACCCACAGGTAAATGCTACGGGTGGGGTCCATAAGACACTGGTAATGCACAGCAACAATCAGCACTTTAATGCAGTAAAGGTTCAGCAGCAACAAATGACTCCAACATTGCATCCCTTTCCAAAGAAATTGGGTTCTTCCTCAAGCCTTTGTTTTCTTCCCTTCTCAGTGCCATACTTTCATCCGACTCAGAATATGTCATAACCCTTCTTTGTGACCACAACTGTTCAAAGTCATGTTCGACACCAAAGTCATACTGACTATCAGTAAAAATGGTAAGATTCAATTGGTCTGAGACACAGGAAGTTCTAGTAAGAGCAACCAATTCGGCCACTTGGGCAGAATTTACGTCACCAAGCCAGGAGGTTTCCACTTATCTCTCTAGGATGCAAATTGCATATACAGATCTCTAAATCCCTCCTACATCTCTCAGGCAGGTGCCATCCACGAACATAACATGATCAGGCTCCGCATTAGTCATCTTTATTATCAGGTCTTGGCTTGGCACATAGTTCACTGAGATCGAGACACTCATGCACAACCTCTTCCCCATCAGCTTCCATTCCAGGCAGTGGCAACAACATGTCAGGATTCAAGGTACAGCAACACCTCATAGTGATATGATCAGCCGCCAATATATGTTGCTCATATTTTGTCAGGCTACTGCTGGTCAAATGTTGGATCTTAGTGCAGATTAGAAGAATTTTGACAGAGTGAGAATCTATCACTGTAAGAGGATAAACAATGACTATATACTCACTCTGCTCAATACTGACGCCTACTTCTGCAACCACTTCAAGGCAGCCAGGCAGTTCTGCAGCTATGGAGTCAAGGGTAGCTGATAAATATACAACGGGTCTTCAGGAATCACCATGCATTTAAGTAAGCACTGAGGGAGCACAGCCCTCCCTCTGACTGCAAAATAGCACACATTATTTCCTGTAAACAGAAATTCCTAGGGCAGGCCCTTGGCAGTGACTTTCTCTCAACTCTAGGAAGGCATTCATGCTTTTGTTGTCCCATGTTATCAGATGAGACACATCCTTAAGTTTCACCCTCTGTAGAGGCTTTGCCACCAACAAAAAGTTGGGTACTCACTGTTGACAGTAACCCGACATTCCTAGGAACATCCTGACTTCTCTCTGCGTAGTGGGAGGGCTCATTTTAAGATAGCAGAGATTCTCTCTCTCAACACCTTCCTGGCTCCTTTATCAATGTGATGTCCCTAATACAGGACTTCTTTCTGGCAGTACTATACCTTACTCAGAGACACCTTGTGTTCATTCTCAGCCAAGTGATTAGACAGGGCAATTGTGTCTTGTTTGCATGCTTCTTGCGACATTGGTGCTATCAACAGATCGTCAATGTATGGCACTAGGATGGAATTACACAAGAACTTCAGAAATTCTAGATTCTTTTTTCAAGATCTTAGTAAAAATTGAGGGGCTTTCTGTATTCCCTTGTGGAGCCCTGTACCATCCCAAAATTCTATTTTGGGACTGAAACACAAATAAAACTGGCTGTCTTCTTGTAAAGAAATGGAAAAGAACACTTCACAAAAGCCAACAACTGTGAACCATTCAACTGCACAGGGTGTTAGGAATGGGGTTTCTGGTTGGCTAAGGTATGCACCTAAGCCAGGAAGAACCCACCACTCTAGTCAGGGCAAGTGAGTTGCACACTGAAGATAACCCCTGCTCACTCCCTTTGTAGCTTGGCAGAGCAGTCAGGCTTATCCCAGAGGCAATGTGTAAAGCATTTGCTCAACACACTCACACATTAGTGACACACTAGGCACACCACAAAAGAAACTCCACACAAGGTTATATAAAAATATCCTTTGTATTATCCATAAAAACACATTAGATCACAATCACATATAGTACTGTGCCACTAGGCACTGGTCATGACTTCACAGGGATTACATAAATCACTTGGACAATTGTGCCACCATCATAAACATCACAGTCAGGGTAACCATAATTACTAGTAGGATAACCTTAGCGTAAAGCATAAGGTATAAACATCATCAGGAGTGCACTATAGCAGCCACTTGAACACTGCACACATCATAAATCCACCATCACTGTGAATTATCTTACAAGGGGCACCTGAAACACATTAGGGCTTGAAATGCAGCCAGGAGTTACATAACATCACCAAAAGGCATAGGGGGCAGCTTCTCTGCAGTCCTATTGCAGGTTATGAGGTCACTGTTTCAGAGATCCTTTCCAACTTGGGAATCGGGGGCCTCACTCGAGGTCTCACCCCGTTCCTACTGGCATAGATTGTCCCCAAGATACTTTCACCAATGATCTGGCGCCCTACCCAGGGTATGCACCAACATGGGAGACGTACGGGCTCTCTGAGGCTACGGGATGACTTTGCTGCGCCCCTTGCAGCTACTAGTCACCAAGTAGCGGCCCGCGATGGGCTCAGAAAACGGCAACTGCTGCGATTGGGAGGAGGAGCTACCGAAACCCAGGCAGCTTGCTCCAGTCCTTGACTTGCCCCCCAGTGGACTCTCACCTGCCTCAGCAGCTGCTCGCTGTTCTCAGTAGCAGGAGGTGCTAGTCACAGGTCAGCCGCTCCCAACAGCTCCAACAATGTTCCCACTCCACTCTCACCATGAGTAGTGAGGGCGTGGCTCGGCTTTGCCAGTCGTCCCTACGGTCCCCGGCGGCCCGTCGTGGCTGGGTGGGCAAGGATGAGATTGCAACTCCCGTGTCCTGGCGCGGCTATAGGGAGGCGCACTGGCCCCTGGGAAATCCTTTACACACAGAGATTTCTCTCCAAGAAGGGAGCGCCGAAGTGGATGCCTGCCTGTACCCTGAGGGCACCAAAAAGCATTCAGCTCACCGGGGGCACTGCTTGCAACGAGTTAAGGGAATCCAAGTTCTTGCATGCTGTACTTGATTCCCTGTAGCTCCTGATACTGTCCTGGCGTAAGGTACGGCTGGCAGGGCAACCCCAGGCACGCTCAGCACATGCCGATGCCAGCAGGCAGAAAACAGTGGCTGCTTTCAGCATCACATGCCCTAAGTGGGACTATGGCTGGGACAGGTAGGGAATCACCTGATCCCCAGGAACACTGGGGGCACCAACAACAGGGTTCAGGCAGGCCAGCACAAAGGTGTCTAGCAACAGTGGTAGTCCTTCTCTCCGCCCAGCAGACAGCAAGTCAACATTCCAAGTAATAGAGTCCAATGGTGGTTCCTCCTGGCAGTCTGTAGAGCCAGTAGTGTATGTTCCAGTGCCACACAGTCTCTTCTCTTCTCACATGGGGTCACAGCCCCTTTTCTTATAGTCCTAGGGGCAGATTTATGATGACTGGTGCATCCCTGCAAATCAGCAGGGATGCACCAGGTAAGATGCGTCACACAAGTTTACCCTTCAGCCACCACATATGCGCTGCATTTACAATGTGGCGAATCGTGGTGCAAGGATAAACAGATGCGTGACGCATCTCCCGACGGAAGAGTGGCGTATTGCTGGAGTCATGTCGCAAGCGCGACGCAACTCCAGCAATGCTCGTGGCCTGCCCATACATAATATGGTGCGTCACGCCTTATGAGTGCTTCAAGCAGGCGCGAGGTTTTGAAGCAGCGGCGTCGGAAAAGTGACTGAGTGGAATCTTGTAGGTTTCACTCAGGCACTTTTCCGAGGCTTTACTGCACCGGAACGGCCCCCCCCCTGCGCAGGAACGCCCACATGAAACCTGACGCAGGTTTCATGTGGCGCAGGGCGTTACAACGTGACGCACTCCCTAGATGCGTCACGTTATAAATAGGGCGCAATGTGGCACATGGTTTACGCCGCCGCTGCATCACAAAAGTGACGCAATGGTGGCGCAAAAGTGGCGCAAGGGGCTCGTAAATCTGCCCCCTAGTGTATTTGTTCTGGGGGCACTTTAAAACACAATTACAAGTGCACAACACCCCCCATTCACATTGTAAGCCCTGCCCCGGACACACCACAGGGGGACGGAGCTAGCATTGTGGAAGGCAGGCACATCCCTATTAGGTGCAGGTGCTACTCCTCCCACCACTCCAAATGCAGACCAGGCAAATTCAGGTGTAGCACTGAGTCACCCAGAAAGGCAGGACACACTTCACCCCTCCAGGGACTGGCTGGAGTGAATGTACATCCCCTCTCTCCTGTCAGTCAGAACCAGACGGTCAATACACATCCTGGAGGGGCACAAAGACACATCAGCACACAGAAATGCCATCTCTAAAAGTGGCATTTCCTAAAATAGTAATAATAAATCTGCTTTCACCAATAATCAGGATTTATCATTACTATTCCAAATATACCAAACATGGTCACGCTACCCCTCTCAGATCAGAAATTACCACTGAAGCACATATCACTATGTCTACAGTAAATAGGTCGTGTCCTAACAAAATAAGAGGGTTAGAATCACATATTACAAGTTGATTGTCTTCTTCAAAGGAATCTATATTGACTGGGACTTTCTCTGACACAAGGGGCCTCATTTTTTAAAACTGTTGCATCACTGCATTAAAACAGCGATGCAACAGTTTTCACTGTGCCCTCCTTGCGACATGAAGGATGCGTCATATTTATTGTATGACCCATCATGTTGTAAGGAATGACAGATACGTCAGAATTACTGACGTATCTGTTGGCGCAAAAGTGATGCATTGCTGGTGTGTGTCTGAAAGCAGATGCAACTCTAGCAATATGTCCTTTCACATGGGGCAAGCCCCATGTAAAAGGGCCTGGAACAGCTGTAAGGCAGGCGTAAGATATAGACGCAGTAGCGTCTTAGAAGTGGTGCAGTGAAATCTAATAGATTTCACGGAGTCATTTCTACAAGGCTTTTTGTGGGGGTACGCCCAGCCTGCAAACATTATACCTAACGCAGATGTAATGTAGCACATGGCTTTCCAAAGTGATGCATCTGCTTAGAAGCATCACTTTGGTTCATTTTTCACGCCACCGGCGCGTCCCAAAAAGTGACGCAACGGCGGCGCAAAAGTGACACAGGGGCTCATAAATAAGCCCCAGGGTTTGCAGTCTGGTTATTTGCAACACCTACACCTTTGATCTGTTTTCCCAAGAGAGGTAGGGTTGGGACTTCCACTGTTCTAATAGTGGAACAGGAAGCATCATTGTCAATCAAAAGGGGCACTTGGTGGTCATTCACCTCTCCTTCCACAAATGGAACACTCTGGTCTACCTCCAAGACTGCACTTGATTCACAAAGGGATTCAGATTGTTCCGGGAATCTGGTTTACATTGAACCTTGTCTTTCCCACATTCTGAGACACTATCGGAGCTTCAGGAGCATGCATCATTGGGACTTGTGGCATGTTAGAAATCTGAGGTCTTTGCATTTCTACACTTTGCATTGGCAGAAGATTATCATTCTGCTTTGGGTTTACACCCTGCATCTGACCATCCCCAGACATTTGGCTGGGGTTGAGTCAGCAGCCTCGTTTCCCCGTGGCCCGACATTTTACAATAATGACATGGATTTGACTGTTTCAAAGTTGCCACATCTATTCCAGCATTTGGATTAATAGGAACACCACAACCTCTACCTTGCATCATCTGATCTCTGCCTGGAAATCCAGTCCCCTGCATTCCACCACCAACACCATTTCCTACATAGGGGCCATCTTGAAATCCTTTCTGTGCAAGCTTGTCCCTGTGCCGGCATAAACTTCCCTTTTAGCCTCTTCTGTTTCATCTCGTGCTCCTCACTGCAATACTGATCACAATCTGTGTTATATGTTAACTAATCTCTGGATGTAACCCAAGAACAAACTGAGACATAAAATTGCTTATATCTCCCCTTTCAGAGTTGTTGACACCACTATGTTATCTAAACACTTGCAAAAAACATTCATAGAGTTCATGCACAGACTCCTTCGCCTCCTGAGTGGTGCAGTTGATCGTATCCAAAGAAAAGGGGGGAGAGAGAGGATTGTCCTGGGTCCGTCCTCCTTAATCAAAAGTATTATATCAAAATGGAGAACCTAGTAAATATATATTTAATAACTTTCCTGTGTCAAAAACAAATATGTTTTTCTTGTCAAACCCTTACCCACCAGGGTAACCCCGTTGTGGCATGCTTCATCATCGGGTCCTTCACGATCCACTGCAGGTCGGGCGTGCTGCGACCTACAAACTACGTGTTAGCTCTTGTTGGTCTTTATATGACGATAAAGAAGGTGTTTATATGAAAAAGGAGAGGGATTGGAGAAAGGTGCCGGGTTGTGGTATAATTGTAAAAATACCTGGCTAGTAGGTATATCTATTTTATTCCCCTGCCCTCTGCCGCGCCACCCCCAATCCTTGCCAGCCGCTGCTGATAGCCACTCACAGGTACTACAAGGGAATCACAATGAAACCTATGGAGGTAAGGAATGGCACTACTAACAGAATGTCCAGCACCAAACAAATAAACCTAAATTAAATGAAAAAATTGCTGTAGCACTTTAAACATTGCAGATACCTAAAAAGTAAAAAACTAACAGCAGACGTTACAAATTGGTGGTTAGTCCAACACTCTTAGATTTTATATTAATCAATGGTATTAACCTAATGATATTCTGGAAATAATTCCAAATCAGACTGTAATCATTACAACATTAATTTAATTAATTAATAATTTTCATATAACAATTTCGTGTCTGTGAACAATAGAGTCCTGTCCAATTCAAATCAAACTCAATGTTGCGTTCTAGTTGATATTGTTGTAAAACAGCCAGCTGTTGAAGAACTACTCTGCAGGCAACAGTGCAAATAGATACACTGGTGTAATTCCATTGTGGAAAGCCTGCACACACAGGAATGGAATGAAATTCTACGATTACAAACTAAAAGACTTTGGGGCATATTCTCAAGAACGTGTGATAACCATCGCAAAAGTAACTTAACGCAACTTCCAACAGTCTATCTCGGGAAAATTAAGCTGTGTTAACGAAGCATGCGATAGTCACCAGATAAATCGTCAACTGACCGTGTTAAAATCAACGCCACGCCGCAAAAATGCGAAACCCGAACGCAATAAATCCTGCGATGAGGCCAATCGGGGTACAAAAAGCACCGAAAACCAGCGACTGGCCTGCAAATCCCACGCGTCTGGCAGGAAAATGCAACATTAAAGCAGAGTAAATAAACGGTGAGATGACAATGTGCGAGCAAAACCCCACAGCTGTGATGCAGAACAAATGACCATTGTCCAAATCATGTAGGCATTTCCCCACAAACAGCCACAATGCACATTGACATGCATTCAGTATGTAACCTGGTTCAATGCGGAAACAAACATGGTACACAGTGTGAAACCGCATCTTCCCCTCACATTGCAGAGGGACAAACAACACCCCCTGCACGTGCCATGTCCATGACCAAACAAGAATGAAAGCACAGACTAATGTGGGGGCAGTGACTCCCCCTTACATACAAGTTGCCCATGTCGTGGGACTTGAGTCACAAGGTGCATCCTTGCATCGTGGCGGCACATATCAGAGCACAAAAGAATCCCTGTTGTCACCTGTAGGCCACAAATGACAGCCAAAATGGAATGATTTGGGACACATGTGAAACGCCGAAGAGTGGTATACCGTAACAACTGTGACACACAGAACTGGCAGTTTGAATACGGGACACCATAAACAGCCTCACTGCACAGAGGTTACACAACCACCATCCATCAACATATCCATCAATTGACAGCACAACATGTCGCAATCACACTTGTCTGCGTGAAGTGCCTGTACAGATGAGTGACATGCACACAGGGAATGTGTATCGGAATGCTTTTCTTAGCACATGCAGTGCCTATGGCAGTCAATGTACTGTGTCATTGCTGCGAAGGACCCATACAATGTGACGTCAACCAGAGAAGAAATTGTCAATGATGTAGTCCCTATGGGCTATTCCTGCTGCAGTGGGGTGTGGTCCACCTGCCTCATCATCATCGACCGGTGCATCTGGCACTCGTATCCATGGGGCTTTGCTGCGTACAGATATGTTGTGCAACACACAACATGCAACAATCATCTTGCACACGGAGTCTGGGCTGTACAGGAGCTTACCACCTGTGACATCCAGGCACCTGAAACGTGACTTCAATATGCCAAATGCGTGCTCCAGGATGCCCCTGGTGCATTTGTGGGCCAAATTGTACTGCCTCTGGGCCTGTGTGTACAGGGCTCGGAGGGGTGTCATCATCCAAGCGCAGAGTGCATATCCTTGGTCACCTGTGACAGTGCAGAGAGACATGAGTCACGACTACATACTGCATGATATGTTGGCAGGCTCACTTGTTCATTGGTGTGTGATATGTGTGACTTAGTGATTCCTGTATGACATGTACTGCGTGTTGCAAATGAGCTGCATCACTGTGCACTACATACCTCACTGCTGCACCTCCCCCTGAGCACATTCACTAGTGTGCGCAGAGCGATTACATCACATACACCCCTACGGCACACCATTGACATGCCTGTCTGCACATGTCTACAAGCCTGAGTAAGACACAGTGATGATGCTGTGCAGAATGTGGCCGGCCTTGTGTGTGTAGGCCCATTGCAAGGCCAGGGCCAGACAGACTGTGCTCTTGAGGCGGAAAGCCGAGAGCTTTTTTAACTTGTTCTACAACTTATTTTTAATAAAACTTTATTGTCACTTTACCTGTGTGCACTTGCTTCTTGGCTTCTTTGATTTCCTGCGCAGCCGAGTTTCGCTGCCGCAGCCCCCACAAGCTTTTCCCGCCGCCAGCTCGGCGAGGACCGAGGCCACGCCCCCTTGTGAGGCCACGCCCCCCTGCGAAGCCACGCCCTCCACGCCACCCTTCAAAAAGCGCTGATTGCTAGCGCTCGCAGCCCAGACAGACTGTGCTCTTGAGGCGGAAAGCCGAGAGCTTTTTTAACTTGTTCTACAACTTATTTTTAAAAAAACTTTATTGTCACTTTACCTGTGTGCACTTGCTTCTTGGCTTCTTTGATTTCCTGCGCAGCCGAGTTTCGCTGCCGCAGCCCCCACAAGCTTTTCCCGCCGCCAGCTCGGCGAGGACCGAGGCCACGCCCCCTTGCGAGGCCACGCCCCCCACGCCATCCTTTCACTCCCAATAAATAATGTGCATCTCTCGGACGCGCAGCGGACGAGCGCAGCTGGCGCGCCGTCTGCGCGCCGAAGGTGCGCCTAAGGCAAGCCCGTCTGCGCCCGTCCGCGCCAGACCGAGCCATGGGGCATGGCACTCTGTTCCGCCCATCACTTATTCAGCCCAATCCCTTAGGGATCTTCAATATCCCGCATTTACGGCTCCCCCTACCACCATCCGACGTACAACTGCCCTTGGCATCTCGCGCCATAGCCAACTCTGCTTAGATGGACATCTACCCCTAGGTACGCCTAGCAGGAGCTCCACTTCAATCAGGGTACTCTACCTAAACACCCGCTCGCTAGTGAAACACTCCGAGGACATTTTTGTTCTCCTGTCTAACTCCAACCCCGACCTGCTCTTGCTTTCGGAGACCTGGCTAACCTCCGAGGCTCTCCCTGATATCCTGGCAGCCCTCCCCCCTGATTACTACATTCTCCATACCGACCGCCCTGACGACCGGCCAGGGGGAGGGGTGGCAGCCATTATATCTAAACGTCTTACCTCTATCTCCTCTAATTCCCTTGTCTTACCGGGGGTTGAGAATTTACTTTTTAGTGTACAAACCGACACTGGCACCCTCACCTTTCTCCTATTATACCGACCTCCCCACTCTATGCCCTCCTTCCCCTTCATCCTGAGTGAACAACTATCCGCGTTATTAACAGTGCACTCTGACTTCGCCATTTTCGGTGACCTAAATTATTGGTTCAACAACCCCAATGCTGGCCCTCACGCCACTGAGCTCTTTGAGACTCTTGCGAACCTGAACCTCACTCAGCATGTCTCTCATCCTACCCATATCAAGGGCCATATTTTAGACCAGATTTGGTCCTGTAATCTGGCCCTGTCTTCACCAGCTATTCTCCCCTGTACCTGGTCTGACCACCACTTGGTGGATACTACCATCACAGTCACCGGCCAGACTTTCACTCCCCTAATGGCCGGGGGACAGTCACGAAAATGGAACACCTATGATGCTCAGGGCTTTCTTTCCGCCCTTATCGAAACTTGTCCCGATCCTCACCCTTCCAGCGACATCGATCATCTGGAACAGGAAATAGGTTCCTGGCTGGAGTCCGCTAGCGACCAGTTCGCCCCCCTGGTCACTTTCCCTTGTACCAGGCATCGGTACTCTCACAGGTGGTTCTCCGACGACCTTAAGACTCTGAAATTAAAAACTCGCCAGTCAGAACGCACTTGGAGGCGCGACTATTCTGACTCAGCCAGACAGGCCTACCTGGCCACACGTAATAACTATAAATCTGCTATTAGGTCAGCAAAAATGGAACACTTCTCCAATAGGATTGCTTCAGCTACAAATAAATCCAAGGAAGTGTTCAGAGTTCTAAACAAGCTAACCACTGATGAAAGATCTCTTCCAGCTCAGACCCCTACTCAGGCCACCTGTGATACTTTGAACTTCTTTTTTTTGGAAAAAGTCATCAAAATAAAAAAATCTATCCCTCCCCCCACCCAGCTTCCTCCTCTGGACCCTTCCCTCAATAACACCTTGACCTTCACTTCCTTTCCTGTCTTAGACACGACCTCCTTAGCGGAACTTGCCACCCGTGTGAAATCGGGCTCCCCTAATGATTGCTGCCCTCCCTATGTTCTGCGTAGCATCTGCCTTAATCTGCCAGATATCATCTTACACTTACTCAATAGATCACTCACCAGTGGCAGTGTCCCCACCTCATTTAAGGAGGCCATCTTAGTGCCCCTTCTTAAGAAGCCGGGTGCTGACCCTGCCGAGCCATCGAACTATCGTCCCATCTCCCTCCTTCCCTATTTCTCTAAAATCTTGGAGGCCCATGTCACCCGCTGCCTATCAAACTTTGTTGAATCTTCCCAGTACCTCAAGCCTAACCAGGCGGGCTTCCGACCTGCCCACTCGACCGAGGCGGTCATTTTGGCAGTTCTTGATACTCTCAGGAGCAACGCTGACGTCGGGAATCCTCAAGCCCTCGTCCTTCTGGATCTGTCCGCCGCGTTCGACACGGTGGACCATAACATCCTTCTCCACCGTGTCGGGCAGGCTGGCATCCGAGGCCCTGCTCTCGAATGGGTCAGATCCTTCCTTACTGGAAGAACACAGGCAGTTCGCCTGGGCCCTTATACGGCCAAAAAATCTTCTACGCCCTGTGGAGTCCCCCAGGGCTCCTCCCTCTCTCCGCTTCTATTTAATTTGTATCTCCGGCCACTGATTCAATCCCTCCTCAAATGGGACATCACAATCTTCAATTATGCTGATGATTTGCAGCTCGTTTTCTCACTTAATTCCCCACTAGCTATCAACACGTTCCACGCAGTAATGATCCACATACAACTCTGGATGGACCAGAATCAATTAAAATTGAACCCAGGAAAAACTGAGCTCCTCCTCCCCGGCCTAAGCCATACCCATTGGGGCCCTCAGTTCTGGCCGCCGGAGCTTGGTTCCCCTCCTACCCCAGCTAAAACAATAAAAAGTCTGGGTGTAATTATCGACGTTGAACTTTCCCTCAAAGCCCAAGTTGGAGCGGTAATTTCATCATGCATGTTCCAACTTCGGAGGATTCGTAAAGTCCGTCACCTTCTCCCCTCTGCGGCACTCACTCAATCTGTCACCTCACTTGTACTCTCTCGTCTTGATTTTTCCAACTCTATTTACCACGGTCTCCCACTCTATCTGCTTAACCGCCTTCAGGTCGTACAAAATCAGGCAGCCCGCTTGATCCACGGATTACCTAGATGGCAATCCGCTAAACCCCTGCTTCACAGCCTCCATTGGCTCCCAATGAATCAAAGGGTCGCCTTTAAGGTGGCATGTCTTACCTTTAAATGTCTTCACTGCCCCAGTCCAGGGTTTCTCAACTCCCTCATCCGACCCTACCGCCCCACACGCAATCTTCGTTCTGCCTGCAATGACTTACTAATTATCCCTAAAAACAAAACCAAGAAATTTGGTGGCCGCCGCTTCTCTCATTTGGCCCCCACTCTTTGGAACTCCCTCCCTCTGTCTATCAAATCTTCCCTCTCTCTTCTTTCATTCAGAAAACTCTTAAAGACCCATCTCTTCCCACCCTTATGTTAGGTTGCTCTGTATTCCGTTTTCTCCTTCCCGGTCTAGCAGCGCCAGGAAGCTTCGGCGTTAGTGCGCTTTACAAATGGCACCTAACATAACATAACATAACAGGGCTGACACAGATGTAGAGCTCCTGCCTGGCTGAACTCGAAATGCAGTTGAGGGTACACTTTGGCTCATGCTGTGCTAATAGTGACACACACAACAGTTGGCATGTGTGATCCCTGATCCCGAGCAGGCATGCCCTCCCCCATGTACCTCTCGGCCGACCACGCACACTGGGGACATGCCACATAGCAACATTGTCGATTGCATGACGGGTGGTGCAGACACTACAACAGAGACACACGCATCATCCACATCCTTTGCAAGGCCCACACTGAACCACACCCAGATCCACGTGTGGAGGAGACACACCCCTACGCAGTACTGTCGTACGCCTGTCCACCCCGCTTACGCTCACATGAAGATACGACACGGTTACATGTCCCAGGTCTACACAACTGCCTGTGGTGACATGGTTGTGCACGCCCGTACACAGTACAATGTAATGTGGAATGGCCCTGGTCCTACATGCATATATGTTGACCACACGGACAGACTGAGTGAGTTTTTGGGACTGTCTATGGGCATGTGTGCCTGGCCCCGTTTATTGCCAGGGTCACATCTCCAGTGACGCCTGTGCTGGATGGGTTTTGGGTAGTGTAAGCCACCACTCAGGAGTTGGTTGGTGGTGGCAAAAACCACAACAGTGAGCAGACAATCAGCAGTACAAGGTACGGCCATCATGGGTCCCTGACTTGAGCAGCACAGAGTTTGTGGCCCCGGATGCACAGCGGCCAGCACAGGCACACCGCCACGAGACGGTGACTTGCGGTGCACTGAGGTAGGGCCACACGAACTGAGCTTGTACTCGTCGATGTCCAAGGGGAATGTTGTGGAGGGTTGCGGGGGACAGTGGAAGGTGTCCCTCCAGGGCATGATGCAGAGGGCAGAAGCAAGCAGGAACAGGCAAATTGCAGAGTTGAATGCTACAGACTCCACTTTTCCACCTTGTCAGTATCAGCTACATGTAGAGGAAGACAACCTCCAGCCTATGGGCCCAGACGCCACAGACGTACAGACAGCTATCAACCATGAATTTCAGGGCACACACTCAGGGGCAACAAAGCTGGAAGGGGATGCAGTATGCGATGAGGCCTGTACAATGACATGAACTCTGCCATGTTGAGGGCAAGACTCAGTTCCAAATGTGTGACCTACTAGTCTGCTGTGTATGCCGGTAGAGTACATCAAGGAGAAAGGAGTAATGCGGGCCTGTGTCGCGGAGGCCGCGATGGTCTGAGGAGGCTGCCAAGGTCGCGGGCCTCAGGCTTGGAGCTCGCACCGGCACGTGGTGGGCCCTCTTCGACACACGGTGGTGTCGGCAGCTGGGCATTGAGGGCTGGGTGCACAGGGGCGGGCAAGACTGGTTCGGGAACCAGCTGCCTGGGGTGCATCAGGCCCACAGGATCGTAGGCAACACCTCTCACAGCTATGACGTTGGCTTCGTGGCGGGGCGAGAGGCGTCACCCTGGCAGAGACGTTGGGCATTCCGGAAGAGACCCACGCCCAGAGCTACGTGCTTTTTATTCACACCCCTACACTGGCCTGGCGTACACCGGGCCAGCCCACTTCGCTCATGCTTACAGGGGGAACGTACCAAGCTACATTTCTGCAATCTTCTCCACTGGCTGGGGTGACATGGTTGTGTCCACTGTGCACTACACTCCATACACCAGCGTTGTGTGTCAACATGGATATGTATGTGGTCTGCATACTGCAGTCTGGCCAGCACATCCACACCACACTTGGCATTGTGTACATGCTTATTAATGGGTCACTTGCCTCCTTCGCACATGCCTGGTTCCCACCTCTCCCCACAATCTGCTATTGTGTGGCTGAGGTTCCATGACGTTGATGGCTTGTGTACATGGCTAGCCAAGGTTACCACAGTAAGTTGTGCTGTCGTGTCTGGTAGGTGGGCATGTTGTTTGGCATGTTGTATGTGAGTTTGTAACTGGTGCATTCCCAGAGTTGTGAGTTTCATGATTGTGAAGTTGAGGTGTGTGGTGTGTTCATTTGGTACTTACCAACGAGCAGACCATTTCCGTAGGTGCCATCCTGGAAGCGCCGGTTGATGATGGACTGTCAGAAGATGTGGGAATTATGCACACTGCTTGGGTAGTTGGCGACGACATTGGTGAAGAGTCTCCGTTGGTCCACTATTGCCTGCACATTGATGGAATGCGTGTGCTTTCTGTTGCGGTAATTGTTTGCAGTGTCGGCAGGGGGCACAAGTAGGACATGTGTGCAGTCAATTGCCCCCAACACGTGCGGGAATGCAGCTATGGCGTAGAAGCTGTGCTTGGTCTCCAGCTGTTTCTGCGCAGAGTGGGGGAAGTATAGGTACTGGGGTACCAAGCTGATGATGGCATCCAGGACAGGTTTGAGGAACTTTGATAGGGCTGGCTGTCAGACCCCTCCGACTCTGGCGGTTGTTGGTTGGAAGGTACCAGAGGCCAACAGGTGCAGCACAGCCAGCAGCTTTGTCTGAGGTGGGATGTTGGTTATCCGCTGTGTTGGTACCGTCAGCCTGTGGGTAATGATGTTCAGGATGCGGAGGATGGTTGTCCTTTTGAGCCTGTAGTGGGCAATTACATACTCTGGTGTCATGTCTGTGGGGCTAATGCGTTTTCTGAAGGTCCGCGGTCTGTGTCTGCGCTGCCTCTGTTGTGGTCTAGGGGGGTGGCACGGTGGGGGTCCGGGGGGTGGTGGCTGGCCTGGGGGCTGTGGGTGTTGTGGGCCTGTTAGGGCTCCGAGCTGCATGATCAGTAGCTCCATGGCATCTGTTGTTCTTCAGGTGTGACTGTGGGCTGGGCTCCCTTTACTGGTGCTGGCTGCCATCCGACTTTACACCAACCCTGGGCGTAGTGGGCGCAGTGAGGCTACGTGAAGCAATACGGAGTGGGGGCAAATCTACGCCCACCCGCACACTTCGCGTAGCCCCACTACGCACCGCCCGCCTCCCTCCCGCCCTCATTTTACAATTACTAGAAACATTATATAAATAAAAATTACTTACCTGAGCTGCCGCGTCCCGGGGCACCATCTTGCTGCTTCCTGGATATCTTCTTCCTCACGAATGCCAATGCGCGGGCGCCCGCGCATGCGCATTCATGAGGAAGAAGCTATCCAGGAAGCAGCAAGATGGAGCCCCGGAACGCGGCAGCTCAGGTAAGTAATTTTTCTTTATCTAATGTTTCTAATAATTGTAAAATGAGGGCGGGAGGGAGGCGGGTGGCGGGCAACTCTGCTCCGCCGTGGGGTGTGTGTAGTCTGCCCCTGCTACACCTCCTTTGCGCAGCGCGAAGTGGGCAATACTACGCACACTCTGTGGGCGGAGCGGAGCACTGCGCCCTCCCTTACTTTTCACCAGGTCAGAGCAGGTGTTAATTTCCTGCTGCTAACGCGCCTTATCGCATGTTTTGTGGTTGTATCGCCGATCTGGCTGGTCGTTGAGAATGTTGAGGTATGGTGTTGTCACGGCTTTTTGCTCGGGAACGCCTACTCTGCATTTCATTAGCGATAGTTGCGGGGGTCATCTGTAGCAATGTTTTTTGCGGCTTCTATCGCAAGTAAACTGGTGCTGTGGGCTGTTAGCACTAGCTCGTGAATGGGACGATAAATTTCTCGCGACTTTGGCTGCGATAAAGTGCTGTTACCTCGGCAATAGCTCCTTGAGAATATGCCCCTTTATTGTTACCTGAGGGACTGTCCTCTAATCTGATGGCATTTGACTATTTTATTTTATTTAATGTGTATGTTTTTTGTTAACTCTGTGATTAGGAATTGTATTTCTATATGACATACTAAGTGATCGTAATCTTACCTGACGGCCCGTTCTCTATTTTAGTGGCATTTTACAATTTTTACCGAGGATGTGTTTTGTAATTAAATTTCACTCTATGATTCCTAAGACCTGCCCTTACATATACACCCACATCCCTTTGTCTTTTTTTCTATGAAATCTTGTTTCGTTGGTAGTTTTTCTTCTTTTCTGTATCCCCCAATTTAATTCCAAATAGCTAATTAGTATTTCTCTCTGTGATATACTTTTCTCGCCTCCTTTTTTTTTTCCAAATTACTACCATTTGAATCTTCACCTTTGTTTTTCTAACAGTATGTTCCTCACAGTTGATCAAATAATGACTCAACGTCATATTTAATTCTGTTTTGGCGCTGCCGAGCTCAAAATTGCTCTGGGGTCAACAGCGACTGATACATTTGCCACTCTCCGCTTACCCTAGTCCTGGCTGCCCAGTGATTGGGCCAGCTACTGCGTATCGATTTGCTTCATCCATATCTTGTTCTATAATTCCGTTTTCCAGTTCCAAAAGGTTATTCATTTACTCCTGCTTGATTTTTTCAGTACAAACCTGCCTTATTGCCGTAATTACATCTACATATTTTCAATCATTTAACTGTCATGAGTATCCACTCCAGGAACCTGGTTGATTTAATTTATATTTCATCTGTGATTTTTTTTTTCCAGTAATTGATGCTACTTTGACACGCTTCTTAATCCAGTGTTCCAATCTGCATTCAATGTCAGTACCCATGTCATGAATTGTGCTCTCTTCGATGAGTTATAATTGTATAACATCTGACATCCTGTCTTTACTACCAGTTGTACCTGGTGATCACACAGCACCCTCTACCCACAGCAAGCTTTCTCTGTGATTGCTTTAACATGATTACCTATTTGTTCACACACCATTCGTGACCAATGTTTCTGTATCTATTTGCTTTACAGATAACATTGTGCTCTCATTTTGTCTAGTCTTGAGGATGTCTTATAACTGCATCCACAAGATCAAAATTATGTTAACAATCAGATTAGACATATCCACTGTGTTAATTACTATACTGTGAATTGTCATATTTTGCTGTTACCTTCTATTTTGGTTTCTAGGTCGATTGTTCTTGTATATTAACAATGTTCCACTTGTTTTCACCTATTTGCTGTGTGATCTCATACAAGCACGGGGGGACAAAGCTAACGCTGCGAGGGTCGAGGCCGACTCACCGCCACCACCTGGGAGAACATTTGCTACTGGGGCCCGATGCTGTGTGTTCCCTCCGCTGCCGTAGCTTTTTGAACTGCACGGCCGCTGTTGGGGGGAACTACAGCTCCCAGACAGCTTAGCGAAACCTGCCAGCACCGCCCACTTCCTGCTCACTGCGCGCCCGGAGGCGCTTATACAGCGGCTGCTCCCTCCGCGTCCCGGACGCGCACGGGCGACGCCGGGCGAAGCCCGGGCAAAGGGCGGGCCGTCTGTGGCCGTCCGGGGACGACAGGGGTCGGGACGGGCCACCTCCCTAAAAATCAACTATGGGTAAGCGGAAACACCTTTGTAATGGGGGCCAAGGGAACAAGAAGGCAAAGATACCACGAAAGGCAGATACTATATTATCATATCTGACATCTGCTGTGGGAGTGATTACAAAGGAAATCGCAAACGCAGAGAAAGAACTTGGAATAACTTTGATAGAAACCGAGGAGGCTGGCCACTACCAGGAGGGGGTCACACAAGAGTCTGTAGTCGCTCAACTCGTTACACAATCTGAACCCCACCCGGATCCAAGCAATGTATTGCTGGATATAGCAGGCTCAACCGAAGGCAGTCAGCCTTCCCCATCATCTCATGAGAATATACAGACCCCACCACCCGAACTGGCCAAGGGGGATAAGCAAACGAAGAAGTGCAATAAAAAGACTAAGCACATTGATAAAACACCGGAGGCTATGGAAGATGAACTGGTTAATAGACTTAGTAACAAAATTGAAGGGCTCATTAACCTGCATCTCGAGCCGGCACTGACTAGAATTGCCAAGGACATTGTTGATGTTTTAAACACGTGTGTAGCGGGCCTGTTAAAGAGATGCAATGCCCTAGACACCTTCGTCCAAGAATACCGTGAGCTCTTAAACAGAACACCATCTCCACCGACCCTAGACTCAGGGAATCAATTGCAAGGTGTGAATAAAAATAATGCCACTCTAAGGCAACAACATCAGATTGCACATGTACCTGTAGTAAACAGTGTGGTAGTCGGGCCGGTTCGTGAGGGGGTTAATAGGTCTTACCTCTCTAGTGGTAGTATAGCAGAAAATTTGCGGAGTTCCACCCTGGCATGCTCACAACATTTTACTAAAGACCCAGTTGAGCTGCCATGCCACTTTAATGTACACCTACCGCCACAAGCTGCTCCCTTAGTGGCTGTGTTAACAGGGGTCCCCCCACTGAAAAATAATGGGAGTGAAAGTACCCAAGACTTAATGGAGAGAACCAAAACCTGGTGTAAAAACTACTGTAGCGGGGACATGGACATAGTCACCAACATAAATATGGTCAGAAGAGTAGGATGGGTTGGTCCCAGAAGAAAAACGCGTGAGGGGGATTGTGTGGTGATTAATTTTAAATCTTGTCACATGGCACAACGCCTCTTTTGGGACGGTTCTGATTTGTTAAACTCGGGCATTAGGCCCCTTCCCCTGGGCTACTTTTATCCACCCCCTCAAAATAGGGTATGGTACCCCTCTGCCCTAGTGGTACGACCACCGGACAGAGCACCAGTATCCCTAATACATGCACATAGAGGCTCTCAGCCCACGATAGAGGGCGGGAACCCACTCAGGGATGTAAGCACAAACATGGAGATCTCTAATATCCTGGGGTGTACACTGGCCAATCGCTTCTCTGCGCTCTCAGGAATGGACGGGAACGATTGACTAAGTAACCCTCAGGATCAGGCACCTGTAGAAGGGACCCCAGCCTCATCCTGCAGAATTATGAGCTGGAATGTAGCCGGTATAAGGGCCAAAACGGGTGATATAATATGGAAGGGGTTTTTAAAAACATTTGACATAATATCCCTTCAAGAGACATGGGATGCTCAAAACTGCTTTTCTCTGGATGGTTATTGTCATTTCTATATTCCAGCTAGACAAAGCGCTGCAGGGAGAGCGAAGGGAGGGCTGATTAGTTTGTTCTCCTTAGAGATAAAGGGCTCTCTCATGCAGCTTGAAGCAGGATGCCATAACTGTCTAGTAGTGGACCTTTCAGTGTCCGACACAAGTAAAGTATTATTTATAAATTTTTATAACTCTATGGAATCAGACAACAATCTAGATTTGCTAGAACAGTTTCTCTTAACTTATAGTCTGAGGTCAAATTCTTTTGATATTCTTCTGATGGGGGACCTAAATATTCGTCCCTGTGACAATCTGTGTGGGGGTAAGGCCTATGAGGGCCCACCATTCTCTGCACCATCTCATTTTGAACATTCGAAACAGGGGGAGGAACTGGAACTTTTTTTGGCAAACTGGAACCTCTATGAGTCGGGTTGTGGGGAGGCTGAAAATAGGATCCCGACATTTAAGGGGAAAGACAAAGGTACAATCATTGATTATGTATTTTTAACCTCATTTATGCTATCTCAAGTTTTAAGATAGTTAACAGAAGTTTCTACTTTTAGCGCCCACAACCCGGTGATATCAAACTGATTCCGGGGGACCCATTATTCTTTAGGCCCACATCACAAAAGGTGGTGAGAGAGGTCTCCCTAACGGATCAGGGGAGAAAATTGAAATGGGCAAAAGTGGTCCCAGAGATCTTTTTATCGGAGATTTTATCCACAGTAGAGGTAGAGATAATACCTGTTTAGATGCTGAGGCTCAAGGCCCTGACATTATTAATGCTTTTAAAAGTGTCTGTGTACAAGTAAATCAAAGTCTACTTATTAAAGGGAAACAGAAATCCCAGACCGGTAAAAGATGGTTTAACAAAAGATGTTCACAGTCCCATGCTGCTCTTCTGAAGGCCGTGAAGGCCATTCCCAGGGATAGGGGGCTTATAGCCACTCGTAGACGAGCTTACAAACAAGCACTAACTGAAAGAAAACGGGAACTGTGGGATGAAGCTTGGATAAAACTCTTGTCTACTGAAGTACTGAAAGACAGTGGGAAATTCTGGGCAACTGTAAATCAGCCACTGTTTACAAACGATGATAATTCCCCTTTGGACTGTAACATGAGGTCTGGATAGCCCACTTTGAAAAGATATACTGCCTCCCTGCAAAGGGCCAATGTGCTTTACCCAATTTGCCCAAAAACGTCCTGCCCCCTTTGACATTTGAGGTTTCTGAAGTTGAAGGGGCTATAGGGGAAATGTCAAAAAACAAGGCTCCCGGACCCGATGGGGTACCCGTGGATCTGTTCAGAGCTGCCCCAAATATCTGGTCAAAGATCTTAACTAATGTTTTCAACACGATCGGGCCAAATAGTCTTCCAGCATCATGGGCTACATCAATCATTATCCCGGTGTTCAAAAAAGGTGCTAGGCAGGATCCTTCTTGTTATAGACCTATTTCTTTAATTGATTCTTCAGTAAAAATATTAGGTAGAGTGGTCCTGCATAGACTGAGTGAGTGGTTGGATGAGAGAGGGGTATTGTCTAACGCCCAATATGGTTTTAGATCAAAACGGAGTACCATTGACCAGTGTCTAAACCTGCATCTTTTAATTAGTAAGTATACGGTGGCCAAGGAGGGGTCATTATACATGGGGTTTATGGACCTCTCCTCTGCTTTTGACCTCGTAAATAGGTCAAAGCTTTCGAATATACTTTTAGATACGGGAATTGATGCACCTCTCGTACACTTTTTAGCAGACTTGCACTCGGACCTTTCGGCTAAAATCAGAGTCAATACTGAGGGGCGAAGCACCAGACACTTTAGGTCAAAAAGGGGGGTCAGACAGGGGTGTATTCTGGCGCCCCTGCTGTTCACACTATATATAAATGCCCTTGAGTCACAATTGGGGGAGGTTTCCTTGGACACGCCACGTATAGGGGAACTGGTTATACCGGTCCTCCTCTACGCGGATGATGCCGTCCTCCTGGCACGCACTGGGGTAGGCCTACAAAAGCTGTTGGATGCCTTTGGAAATTTCATGAAGAACCTGGACTTAAAAATAAATCCAAAAAAATCCGAGGTTCTGATCGCAGGGAGGGTAAAGTTGAAAACCAAAGTTAAGACTTTTTTCTGTAGTGGGGAAGTGGTCTGTAGGGTACCCACATTCCCTTATCTGGGGGTCGTCTTTGACGAAAAAAGGAACTTGGCGCCCACAAAACAACAGTCGTAGTGTGGCGTTTGCAAGGACCATCTCAGGACTTATGGGGTTCACTAAAAAGTCGGGGGCTAGACCAGTAGAAGCTCTTCTAAAGGTATACAAAGCCAAATGCCTGGCCGTTGCAATGTATGGTTGTCAAATATGGGGTTACACCAACCATGACAAAATTCAGTTAATAGAGAACAAATTTATGAGAGGAGTCCTCTCTGTTCCCCAGTCCACCCCCACCTTTTCCACTCATACTGAAGTAGGGGTTGGATTTGTTTCTGATCAAATCAAAATGGCTCCTTTGATATATTGGCTAAAGATCTGGTTGAATGAAGAAATCTCCCTAAACCATACTATATTGAAAAATTGCTTAACATTGGATAATGCTAACAAAATTCCATGGCTGGCTTATATAAAATCTGGTTTCCAAAAAATAGGGCGCGTGGTCCTTTTCTCCTCACCAGAAACTATAACAAAAAAGGACATTGCACTGACAAGAAATGCCCTACTGGTCATGTTATCATTAGAGCGAGAGGAGACTGAACTGATGAAACCAGTAGCAAGAGCTAACTATGCCCTGGTTAGCTGCCCAGGCCCTGAGCCATATCTGACTATAGTGAACATCCCATATCATCGGTACCTTTTAATTAGATTTCGGCTTAACCTGATACAATTTTCTTTGGTTTTTTTTCGAACATGGTGTACTCCGGAATGTGCTGACCCCTGTAATTGTGACAACTTTTCAACACAGGATACCCTTCACTTCTTTATGTTTTGTGACCGTTATAATGATTGTAGAAGGAAGTTTTTGTTCCCAATTTTGAGGGAGGCGGGATTCACACAGGTTAGGCCAACACTTGTGTATTTACAGCAACTTAATACACCACGAATAATGTTTCATGTTGCTAGCTTCCTGGTTGCTGCTATCCGTATCAGGAAAAAGACAAATACCTCACTGCCGGCCCTAAGTGGCCCTGAATAGCATATCTTTTTTTTTTTTTTTTGTATGTGTTATAATGGGTCAAATAGCTCACAATAAGTATAGTATGAACTTTTTATATATCAAGATTTTTAACTATGTAATTAACTGTTTTTGCTCATGATTGTACAAATGTCTTTTATGATATTAAGTTATCGAATAAAGTAATTTGACTGACTGACATACGAGCAATGGACAATGTTATGCTGGAATTAATAAATATCTTTATTGCACAAGAGGACTACTAAGTTATACTACATTGATTGATACCTGGGCTACTGCTGTGACCACTGAATATTTATTTTTCTCTTGTCTTTTATGAATCTTTTTCATTATTATGTTATCCAGCCTGTGTCACACTCCAAGGAGTTCAAGTAGCACCACTCGTCGCAAATCCGGTAGCACCAATCCCTGCATCTTTCGGCAAAGAAGATGTCCCTACGTTGGGAGTGTATTAAGGATACCCCACTGTAGTGTTACATTGTCCTCTCGGTCCACAGCGCAGTTGGCACAGCCACACCCACATCAGTTCATTTTTCAGAACCAACTTGAGAAAAAAAATCTTCACTTTTGTTAATAGTCTAAAGGGAATTATTTCCTTTGATATTCTCCACGGCTCTTTCTTGTAGAAGATTGGTGGCTTTGGTCAGACCCCTTATATTTATCAGCCCAAGATTGCGTTTAATTGATTTCAGGCTATACTTTGTAAGCAGTTCAAGATGGCTTCTGAACATTTCCTCTGACATCACTTCCTACTTCTACAATATATAAAGAGTAATGCCTTCAAAGTGTATGCTTCTATTCCATTGTCCACTAGCTGTTTGTCCTTGATTTTGCCCTATTTTCTGCACCAAGGTCTCTGTTGGAGTCTTATAATCCAATTTGCTTTGCTGGCTCTTTTCTCTGCCCATACTTTGGGAAAGTGTCATGCCTTGAGTCTTCTCAATTGAATACCTTCATCATCTATCAAGAGTGGCAAGACTTTCAAGGAGATTTTTTTCTACCTTGTGGCTTTTTCCTCCAAATATAAATAAGCCCGGGCGGTGAACTCCGCTTCGTTCGCGGAGTTTGCAGAGTTTTCTGCACTCCGCGGAGCACACGTCAAGTTGACAAGTGCAGAAAATCCAATTCCCACCGAGATGTTTCCTCACTCGCACTCCCCAACATAAAGTTGGCGAGTGTGAGACAGAAAAATCCACCTCCTTGCGAGATTTCTCAATGCGGGCGGTCGGATTTCTAAATGTGGGTGGTCACGACCGCTCGCGTTAAGAAACCTTCTGTTTGCGTTGAGAACGTTGCCGCTCGAGTAGAAAATCTACTCGAGCGGCAGAAAAGAAGCAGCGTCCTCTTGCAATGCGCATGGTGCCATTCATGTTGATTTTCCAGCACAGGAAAAACACCCGGCGGCGGAAATCAACGCGATCAGGTATCACCAAGCGCAGTCCGCCACTTTTGGTACTCCGCGTATCACTGCAGCGTTTTTTTGGTCACTTCAAGGAGTTTCATGTAGCGGAACTCCACAAACTCCACCCAGGCTTCTATTAAACCAAGTCTAACAGGCTCTGGTCAACCTCGACTGTGCATGGATGCACTGTAGCTACTGGAAAATGTCCCTAATCCCTCAGAGAATTAAACAGAAAGGAGTGAGTACTCAATCCAGCTCTTGGCAGACACACACACACACACACACAAGTATGGCACAATTCTAGCTAATGTCTTGCCACACAAGATCTGGTAGTGCTGGGAGAAGAGGGCAGAGATCAGGGCTAGGTTTTATTTAAGCACTTTCAGTAGTAATATTTGCCAAATGTTTATTTTTTTCTGCAAGCGATGATTGTTTACTTATTCCTTTCAACTCAACATACCATCAGGGCTATATCTGCCCATGCTATGTAGAACTATGTCTGGCAGACCTATGCCTAAAATATGTATATATTCACTAAAAAAACTATAGGTTTCAGGGAAGTTATAGTTACAAATTATCATTTTAAAAACCTTTGAAATTCACTGAAAAAAACCATAGGTTTTCTGGGACGTTATAGTTACAAATTAGCATTTAAAAAACCTTTGAAATTCACTGAAAAAAACATAGGTTTCAGGCGCGTTATAGTTAGTTGCACATTTCACTCGTACAAAACCATAGAAATTCAGCCGTTATAGTTAGTTGAGCTAACTATAACTCACGCACCCGCAATGCAATGCTGATGATGTCACATATTACATCATTCATGACATGGTCAGTGACATCACTGATGACATCATCCAGTGACTGTGTGTTTCTGTAAAGTTTAAATATGTTTTATAAATATATTGGCCAAGATATATTGAAGAATGAGTGGGTGTATAATTGTGCGGATGGAGGATTTAGTAGGTGCGTGACAGACAGTATAAGTGAGTGATTAAATGTGTCTTACAGAATTCATGGGTTAGTGACTAAACTGTGTGAATGTCTGTTTCAGTCTGTCTATTGCTGTGTAAGCTGCTGCATTGGACGATGAGTAGCTACATGAGTGTCTGTATGGGTTATTGATTGGTTGCCTGAGTATTTGTATGGGTGCCTGAGTGTGTGGGTGGGAAGTGTGTGACTTTGTGCATAGATGTGTGAGTTCTTTATTCACTGGGTGTATGGGTTCAAGACTGCATGTGGAAACAGCTGTATGGGTGGGTGAGTGTGTATATGGGAGTGTTGGTGAGTGAATGGATATCTCAGTGCTACATGTCCAAGCAATATGTAAAACGCAGTGCATGAGAGAGTTGGAGTATATAAATGACTATACGTGAGAGTCAGTGATTGTGAGAGTGCTGTATGGATGAGTGTGTACTTGTATCAGTGATTGTATAAGAGAGTAAGTATATGTTAGTATCACTATGAATAAGTGAGGTTGTGTGTGTATAACTGTATAGCTGAGTAAATAGAAGTGTGATTGATTCTTTGCATGACTGCCTAGATGTGTGAGTAACTCTGGATGAGTGGCGGTGTGTGAGTGTTTGTATAGGTGTATGAGTGCCTATAATAGTGTTGTATTGATGAGTCACCGCATGTATGAGTGACTGCATCAGTGAGTGAGTGGATGTGTGTGTGTAGACCTAGGAATCAGTGCGTGCGTAGATAGTAACTGGTATTCGTGTCTCTATTGTTTTGAAAATGGTAGTCTGTATTTTAGAGTGGGTGTATAAAGGTTTTATGAAGGTATGAGGAGGTGCATTAGATTTTCATGTGGATGATGTCATTTGAGATGTCATCAGTGATGTCACTGACCATGTCATGAAGGTTGTAATATGTGACGTCATCGGCAGTGCATTGCAGGGGCGTGAGTTATAGTTAGCTCAAATAACTATAACGGCTGAATTTCTATGGTTTATGAGGAGTGAAATGTGCAACTAACTATAACGTCCCTGAAACCTATAGTTTTTTTTAGTGAATTTCAAAGGTTTTTTAAATGCTAATTTCTAATTATAATGTTCATTAAACCTATGTTTTTTTCAGTGATTTTAAATTATCATTTCATTCTCAACCTGGTGAAAACAGCTGATATCGCCAGTTTTCCAGCAATAGCTTCCGCAAAAGAAAAATCGCCACAAATGAGAGCAATAACTAACGCTAATAATAATAATAAAACAGGCAATAAGTTGCATTAGCGGTAGGAATGTAACATCTGCCTTTTACTGGTGTAAAGTAGGATGACTACCTACAGTGTGAAAGGGAGCCCAGCCCAGAATCATATCTGAAGACCAACTCATGTCATAGATCTACTGATCATGCACCTCCCACACCCAAGAAAGCCCACTGTGACCACCCTCAGGACCTCCCCCAAACCACCCCCCTACTACCACTGTGGCAGCGCACAACAGGACAGCGAACCTTCCAAAAACGGCATGGCCCCTCAGCCACACAACAGCTGAATGTTGCGAGATGTGGCAACCAAACATGTGTGAAGGACGCAAGTCACCCACCAATAATAATGCACACAGTACCAAGTGTAGTGGTGATGTGCTGGACATACCTCACTATGCAGAGCACAAACCTCTCCATGTGTACATATACTGCTGGTGCTTGTAGTGTTGTGGACAGTGGACGTAACCATGTTACCTCAGGCAGTGGGGAAGATCTCGGTCATGTTCCTGTGTTGTCATCCCCTGTAAGCGGAAGTGCAGTGGTCTGGTCCAACGTACGCCACTCCAGCATAGAAGTGTGAATAAATAGGCCGGGGCTCTGGGCGTGGTTCACTTGTGTGAAGGCCAACACATCTGCCAGAGCGGCGGCTCTCACTCTGCCACGTGGCTGCTGCCATGACCGCGGGCGTCCTCGACACAGGCCCCCTGCGAACACAGCGGCACAGCACCGCAGAGTTATGTCTGTACACACTACTGCCTTTGGATTCAGATGGAGTCGCAATTGCAGATGACGCAGTCCAGTAGGCAAGACACATTGTTCCCAGTGCGGCCGGCCCGGACCACGCATCATCGCAGGCTGCGTACACACTGAGCCCCAGAGGTACCACTAACTCAGTGCACCACAAGTCAATGCCACATGGCCTTATTAAGGCAGAAATCATTAGACACAAGACATTGCTACCAGTGCGGCCCGCCCGGACCATGCATCATCGCAGGGTGCGCTCACTATGAGTGCTACAGGTGCAACTAATTCAGTGCACCACAAGTCACTGCCACGTGGCCTTACTGAGCCAGAATTTATTAGACAAAAGACAGTGCTACCAGTGTGGCCCTCCCGGACCACGTATCATCACAGGGTGCGCACACGCTGAGTGCTTCAGGTGCCACTAACTCACTGCACCATAAGTCATCACCACGTGGACTTATTAAGTCAGAATTCAGTAGGAAAAAGAAATTTCTTCCAGTGCAGCCCGCCCGGACCACGCATCATCGCAGGGTGCGCACACGCTGAGTGCTCCAGGTGCCACTAACTCACTGTACCATAAGTCATCGACACGTGGCCTTATTAAAGCAGAATTCATTAGACAAAAGACAATGCTCCCAGTGCGGCCTCCCGGACCACGCATCATCGCAGGGTGCGCACACGCTGAGTGCTCCAGGTGCCACTAACTCACTGTACCATAAGTCATCGACACGTGGCCTTATTAAGGCAGAATTCATTAGACAAAAGACAATGCTCCCAGTGCAGCCTCCCGGACCACGCATCATCGCAGGGTGCACACACGCTGAGTGCTTCAGGTGCCGCTAACTCAGTGCACCATAAGTCATCGCCACGTGGACTTATTAAGGCAGAATTCAGTAGGCAAAAGACATTTCTCCAAGTGCAGCCCACCCGGACGACGCATCAACGCAGGGTGCACACACGCTGGTTGCTTCAGGTGCCACTAACTGAGTGCACCACTGATCATCGCTGGCTGCACACACGCTGAATTGGCAATTACTGTGCAGCTCAACTGAACGCCATGTGGCTTTGGGCCCTTGCTGACCGCTGCCTCTGGCCTACACTGCAGTCAGCATGGCTAACAATTAAAATTGTGTCTTTATTCATTAATTACAGAGTTCAGTAGGCAACTAACTATAACTTCTTCGAAACCTAAATAATATCCTTTTAGTATCCTTGCTTCAAGAACTTTTTTTTATATCAATTGTAGCTTTAGTACTATCACCAAATTCATCTTGCAAGTCCAAAGGAACACTGAATGGCAGTCTACACTGTGGCCAGCAGAGCTCACAGTTCGAATTCAGTTGTGAATTATTAATTTCAGAGTCCAGTAGGCAACTAACTATAACGTCCCCGAAACCTACACATTTCGACAATGTATTCCATACATATTTGATCTTTTGTTACCTACACTGCGGTCAGCAGAGCTTACAATTTACATTGAGACATGATTTATTAATTGCAGACAGAATTGTACTCTATGTCCTCAGATTTTGTTAAGAGGAAGTGACAAAAACCATTCCTCGATGTCTGTGCTGACTACTGCCTTCCATCTACATTGCGGATATCAGGGCTCACAATTCACATCGAGGCGCAATTGCAGATGAAGCAGTCCAGTAGGCAAGAGACATTGCTCCCAGTGTGCCCGCCCGGAGCATGCATCATCGCTGGCTGCGCACACGCTGGATGCTTCTAATGCCCCTATCTCAGTGCAGCACAACTCATGGACCCTTTATGATACAATATTTTGTGTATAATTTCACATACATCTGGTGCCCCTACCTCAGTGTACCACAAGTTATGAACCCTTTACGATTGAATTTCTGTGTCTGATCCAATGATTACTGTTGTACTTGTTGCTAGCACCAACCATTCCCGAAGAGCTGGCTTACACTCACCCAAACGCATCCAGCACAGACGTCACTGGACATGTGACCCTGGTAATAAAAAGGAGTCGAGCACACGTGCCCGTACCCAGTTCCACTATCTATCTGTGTCTGTGTGTTCATTATGTATGCAACATTCTGCCCCTGGGCCCTACCACATCACAGTGTGCTCTAGACGGCGTATGCAACCAACTTACCTTTGACAGTGGGAGAAAACTTTGGTTATGTAACTTTGTCATTGTACAAGTACGTACGTAGAGACTGGATGATAAGAGTACTGCAAGGAGAGTGTATAGTGAATTTATTAAGTGCGTGGGGATTGGCAGAGTGATTGTATAAGTACATATGTTGGCGCAGCCTAACTCCGACAACGAGCTTGTCTCTAATTGGCTGCCCTCCATGTCCCAAAAACAGAAATTTGGACTTTGCATGGCCCTGTATTGCTACAGCTGCAATACTCCACTAAATGTGCAATAAACATTCACAACCACACAGATGTGTCATGTCCACCATCTTTCTTGTGTGTTACTTTGGATGAATGTAGGGTCAGTGATTCCCCGTACCTTCCATGTTGGCCATGTTGTGGGACTTGGCTCACAGAGTGACACATTGACACTTGCAACCCGGGTGACGGCAGCACTACAACAAGAACACCTGCATGGCATCAGTTGATTCCTCATACTGCTCACGATGGAGCCACGCCCATAGCTCCGGAGTCATTCTTCACAGCCTCACGCAGGACTGGCATACGCCAGGCCAGCCCACTCTGCTTACACTTACAGGGAAGTACAACAACACTACATGGCCCAGATTTTCAGTGTAGTGATCTGCTGATCACAGGTCTAGTTGTCAGTATGCCACAGCCACTCCCTCACAGCTGGTAGACACCCACACCACACCCATCCAGCACAGGCGTCTCAGGACGCGTGACCCTACCAATAAAAAAGACCGGGTGCACGTGCTCTACGCCATTTTAGAGTTGCTCCCACAGCATGCACTGTGATGGCCCGTCCCGGTGCTCCGGACATCCCATGTAGGCCTATGCCATCGAACAGGGAGGCCTACCACCACGTGCGTGACCTCACTGGTCACTGAGTTAGTGGCACCGCAAGGATTGAGCAGGTGTGCAACCTGCGATGATGATAGCTGCACTAGTATGTCTTCTGCCATGGAAAAATCAAGACACAGCACCAAATGTAAGACCTGTAGGCTTGCGGAGCGCGGCTGCATGATATGGAGGGTGCCCTGTCCGCGAAAAGGTGAGCAGTGAGGCCTGGGTGCGCAGCGGTGGGCAAATACATCTGGGCGGTGGGAGTGGATGGGGTGCAGCAGCCTAGATGCACAAAGGCGTGATCCTCGTTGCCAAATGTTGAAATGAGTAAATCCATGAAGCGATGCACTTTTAAAAGTGTTTATTAATGTATTGAGCGTGGAAGAAGAAACAACCCACAACCGCTCAGCGATTTAGGCTTACGCAGTCTGCCATTACTAATACTGTACTATGTTTCAGATGTGGGATCTTGAGGGCGCCACTATGTCCCGGCACGTGGTTGGAGACACAGCGGTGGCGTAAAGGTGAGCTGTGAGGGTTTTTTCAACAGTATGGGTACTCACTGTCCCTCTTCATCTCTTCCTTTATCGCCTTCAAGTCTTTCTCTCTCTCTTCCTCTCACACTGTTTCTCTCTTTCTTTCTCTCTTCCTCTTTCTCACACTCTTTCTCTCTCTCTCTTCCTCTCTCTCACTGTTTCTCTCTCTCTTCGTCTCTCTCACTCTTTCTCTCATTCTTTCTTTCTTTTTCTCTCTGTCTCTCTTCCTTTTACTCTCACTGTTTCTCTCTTTCTCTCTGTATTCCTCTCACTCTTTCTTTCTTTTTCTCTCTGTCTTCCTCTCACTCTTTCTTTCTCTCTCTATCTCTCTTTCTCTCTTTCTCTCTCCTTTGATGGACGCATGACGCACAATCTTATCTTGCTTTTTGTCTAGCAGGCCTGCGATGATGCATGGCCATCCTGCAATCAACCTGAATTGTGAGCTCTGCTTCACCTCGTGTACACAATGGGTGAGGAGGTTTCTTCGGCACGTGGTGGACCCTCTTCGACACACGCCGGTGGTGGAAGGTGAGCAGAGAGGCTTGTTTGTGCAGCGGCAGGCAGTCAGCCACAGGCAGTGGGAGTGGATGGGGTGCAACAGCCTGGGTGTGCAGCAGCAGGCTGTCACCTTCGGGCAGTGGGAGTGCATGGGGTGCAGCAGCCTGGGTGCGCAGCTGCTGTCATACACCTCTGGGAAGTGGGAGTGGATGGGGTGCAGCAGCCTGGGTGCGCAACGGTGGGCAAACACCTATGGACAGTGGGAGTGGATAGGGTGCAGCAGCCTGGGTGTACAGCAGCAGGTAGACACCTCTGGGCAGTGGCAGTGGATGGGGTACACTAGCCTGAATACAAAAAGGCGAGACAGCAATTTAGGCGTGCGCAGTTGTATGTACTCATCCATTACTGATTCCATACTATGTTTAAGATGACTACGCTTGAGGGCTGCCCTATATCCTGGCACATGGTTGGAGACACGCCGGTGGCAGAAAGGCTAGCTGTGAGGATTTTCTCCACAGTGTCAACACTCACTCTCCCTCTCCATCTCTTCCTTTCTGTCACTCACACTGTTTCTCTCTCTCTTACTCTCTATCTCTTCCTTTCTCTCTCTCACACTCTGTCTCTCTTTCTCTGTCTCTTCCTCTCTCTCTCATTCTTTCTTTCTCTCTCTTCCTCTCTCTCACTCTTTCTCTCTCTCTCTTCCTCTCTCTCACACTGTTTCTCTCTCTCTTCCTCTATTACATTGTTTCTCTCTTTCTCTCTTCCTTGTATCACACTGTTTCTCTCTTTCTCTGTCTTCTTCTCTCTCACTCTCACTCTTTCTCTCTCTCTCTTTCTCACTCTCACTCTTTCTCTCTCTCTTCCTTTCTCTCACTCTCTCTCTCTCTCTGCCTCTCTCTCACTCTTTCTCTCTCTCTCTTCCTCTCGCTCACTCTTTCTCTCTCTCTCTTCCTCTCTCTCCCTGTTTCTCTCTCTTCATCTCTCTCACTCTTTCGCTCTGTCTTCCTCTCACTCTTTCTTTCTTTTTCTCTCTCTTCCTCTCACTCCCACTGTTTCTCTCTTTCTCTCTGTCTTCTTCTCACTCTTTCTTCTTCTCTCTGTCTTTCTCTCACTATTTATTTCTCTCACTATTTATTTCTCTCTCTCTCTCTCTCTTTCTCTCTCCTTTGATGGACGCATGACGCACAATCATATCTTGCTTTTTGTCTAACAGGCTGTGATTCACGAATCAACGTACCCCCAACACCACCACAGCTGAACGCGTGTAGAACCTGCGATGATGCGTGGCCATCCTGACAACGCCTGAGAAAGTTGCTTCGACACCGGGTGCACCCTCTTACACACACGCCAGTGGCGGAAGGTGAGCAGAGAGGCTTCTTTCCGCAGCAGCGGGCGGTCACCACTGGGCGGTGGGAGTGGATAGTGTGCAGCAGCCTGGGCACACAAGGGCGCACAGACATGTCCGAGTAGTGGGAGTGGATAGGCTGCAGCAGCCTGAGTACGCATTGCCAAAACAGAGAATTAGGCGTGTGCAGTTGTATGTACTCTGCAATTACGAATTCTATACTATCTTTCAGATGACTAAACATGAGGGTGCACTATGTCCCGGCACATGGTTGGAGACACACCGGTGGCACAAAGGTGAGCTGTGAAGATTTTCTCCAGTGTCAACACTCCCTCTCACTCTCCATCTCTTCCTTTATCTCTCGCACACATTCTCACTTTCTGTGTCTCTTCTTCTCTCTCATTCTTTCTTTCTCTCTCTTCCTCTCTCTCACTCTTTCTCTCTCTCTCTTCCTCTCTCTCACACTGTTTCTCTCTCTCTCTTTTCCTTGTATCTTACTCTTTCTCTCTTTCTCTCCCTCACTCTTTCTCTCTTTCTCTGTCTTCTTCTCTCTCTCACTCTTTGTCTTCCTCTCTCTCACTCTTTCTCTCCTCTCTCTCACTCTTTATCTCTCTCTCTTCCTCTCTTTCACTCTTTCTCTCTCACACTGTTTCTCTCTTCCTTGTATCTCACTCTTTCTCTCTCTCTCTCTTTCTCTCTTTCTTTGTCTTCCTCTCTCTCTCACTCTTTCTGTGTATCTCTTTCACTCCCTCACTTTTTCTCTCTTTCTCCTTTGCTGGACGCATGATGCACCATCTCATCTTTCTTTTTGTCTTGCAGGCTATGATTCACAAATGGTCCAGCGACGACACAACATGGCTGTACATAGTTTAATTTGTTGCTGTTTTGTTTTAATAAAATGTTTCAGAGACTTACGAGCCGGCAGCCTGGCTCGTAGATGAAGAACTGCGAGCCGACTGGCAGGCTCATAGAGCGAGAACTGCGGCCCGTCAGTTTGCAGAGGGAGAGCTGCGGGCCAGCTCGCAGAGGAACACCTGCGGGCCGACTAGTATAGGGAAAGGTGTGGGCCATCGGCTTCCAAAGGGATAGCTGTGGAACAGTGATGTGGGGAGAGGGAGCATGAAGAGCATATCTCGCAGAGAGAGACCTGCGGTATATTTCCAGTCTTGGCTTCACAGATACAACTACCTGCCCAAGAACTCGCACCCGAAGAGCTGTGAGCCGACAAGTGGTTCGCAGAGGGAGACTTGCGGACCCAAGAATGTTGTTGGAGGTATGCTGTTGATGCGGAAAAAGGGTGCGTTACCTGCTGATGTAGGGAGACGCAGCGTGAAAGGGGTATCTCGCACACACAGAGCTCGGTATATTAAATTGCCCCCGGGAACTTTCTTTTATATTTTTACTCGATGCGAGGCACAAGATGGCTGCTAACACTTCCTGATTTGAAGTGTTAGCAGCCAATCAGAAGCAAGCTCGTGCTCGGGAGATAGTCACCGTCCAGATATATATATATCTTTTTTTCCTTTAATATCTCAAAAACGAATGAACGGATTTACACAATTTTAACAAAAACGCGCATTCTGGACCAAGACCTTTCTCCCTGCCACATTTGGCATAATTCCGTTCAGCAGTTTGACCTGTAGCCTTGTCTAAAGTTTCCTATGGAAAATGCATTGAGAAAACACTTTTTCGGGCCCCCCTTTTTTCTCAGCTGGATGGCTCTGGTCGTGGGTGCAAATATCTCGCAATAAACTTGCTTTTAATCAACAACCAACCTTGTACGTCCTCAATACACCCCTAAACTTTCAAGATAAGAGTTGATCAAAAAAGAGAAACTTTCTGGAAAATTTAGTAAAGATTCATCAAACAACACCAAAGTTATAAGCGCATGGAGGGCTCCAAGAGGGGGGCCGCATAACCCCCCTCCCAACATGAGTGAAGCCCCAGGTCTGCGGGGACCCCAGCAGGCCCCTGCAGCCCCAGCGTGCCCCCATTATTATTTTTTAAGAAATGCCCCCGGGACCTAGCCCACCCCGGGGTCTCATTAAAATAAAACACGGGAACCCACTACCCCAGCGCGAATCCCACCGATATATATATTTTTTTAATGCTTTCTTTGGCCCTGAGAGTCCTTCTGGGACCCCCTGAGCAGGCCTAGGGGGTCAGGGTGTTTCTACTCTGCTCCCTTCTCTTCTTTTATACCTTTGTTTCTCTATTTTCTGGTGACTCACTTCTACAGAGTCACAAGATGGCTGCCAACACTTCCTGGTTTGGAGTGTTGACAGCCAATCACAGTGAAGCTCGTGCACGGGACTTAGGCTCCGCCCAGATATCAAAGCTTTTATTTTTCTAATTTCTCAGCAACTACTGAACGGATTTACACCATTTGAAAAAAAGATCGCTTTCTGATCCAAGCACTACCTTTTTGCCAAATTTGGGGTAATTCTGTTCAGTAGTTTAGGCTCTAGCCTTGCACAAAGTTTTGTATGGAAATTGATTTTTTGACTCTTATTCTTTGAATTTCTCAAAAACTACTGAACAGATTTAGACCATTTAAAAAAAGGTCACTTTCTGAACCAAGCTCTACCTTTCTGCCAAATTTGGGGTAATTCCGTTCAGCAGTTCGGGCTGTAGCTCGTCGCAAAATTTCCTATGGAAATTAACATGGGGAAAACATATTTTGGGACCCCCCTCTTTTCTCAGCCCCCACTCGACGAATCACCCCCACACTTTCAGGATAGGAGCTGACCTGGATAGACTTTTTTTTGGGAGAATTTCACGTAGATTCATCAAACATCGCCAAAATTATTAGCAAATCAAAAAAGGCTTTTCCTATGGAAACTAGGTTGTAACTATAACTACCTACTGGCGACCGCCAGTAGGTAACATATATATGTATATATATATATATTACCTACTGGCAGTCGCCAGTAGGTAGTTATAGTTAGGACCCCTTTTCCATAGGAAATCCGCAACATTCTATTTTGAATAACTTTGGCGCCGGTCGATGAATCCTCGCGAATTTCTCAAAATAGGTGGGGCGCTACGCTCCGCTCCTACCCTGAAAGTCTCGGGGGGATTCGTCAAGCGGGGGCTGAGATAAAAGGGGGGTCCCAAAACGCGTTTTTCCCATGCATTTTTCCATAGGACCTTTAGAACGAGCTACAGCCCGAACGGCTGAACAGAATTACTAGAAATTTGGCAGAGAGGTAGCCATAAGGTCAAGGAAGTGCCTTTTGCAGGTCTGGTGTAAATCTGTTCAGTATTTCCTGAGTAAATAGCATTTAAAAGCATATATATATGTGGGCGGAGCCTAACCACACATCTCATCCTGAGATCTGATTGGCTGTCAGCACTTCATCCAAGAAGTGTTGGCAGCCATCTTGGGACAAATATACATGATAGCACCTCATTAAAAAGCATTGCAGTTAATAGAAGGTTTTAAGACTTTAGTTACATTATAAATCATTTGTTGATGGTACCATACTCATTTTAGGAATTGTGGTATGTTCTAAGGTGATTTCACCATGTGAAAAAGCCTTCTGCTGGGATATCATGATTGAGAGAAAAATATTTTCTCATGCTTTTACCACAGAGGTTTGGAAGGTGATCTATAGGCTAAACTGAGAGCTTATTTTTTGTAAATTCACATTATCTTTCTCAGTCATGTGAGAATGAAGTCTGATATTCTCAGTAAAACATGTACATCCAACAAGGGCAGAGACTGTCAGTTGATTCCTTTGTGTTCTACTGCAGCTTCCCAGAGTGTTCCAAAGAACTACTAGAGCGCTAACAGTCCTACTTATGATAAACGTATGGCACACCTGAAGCCATCTTGCTTGGATTAAAGTGGTAACTCTTAAAACATTTAATTTAAAAAGGAACAAAATGAGGGGGTTCATTTTTCCATAAAAAGTATGATTAGTGCTGCAGAAAGAAAAATTAGGGCACATTTTGAGTGACTTCTCAAATCCTCTTCTATTTCATTAAAAAATTCTGACATGCAGACTGAAACATGCACTTTCAATACCAGCAGCAGTTTTCCCTGGTGAGCAGTAGCTTTACTACAGTGATCTAATGAGCAAAAAGAGTGCTAACATTCTGAATTTATGGCAAATGTGTGACACATCTGAATGCCTTCTTGATGGAATCAAAGTAAAAAACTGAAAGTATTTCCTACTGAGGAGACTGCAGTAAATGAGGAAATTAGGAAACTTCATAACAAATAAGTCTCCCAAGATGGCCACCAGAGACAAAAGAGCCCAAATGTAGCCCAAATATCACCCAGATGTAGCCCAAGTATAGCCCAATGACAGAATGTCCCAGAATGTTCTTAAAAACAACTAGAGCGCTTACTGTCTTCATTATGACAAAAGTATGGCACACCTGAAGCCATCTTGATTGGAATAAACTGGTAACACTTAAAACATTTAATTTAAAAAGGAACACAATGAGGAGGTTCATTTTGCCATAGAAATTATGATTAATACTGAAGAAAGAAAATGAGGGCACATTTTGAGTGACTTCTCAAATCCTCTTCTATTTCATTAAAAAATTCTGACATGCAGACTGAAACATGCACTTTTAATACCAGGAGCAGACTTCCATGGTGGAGTAGTTTTACTACAGTGATCTAATGAGCAACTAGAGTGCTAACATTCAGAATTTATGGCAAATGTGTGACATATCTGAATACCTTCATGATGGAATCAAAGTAAAAAACTGAAAGCATTTCCTACTGAGGAGACTGCAGTACATGAGGAAATTAGGAAACTTCATAACAAATAAATCTCCCAAGATGGCCACCGGAGACAAAAGAGCCCAAATGTAGCCCAAAATCAACCAGATGTAGCCCAAATATAGCCCAATGACAGAAGTGTGCAAAACACTTATTATTTTGTGTTTTTGCAGTGTTATATAGTGCAGACTAGTCAGGTATTGGAGTGCTTTACATGAGCATTGGTTACATCACACAAGAACAAATTCATTTTGGTTGTAGACATGGGGAGACTAAGTGATTTGACCAGAATCACAGAATGTCGAGCTGAAGCAGAAACTTCAACCTGGTTCCCCAGTTGCAAAGTCTGCAGTTCTGGAAGTAACACCACATCCTCTCCCCTAAGTGCAACATTTAATCAAGTGGTCAACTGGATAAAAAAACATAAAGATAACAAATAATTTAAAAGTGCTTTGTCGCTATTTGAAAACTCAGAAAATATGTCCTTATTTTAGTCTTTTAGAGCACTAACCATAATTTTGATGCCAATAAGACCCTCTCATATATGTAATTTCTAAAGGAAATGCTCTAGGTATTACAGTTTTGATTACATCAAGATGATGTCAGGCGTTCCACACTTTTGTAATAAATATAGAATGTTAGCAATCTAGTTGTTCATTAGGATACTGTTGAGAGGCAGAGGCCAGGGGCACGGACTCTGAAAATTGAAGGCAGGTAGGAGGGTGCAAAGGCAACAATTTAACCACACTGAGCAGGCAGGAAGGGCCGTGGAAGCACAACAGACTATGGAGGGCAGTGGAAAGGGGGGCAGGGGCAACAAACCAACAATACAGGACTTGCAAGAGAGGCTGTTGGAGGGAAGATCTATTACGGGTCAAGGAAGCTAGGGGCGGTCCCCAGATCCCCGGGAGCCACCACAGAACTGAGCAGGAGAGTGAGTCAGGGACAAAAGGGGCACCTTAATTTGAGCCGGGTTGCCTAGGAACGCTTGCTCCAAAAATGAAGAAAACAGACATATGAGACATGGAATTGGAGGCAGAATACAATGGCAGTTTAATGAGAAGATGCAACTTCAAAGAAACCGCAGAATAGAGACATAAAGTACAAAAAACAGAATCCAGATAATCATACAGCTGTCATAATATTCTCTGTATCTCAATTAATGTACTGACAGAGAGAGAGAGAAAACACATCTATAAATGCATCATGAGAAACAAGTTACACCAAGGAAAATGTTACCTAGGAACACTCACGTTTACTCTTAGAGCAAGCATTCCTGCAATTACAATACAAAATCTTTTAAATGCAAAAGTAAAGAGAACAATGGTTAAACATAACATGACATTTCATATAGGTAAAATAGAATAAGATACTTCAAGCAAAGCAGAGCAAGACATTTTAAGCAAAGGAAGACAAGAGCTCCCAGCTCTTGGGGAAAACCTGCACTGCCTGTTAACCTACATACAGACGGCGAGGTAGTCCGTCGATATCTGTGGGTGCTCCCTTTTTATATCATTTTGTGGGCTCCTTTGCACGCTACATCTACCTACGTATGCTACCCAAAAGCTTCGACTGCAGATTTTACCAGACATTTCGTCATTTACCCACTTAATGCTGACAATGGACTGGGTGAAAAGGTCAGTCTCTCAGGCCAATCGCTTATCGTAAGTTCCATAGAGCAAGCAGAAAATAATGGGTATTGTACGGGAATTCAATATATTCATGTATAAAATCTCCTCAGTTCTCCTAACTTGACGCTCTGCGGTTGCCACTTCCTTAAAAGCGGGAAACCTGCCCAGGAAGCAAGTACCAGTCCAGGATGCAGCCTACTGTATGTCGACAGCTTCAGGGGGATGTTGAACTTTGATACCGAGCACGGAGCACTCGGGTAGGGTGGGGGCTACTAGTTTGGATCAGAAGGCCTCGCAGACCTGCCTTCAGACTGCTATACACTAAAATTGCAGAGCTATGGTCAATTTAACAAAGAGGCCTACATATTGAACAGAAGGGCCTACACAGGGGTTTTATGCTGGCTGAGTGGTAAGGATGTCTCAGGATAATTATATAGCAATACAGGACCCGCTGGTCAATTTAATACGGCCTACAAATGCAGCTGGCAGGGCAAGGACAAGGGTCTCATACTTCAGGTGTGGACAGAACGGGCCAGGGGCCCTCTGTGATACAAAATCTACCCTCCTTCAAGGCTGTGGCAATGTAATAGACCATTGTGGGCAGAAGGAAGAGGCAATGGTAGTACAACCATACATGCCAACAGACCCGATTCAGCCAGGAAACGTCCAATGTTTTTAAGCTCAAATGGGCTTTATTTGATCTGTCTCCTGTCTACAATATCCTCTTTTTCAATGTAACTCAAAGGGGAAAATCAATACCCCAGTTTTTTTTCAAAATCTCCCTCTTACCAAGTTCAAAATGTTCGCAAGTATGGTACATTGAATCATGGAAGGAAATGGGATAGGGACATGGACTTGGATAACAGAGGACAGGAGGGACATGGAGAGGTGCACCAAACTGACCCTGCAGGGCAGGCATCAGGGTTTGCAGCAGCACAATACACCACACAGGGCATGCAGGACGGGAGTGCAGCACAACAATCCATAGAAAGCAAGAGGGAGGGGACAGGACCATGCACATGGACAACAGAGAACAGAGGGGCAAGAGGCAATGGTAGCTAGCTGACCATAATGGACAGACAGGAGAGAAAGCTGCAGCATAACAGACCATAAAGGGCAGGAGGGACGGATCAGGGGCATTACAATGGAACAGACAAGCCAGGAGGGAGGGAGTAGGGCTGGGGGCAAGGGGGCAGGGCAGGAGCAGCAAGATAGCCATGGAGGTCAGGCAGGATGGGCACTAGAAGCAAGACACACCATGAAGAGCAACAGTGAGACTGTGATGGCATACACACAGACCATGGAGGGAAGGTGGGAGGGGGTCAGGGGCAGCTAACTGACCACACAGGGAAGGTGGGAGGGGCCATGGCAGCACAGAAGACCATGCATGGCAAGTGGGAGGGTTAGTGGCAGCACAATGGCTATGATGGGCAAGAAGGAGGGTGGAGGGGCATGCACAAAGGACAATGGAGGATAGAAGGGAGGGTCAGGACCTGTGCACAGACAAGAAAGTTCAGGGGAAGGGACCTCACAACAGACCACACGGGGCAGGCAGGAGGAGCAGTTGCAGCACAACAGACCAGGGAGGGCAGAAGGGTGTGGCAGTACAATGGACCATGTAGGACAGGAGGAAGAGGATAGGGGCATGGCATGTGGACAGGCAGGGTGGAGGTGGCAGGGACAGGTTACAGTCATCTGACAATGCTAGGCAGGTGGGAGGGGAGTGGCAGCTCAACAGAACACTCAGAGTAGATAGGAGTGGCAGGTCCATGGGACATGGTGGGCAAAAAGGATGGAGCAGGGGCATGCACAAAGACATCGGAGGGCAGGGGGAAGGAGAATAGGGGCAGCAAGCTAAGCACAGAGTTTAAGCAGGAGGTCAATGATGGGGCATAGAATTGGGCAATGGAGGGCAGGAGGACTGGACTGGTACATCATACTAAATTGAGGGCAGTGGCAGCACATCAGACCATGCATGGCAGGAGGGAGGAGGCTAGTCCATGGATTCACACAACAGAGGATAGGGAGGAAGGGGATGGGGCAGCAAGCTAACTGTTCAGAGAAGGCGGGTATTAGGAACTTTATTGTTTTTAAAACATTGTGTCTGTGCGAACTACTTAAAATATGAACAAGTATGCAGCATAATCTCACTTTTATTCAGGAAGAAGAGGACGTTTGTGACTGTGACTCCGGGCTCACTTGGCAGAAACACCCCCTGACCCTCCACCCCCTATCGCAAAATGTAATGCCCGTGAAAAGGGTAGGTGAACACAGTGTTATATAGAACATAGTCCTGAGAGCACGATTGAAAATGAAAACTAGATATAGTGTATGGTATAAACTATGCACCAAAAAGTGTGATATAAGATGAACCGGGCGTGAAATATAATTTGCAATACATTGTGCGCAATGACAGATTCATTGGAGAGCGCGAGATAGCACAGGCACTAGCGCGTGCTATGCGATATGCGCCTTGGAGTGTAATATGCACAGGGCAGTGTTGTGTAACCTAACTAGTCTCTAAAGTTGTAATATAAAATATGTGCTGGGGAGTGTAACGTTGCATATGCACTGTGACAAATATATGGATCCCAGATTGTAATATGTATGGAATAGCACTGTGCGTTATAACATAGGCATCGAGAAAGGCACGTTAGATGGGGCAATATAACCCGTGCGAAGACAAGTGTGGCATGACATATTCACGGGGTGGTGTTACAGTGCACATGGGCTAGAGAGTGTCATAGCATATGCACTAGCTAGTGGAATACAACACAGAGGTGTGTGGCACTCGGCAGGCAATGGTGGGTGTAACACAGCATTGGGCTCTGTCAGGAGCACGCTGTGACTCTCAAGTGATGTTCGTCCCCTTTCCAGAGAGTAAAATAAAAAGTATTACACATCCGGCAGTGGATGTGTGTTTTATTAACCGTGAGGGGGGTTTCTTGCATAGTTTTGGTCGAATTTTTGTCGAATCCCCTTTGAATGGCTTGGTGTGCATGTGTATTAAATGTGCCCGTCAATAGCTACCCATGTTTGTATAAATAAACGACACGGGTGTCTACCAGGATTAGGCACGGTAGGGCATCAGACATGTCAGAGCTTCACTAGTGGTGTAAATACATTCCACGTGGATTCATTGCATGCATAGTCGCCTTTTAATGAATATCACGCAAATCATCATGGTGATAGGTACGTACGGTTTGTCCAGCATGTCCTAGGTGTGTCTATAAATATATATTTTTTAAAAATAATAAAAAACAGTGGCCGGCCCTGGGGATTGGGGTCAAAAAAATATAATTAGGAGACTGGCCCTGGGGGTGGGGTCATCAGGGCCAATAAATTAGAATAAGAAGGGGAACCAAACAGCCCCCCTTCTTAAAAAACTAAAATAAATAAAAGACCATGCACCCTCCGTGCAGCACTCTGCAAACGCGCCCCCAACAGGCATCTCCAGTATGCGCCAGGGAGCTGCGCTGCAGCCAGGTGTTCTGAGGCCAAGCCCCTTTTTACACCTCTCTGCAACGCAGCTCTGTGGCGCTTACTGGAGGTACCTAGTGGTCTAGTTTGACCCTAGGGACCCTTAGGATTCAGGGGGACTCTCAACTTAGAACAGCCACAGGGCGCGTTTACACAGTGGTGAAGGGAGGGGACGGGGCCTGAGGTGACGTGTGCAAACACGCACTATGGCATGTTTTAAATTGGGGATATAATTTCCCTTCAATACTGAGGGCCCCTGGGGGCTAACTAGCCCACCAAGTGCTTCCAGTAAGCGCCACTGAGCTGCATTGCAGAGAGGTGGTCCAGGCCGTGCCACTTTTTACACCTCTCTGCAACGCAGCTCTGTGGCACTTACTGGAGGTACCTAGTGGGCTAGTTGGACCCTAGGGACCCTCAGGATTCAAATGAACTTAATCTCCCAACTAAAAATGGACACAGGGCGTGTTTACACAGTGGTGAAGGGAGGGGACGGGGCCTGAGTTAATGTGTGCAAAAACGCCCTGTGGCCTGTTTTAAGAGGTAGATTTAATCCCCATGCCCTATTATACACTAGGGGCTTACAGAGGAGGTCATGCTAATCACAGGGGGACCCCAACGCATAATGTTACCTAGTGTATGTAGGTGTTTTCACTGTATTCTAAGTGTCTTTTAACATAGCACTGGCTCTAGGACTGGTTAGTCAGACTCAGTTACCACCAGTATCCGTCTGAAAAAGTTGAGGGTACAGGATGATTTTGCAACAAGGCTTCTTTCTGCTCTTCTTTTTGTTCTTTCTGCACGTTATCCTTCTTCCTGCACTTATCTTCGTATTTGAGGACTTCTGTTGCTTCTTTCTGCACTTCTTTTGTTTCTTTCTGTGCATTTTTTCTTCTTTCTTCACATGTCCTATCTCTGTAGGCATAGTTAGAAATTAGCATTTAAAAAACCTTTGAAATTCACTGAAAAAACCATGGGTTTCACACACGTTATAGTTAGGAATTAGCATTTAAAAAACCTTAGAAATTCAATGAAAAAACCAAAGGTTTCACACATGTTATAGTTAGCTGGACATTTCACTCGTAAAAAACCATTGAAATTCCCCCGTTATAGTTAGTTCAGCTAACTATAACTCGCGCGCCCGCAATGCACTACTGATGACGTCACATATTACATCACTCATGACATGGTCACTGACATCACTCATGACATCACTGATGACATCTCAAATGACATCACTGATGACATCACTGATGACATCATCCAGTGATTGTGTGTTTTTATGAAAATTATATATTTTTTATATTTATGTATATCTCAAGGTCAAAGGAAGAATAAATGGGTATATAAGTGTCTAAATGGATACTTTCTTTTGGAATTTTTTTTGTGTAACTGACTGTTTAAGTGTATCATAGTGAATACATGGCTTACTGAGTAATCTTTAAATATTTAAATATCTGTATCAGTTTCTTACTTTGTGTATAAGTGGCTGCATGGGTTGGTGAGTAGCTACATGAGTGTCTATATAGGTTATTAGTTGGTTTTTTATCACTATGAGTGTCTGAGTTTCTGTATGGTTCGGTGGGGGGTATTACTTAGTGCATAGGTGCATGAATGAGTGACTCACTGTTTGTATGTGTTGAATACAGCATGTGTGCAGGACTGTATGGGTGGATGAGTGTGTGCATGGGTGTGTTAGTGAGTGAATGACTGTCTCAATAGTGTCTTTATGAGTAACTACATATGTTTTAAACTAGTATATATGACTATTGGTGTATATAAGTGAGTATATGTGAGAGTGAGAGATTGGAAGAGTTCCTGTATGAATAAGTATGTGTTTCTATAAGTGATTGTTTAAAAGAGTAAGTATATGTAAGTTTCTGTAGAAGTAAGTGTGGTGGTGTGTGTATAACTGTATATGCAAGTAAATGGATGATTGATTCTTTATTAGCATGAGTGACTATGTGTGTGAGTTACTCTATGGATGAGTGGCATTGTGTAACGGGATGTACAGGTGTATGAGTACATATGATGAGTGAGTACATGTATGAGTGACTGTAGAGGACTGTTGGTGAATTACTGTATGTGTATGTGGTTCTTAGAATTACTGAATAGGTTGTTGTAACTGATATTGATATGTTCATTATTTTGAACATTTTAGTTTCTATTTTTGAATGTGTGTTTCAATGGTTATATTAGGGGGAGAGGAGGTCTGCCACTCTATCACAAGGATGATGTCATCAGTGATGTCATCAGTGATGTCATTTGAGATGTCATCAGTGATGTCATGAGTGATGTCAGTGACCATGTCATGAGTGATGTAATATGTGACGTCATCAGTAGTGCATTGCGGGCGCGCGAGTTATAGTTAGCTGAACTAACTATAACGGGGGAATTTCAATGGTTTTTTACGAGTGAAATGTCCAGCTAACTATAACATGTGTGAAACCTTTGGTTTTTTCATTGAATTTCTAAGGTTTTTTAAATGCTAATTCCTAACTATAACGTGTGTGAAACCCATGGTTTTTTCAGTGAATATATATATATATATATATATATATATATATATATATATTTGCCACAACGTGATCCAAGACGATCCTGCGCGCTCATACGCGGGTGCTCTGCGTAGGGGTCGGATCCAGACCCAAATTATCAATTTTACTCCAAATGACGCGGCACACAGGAACATCGGTTTTAGCTAGTTTATTTTGAAACACTCAGACCAACGCGTTTCAGCCTTCCTGGCTTTGTTCACGGTCAGTGAGCCCTCTTCTATTTCTACATATACACCATTTTTGCCTTCATGTGGCATTATGGGATTTGTAGTTTTTTTCTTAACCAATTGTTATATAATTAAAAAAGGGATTCTTAGGCAACAAGTTATTACATTCATAACCATTTCTACACATTATAGTTAATGTTGTTGGCGCTTTGCAGTTTTATCTCTTTCAAAATTATACAGTTTGTTAACTAAGTGATTAAGTATTTTCTAAATATTTTTGGTATAGTACCATTTCTATATTCATAACGTCATTTCTTTAAAGAGATTTTTTCTTTAAGTAAAATTGTTGCATAATTATCATCGTGTGTGGGTATAGTACCCCAATTCTACACATTTGACGGTTCTCACGAGTGATAAATTATTGCTTCATTCGATTCTGAATAGTATTATCTTCAACATTTAAGTTTAGTCTAGATGTACATATAGTTCTTCATCATTGTTCATCCCTTTCGGGGTCTTGGTCCTCAGTCGAATAATACACTTTGATTCTATTTGTCGAAGTTTTTCATGCGATTGCCTCCGCGCTCCGCACTTATAAGTAAGTACCTATACAGAGTCTAAAGTTGTTGAGGAAGACTCTGTTTCCTTCATCAGTAAAGTGTACTCCATCTCTCCTATACATCTCTTGCATATGAAAGCGCAGATTGTTATTGTAAATGGACCCCATTCTATAGTCTCGGAGAAAAGCAGAAACAGATTTATTCACATGTTTCCTAGCTTTCTCAATTTGTGGACAAAAATGATCGGACCAGTTCCATTTCTGCCTTTGGCATATATTAGAATACACAAAGGCAGTTTTGGGGAAAAGTGAAATCAGTTCTGCAAAGGTGTCCTTCATTAGGAATTCCAGACCTACCCCAGTTAAAGTGCCTAGGTCATTGCCACCACAGTGCACTATTATGAGGCCAGGGTGTTGGATATGCATGAAGGTTTTCACCAATGGCATCAATTGGTACCACTTTAACCCTCTCTGTCCAATCCATTTAATGTCTACATTAGGCAAACCTAGGTCTTTGTGAATGCCTTTGTTTTCTGCATACCTTTGGCTCCAGAAAATATAGCTCTGTCCCACAATCCACACTCTAAGGATCTTGAAAGGAGGTCTGGATGCACTCAGATGGTCTCTGTAAATGAAGTGGCAGTTTGGAAAGTAAGATGTTTCTAAAATGGTGGCTTAGATGCAGTTTTGAAAAAAGACAAGAAATCATTGGTTGTTTGACAGCCTTCTACACTGAAAGGTAGGGTGTATATTTCTGTTTTTTAAACGCATGATTCTTATTGGTTAACAAAAACTGATTGTAAGGAACATTATATATGATAAGCTGATATGTTGAAAAATCAAGCACACTTGCTGTCTTGATTAGCAACATTGTGTGCTGAACTTGTGACCTGTGTGCTCAGTACAGTGTTCCATGACCTGTTTCTATGGTAACGGGCAGAAGGCAGATTGGGGAAGGGTTCAAATTTATGTCATTTGGATAGGGTTGAAATTTTTAACCAATAGAAATGTGTGTTTGCTTTTGAATGTATGTGGGAAGGAATGGGATTTGATGTTTACATGTATATGTGTGGAAAATGAGAGGGAAACTTTGCCATTCTTTGGTTCTGCTGACAGGTGCACAGTGCAGAGATTCTGTATAAGAAAATCTGGTGTGTGACTGATATCTGGTGTGTGACTGATATACTTCTTAATCTACAAAACAACTTGAAAGGTGAGTTATTTAATTGTGAGGGGATGTATGTAGACTATTTTGATTTTAATCAGACTAATGTATTTCTCCTGCTAAAGTGTAGGGAGTACTTTTTTTCTCTACAATCTTATTGACAGTGTGTGTGCATGTAGAAACCATTCTGTGATAAGCATTTGTGTTTTTCATGTGTTTGCAGACAGATAACTGTGCTGTTTTTAAATTTTGGTAGAATTAGAAACCAGACATTGTTTATGAATTTGTGAAATGAGTTATGTTTCTACCCTAAATTGTAGTACTCCTTCTAGATGAAGAAATGTGTTTTGGTATAGTGCAAGGGATAGTGTTGTTTGTCTAGAATCACACAGTGAGTCTGTGTGCATTTGGGAACCACTGTGAGAGAAGCATTTGGTAACATCGTGTATTTGCTGATAGATAACTGTTTTAAAACCTGTCTTGTTGTCAAGTTTTAGTAGCATTAGAAGGCAGTTTTTGCTTATGCTTTGGTTAAATGAGTCATGCTTTGACACTAATGTGCTGTACTTTAATATGTAGATTGTGTGTAGTCTCCTTTCCCCTTGCACAGTAGTGAATGAGTTTTGGTAAGCTGCTAGGGATAGTGGTGCTTGTCTAGAATCACACTGTGAGTCTGTGTGCATTTGGGAACCACTGTGAGAGAAGCATTTGGTAACATCGTGTATTTGCTGACAGATAACTGTTTTAAATCTGTCTTGTTGTCAAGTTTTAGTAGCATTAGAAGGCAGTTTTTGCTTATGCTTTGATTAAATGAGTCAGGCTTTGACACAAAAGTGCAGTCCTGAAATATGTAGATCGTGTGCAGTTCCCTTACCACTTCCACTGTAGTGAATGAGTTTTGGTAAACTCCTAGGGATAGTGGTGCTTGTCTAGAATCACACTGTGAGTCTGTGTGCATTTGGGAACCACTGTGCGAGAAGCATTTGGTAACATCGTGTATTTTCTGACAGATAACTCTTTTAACCCCTTCCCCGCTCATGACGGAACCACTCCGTCATGAGCCACGGTTGCGCTGTGCTCATGACGGAGTGGTGCCGTCATGCTGTGGCCGTTGGCGGCCGCTCAGCCCACGCGGCGCTAATTCCCCACCTGTGCGGGCGATTAGCGCAGTGGGCGGAGACGTGACGGAACCACTCCGTCATGAGCACAGCTCAACCGTGGCTCGTGACGGAGTGGTTCCGTCACGAGCACAGTGCCACTGCGCTGCCCCCAAACCCCCCCCAGCGCCGCGGCGGAATTCCTGCCGCGACGAAGGGGTTAAAACCTGTCATGTTGTCAGGTTTTAGTAGCCAGTCTTTGCTTATGCGTTGATTAAATGAGTTAGGCTTTGACACAAAAGTGCAGTCCTGAAATATGTAGATTGTGTGCTGTTCCCTTACCACTTCCACAGTAGTGAATGAGTTTTGGTAAACTCCTAGGGATAGTGGTTGTTGTCTAGAATCACACTGTGAGTCTGTGTGCATTTGGGAACCAATGAGAGAGAAGCATTTGGTAACATCGTGTATTTGCTGACAGATAACTGTTTTAAAACCTGTCATGTTGTCAAGTTTTAGTAGCATTAGAAGCCAGTCTTTGCTTATGCATTGATAAAAATGAGTCAGGCTTTGACACTAACGTGCAGTACTTAAATATGTAGATTGTGTGCAGTACCCTTACCTCTTCTAGACTAGTGATTGAGTTTTGGTAAACTCCTAGGATAGTGTTGCTTGTCTAAAATGACACTGTGAGTCTGTGTGCATTTGGGTAAGGTTTGTGAGAGAAGCATTTGGTAACATCGTGTATTTGCTGACAGATAACTGTTTTAAAACCAGTCATGTTGTCAAGTTTTCATAGCATTAGAAGCTAGTCTTTGCTTATGAATTGATAAAATGAGTCAGGGTTTGACACTAAAGTGCAGTACCATGTACTATTCTCTTCACTGCGCCAGAACTGAAAATGTAAAAGTTTTACCCAGGCACTGTCCTAGCAGTAGTCTGACGATTTAGTCAGTTACCAAGTACTCATGTTGTGAACCATACATTACCACATAGACTGCTTCAAATCTCTATGCAGTATGCATGCAGTCTTCTAACATACTATACACTTGTCTTTCACACCTTCAATTCCCATGTCAGTATCCATAAAGTCCAGCAGACATCCTGTCACTCCCTTTGCACTCCTCTAGTGACCCATTCAGTACCAAGTACTAATCCATTCACTGTGCCAAAAGCCAACCACTTTTAAATTCACCCAGGCACTCTCCTTGCTGTACTCTAAACATTCAGTCAGTACCCAAGTACTGATGCAGTGAGCCAGGCCTTAGCACATGGACTGGTTCAAATGCCTATCCAGTATGCATGCAGTCCTCTAACCACCTACACAGTTGTCTTTCACACCTTCAATTCCCCAGTCAGTATTCATACACCTCTAGCAAACACCCTGTTACTCACCCAGTGTGTCTCCTTATAGTACTGTAATCATTCAGTCAGTTAGCATGTAGTCTTTTAGTGAGGTAGGCTTTAGGGCATGAACTGCTTCAAAGTAGTATGCACTATGCATGTAGTGTTTTAACCATCGTCACACTTGTGGTTCAGGGCTATAGTTTCTTAGTCGGTTTTTATATAAAATGTGTTTGTAGAGTATTGGAATAGTATAAATTTGAAAGTTATTAATATACATTTATTTGTGATTCTTTTTTACAGATACTGTTTTTCAACGTTAAAATCGAGAAATCATGCCAGAAAAAGAAAAGAACAGAGACAGGAGAATTATTTGAAGAAACATCAACCACAAGTATTGAATGTACAAGATAATGTGGCTAAAAGGAAAAAATCTTCTGGTAAGATCACGAAGCAATTTATTAAAACTGTTTGTAGGAGCAAACAGAATGTAGATAATGCTGGAACTACTGAGAATTCTACAAGTAAGAAAAAAATTCAAAATAAGAGGAAAAGTAAAAAAGCAAATGGTCAGTCAAGGGAGATAAAGTATGGTAAAAGAAGGCAAAATCAGTATAAGGAATTACGCAAAAAAATATTTTACAAGAGAGTAGTGCATAATTTGCTGAAAGATGTGAAGAAATATAAAGAGAGCTTTATTTTATAAAAAGAAGAAACATATTGAAAACATTGTGGAAAAGGCTTTTGAAGTAAAAAGGAAACTGTTAATTTTAGTATTAAACAAAATTCGATCACTAGATAAACCAAACCATGTAATGAAGGCCAAAAGTAGGAGGAAAAGAGTTATTATTAAAAAAAAAATTGTGATGTTTTTTTAGGAGAATGGAAACACAGTTCCAGTTCAGAGCCTTTTTTTAACGAAGAGAATTATTCACTGAGCAAAAAACTATTGTATGCAGTTGACACCAGTGGTAGAGGTTATGAGGTTAGCGACGGTTGTCCAATTGAGAAAGAGAAAATGGTTGAAAGAAATGCAGAAGAAGTGATAGCTGATGAAGTTTTAGGGAGACGTGCTAAAAACCCTGTGTACACTTGGGATTGCAGTAGTATTTGCAGTGTACAACAGGAATCTATTGAAAAATTATGTCGTTTTTTACGAGCCTATACTAAAAAAAGTGTAAAACAAAAGATTAATCTGTTGCAAGGACTAGACCCTTGCAGAGTGAGAAAACATACTGGTTTGCAAGGTCATTCTCAGGCTTGTCTTTCTAGGAAAGTTTGTCAAAATGTTTTTCACCATTTCAGAATGCTGGCAGTACATCATACTCAAATGCGGAAGTTAGTGAGAAGGTTGTATTATGCAAAAAGTCCAGCACTAAAGTTAAGTGAGTTGAACAGTGCTCTTTTGCGTGGGTCAGTATCAGATGTGAAGCAGGTCTGTGATGATATTGAGTTTTGTTACTTTGGTCCTCAGCAAGAGAGTGAAGAAACTGACACATTAGTAGAACAAAATGTTGAAGAAAATGTACAACCCGTAATTACAGAAAAATTTGAGGATGAAATCACAAAGTTTAAGGTAATTTCAGGTGAAAGACCAAATGTTTCTTGTATTTGTTGGCGGCGAAGTCACTATAAAAATCAGACTAGGGGTGTCAATCTGTATTTAAAAAGTGAAATAGAAGATAATGATAAGTGGATGGAATTTGCAACTTATTTGCTGGTAGAGGATTGTTTTGATTTGGGATGTGAGCAGTGTATTTTCAAATATTGTTATAACAAATTAGATGAGAATAAAATGCCTGCTAGAGCTGTTCATAATAATCTAGAGTTGGTTGCTATTCCTCCAGAGCTGATAGATTTAAATACGTATGAGTCTATTCTCATACAATGTGTTCACCCGTTTCAGGCTATTGTTCGTATGGAGCCCAAAACAGGTAAATTACTTCCATCAGAGTTGCACAGAGGATTGAAAGGAAGAGTTGTGTATATACCGTTAGATTTAAGGAAAAATATTGAAACTATTGGTGTAGACCATGCAGAAAATGAGCCACTAGTCATTCTAGTTAATGGTGTTCCTACTAAGAATAAGAAAATTTGGCAAGAGTTAGTGGATGTTAGAAAAGTGCAAAAGGCATCATTGTATCTCTTAAAAAATAATGAGTACTATAGAAATGTGTTTGCAGGAGAAGAAGAAATAGATTTAGCAGAAGATACTGAAACATTAAGTGGACAAATAGAAAAAGTGGACATGTCCAGAGGTGAAGAAATCTATGAACATTACAGTGTACATCCACTTCATTCCAAAGAGGTGATGGGGAATACAATTGAGTTGTTTCAAATGAAAAAAGCAACAGGAAGTCCCATGAGTGTATGGGAAGAGAGCTTGGAAGCTCGTTGTTTCCCGCAGTTGTTTCCAACAGGAAAAGGTGGACGATATGTGAACGTCCTGTGCAGATTCCTGCATCTGAATATCGGACAACAAGATTATATGCAGAAGATCCAAGATTTCGACAATGTATCCCTTATATGTTTCATCTTCTGTTTGAAAGTGACTTTTCTGGACTTTCATATGCAGTAAATCACATTTTAAAAACTGGAATGCATCTTCAAAATGTAACTGCAAAGGATTTTATGGATAAAGTGCATCAGAGAGATGATCATTTAGAATCTCAGTTGATTAATCTGATGGCATGTCAGCGTGGGACTAATGAATATTGGTACCGTCGACATGGAGAACTGAAATGTATGCTACGGAACTTGGGAACTCCTACATGGTTTGTTACACTAAGCTGTGCTGAGAATGCTTAGGATGATTTACTTGAATTTCTTCGAGAGGCAAATTCCAATATAAAAAATATTGAATACAAGACACCTGGAGAATTGTGCTCTTTGGATCCTGTCAATGTATGCAGATATTTCAATCATAGATTTGAAGCTATGATGTCTTTCATCTGCAATAAAAAGAATCCTCCTCTTGGAGAAGTTGTGGATTTCTTTTGGAGAAAACAATATCAAGCAAGAGGTGCTCCTCACATACATATGTTGTTATGGATCAAGGACGCCCCCGAATTTGGAACAGATTCAGATGAAACAGTTTTGTCTCTCATTGAAGATTATGCTACATGTGCTCTTCCCAATAGCAGAGAAGATAAAAACTTAAAACAACAAGTCTTACGATTTCAAAGCCACAGGTGTGGAAAATACTGTCGACGAAAGTACAAGTCAAAGGATAAGTTCTATACCAAATGTCGTTTTGGATTTCCACGTCCTGTATTATCCAAAGGAAGAGTGAACAGTTTTATGTCAGCTATGCGACATACCATCACAAGAAAGTCTCTGAAAAACACCTACAACTTAAGAAGAAGCGAAGATTCGAAATACATAAATGACTACAATCCAGTTATTTTATCCATGTGGAACGCTAACATGGATATTCAGGATGTTGCGGACAATTCCATTGCTGTTGCTCGATATGTAACGTCTTACATTACAAAATCAGAAAAGACTGAATTGAAAGAAATGTGGGAAGAGATTTCTCACGAGAAGACTCTAAGTAAGAAATTATACAGTTTCAGTTTGAAGATGTTATCGCATCGTGAAATTGGAGCATATGAATGTTCAGATCGGTTATCATCTGCAAGTCTATATTCCAAAAGTAGAAGAATCATTTGGGTGAGTCTAGGTCTTGCAGGAATGCGAAATCGGGTACTGAAATCTGTTCAAGAAATTGAATATTCAGCAGAAAATGAACCAGAAAGTACAGATATTTTGAAAACGAGTATGTTGGACACATACTACCCAAATAGAAGTTATCATCTTGAGAACATGTGTCTCTATGAAGTGCTGCAAAACTACACTTTTAAACGGAATACTACAGAGAACATCAACGATGGAAAATATGGAGTGATTGGTTCCGAAGGATGTCTGGTGAAACAAAGGAAAGGAAATTTAATTAATCACAGCAAACTGAGTTGCGACACTGCTGACAAAAGGGAATTTTACTATTTAGCCCTTTTGCAAATGTTAAAACCATGGCCTGCAGAACTGGAATTACTTGGAGATTTTCCCAGCTATGAAGATTCATTTAATGCTTCTAAAGATAGCATACAATGCAGTGCTTTCGCAAATTATGTCAAATTGTTGAATGATGAAATTGATCAAGAAGCTACAATTGCAGCTGAGATTGCTAGAGACAGTTCTCAAGACAGTCAAAGTTCTGCTGCACTGAGTCAAGATCCACTAGGACAACCAATTGTTGAAAATGAAGCAGCGATTGCAATGAATGAGGTGGAAACAGCAATGTATCAAGCTCAAGAAGATGCAATACAGTTAGGACACTTGGAAGAACAACTAAATGTTGAACAGAAACAAATATATCAGCAAGTGAAAGAGCAGATTGACCATGGATTACTTCATGAAAAGAGAGGGTGCACATGTACATCATTTCAACCTATCCGAATGTATGTGAGTGGTCAAGCTGGAACAGGAAAAAGTTTCTTAATTAAAGTAATTACAAGTTATCTGCAGAAAACAACTGATTCGCATTTGTCTTGTGTTGTCACTGCTCCAACTGGGTTGGCAGCACATAACATTAAAGGAATTACTTTATATCGTTTACCAATGCTGCCAGTAGAGCATGAGAACAAATTGGAATACCACAAGCTATCTGGAGAAGCTTGTTGTGAAGTTTCAAGAGTTCTGAAGAAAATGAAACTTCTCATTATTGATGAGGTGAGCATGGTCTCAAACTTGATGCTTGCCTTTGTGCATTTAAGAATGCAGCAAATTCTTAAAACAGAGTATGACGTGTTATTTGGAGGAAAACACGTCATAGTTTTTGGAGATCTACTGCAACTGACTCCGGTAAAATGACAACCGGTATTTAAAGCACTTGCCCATGAAGATACCAGAAAGTCTCTTGGCAGTGTTGGTAATGTGAACATTTTGAGTAATTTTGAATACAAAGAACTGACAACAAATATGCGACAGGCAAATGATGCTGAATATGGAAGTATTCTTCAAGATATAAGAATTGGAATACTTTCAAAACAAGGCAAACAAGCTTTGGAGAGTCGATTACTTTGCAGTGTCTTTCCAAATGAAAATGCAGTTCCTGCAAAAGTGTACTTGGAAATTGCTAAAAATAAGTCAGTGATTTGCTTCATGCCAACACTGCGCGAGTGTTCCATATTCAACAAAGAATTATTGTAACTGGAAAATGAAGAAATTGTAAAAATGGAAGCCATCGATAAAATACTGCATGAAAGAATCACTATTATTTTGACGGGAAAGTTGAGATCAAAACTGGATTGTTTAAAAAAAAAAGTTATCTAAAACTGCTGGTTTAGAAAAGACATATATTCGTGTGTAAACTGTGGGTAATTTGAAGGCGTAATTTGGATGTAGAGAAAGGTTTAGTTAATGGTGCAATGGGTAAAGTGGTGGATTTTGTGAATTATCAGAAAAAAGAAGGAATTGAATTTTTAAAAATTAAATTTGATCAAATTGATGAAGTTAAAGAAATTGGTTGTTGTTCAGTTCGTTTTGTGCTTGTTGAAGATTTATATGTCCATAGGAAACAATTTCCATTTTCTCTGGCATATGCAGTGACTATTCATAAATCTCAAGGATTAAGTGTAGACAGTGCATTGGTGAACATTGGATCTACTGTATTTAAAGAGGGTATGGCATATGTTGCTTTGTCGCGAGTCAGAACATTATCTGGTTTGTTTTTGATTGATTTTGATGAGACAAGGTTACTGCAGATGCAAACTGTGTAAAAGAGTATAATAGGTTAAGAAGGTTGTATGCTCCAAATTTAGGTCAATATCCTGTATTTGAAAAACGTGTGGTTGGTCGAAAAAGAAGGTTAGAGAATATCTGTTCTGAAGGTGTCAAGAAGAGAAAAGAACAAGATAATGTTGTGATTGCAGGTAAAAAGAAATTGGACACTGTTGAAGAGATTGTTGGTTATCAGTTTGAAAATAGTTCTGGTGTCAACTGCTATGCTAATGTAGTGGTCAATGTTGTTTTTGATCTGGAAGGTTTGCAAGAACAAATTATGCAGAATCGGGAAATAGATTTTGTTCTCTGTTGCATTCTGTTTATGAAAAATTGACAACAGATTGAAGTAAAATACAATCTGTTTCAGATGTTCGTAGTCTTTTGGATGTGTGTTCTGGTTCTACACAATTTACACAAAATATCCAACAAGATGCTCAGGAATTTTTAATGTATATGCTTACCATTGTTGAAAATGAAGGTGTAGAAATAGAACATATTTTTGGCCTTTCTTGCAAATGGGAACATTATTGTGAAAATTGCATGTATACATGTAGCACCAATGTAGACACTGAGAGATTTCTGTATTTAACATTACCAGACTGTAAATCAGTGTATTTCAATAAATTAGTTAAAGGTGCAATTCAAAACATGGAGTGTAGCCAATGTAAATCAGAAATGTTATCCACATTATTCTTAACAAAATATGGAAAATACATAATTTTAATGATGCAACCTTGTACAGCTGTCGGAAGAAAATTGGATACTTTAATAAAGCAATTTGTAGCAGCACAACTATCAATATCAGGAAGGACTTTTGTAGCAATTGCAATAATTTTCCATGATGGTCCTTCCACCACATCTAGACATTACACTGCCTATCTAAAATGTGAGAAAGGCTGGACACTTTGTAATGATTCCCAGTTGGTTTTTAAACAACGTTTGCCTAGGGAATTACAAAATTCCTACCTAATATTTTTAAAGTCAAAGTTTTAGGAAGATAATTCACTCTCTGAGGAATTTAATATTATAATTTAATAGGACTACCATTGGACAATTTACATAAAGAAGGAGTGCAAACATACCATTTGGCCTCAAGGAAAGTTATATTTTTGAATTATGGACTTTTTGGTGGTCATTGATTCGTGAATATTTTAATGCGGCAATATTTACAGTTTTTCTAAGTTAAAGTTATAAAATTTTGTAAGCTGTAAGCATTTCATATATCTGTGATTTGTATTGTCTGGTATTTTACTGAGAATAGCATGTTGGGTTTTTTTCAACAATCTTTCTGATTGTTTTTTTTTTGCCCGCTGTTAAGTGATGAGTACGATTGAAATCACTATTTCTAGTGAAATTCAACATATTCTGAGAACAGCAAAAAAGGCAAACAAATTACTTTGTGGAAATTATGCTGTGTTGTAAAAAATGTATTATTACATGTTATATTTTTTTTTCTTTTTTTTCACAGATCCAAATTTTAAAATAAGCAATTTATATGAATTTAGATTGCAATGAAAATCTGAAAAAAATGTATACCATTTTTTATTCCTATTACTGTGAAGGGAAGTTTAACTAAGTCTCAATCTGCAGAGTGAGGAGGTCTGCAAGAAGCTACAAAGTTGAAACACGTTTCTAAAAACACTCTGTTTATACCTATGTAGTTTTGAAATCTGACCATAATCAGATATCATGTGACCTGCAAAAAAAGAGATTTGAGGGGTTCATAATATTTCCCATTATACCTATTGAAGGACCGCAATCATTTCAATCATTCTTCTTTGAACATCTTTGCAGACAAAACTCTGTGCTTACCTTCTATCATTCGCAAGGAATGCACTGCTGATGATGTCACATATTACATCACTCATGACATGGTCAGTGACATCACTGATGACATCACTGATGACATCTCAAATGACATCACTGATGACATCACTGATGACGTCATCCATGTGATAAATTAGTGCATCTTCTCACACCCTAATATATCCTTTGATACACCAGCTCAAAATTTCAGACGGCCATTTTGAAAACCATAGATACTCCAATACCAATAACTACATACCCACTCATTGACTCTTAGGTCTACATACATCTCCACTCACTCACTTGTACAGTCACTCATACTTACAGTCACTCCGTACAGGACTATTATATGCATTTATACACCTATATAGACACTCACACACCGCCAATCATTCATTGAGGTACTGACACACCTAGTCAGTCATGCAAATAATTAATCACAGTCCAATTTACTCACCTATACAATTAAACACACTCAAGTTCACTTACTCATAAAAATACTTACAAATTCTGATGCTCTTATACAATTACTGATACAAGCACACACTCATCCATACAGCCACTCCCACAATCACACTCTCACAGATAGATAGTTATATACTCTTACACACATATACACTGCGTTTCACATATGTAGTTACTGACACATGTACAACTGAGATATACATTCAATCACTAACACACCCATGCATACACTCACCCAACCATACAGTCCATCACAGTTGCACTCTTAAAACCATGCACCCATAGAATCACCCACTCACACATCTATGCACAGAGTCACACACACCCTACCCACACAAACACTCAGGCACCCATACAGATACTCAGACAACCAATCAATAACCCATATAGACACTCATATAGCTATTCACAAAACCATGCAGCCACTTATACACCAACACAAAGACACATACAGACATTCACACAGTTTAATCACTAGTCTGCAGTAAGATACATTTAATGACTCACTTATAGAGTCAGTTACGCACCTAGAAAATCATCCATTCACACACTTGTACACCCACTCATTCTTCAACAGGCCTTTCCCTATATATATTAAACATATTTAATTTTCAGAAAAACATACATTCACTGGATGACGTCATCAGTGATTATTATTATTATTATTATTATTACCGAGTTTTATATAGCGCCTGGTTACCAATCGGCATCCCAGCGCTTGCCAGCACATGCTGCTACCGCACAAAAGAGGGGATTACACAGAAAACAGAAAAGTTTTTAAAAGTTTACGGAACCGAAGGAGACTGGCTTCCGAGCGCAGCTGTAGGGGCAGTGAGTTCCACAGAGAGGCCACATTTATTGAAAATCTTCTGCCACCGGTTCTTGCCTTTTTCACTCTGCCAACCTGGAGGAGATGCTGATGATCAGAGCGGAGAGAACGAGGGGCCTTGTAGGGCTGGACCAATTCCTCCTGAATCGGTGGGCCTACCCCATGCAGAACTTTATGGGCGATACAGAGTGACTTAAATTTGACCCTGTCCCTCACCGGAAGCCAATGCAATGCTCTCAACGCCGGACGGGCAGATTGACGTCTGGGGAGACCCGTCAGGAGCCTAGCAGCCGCGTTCTGTACTTGCTGAAGTTTGTTCAGAGTAGCCTCGGGAGCACCCAGGAAGAGCGCATTACTGAAATCCAGTCGCGAGATGATCAGTCCCTGGATGAGAAGCCTACGAGTGGCTACTGGGAGCAAAGGCAGAATCTTCTGGGCTGAGCGGAGCAGGCCGAAGCACACGCCAGCAGTTTTTTTGGCATGGGTTTTGAACGACAGGTCCTGCTCCAGCCATACCCCCAGGCTCTTGATCTCCTGCTTGGGGGGGGGTACCGGTCCGAGACAGTCAGGCCAGCTGCTGGGGGACAAAGATGGAGAAGAGTTCCCGAGCAGCATCAGTTCCGTCTTGGAACCATTTAACTTTAGGGCTGAGCTGCACATCCACGTGTAGATCTTACCAAGGCACGTGTGCAGCCGGTCGGGATGGTGCGCCGACTGGGAGAGGCCGACCACCAGCTGAGTATCATCAGCATAGCTGATGATTTTAATACCCAGCGGCAGTACCACACTCTCCAGGGGGGCCATATAGACGTTAAATAAGGTGGGGCTCAATGAAGAGCCCTGTGGCACACCACACTGGAGAGGTGATGGAGATGATTTTTCCTGGCCTTCCCAGACCTCGAATGAGCGACCTTCCAAAAAGGAGTCGAACCACTTAAGGGCCAAACCCGTAATCCCTACCCCCGAAAGCCGTTGGAGAAGCACCTGATGGTCCACGGTGTCAAAAGCAGCGCTGAGATCCAGGAGGATCACTGCCACTGAGCCTCCCGAATCCAGCATGCTCCTAGCATTCTCCACAACGGCCAGCAGGGCGGTGTCAGTCCCCTGTCCAGGGCGAAAACCCGTTTGGGAGTCGCCCAGAAGGGAGTTGGTTTCCAAGAAGTCCGAAAGGCGGCGGTTCACCAGCTTCTCAGCCACCTTACTGATACCCGGTAACAAGGAGATAGGCCGAAAGTTGGCGAGGTCGGCGGGATCAAGGTTAGGTTTTTTCAAAAGGGCCTTAACCACCGCCCCTTTCCAACTAGGGGGAACTACCCCCTGAACAAGAGACAAATTTATCAGGTCCGTCACAGGGCCACCTATTACAGATGACACCAGTTTAAGATATTTAATAGGTACTGGGTCTTTCGGAGAGCCACTCTTCATAGACCCCAAAGCCATCAAGACTTCCTCCTCAGTGACCGGACCCAGGGAGGCCAGCTCCGCCGATTGCAACCTAAGTTGGGCGGTAGAATTAGAATTATCCCCCGAGGATGTGACCTCGTCTGGCCGGGGAAGGGAGGCCAGTATGCTGTCAATTTTGCTTTTGAAAAACGAGGCCAGTTCTGTACATTTTTTCCGAGGGTCCTCGTGGATAACCTGAGGGTCGGGGGCATTCAGTAGCTCCTTAATGACCCTGAATGACTCTTTAGACGAGTTAGCCGCCGAGCCTATGCGCTCTTCAAAGAATCTTGATTTTGCCGCCCGAATAGCGGCTTTATAACTGCTCAGGGCCACACGGTATTCTATACGACTAGCTTCACTCCAGTCTCTCCTCCAGGACCGCTCTAGCCTCTTGCATCCCTTCCTCAGGGTTCTGAGTTCTGGCGAATACCAGGGTGCAGAGCCCATACGCTTCCCCTTCGTAAGTTGTTTCTTTCTGGGTAAGAGAGTATCCAAAGATTCCACGAGCCAGGTGTGAAAAATAGCATCGGCAGCTATTGGATTCACTCCCAAAGGGGGCTGCGTGGCCTCTAAGTGAGCCACCCAGGTGTCGACTGGGAGCCTCGACCAAGCTCTCTCCAGAGTGTACACCCGTGAGGCCACTGCGGTTGGGCTATTGAATTGCCATGACGCGGACACCAAAAAATGGTCTGTCCAAGGCAAGGCGAGAGCCGGGGATGAAATAAGGTGATCCAGATTGGAAAGTATGGGATCAAGCAAGTGGCCCTTCTCATGTGTCATGCCCAAATTGGTCAAGTTAATTCCAAAGGATTTAAAATCATCGAGCAGATCCACTCCCGCGGCATAGGTGGGGTCCTCAAGATGCATATTGAAGTCCCCGAGGACAACAAAGTTAGCAGTTGAGGAGGCAAGGAGTGCAGTCGTTTCGAGGAGAGATTTGGAGAAGCTACCCAGGGGTCCAGGAGGACGATAAATCAGCAAACCTACCAGGGACACTGTCGGTGACAACCGAAGGGAGAACTGTAAGCTCTCACAGTCAGTCACCCCTCCATTCTGAATCTTACAGGCAAGAGTGTCTCTATAGAGAACAGCAATTCCTCCTCCCCTCCCCTTAGGTCTATCAAGATGCACGATATGAAAGCCCGGGGGGAGTGCTCTAACCATGTCTGGACCTGAGCTGGGGGAGAGCCAGGTCTCTGTAAGAAACAACACGTCCAGCTCATGGTCTAAGATCAATGAATTAATTTCAATGGCGTGACTCGGGAGGGACCGGCAATTTAGCAAAGCCAAAGAAAGGATAGATTTAACGGCCACTGAATTATGGCCGGAAGGGCAGGCTCTGCAAGGTAAGAACGGAATAATTCCCATCTGTGCAAAGCCACACCTAATGGGGTGAGGTGGACGCAGCGACAGTAGCGCTTCCCTCCCGTAACGAAGCCTGGTCATAGATAGCGCCACAGAATCGGGCATGATGACAGGCCCTAGGCCCGTCTGGGCCCGGACGGGCACAGACGGGCTTGACTCTGGCGAAACTCCGGCGATATTCCGGTGATGACGCTGCGTGATGACGCTGCGCGTCAGCATGGTTGGCTTTATGCTCGCCAAGCGCGGGCTACTCGGATAACTAGAGCGCTACCTGCGCCTCACCCAATGTCCCCCCTCCCAAGATGGCCACCGAACGAGACAGTGGGCAGGGACCCGCTAAAACGCGGTGATTATCCAAGTTAGGATGCGAGTGAGGTGGCAGCGATGCAGGTATGCGGGTGGCTGACAATTAAAAACAGGGGAGAAGCCAAAAACTAAACTAAAAATAAATGAGAAAACGGGACAATTTAAAAATAGAATACGCAACAGCCAACAGCGGAGTAGCGAAAAGTGCGAGGCAGTCCCACACAAGTGGTCAGATGATAAGAATGCTCACCTGTGGTTTGCCTGGCTTTATGCTCGCCAAGCGCGGGCTACTCGGATAACTAGAGCGCTACCTGCGCCTCACCCAATGTCCCCCCTCCCAAGATGGCCACCGAACGAGACAGTGGGCAGGGACCCGCTAAAACGCGGTGATTATCCAAGTTAGGATGCGAGTGAGGTGGCAGCGATGCAGGTATGCGGGTGGCTGACAATTAAAAACAGGGGAGAAGCCAAAAACTAAACTAAAAATAAATGAGAAAACGGGACAATTTAAAAATAGAATACGCAACAGCCAACAGCGGAGTAGCGAGAAGTGCGAGGCAGTCCCACACAAGTGGTCAGCAGTGCATTGCGGGGGCATGACCTATTGTTAGCTGAACTAACTATAACAGGGGAATTTCTAGGGTTTTGTACGAGGGAAATGTCCAGCTAACTATAACGCCCCTGAAACCTATGGCTTTTTCAGTGAATTTCTAAGGTTTTTTAAATACCAATTCCTAACTATAAAGCCCCTGAAACCTTTGTTTTTTTCAGTGAATAATATATATATATATATTATATTCACTTAAAAAACCATAGGTTTCACACATGTTATAGTTAGCTGTACATTTCACTCGTAAAAAACAAATGAAATTCCACGTTATAGTTAGATCAGGTAACTATAACTTGCGCACCCACAATAAACTGCTGATGACGTCACATAGTACATCACTCATGACATGGTCAGTGACATCACTCATGACATCAATGATGACATCTGAAATTACACATTGTGGATTGCGGTCGCGCAAGTTATAGTTACCTGATCTAACTATAACGTGGAATTTCATTGGTTTTTTACGAGTGAAATGTACAGCTAACTATAACATGTGTGAAACCTATGGTTTTTTTAAGTGAATTTGCAAGGTTTTGTAAATGATAATTCCTAACTATAACGTGTGTGAAACCTATGGTTTTTTCAGTGAATTTGTACGTTTTTTTAAATGCTAAGTTATGTATTTATTTTTTATTTTTTTTTTCTGGTTTTTCACTATGCGCACACCCTCCGCGCACGGTGCGCTTCGCGCAACGTGCGCGCGCTGTGGGCGCACAGTGTGCTTCGCGCACCGAGCGCCCACGTTGCGCAGTCCATGCCGTGCGCGCCTCGCCTTTTTTTACGCAGTAACATTTGTTTTTTTCTCCCTTGTGAGTCCTTTAATTTATTTAATAAATGTGATTGTTACTTCTTTATTTATTATTATTTTTTTTTTTGCCGTGCGCGTACGGTAAGCTTACCGTACGCGTACCCCGCGATTTTTTTTTTAAATTATTACATTTATTTTTCGTACTTTTGGGTCCTTCTTGGACCCCCTGACAAACACTAGGGGGCCTGCAACTCTCTTCGTTGCCCCCGTTTCACGTTCCCCACCTTTGTTTCTCAGTGCGAGAGACAGAAAATGGCGGCCGACACTTCCTGATTTCGACCGATTCGAATGTTTACAGTCATGTAACCACCAATCAGAATTGAGCTTGCGCACGGCACCGTACGCGTACGGTAAGCTTACGGTGAGCGCGCTTACAGATATATATATTGATTTAAATGCTATTTTCTCAGGACCTACTGAACAGATTTACACCAGACCTACAAAAGGCACATCCTTGACCTGAGGACTACCTCTCTGCCAAATTTCAAGTAATTCTGTTCAGCCGTTCGGGCTGTAGCTGTGTCTAAAGGTCCTATGGAAAAATGCATGGGGAAAACGCGTTTTGGGACCCCCCTTTTTTCTCAGCCCCCGCTTGACGAATCCCCCCGAGACTTTCAGGGTAGGAGCGGAGCGTAGCGCCCCATTAGTTTTGAAAATTTTGCGAGGATTCGTCGACCGGCGCCAAAGTTATTCCAAATAGAATGTTGCGGATTTCCTATGGAAACACGGTCCTAACTATAACTATCTACTGGCAACCGCCAGTAGATAATATATATATATATATATATATATATATATATATATATATATATATATATATATATATATATATATATATATATATAAATTCACTGAAAAAACCATAGGTTTCACACATGTTATAGTTAGCGGAAATTTTACTGATAAAAAACCAATGAAATTGCCCCGTTATAGTTAGTGCTGGCAACTATAACTCACGCGACCGCAATCCTCTGCTGATGCTAATACTGTATTTAGACACTTATTTGCCCATGTCTTCTTCCATACATTTTTAGCTATACATATATTACAAATATTTTTTTTTATAAAGACACATATGTCATCAGCAGAAGATTGCGGTCGCGTGAGTTATAGTTGCCAGCACTAACTATAACGGGGCAATTTCATTGGTTTTTTATCAGTAAAATTTACGCTAACTATAACATGTGTGAAACCTATGGTTTTTTCAGTGAATTTGCAAGGTTTTTTAAATGCTAATTCCTAACTATAACGTGTGTGAAACCTATGGTTTTTTCAGTGAGTTTGTACGGTTTTTTAAATGCTAAGTTACTTTACGCCATTCGAGGCGTGCGCGCCCACTTAACGCAGTGCGTTCCGTGCACGGTTTTTATCAACTTTAATAGGCCCTGTACATTTGGTGGCCTTCGGCCACCAAAAGCACAGGGGGTGGGGTCAATGTGGATAGTGTTTTTTTTATTTCGATTTTATAATTTCATGTTGCCAAAATATAGTTTTTTTACTGATGTAATAAGCCCTGTACATTTGGTCGCCTACGGCCACCAAAAGCACAGGGGGTGGGGTAAGTGTGGATAGTGTTTTTTTTATTTCTATTTTTTACCGTACGCTTACGGTAAGCGTACGGTAAGCGTACTCGGCGAAATTGCCGAAAAAAAAATAAAACCGTTTTTGCTCTTGGGGGATGTTTGGGGACTCCCTCAACATGACTATGTGGGAGGGAGTTGTCAAAACAGCCCCGTAACATGTTTTTTGGCATCATGTTTGATAAATAACACTCAGTGCGAGAGACAAAATGGCGGACGCCGCTTCCTGGTTTCGGCCGATTCGAATGTTTACTAAGATCTAAGAGCCAATCAGAATCGCGCTCGCGCACGCCACCGTACGCGTACGGTAAGCGTACGGTAAGCGTACCGTAAGCGGGCTCAGATATATATATTGATTTAAAGGCTATTTTCTCAGAATCCACTGAACAGATTTACACCAAACCTACAAAAGGCACTTCCTTGACATAGGGACTACCTCTCTGCCAAATTTCTAGTAATTCTGTTCAGCCGTTCGGGCTGTAGCTCTGTCTAAAGGTCCTATGGAAAAATGCATGGGAAAAACGCGTTTTGGGACCCCCCTTTTATCTCAGCCCCCGCTTGACGAATCCCCCCGAGACTTTCAGGGTAGGAGCGGAGCGTAGCGCCCCACCTATTTTGAGAAATTCGCGAGGATTCATCGACCGGCGCCAAAGTTATTCAAAATAGAATGTTGCGGATTTCCTATGGAAAAGGGGTCCTAACTATAACTACCTACTGGCGACCGCCAGTAGGTAATATATATATTCACTGAAAAAAACAAAGGTTTCAGGCACATTATAGTTAGGAATTAGCATTTAAAAAACCTTAGAAATTCACTGAAAAAAACCATAGGTTTCAGGGGCGTTATAGTTCGCTGGACTTTTCACTCGTACAAAACCATTGAAATTCCCCCGTTATAGTTAGTTCAGCTAACTATAACTCGCGTGCCCGCAATGCACTGCTGATGACGTCACATATTACATCACACAAACACACATTCACTGGATGATGTCATCAGTGATGTCATTTGAGATGTCATCAGTGATGTCATGAGTGATGTCACTGACCATGTCATGAGTGATGTAATATGTGACGTCATCAGCAGTGCATTGCGGGCGCGCGAGTTATAGTTAGCTGAACTAACTATAACGGGGGAATTTCAATGGTTTTGTACGAGTTAAATGTCCAGCTAACTATAACATGTGTGAAACCTTTGTTTTTTTCATTGAATTTCTAAGGTTTTTTAAATGCTAATTCCTAACTATAACGTGTGTGAAACCCATGGTTTTTTCAGTGAATTTGCAAGGTTTTTTAAATGCTAATTCTTATATTTACCTTTTCTTTTTTTTTTTTTTTTCAATTTTTTTTACATATTTTTATTTTAATTTTCTATCCTTTTTTAAAGACTATGGTTACATTTTAAAAATTCTACAATATATTTTTTATTTTTACCATTTTTTTAAACTAAACAGGTAAGATTTATTAATATAACATATTGGTTTTTTTTCCCCCTTTTTTTATTTTTTTTAGTATTTTTTTAACGTGCGCGTACGGTAAGCGCACGTCTTGCGTTTATAACGTTAGATTTCTACGCTGTTTGCGTTCATATACGCAATTTGCGTAGACGTACGTCACGCGTGCGCAGCGCGTAACGCGTACGCTGCATGCGCATGTTACGCGGAAGTGAAGGGGCGTGCCTGTTTTGCGCATGCGAGCGTGCGCGTGTCTTTTTTACGCGCATGCGTACTTTTGCCGTAAGCGCTCCATAAGCGTACCGTAAGCGTAACGTACGCGCACGGTAGGTCATGTGATCAAGAAACAAAACTTTTGATTGGTTTAAAGTACTTTCAGTTCTAGAACTCTCCTACACCACACCCATTCCCCTCATTTCTGCTTGTGATCCCTTAGGAGAAGGAGCTGAGTTGTCTTTGTGATACGATGGCAGAACAGCAGACCTCTTCTGAGAGTGAGGCTAGCAGCACTACCTTGAGGCAGAGAAGGAGGAAACAAAAGAGCTCTTTCATATGGGAGTATTTTTCTTTTCCAGAGGGCAAGAAAAAGGTAAATGCACCCTTAGTGACTTGTAAGCTTTGTGACCGTGTACTTTCAAGAGGGAATCCCAACAAGAAGTATTCCTTCGGGAATCACACCATGTTGAGACACCTTCATGATGTACACGGTAGGACATATGCTCGACATACTGAAGGTAACCCTTCAGTAAGTCAACCAAGCACATCCACAGCAGCTCAGCCTGGTCCATCATCTGCAGGGCCGAGTCCATCTTCGGCAGGTCAGCTGAGCCCTTCATCTGTGGGGGGAGCATCTCCTTTTTCTGGTCCTCTGGAAACCAACCATCGGTTTGCGAGGGTTTTAATTCGGTGCGCCACTTGTCATGATCTAATTTGTCATAGGGAGACCAGTGTTGCCCTAGTGAACAATTTAATAGATCAGCACATTTGTCGTACCGACTAATATTCCCATTCTTTCTTTCCTCTGTCCCTGCATGAACACAATGGCTCTTTTAAGAGCCAACCTTACCTTTCAACTTTTTATATATATATTTTTTTAAACTTTTTTTTTTTTTTTTTTTTTACCGTACGCGTACGGTACGCGTAATTTTTTTTTTTTTTTTTAAAAAACACTAAAAATCAATTATCACATTACAAGGTCCTTGAGAGACTACAATGAAAAACTGAAAATGTGATTGTGGAGAAGTGGAAAAAAGGGACCATGAAATTTTTGACTTACCATACCCACTCAAAAAATATTTATTAATTAAAATTTAATTTTAATTGCTTTAAAAATGGTTCAAGTTTTCGAAAATTTTCTATCTCAATCTAAAAAAAAAGAAAAAAGTATTAATATTTAATAAAACATTTTATAATACAGTACACATATTTACATATTTTCCCCAAAAATTTTTTGCCTTTTTTTTGCTGTTTTCAGAATATATTGCATTTCACTATAAATTGTGAAAGCAATTGCATTCATCATTTAACAGCGGGCAAAAAAAAATAACAATCTCAAAGATTGTTTTAAAAAAGCCCAGAATCTCTTTTTACTTAAACATAACATTATAGAAATGCATAATATTCTAAAAAAATATCATCTAATATCAATACTTATTTCTTTAAAATACCGTCTGACATTTTTGTTTCAGAAGTATAATCACAAAAATATATCTCAAATAACTCCACAATACATCTGGTTCCATTTCCTTTAGGCCAAATAGTAATTTTAAAATTCTTTTTTGATTAAATTTTCAATGTTAATCCAATAAAATTCTAAAGTTTAAATTGTACAGATCTCACCGATTCTCTGTAACATTTTGGTTTCCGAAAGATTAATTAATAATTAAATAAGTCCACAATACAATTGTTTACCTTTCCTCATGGCCAAATAGTAATTTTAAAAATCTTTTTTGAATAAATTTCCAATGGCAATCCAATAACATTCCAAAATTTAAATTGTGCAGATGTTACCGATTTTGTCTAAATTTTTGGTTTTCCAAAGTTTCATTAAAAATTTAAAAAGTCCACATTACAATTGGTTACCTTTCCATTAGGCCAAATGATAATTTGTAAAATCATTTTTTTGGAAAATTCCAATGGTAATCCAATAAAATGGTAAAATTGTTTTGTACAGATCTTGCCAAGTCTCTCTAAAATTTAGGTTTCAGGAAGATTAGATAGGAATTTGCTAAATCAAAAGGCAAACGTTGCTTGAAAATCAATTGGGAATCATTACACAGTGTCCAGCCTTTTTCACATTTAAGATAAACTGTGTAATGTCCAGAAGTAACAGTAGGTCCTTCATGGAAAATTATTGCAACTGTTACAAAAGTTTTTCCTGAAATTGATAATTGCTGTCCTGTAAACTTCTTTATTAAAGTATCCAATTTTGAACCATCAGCTTTACATCGTTGCATCATTAAAATTACATATTTTCTGTATTCCTTTAAAATTAACGTTGAAAACATTTCAGATTGACACTCACTGCATTCCATGCTATGATTAGCATCTTTAACTAATTTAGCAAAAGTGACTGTTTTACTTTCTGGCAATGTTAAATAAATAAACCTTTCAGAATCAACATTAGAGCCACATGTATTGTAACAGTTTTCACAACTATGTTCCCATTTATAAGAGACACCAAACATATTTTCAATGGGAACCCCTTCTTCTTCCAGTACCTGAAGAAAAAACATCAAGAATTCCTGTGCGTCTTGCTGTACATTTTGAGAAAACTGTGTTCGTCCTGAACATACATCTAAAAGTTTTCTAATTTCAGTAGCACTTTCTATTTGAGTTTTATCATTACTCAGCTTTTGAAAAAGGAGACTCAACTCAGAACAGAATCTTTTTCTCTGATTTACTATTATCTGCTCTTGCACACTTTCCAGATAAAATGCAACATTCAGCACTACATTAGCGTAGCAGTTGACACCAGAGCTATTTTCAAAATGACATCCTACAACCTCTTCTTCATTTTCCTCTTTCTTTTTGCTTGCAATTACATCACTCCTCTTTTTTTTCCTCCTCTCTACATCCTCATTACAGATATTCTCATTTCTCCTTTTACGAGAAACTACACGTTTCTCAAACATAGGATACTGACCTAAATGAGGAGCATAGGTTCTTCTTAATCTATTATACTCCTTTACACAATTTGTATCAGCACTAACTTTTGAGTCATCAAAGTCTATCATGAATAAACCAGATAATGTTTTCACTCGTGACAAAGCTACATAAGCCATACCTTCTTTGAACACAGTTGAACCAATGTTCACAAAAGCACAATCTACAGTCAATCCTTGAGACTTGTGAATAGTTACAGCATATGCTAGAGAAAACGGAAACTGCTTCCTACGTACATATAATTCTTTCACAAGCATGAAACGAACTGAACAACGACAAATGTCTTTAACTTCTTCTATCTGATCAAATTTTATTTTTAAACATTCAATTCCATCTTTTTTCTGATAATTAATAAAACCCACAACTCTTCCCATAGCTCCCTTAACTAAACCTTTTTCAACATCCAAATTTCTCCTTAAAAATACTCTACAGTTCATGCAAACATATAGATTTTTTTCTAATCCAGCTGTTTTGGAAACGTTCTTCTCTAGTGAATCCAATTTCTTTTTCAGTGTGCCTGTTAATGTGATAGTAATTCTTCCATCCTCAATTTTGTCCACTGCTTCCAATTTCCTGATATCTTCCTTTTCCAATTTTAAAAGCTCCTCATTGAATATTGAGCATTCACGTAGAGTTGGCATTAAGCAGATGACACTTTTCTTTTCTGCAATGTTCTTGTATATCTTCTCTGCAACTATTTCTTCCTTTGGAAATAAATTATGTAGCAGCCGACTCTGTAATGCTTTTTTGCCAACTTCTGTGAGTAGTCCAATTCTGATATCTTTCAGAATACTTCCATATTCTTCATCGTTTGCTTGCCTCATATTAGTAGTAAGTTCCTTGTACTCAAAGAAGGACCAAATATTTGCATTATCGATGCTTCCCAATGACTTCTTTGTGTCTTCATGTGTCATAGTATTAAACACTGGTTGTCCTTTAACTGGAGTAAGTTGTAGAAGATCCCCAAAAACTATGACATGTTTTCCACCAAATAACACGTCATAGTCTGTCCTTAGAATTTGCTACATTCTTAAATGCACAAAGGCAAGCATTAAGTTTGATACCATGCTCACCTCATCAATAATGAGAACTTGCATCTTCTTCAATACTCTTGAAACTTCCAAGCATGCTTCTCCAGTTAGCTTGTTGTATTGTATTTTGTTCTCATGCTCCACTGGTAACATTAGCAAACGATGTAAGGTGATTCCTTTTATGTTATATGCTGCTAACCCAGTTGGAGCAGTAACCACACAAGACAAAGTAGAATCCGTTTTTTGATGTAGGTAGCTTCTGATGACTTTTATTAAGAAACTTTTTCCAGTTCCAGCTTGTCCGCTTACATACATCGTGATTGGATGAAATGATGTGCATGAGCACTCTTTTTTTTCATGTAGAAATCCGTGATCAATTTTGCTTCTGATCTCTTCATAAATTTGTTGCTGCTCTTCATTCAGTTGTGTTTCCAAATTTTGTAAGTCTATAAATTCTTCTTGAGCTTGATTCATAGCCGTTTCCACTTCATTCATGGCTATTGATGCTTCATTTTCAACGATTGGTTGTCCTAGGGGATCTTGACTGAGTGTTCCTGAACTTTGGCTGTCTTGAGAACTGTCTCTAGCTACTTCAGCTGCAATTGTAGTTTCCTGTTCAATTTCTTCATTTAACATTTGCAGATAAGTTGAGAATGTACTGCATTGTATGCTGTCTTTGCAAGCATTAAAAGAATCTTCATAGCTTTGAAATTCTCCCAGTAGTTCATCCTGTGTACGCCATGGTTTAAACAGCTGTAAAAGAGCCAAGTAGTAAAATTCCTTTTTGTCAGTAGTGTCGCAACTCAGCTTCCTGTGATTTATCAAACTTCCTTTTGTTTGCTTCACCAAACATCCTTCCTCACCAATGACTTTATATTTTCCATTGTTGATGTCTTCTGCGGCTTTCCGTGAATAAATGTAGTTCTGCAGCACTTCATAGAGACACATGTTCTCCAGATGATGACTTCTTTTTGGATAATATGTGTCCAACATGTTTGATTTCAAAATATCTGTACTTTCTGGGACATTCTCGGCCAAATATTCAATTTCTCCAACAGATTTCAGTACCCGATTTCTCATTGCTGCAAGGCCTAAACTTGCCCAAATTATTCTTCTTGATTTCGAGTAGAGACTTGCAGAAGATAACCTATCTGAACATTCGTAGGATCCAATTTCTCGATGCGATAACATCTTTAAACTGAAACTGTATAGCTTCTTACTGACAGTCTTCTCGTGAGAAATCTCTTCCCACATTTCTTTCAATTCAGTTTTTTCAGATTTAGTAATGTAAGACGTTACATATCGAGCAACAGCAATGGAATTGTCAGCTACATACTGTATATCCATGTTAGCATTCCACATGGATAAAATGACTGGGTTGTAGTCATTTATATTTTTTGATTCTTCTTTTCTTTTTAGGTTGTAGGTATTCTTAGGTGATTTTCTTGTGATAGTATGTCTCACAGATGACATAAAACTGTTTACTCTTCCATTTGAGAGAACAGGTCTAGGAAATCCAAATCGACATTTAGTGTAGTATTTATCTTTGCTCTTGTATTTCCGTTGACAGTATTTTCCACACCGATGACTTTGGAAACGTAAAACTTGCTCCTTTAACTTTTTCTCTTCTGTGCTTTTGGTATAGCACATGTTGCATATTCTTCAATGTAAGATAACACTGCTTCATCAGTATCTGTTCCAAACTTTGGGGCATCCTTGATCCACAACAGCATATGAATATAAGGAGCACCTCTTGCCTGGTACTCTTTTCTCCAAAAGAAATCCACTACTTCTCCAAGGGGTGGATTTTTTTTATTGCAGATGAAGGACATCATAGCCTCAAATCTATGATTGAAATATCTGCAAACATTAACCGGATCCAATGAGCACAGTTCTCCTGCTGTCTTGTATTCAATGTTTTTAATGTTTGAATTTGCCTCTCGTAGAAAATCCAGTAAATCATCCCAAGCGTACTCAGCACAGCTTAGGGTAAGGAACCATGTTGGTGTTCCTAAATTCCGTAACATGCATTTTAATTCACCATGGCGTCGGTACCAATATTCATTTGTCCCACGCTGACAAGCCATCAGATTGATCAGTTGTGTTTCCAAATGATCATCTCGGTGCTGCACTTTCTCCATAAAATCCTTAGCAGACACATTTTGTAAATGTACTCCACTTTTTAAAATGTGATTTACTGCATAAGATAGTGCAGACAAGTCGCTTTCAAATAAAAGATGGAACAAATAAGGAATACTTTGTCGAAATCTGGGATCTTCTGCATATAGTCTTGTAGTCCGATACTCAGAAGCTGGAATCTGTTCTGGACGTTCATCGTATCGTCCTCCTTTTCCTTTAGGAAACAGCTGGGGAAATCATCGAGCTTCCAAGCTCTCCTCCCATACACTCACGGGAGTTCCTTTTGCTTTCTTCATCTGAAACAGATCAATATTGTCTCCCATAGCTTCTTTTGAATGTAGAGGATGTATGCTAAAATGTTCATAAATTTCTTCTTCCTTTGACTTGTCCACTTTTTCAATTTGTCCAGTTGGTGTTTCTGTGTCTTCTTGTAAATCTTCTTCTTCTTCTTCTATATAAATTGATTCATACCATTTGTTATTCCTTTTCAAATACAAATTTGCTCTTTGTACTTTCCGTCCATCTACCAGCTCCTGCCAAATCTTCTTATTCTTTGTAGGTACACCATTAACCAGAATAACTAATGGTTCAGTTTCCAAAGTATCTGCATCAATAGTTTTCATATTTTTTTTCAAATCCAAGGGCAAATACACCACTCTACCTTTTAAACCTCTCAGTAAATCTGAAGGAGGTAATTTACCAGTTTTGGGCTCCATACGTACTATGGTCTGGAAGGGATGAACACATTGAATAAGTATAGACTCATATGTATTTAATTCAGAAAGTTCGGCAGGAATAGCATCCAATTCTAAATTATTATGTACAGCTCTGGTCGGCATTCTATTTTCCTCTAACTTGTTGTAACAGTATTTACAAATACGCTGATCTTCACCCAATTCAAAACAATTTTCAAGAAATATATATGTGGCAAAATCCTTCCACTTATAATTATCTTCATTTTCACTCTTTCTGTAGAGATCAACATTCCTAGTTTGTTTTCTATAATGAGTTCTGCGGCAACAAATACAAGTTATATTTGGTCTTTCATTAGAGATTATTGCAAATTTTGTTATGTGATCATTAAGGGCCTCATGTAGGTAAATAAATTTTACCGGTTCTTAAATACCGAGCCGTACCGAATCGGTAAATTAGAATCGGTAAGTTACATGTAGGTAAAAATTCGGTAACAGTTACCGATTCGGTAACAGTCGGTAAATACGAATCGGAATTCACCGATTCGGTAAATACCGAGGTGATAATTACCGAATCGGAAAATACCGAGGTGGTATCTACCGATTCGGAAAATACCGAGGTGGTATCTACCGAATCGGAAAATACCGAATCGGTACGTACGGATTCGGTAAATAACATCACATGACTTGACGAAACAGCTAATCCTGTGCAACGACAGCCCACCCAACCAGGAACTGCCCACACCCAGGCAGGTGTACACAATTAGCCGAAGTGGCCACACCCAGGCAGGTGTACATAATTAGCCGACCCTGGAGAGGCTCGGAGTGCAGAGGAGAGGCAGGGAGCAGTTGCATGTGCGAGCGGGAAACGAACAGCATGTCCAGCCAGAGCACACAGAAAGACGGAGGGGAAAGGAGGAGGAAGCTCAAATTCAGCCCCAAGGAACTCCAGGTGCTGGTGGAGGAGGTGGTGAAGCAGCACCAGAAGCTGTTTGGGAGGCAATCCCTGCAAGTGCCTGAGGCCGAAAAGCGCAACATATGGCTGGCCATCCAGGCGCAGGTCAATGCTGTGGGAGTGACCCACAGGGAAATTGAGGTCCTCAAAAAGCGCTGGTATGACCTGAGGATTGTGACCAAGAGGAAGATGGGCGACATCCAGAAGGAGGCCAGCCAGACCGGAGGTGGAACCAACAGGGCACCTGCCCTCACCGAACTGGAGGAGCTGGTGGCGGCCACACTCGAGCAAGAGAGCGTCGTGGGTCTTGGGGACGCCGACAGCTCTGCCAGAGCCGCAACACACCAAGGTAAGACGAAAGCACAGCAATGTAGCCGCCCCTACCCCTATCCCACATCCCCCATTGTGACACGAGAATCACACTGCAGTCCACACGTGTCAGTGCAGACAGGCAATGCATTCCGGGAGATGTAGTCAGGGCAACACTAACCATGACGTAAATGTCACAGGGCAACAAGGCATGTCACGCACTCGAGGCACAAGGAGACAGAGGACAGATTGGAAAGTGAAATGATTTATTGTGACGCTTGCAATGCAGCCCTTCGGGGACACTGAGCCAATGTTGTTTTTCTGTCCACAGATGTGACATCATGCAGTACAGGGCATGCTGCAGGGGAGACGGCACACCGGCCACAAAAATCACCTCTAGCCAGCACGAGTGCAGACCAGGGAGCAGGCCCACTTGCAGCCGCACCACCTACGCAGCCAGCCTCGCCGCACACAGAGCCAGCATCACCTCACCGAGAGCCAGCATCACCACCACCAGAGCCAGCATCGCCACTCATGTTCGATTCACCGGCCACATCTCCGCTTGCAGGTGTGAGAATGAGGAGGCGTCCAGCAGCCAGGCTACGAGCCTTAGACACCTCGTCAGACGACAGCATGGGCCCAGAAGACCGCACCGGGCCCCAGGAAGGGAGCCATCCCACTGTGCCCCAAACATCACAGGCAGCACAGACGGGAGCAAGAGGGCGCCGCAGGTCGCGTGTCCAGAGTCCACCAGCACCCACTGACGGCCATGGTGTCTTCTTGGGGCTCGAGGGCCAAATGTTGAAGCAACAGCGCCTGCAATCAAAGGCAGTAATGTCAGTCCAGAGGCACATGCGGGTGATGAGGACAAGCTTAGTCAACATGGACACAAACATTGGCGGCATGGCTGCGGGCATTCGGGACATGTCCCAGTCAATCCAGCAGTTGTGCAGCAAATTAGATGCTGACATCGACGCACGGCGCTGGGAACGCCAGAGAAGGGACACTACCAGCAGGGCACTCAACCGTCTGGCAACTGCGACTTCCCTACTTTGCCGGCGCTCTGTGACGATGCAGGAGGGCCTAACACAGTGCTGCAGCGACCTGTCACGGGGGATGGTGCAGGTGACAAGTGCACTAGGGGTGCTATTGACAAGTCAGGCGTCGACAACTGCTGCAGGGGATGCTGCGGAGAGCATCGACACCAGCAGCAGCATCACACCCCCCGTCCCCGAAGCACGCAGGAGCAGCAGGCGGCTTGGGGTTGGCTCTAGTGAGGATGCACAGGCCGTGCAATCCACCACTGCAGCGCGTATGCGCAAACATTGATGTGGCCCTGCTTATCCACTTGCCATTGGGTGACGTAACCCTGGACATACTCATTGTATAGATGGCATATTGCCAGATTGGCCTGTTCATGTGTTCATGGCGTGGTGCCACATTAAACTACGTCATGACTTCTCACGACTCGCTGTGTCCCCTCACTTACTCAGAAATAGTTGCATGTGATCTCTGCCCGTCTCTCTCTCCCATCGATTGCAGTTGGCACTCTAGCTGCGCTGCCCTCTGGCTGGCCTGACTCATCCTCGTTGTCCTCAAAATATGTTAGTTCCACATCTGTACCTTTTTTCGTGGCAAGGTTGTGCAGCATTGCACAAGTGGCAATTATCTTGCAGCAGGTGATGGGTTTGTACTGGCGTGCGCCTCCGCTCTTGTGGAGGCAGCGGAACCTGCTCTTCAGCAGTCCAAACGTGCGCTCCACCACATTGCGTGTAGATTTGTGTGCCACGTTGTATCGTCTCTCACTCTGGGTTGCTGGGTGTAGGTAGGGAGTGAGGATGAATGAACGGCATGCATATGCACTGTCGCCTGGATGAGTAAAAGGGAACCATCAGTTACATGCCTCTATACACTCTGATTTGCAGGTTTCAAGGGGTGTCACTGTTACTTACCCAGCAGGTGACCCTCTCCGAATTCTCCGGCTCTCAGTCGTGTGTAGATCCCACTATTCTGGAAGATGTAAGAGTCGTGGGTGCTCCCAGGAAACTTTGCAACAATATCTGTGATGATGTTCCCTGCATCACAGATCACCTGCACATTGATGGAGTGGGTGGACTTCCTGTTCCTGTAGATGTGCTCTGTGTCAGCTGGAGGACAGATTGGGATGTGTGTACCATCAATACAGCCGATGACATGGGGGAACTGTGCCATGTGATAAAAGTCTGTTTTTGTTTTCTGCAGTGCAGCCTGTGTGTTTGGGAAGCTGATGTAGTGGTGCATTCTCTGCATCATGGCATCCAGGAACTTCCTGAAGAAACGTGACAGGCAACTCTGGGATACCCCACCCACCGCAGCTATCACCACCTGATAACTGCCGGATGCCAACAGATGTAGGCTGCAGAGCACCTGCACATGTGGGGGTATGGCGTGCGCCCTTCTTATTGGCTGGTCCAGGAGTGGGTGAAGGTCCCTGATTAAGTCCATGATGGTTTCGGGGTGTAGCCTGTACCTCTCATGTATCTCTGCATCAGTCAGCTGGAATAGTGTGATGCGCTGTCTGTAGATTTGTTCCTCCCGTCGCCACACCCTCAGTCCTGCTGCCTGTAGACGTAGGCGCCTTGCAATGACGTACATGGCGGCCATGTTGTCCACGCTGTTGCATTTTGGGATTGCTTATATGCATTGTTGATGGTTACCACCTGCTTTCCATCCGTGTTAATTACCGACTCTTATTTACCGATTTTCCTGGATTTCTTAATTACCGACTGCTCCTACATGTCATTTTCAATTTTTACCACTTCATATTTACCACTTCATATTTACCGATTCGTTAATAATGTATTCGGTAAATATGAATCGGTATTTTAGAATTAGGTAAATATGAATCGGTATTTACCGCCTCATATTTACCGAAAAGTGGTTTTTGGACTCCTACATCTCACTTGTCTGAATACCGGTCGGTAACGGCATATTTACCGAAAATCGGCCGTTACCGACCGGTATTTGGCTACCTACATGAGGCCCTTAATGTTTTACTTACAGAGGGTTCTACATTCTCTTCCACTTCTTCCTCATTTACTGTGTCCTTTTCTGCACTGTCTTGTTCAGGACCAAAGTAACAAAACTGAATTTCATCAACAACCTTCTCTACATCTGATACCGATCCACGGAACAGAGCCCTATTCAATTCATCTAACTTTATTGCTGGGCTTTTAGCAAAATACAACCGTCTCACAAACTTTCTCATTTCAGTATGATGAACAGCCAGCATCCTAAAATGATGGAAAACACTATTACACACTTTTCTAGATAGACAAGCCAGAGAATGACCCTGCAAACCAGTATTCTCTCTCACTCTGCATGGATCTAGACTTTGAAGCACCTTAATCTTCTGTTTTACACTTTTTTTACTATATTCTCTTAGAAACTCACGAAATGTATCAATAGATTCCTGACGCACAGTGCAAATACTACTACAATTCCAAGTGTACACTGGGCCTTTAGGACGTCTCCCCATAGCCTCATCCGCCATCACTTGTACCTCATCTCTTGGAACCATTTTCTCCTTCTCCATTATACAACCATTTTTCACTTCGTAAGCACGACCTCTCGTGTCAACTGCATGCAGCAAACTATTACTTTGAAAATAACTCTCTTCATTAAAAAAAGGTTCACTACTTGAACTATGCATCCATTCTCCTAAAAACACTTTACAAAAGTTTGTTCTTTTCACTACTCTTTTCCTTTTGCTTTGTGATTTCAGTACATTGACCATTTTATCTAATGTACGCATCCTATTCAAAATTAAAATGAATAGTTTCCTTTTTAATTCTAATGCCTTTGCTGCAATGGCTTCAATTTCTTTTTTTCTCTTGTAATATTTTGCCTTTTTCTTATATTTCTTTACATCCTTTATCAAATTGGACATAACTCTTCTCTGAAACATTTTTCTACGTATCTCTTTAAACGCTGTTTTTCTGTTTAAGTTAATCTTTGTTATTGCAGAAGGTATATTTGCATTAACTAAATTCTCAATTTTTTCCTGTTCTTTTCTATTGAAAAGATTCTTTCCAGTACAGACATTTTGTACATTTTTCCTTTTTTTGAAGATGTTCTTTAAAAAATGTTTTGTCTGCTTACCAGAAGACTTTCTCTTTTTCCCAACATGAGCATCTCCAGCTAACTTAGGTCCTCCAGTTGTCTTCAAATATAGATTTTTTTTGTGTTTTTTCCTTTGTCTGGATTTTGTAGGCATCTTAAATTTTGTTCACTGCTCTTCAGCAATACCTGAAAAAAACTAAAATAATATTCCTTTATTTTATTTAAATATATTACTACATTTTTTATGATCTTTTCAAATCTTAAAATACTATGTACCCCTTTCCTACAAGTGAAAATCACAATAACACCATCACAAATTAAATATCTAAAAACAATTCCTGTGTGCACACAGAGTCATGGTTTGAAATTAGGCAGAAAACGAAATTTCTTTGCCATTTTGAAAGCACACTTACTACTCTTTTTTTTGGCAAGTAATAAGTACTTTTACAGTCTGACACATTTTGAATCCACTTTTCAGATTCTGATAAAAGCACATGTCCAAACTGCTTTTTGAGACCAGCACCATGTGTAACCTGGGTGACTGACTACACTCCAGCAAGGGCAACCAGCCTTAGTGATGCTGAATGTATTTGCATTACTGACTGCAACCTCAAACCCAACTCGGTTGTGAATACTGTGCATGATTCCACAGGATAAGCAGCTGGGTGTGTGCTAAGAGTCTATCACCAGAGCAATACCAAACAGATTTCTGAGACCAGCAACATGTGTAACCTGGGTGACTGACTAAACTCCAGCAAGGGCAACCAGCCTTACTGATGCTCAATGTATTTGCATTACTGACTGCAACCTCAAACCCTAAAAGTATTCCTCATTTATACCACTACACCTTAATTTATGGTGAAAACATAGCCATATTATTTTACATGTTTTTCTTTGCATTATTAAGTGCAACCTCAAACCCCACTCAGTTGTGAATACTGTGCATAATTCCACAGGATAAGCAGCTGGGTGTGTGCTAAAAATCTGCTTCTGCATAAAAAAATAGCTCCCCCTTTCCTACTAATGCAACTGTAAAATTACCAGAGCATAACGCAATAAATCTCTGCCTGTAATTCCTCTTTGCACACAGAGTCATGTTTTCATATTAGTCTGAAAACGTAATTTCTTTGCCAATTTGAAACCACACTTACTACTCTTTTTTTTGGCAAGTGATAAATACTTTTACAGTCTGACACATTTTAAATCCACTTTTCTGATTCTTAACAAAGCACATGTCCAAACTGCTTTTTCAGACCAGCAACATGTGTAACCTGGGTGACTGACTACACTCCAGCAAGGGCAACCAGCCTTAGTGATGCTGAATGTATTTGCATTACTGACTGCAATCTCAAACCCCACTCGGTTGTGAATACTGTGCATGATTCCACAGGATAAGCAGCTGGCTGTGTGCTAAGAGTCTGCTTCTGCACAAAACAATAGCTCCCCCTTTACATCTAATGCAACTGTAAAATTACCAGAGTAATACGCAATAAATCTCTGCCTGTAATTCCTCTTTGCACACAGAGTCATGTTTTCATATTAGTCTGAAAACAAAATTTCTTTGCCAATTTGAAAGCACACTTACTACTCTTTTTTTTGGCAAATGATAAGTACTTTTACAGTCTGACACATTATGAATCCACTTTTTAGATTTTTTAAAAAGCACATGTCCAAACAACATTTTCAGACCAGCAACATGTGTAACCTGGGTGACTGAGTACACTCCAGCAAGGGCAACCAGCCTTAGTGAAGCTGAATGTATTTGCATTACTGACTGCAACCTCAAACCCTACTCGGTTGTGAATACTGTGCATGATTCCATAGGATAAGCAGCTGGTTGTGTGCTAAGAGTCTGCTTCTGCATAAAAAAATAACACCCCCATTCCATCTAATGCAAGTGTAAAATCACCAGAGCAATACCAAACAGCTTTCTGAGACCAGCAACATGTGTAACCTGGGTGACTGACTACACTCCAGCAAGGGCAACCAGCATTAGTGATGCTGAATGTATTTGCATTACTAAGTGCAACCTCAAACCCCACTCGGTTGTGAATACTGTGCATGATTCCACAGGATAAGCAGCTGGGTGTGTGCTAAAAGTCTGCTTCTGCATAAAAAAATAGCTCCCCCTTAACATCTAATGCAACTGTAAAATTACCAGAGCATAACGCAATAAATCTCTGCCTGTAATTCCTCTTTGCACACAGAGTCATGTTTTCATCTTAGTCTGAAAACGTAATTTCTTTGCCAATTTGAAACCACACTTACTACTCTTTTTTTTGGCAAGTGATAAATACTTTTACAGTCTGACACATTTTAAATCCACTTTTCAGATTCTTAAAAAAGCACATGTCCAAACTGCTTTTTCAGACCAGCAACATGTGTAACCTGGATGACTGACTACACTCCAGCAAGGGCAACCAGCCTTAGTGATGCTGAATGTATTTGCATTACAAAGTGCAACCTCAAACCCCACTCGGTTGTGAATACTGTGCATGATTCCACAGGATAAGCAGCTGGGTGTGTGATAAGAGTCTGCTTCTGCATAAAAAAAATGCTCCCCCTTTACATCTAATGCAAATGTAAAATCACCAGAGCATAACGCAATAAATCTCTGCCTGTAATTCCTATTTGCACACAGAGTCATGTTTTCATATTAGTCTGAAAACGTAATTTCTTTGCCAATTTGAAACCACACTTACTACTCTTTTTTTTGGCAAGTGATAAATACTTTTACAGTCTGACACATTTTAAATCCACTTTTCTGATTCTTAACAAAGCACATGTCCAAACTGCTTTTTCAGACCAGCAACATGTGTAACCTGGGTGACTGACTACACTCCAGCAAGGGCAACCGGCCTTAGTGATGCTGAATGTATTTGCATTACTGACTGCAATCTCAAACCCCACTCGGTTGTGAATAATGTGCATGATTCCACAGGATAAGCAGCTGGCTGTGTGCTAAGAGTCTGCTTCTGCACAAAAAAATAGCTCCCCCTTTACATCTAATGCAACTGTAAAATTACCAGAGTAATATGCAATAAATCTCTGCCTGTAATTCCTCTTTGCACACAGAGTCATGTTTTCATATTAGTCTGAAAACAAAATTTCTTTGCCAATTTGAAAGCACACTTACTACTCTTTTTTTTGGCAAATGATAAGTACTTTTACAGTCTGACACATTATGAATCCACTTTTTAGATTTTTTAAAAAGCACATGTCCAAACAACATTTTCAGACCAGCAACATGTGTAACCTGGGTGACTGAGTACACTCCAGCAAGGGCAACCAGCCTTAGTGAAGCTGAATGTATTTGCATTACTGACTGCAACCTCAAACCCCACTCGGTTGTGAATACTGTGCATGATTCCATAGGATAAGCAGCTGGTTGTGTGCTAAGAGTCTGCTTCTGCATAAAAAAATAACACCCCCATTCCATCTAATGCAAGTGTAAAATCACCAGAGCAATACCAAACAGCTTTCTGAGACCAGCAACATGTGTAACCTGGGTGACTGACTACACTCCAGCAAGGGCAACCAGCATTAGTGATGCTGAATGTATTTGCATTACTAAGTGCAACCTCAAACCCCACTCGGTTGTGAATACTGTGCATGATTCCACAGGATAAGCAGCTGGGTGTGTGCTAAAAGTCTGCTTCTGCATAAAAAATAGCTCCCCCTTAACATCTAATGCAACTGTAAAATTACCAGAGCATAACGCAATAAATCTCTGCCTGTAATTCCTCTTTGCACACAGAGTCATGTTTTCATCTTAGTCTGAAAACGTAATTTCTTTGCCAATTTGAAACCACACTTACTACTCTTTTTTTTGGCAAGTGATAAATACTTTTACAGTCTGACACATTTTAAATCCACTTTTCAGATTCTTAAAAAAGCACATGTCCAAACTGCTTTTTCAGACCAGCAACATGTGTAACCTGGATGACTGACTACACTCCAGCAAGGGCAACCAGCCTTAGTGATGCTGAATGTATTTGCATTACAAAGTGCAACCTCAAACCCCACTCGGTTGTGAATACTGTGCATGATTCCACAGGATAAGCAGCTGGGTGTGTGATAAGAGTCTGCTTCTGCATAAAAAAAATGCTCCCCCTTTACATCTAATGCAAATGTAAAATCACCAGAGCATAACGCAATAAATCTCTGCCTGTAATTCCTATTTGCACACAGAGTCATGTTTTCATATTAGTCTGAAAACGTAATTTCTTTGCCAATTTGAAACCACACTTACTACTCTTTTTTTTGGCAAGTGATAAATACTTTTACAGTCTGACACATTTTAAAACCACTTTTCAGATTCTTAAAAAAGCACATGTCCAAACTGCTTTTTCAGACCAGCAACATGTGTAACCTGGGTGACTGACTACACTCCAGCAAGGGCAACCAGCCTTAGTGATGCTGAATGTATTTGCATTACTAAGTGCAACCTCAAACCCCACTCGGTTGTGAATACTGTGCATGATTCCACAGGATAAGCAGCTGGGTGTGTGCTTAGAGTCTGCTTCTGCATAAAAAAAATGCTCCCCCTTTACATCTAATGCAAATGTAAAATCACCAGAGCAATACGCAATAAATCTCTGCCTGTAATTCCTATTTGCACACAGAGTCATGTTTTCATATTAGTCTGAAAACGTAATTTCTTTGCCAATTTGAAACCACACTTACTACTCTTTTTTTTGGCAAGTGATAAATACTTTTACAGTCTGACACATTTTAAATCCACTTTTCAGATTCTTAAAAAAGCACATGTCCAAACAACATTTTCAGACCAGCAACATGTGTAACCTGGGTGACTGAGTACACTCCAGCAAGGGCAACCAGCCTTAGTGATGCTGAATGTATTTGCATTACTGACTGCAACCTCAAACCCCACTCGGTTGTGAATACTGTGCATGATTCCACAGGATAAGCAGCTGGCTGTGTGCTAAGAGTCTGCTTCTGCACAAAAAAATAGCTCCCCCTTTACATCTAATGCAAATGTAAAATCACCAGAGCAATACGCAATAAATCTCTGCCTGTAATTCCTATTTGCACACAGAGTCATGTTTTCATATTAGTCACAAAACGAAATTTCTTTGCCAATTTGAAAGCACACTTACTACTCTTTTTTTTGGCAAGTGATAAGTACTTTTACAGTCTGACACATTATGAATCCACTTTTCAGATTATTAAAAAAGCACATGTCCAAACAACATTTTCAGACCAGCAAAATGTGTAACCTGGGTGACTGACTACACTCCAGCAAGGGCAACCAGCCTTAGTGAAGCTGAATGTATTTGCATTACTGACTGCAACATCAAACCCCACTCGGTTGTGAATACTGTGCATGATTCCATAGGATAAGCAGCTGGTTGTGTGCTAAGAGTCTGCTTCTGCATAAAAAAATAACACCCCCATTCCATCTAATGCAAGTGTAAAATCACCAGAGCAATACCAAACAGCTTTCTGAGACCAGCAACATGTGTAACCTGGGTGACTGACTACACTCCAGCAAGGGCAACCAGCATTAGTGATGCTGAATGTATTTGCATTACTAAGTGCAACCTCAAACCCCACTCGGTTGTGAATACTGTGCATGATTCCACAGGATTAGCAGCTGGGTGTGTGCTAAAAGTCTGCTTCTGCATAAAAAAATAGCTCCCCCTTAACATCTAATGCAACTGTAAAATTACCAGAGCATAACGCAATAAATCTCTGCCTGTAATTCCTCTTTGCACACAGAGTCATGTTTTCATCTTAGTCTGAAAACGTAATTTCTTTGCCAATTTGAAACCACACTTACTACTCTTTTTTTTGGCAAGTGATAAATACTTTTACAGTCTGACACATTTTAAATCCACTTTTCAGATTCTTAAAAAAGCACATGTCCAAACTGCTTTTTCAGACCAGCAACATGTGTAACCTGGATGACTGACTACACTCCAGCAAGGGCAACCAGCCTTAGTGATGCTGAATGTATTTGCATTACAAAGTGCAACCTCAAACCCCACTCGGTTGTGAATACTGTGCATGATTCCACAGGATAAGCAGCTGGGTGTGTGATAAGAGTCTGCTTCTGCATAAAAAAAATGCTCCCCCTTTACATCTAATGCAAATGTAAAATCACCAGAGCATAACGCAATAAATCTCTGCCTGTAATTCCTATTTGCACACAGAGTCATGTTTTCATATTAGTCTGAAAACGTAATTTCTTTGCCAATTTGAAACCACACTTACTACTCTTTTTTTTGGCAAGTGATAAATACTTTTACAGTCTGACACATTTTAAATCCACTTTTCTGATTCTTAACAAAGCACATGTCCAAACTGCTTTTTCAGACCAGCAACATGTGTAACCTGGGTGACTGACTACACTCCAGCAAGGGCAACCGGCCTTAGTGATGCTGAATGTATTTGCATTACTGACTGCAATCTCAAACCCCACTCGGTTGTGAATAATGTGCATGATTCCACAGGATAAGCAGCTGGCTGTGTGCTAAGAGTCTGCTTCTGCACAAAAAAATAGCTCCCCCTTTACATCTAATGCAACTGTAAAATTACCAGAGTAATACGCAATAAATCTCTGCCTGTAATTCCTCTTTGCACACAGAGTCATGTTTTCATATTAGTCTGAAAACAAAATTTCTTTGCCAATTTGAAAGCACACTTACTACTCTTTTTTTTGGCAAATGATAAGTACTTTTACAGTCTGACACATTATGAATCCACTTTTTAGATTTTTTAAAAAGCACATGTCCAAACAACATTTTCAGACCAGCAACATGTGTAACCTGGGTGACTGAGTACACTCCAGCAAGGGCAACCAGCCTTAGTGAAGCTGAATGTATTTGCATTACTGACTGCAACCTCAAACCCCACTCGGTTGTGAATACTGTGCATGATTCCATAGGATAAGCAGCTGGTTGTGTGCTAAGAGTCTGCTTCTGCATAAAAAAATAACACCCCCATTCCATCTAATGCAAGTGTAAAATCACCAGAGCAATACCAAACAGCTTTCTGAGACCAGCAACATGTGTAACCTGGGTGACTGACTACACTCCAGCAAGGGCAACCAGCATTAGTGATGCTGAATGTATTTGCATTACTAAGTGCAACCTCAAACCCCACTCGGTTGTGAATACTGTGCATGATTCCACAGGATAAGCAGCTGGGTGTGTGCTAAAAGTCTGCTTCTGCATAAAAAATAGCTCCCCCTTAACATCTAATGCAACTGTAAAATTACCAGAGCATAACGCAATAAATCTCTGCCTGTAATTCCTCTTTGCACACAGAGTCATGTTTTCATCTTAGTCTGAAAACGTAATTTCTTTGCCAATTTGAAACCACACTTACTACTCTTTTTTTTGGCAAGTGATAAATACTTTTACAGTCTGACACATTTTAAATCCACTTTTCAGATTCTTAAAAAAGCACATGTCCAAACTGCTTTTTCAGACCAGCAACATGTGTAACCTGGATGACTGACTACACTCCAGCAAGGGCAACCAGCCTTAGTGATGCTGAATGTATTTGCATTACAAAGTGCAACCTCAAACCCCACTCGGTTGTGAATACTGTGCATGATTCCACAGGATAAGCAGCTGGGTGTGTGATAAGAGTCTGCTTCTGCATAAAAAAAATGCTCCCCCTTTACATCTAATGCAAATGTAAAATCACCAGAGCATAACGCAATAAATCTCTGCCTGTAATTCCTATTTGCACACAGAGTCATGTTTTCATATTAGTCTGAAAACGTAATTTCTTTGCCAATTTGAAACCACACTTACTACTCTTTTTTTTGGCAAGTGATAAATACTTTTACAGTCTGACACATTTTAAAACCACTTTTCAGATTCTTAAAAAAGCACATGTCCAAACTGCTTTTTCAGACCAGCAACATGTGTAACCTGGGTGACTGACTACACTCCAGCAAGGGCAACCAGCCTTAGTGATGCTGAATGTATTTGCATTACTAAGTGCAACCTCAAACCCCACTCGGTTGTGAATACTGTGCATGATTCCACAGGATAAGCAGCTGGGTGTGTGCTTAGAGTCTGCTTCTGCATAAAAAAAATGCTCCCCCTTTACATCTAATGCAAATGTAAAATCACCAGAGCAATACGCAATAAATCTCTGCCTGTAATTCCTATTTGCACACAGAGTCATGTTTTCATATTAGTCTGAAAACGTAATTTCTTTGCCAATTTGAAACCACACTTACTACTCTTTTTTTTGGCAAGTGATAAATACTTTTACAGTCTGACACATTTTAAATCCACTTTTCAGATTCTTAAAAAAGCACATGTCCAAACAACATTTTCAGACCAGCAACATGTGTAACCTGGGTGACTGAGTACACTCCAGCAAGGGCAACCAGCCTTAGTGATGCTGAATGTATTTGCATTACTGACTGCAACCTCAAACCCCACTCGGTTGTGAATACTGTGCATGATTCCACAGGATAAGCAGCTGGCTGTGTGCTAAGAGTCTGCTTCTGCACAAAAAAATAGCTCCCCCTTTACATCTAATGCAAATGTAAAATCACCAGAGCAATACGCAATAAATCTCTGCCTGTAATTCCTATTTGCACACAGAGTCATGTTTTCATATTAGTCACAAAACGAAATTTCTTTGCCAATTTGAAAGCACACTTACTACTCTTTTTTTTGGCAAGTGATAAGTACTTTTACAGCCTGACACATTATGAATCCACTTTTCAGATTATTAAAAAAGCACATGTCCAAACAACATTTTCAGACCAGCAAAATGTGTAACCTGGGTGACTGACTACACTCCAGCAAGGGCAACCAGCCTTAGTGAAGCTGAATGTATTTGCATTACTGACTGCAACATCAAACCCCACTCGGTTGTGAATACTGTGCATGATTCCATAGGATAAGCAGCTGGTTGTGTGCTAAGAGTCTGCTTCTGCATAAAAAAATAACACCCCCATTCCATCTAATGCAAGTGTAAAATCACCAGAGCAATACCAAACAGCTTTCTGAGACCAGCAACATGTGTAACCTGGGTGACTGACTACACTCCAGCAAGGGCAACCAGCATTAGTGATGCTGAATGTATTTGCATTACTAAGTGCAACCTCAAACCCCACTCGGTTGTGAATACTGTGCATGATTCCACAGGATTAGCAGCTGGGTGTGTGCTAAAAGTCTGCTTCTGCATAAAAAAATAGCTCCCCCTTAACATCTAATGCAACTGTAAAATTACCAGAGCATAACGCAATAAATCTCTGCCTGTAATTCCTCTTTGCACACAGAGTCATGTTTTCATCTTAGTCTGAAAACGTAATTTCTTTGCCAATTTGAAACCACACTTACTACTCTTTTTTTTGGCAAGTGATAAATACTTTTACAGTCTGACACATTTTAAATCCACTTTTCAGATTCTTAAAAAAGCACATGTCCAAACTGCTTTTTCAGACCAGCAACATGTGTAACCTGGATGACTGACTACACTCCAGCAAGGGCAACCAGCCTTAGTGATGCTGAATGTATTTGCATTACAAAGTGCAACCTCAAACCCCACTCGGTTGTGAATACTGTGCATGATTCCACAGGATAAGCAGCTGGGTGTGTGATAAGAGTCTGCTTCTGCATTAAAAAAATGCTCCCCCTTTACATCTAATGCAAATGTAAAATCACCAGAGCATAACGCAATAAATCTCTGCCTGTAATTCCTATTTGCACACAGAGTCATGTTTTCATATTAGTCTGAAAACGTAATTTCTTTGCCAATTTGAAACCACACTTACTACTCTTTTTTTTGGCAAGTGATAAATACTTTTACAGTCTGACACATTTTAAATCCACTTTTCTGATTCTTAACAAAGCACATGTCCAAACTGCTTTTTCAGACCAGCAACATGTGTAACCTGGGTGACTGACTACACTCCAGCAAGGGCAACCGGCCTTAGTGATGCTGAATGTATTTGCATTACTGACTGCAATCTCAAACCCCACTCGGTTGTGAATACTGTGCATGATTCCACAGGATAAGCAGCTGGCTGTGTGCTAAGAGTCTGCTTCTGCACAAAAAAATAGCTCCCCCTTTACATCTAATGCAACTGTAAAATTACCAGAGTAATACGCAATAAATCTCTGCCTGTAATTCCTCTTTGCACACAGAGTCATGTTTTCATATTAGTCTGAAAACAAAATTTCTTTGCCAATTTGAAAGCACACTTACTACTCTTTTTTTTGGCAAATGATAAGTACTTTTACAGTCTGACACATTATGAATCCACTTTTTAGATTTTTTAAAAAGCACATGTCCAAACAACATTTTCAGACCAGCAACATGTGTAACCTGGGTGACTGAGTACACTCCAGCAAGGGCAACCAGCCTTAGTGAAGCTGAATGTATTTGCATTACTGACTGCAACCTCAAACCCCACTCGGTTGTGAATACTGTGCATGATTCCATAGGATAAGCAGCTGGTTGTGTGCTAAGAGTCTGCTTCTGCATAAAAAAATAACACCCCCATTCCATCTAATGCAAGTGTAAAATCACCAGAGCAATACCAAACAGCTTTCTGAGACCAGCAACATGTGTAACCTGGGTGACTGACTACACTCCAGCAAGGGCAACCAGCATTAGTGATGCTGAATGTATTTGCATTACTAAGTGCAACCTCAAACCCCACTCGGTTGTGAATACTGTGCATGATTCCACAGGATAAGCAGCTGGGTGTGTGCTAAAAGTCTGCTTCTGCATAAAAAAATAGCTCCCCCTTAACATCTAATGCAACTGTAAAATTACCAGAGCATAACGCAATAAATCTCTGCCTGTAATTCCTCTTTGCACACAGAGTCATGTTTTCATCTTAGTCTGAACACGTAATTTCTTTGCCAATTTGAAACCACACTTACTACTCTTTTTTTTGGCAAGTGATAAATACTTTTACAGTCTGACACATTTTAAATCCACTTTTCAGATTCTTAAAAAAGCACATGTCCAAACTGCTTTTTCAGACCAGCAACATGTGTAACCTGGATGACTGACTACACTCCAGCAAGGGCAACCAGCCTTAGTGATGCTGAATGTATTTGCATTACAAAGTGCAACCTCAAACCCCACTCGGTTGTGAATACTGTGCATGATTCCACAGGATAAGCAGCTGGGTGTGTGATAAGAGTCTGCTTCTGCATAAAAAAAATGCTCCCCCTTTACATCTAATGCAAATGTAAAATCACCAGAGCATAACGCAATAAATCTCTGCCTGTAATTCCTATTTGCACACAGAGTCATGTTTTCATATTAGTCTGAAAACGTAATTTCTTTGCCAATTTGAAACCACACTTACTACTCTTTTTTTTGGCAAGTGATAAATACTTTTACAGTCTGACACATTTTAAAACCACTTTTCAGATTCTTAAAAAAGCACATGTCCAAACTGCTTTTTCAGACCAGCAACATGTGTAACCTGGGTGACTGACTACACTCCAGCAAGGGCAACCAGCCTTAGTGATGCTGAATGTATTTGCATTACTAAGTGCAACCTCAAACCCCACTCGGTTGTGAATACTGTGCATGATTCCACAGGATAAGCAGCTGGGTGTGTGCTTAGAGTCTGCTTCTGCATAAAAAAAATGCTCCCCCTTTACATCTAATGCAAATGTAAAATCACCAGAGCAATACGCAATAAATCTCTGCCTGTAATTCCTATTTGCACACAGAGTCATGTTTTCATATTAGTCTGAAAACGTAATTTCTTTGCCAATTTGAAACCACACTTACTACTCTTTTTTTTGGCAAGTGATAAATACTTTTACAGTCTGACACATTTTAAATCCACTTTTCAGATTCTTAAAAAAGCACATGTCCAAACAACATTTTCAGACCAGCAACATGTGTAACCTGGGTGACTGAGTACACTCCAGCAAGGGCAACCAGCCTTAGTGATGCTGAATGTATTTGCATTACTGACTGCAACCTCAAACCCCACTCGGTTGTGAATACTGTGCATGATTCCACAGGATAAGCAGCTGGCTGTGTGCTAAGAGTCTGCTTCTGCACAAAAAAATAGCTCCCCCTTTACATCTAATGCAAATGTAAAATCACCAGAGCAATACGCAATAAATCGCTGCCTGTAATTCCTATTTGCACACAGAGTCATGTTTTCATATTAGTCACAAAACGAAATTTCTTTGCCAATTTGAAAGCACACTTACTACTCTTTTTTTTGGCAAGTGATAAGTACTTTTACAGTCTGACACATTATGAATCCACTTTTCAGATTATTAAAAAAGCACATGTCCAAACAACATTTTCAGACCAGCAAAATGTGTAACCTGGGTGACTGACTACACTCCAGCAAGGGCAACCAGCCTTAGTGATGCTGAATGTATTTGCATTACTGACTGAAACCTCAAACCCCACTCGGTTGTGAATACTATGCATGATTCCACATGATATGCAGCTGGCTGTGTGCTAAGAGTCTGCTTCTGCAGAAAAAAATACCTCCCCCTTTCCATCTAATGCAAATGTAAAATCACCAGAGCAATACCAAACAGCTTTCTGAGACCAACAACATGTGTAGCCTGGGTGACTGACTACACTCCAGCAAGGGCAACCAGCCCTGAATGTATTTGCATTACTGAGTGCAACCTCAAACCCTTAAAGTATTCCTTATTTATACCAGTACACCTTATTTTATGGTGAAAACATAGTCCATATTATTTTACATGTTCCTCACATTTAAATTTCTCCCAAAACAGAAAATGATAAACACAACTTCAACAAAAGGAATTCCAATTCTATTATTCATTTCTTAATTTACCATATACATCCCCTCTCAAACTCTAAACTCACCTTTAAAATTAGTTAGTTGTGAAAGAAATGTGGCACTCAAACAGCAGATTATCAGAGCCAGGATCTCTGTTCTGTACACCTCTCTCCTCTCAGCAGAACCAGATAATGGCAAATTTTCCCTCTCTTTTTCCACACATATACATGTAAGTTTCAAATCTCAGTGCTTCCCCCTTTTTTTCAAATGTAATCACACATTTCTATTGGTTGAAAACCAACCCTTTTCCAAAAGTACCCTTCCCCCCAACTTGACTTCTGCCTAGTACCCTTCCCCCAACTTGACTTCTGCCTGCTACCATAGCAACAGCTCTTGAAACACTGCTGTGCAGAGTTAGGTCAGAAGTTCACCAAACAATGTTTCATTTCCAAAGAGCAAGAGTGCTTGACTTTTCAAACCTAACAGCAAATCCATAGTACTGTTCTTTGGTAACACATTTTTCTGTACCAATACAAAACATGCTTCTATAAATTTACACATACAGCCTAGTTTTTATTGTAGAATGGTATGAAACAGCCAATCATTTTAAAAAAATATATATATATGTATGCCTCCATTTCCAAACTGTCTTTCATTTCTTTTTACCATTCTACTGAATTACACCTCCTGAGTGCATCCAGTTCTCCTTTGAAGATGTTCACAGTGTGGATTGTAGGGCACAGCTATGTCTTCTGGAGTGAAAAGTATGCAGAGAAAACAGGTATGGTGAGAGACCTTGCTTTGCCAAATGTAGACATTAAATGGATTGGTCAGAGAGGGTTAAAGTGGCACCAATTGATGCCATTGGTGAAATCCTTCATGCAAATCCAACACCCTGACCTCATAATAGTGCACTGTGGTGGCAATGACCTAGGCACTTTGACTGGGGTAGGTCTGGAAATGCTTATGAAGGAGACCTTTGCACAACCGTTTTCACTTTTCCCTAAAACTGCCTTTGTGTTTTCTAACATATGCCAAAGGCAAAAATGGAACTGGTCCAATCATTTCTGTCCACAGATTGACAAAGCAAGAAAGCACGTCAACAAATCTGTTTCTGCTTTCCTCCGAGACTATGGTATGGGTTCCATTTACCACAACAACTTGCGTTACGACATGCAAGACATTTATAGAGGAGATGGTGTGCACTTCAATGATGAAGGGAACAGAGTCTTCCTCTTGAACCTTAGACTCTGCATCGGTACTTACTTGTAGGTACCACTAAAAAATCACTTCATAAACACAACGGCTCTTTTTAGAGCCCCCTAATATCTAAACACTTAAATCTGCATTTCATTTCATTTTTTTTTTTTTTTTTCTACCGTACATGTACGGTTAGCTTACCGTACGCGTACCCCGCGATTTTTTTAAAAATTAATAAATGGTTTTTTTGTACTTTTCTGTCCTTCTTTGTCCCCCTTTCAAATGTTAGGGGGTCTGTAACTCTCTTCCTTGCCCCCTTTTCAAGTTATCTCCCTTTTTTTTTCTGACTGAAACACACGAAATGGCGGCCGCCGCTTCCTGGTTTCCACCGATTCGAATGTTTACTAAGATCTATCAGCCAATCAGAATCGCGCTCGCGCACGTCACCGTACGCGTACGGTAAGCGCACCGTAAGCGCACTGTAAGCTGGCTCAGATATATTTAAAGGCTATTTTCTCAGAATCTACTGAACAGATTTACACCAAACCTACAAAAGGCACTTCCTTGACCTGAGGACTACCTCTCTGCCAAATTTCATTTAACTCTGTTCAGCCGTTCGGGCTGTAGCTGTGTCTAAAGGTCCTATGGAAAAATGCATGGGAAAAACGCGTTTTGGGACCCCCCTTTTATCTCAGCTCCCGCTTGACGAATCCCCCGAGACTTTCAGGGTAGGAGCGGAGCGCAGCGCCCCACCTATTTTGAAAATTTGGCGAGGATTCGTCGACCGGCGCCAAAGTTATTCAAAATAGAATGTTGCGGATTTCCTATGGTAAGAGGGTCCTAACTATAACTACCTACTGGCGACCGCCAGTAGGTAATATATATTATATTCACTTAAAAAACCATAGGTTTCACACATGTTATAGTTAGCTGTACATTTCACTCGTAAAAAACCAATGAAATTCCACGTTATAGTTAGATCAGGTAACTATAACTTGCGTGCCCACAATAAACTGCTGATGACGTCACATAGTACATCACTCACGACATGGTCAGTGACATCACTCATGACATCAATGATGACATCTGAAATTACACATTGTGGATTGCGGTCGCGCAAGTTATAGTTACCTGATCTAACTATAACGTGGAATTTCATTGGTTTTTTAAGAGTGAAATGTACAGATAACTATAACATGTGTGAAACCTATGGTTTTTTAAGTGAATTTGCAAGGTTTTGTAAATGATAATTCCTAACTATAACGTGTGTGAAACCTATGGTTTTTTCAGTGAATTTGTACGTTTTTTTAAATGCTAAGTTATGTATTTATTTATTTATTTTTTTCTGGTTTTTCACTATGCGCACACCCTCCGCGCACGGTGCGCTTCGCGCAACGTGCGCGCGCTGTGGGCGCACAGTGCGCTTCGCGCACCGAGCGCCCGCGTTGCGCAGTCCATGCCGTGCGCGCCTCGCCTTTTTTTACGCAGTAACATTTGTTTTTTTCTCCCTTGTGAGTCCTTTAATTTATTTAATAAATGTGATTGTTACTTCTTTATTTTTTTTTTATTTTTTTTTGCCGTGCGCGTACGGTAAGCTTACCGTACGCGTACCCCGCGATTTTTTTTTAAAATTATTACATTTATTTTTCGTACTTTTGGGTCCTTCTTGGACCCCCTGACAAACACTAGGGGGTCTGCAACTCTCTTCGTTGCCCCCGTTTCACGTTCCCCACCTTTGTTTCTCAGTGCGAGAGACAGAAAATGGCGGCTGACACTTCCTGATTTCGACCGATTCGAATGTTTACAGTCATGTAACCACCAATCAGAATTGAGCTTGCGTACGGCACCGTACGCGTACGGTAAGCTTACGGTAAGCGCACGGAGCGCGCTTACAGATATATATATTGATTTAAATGCTATTTTCTCAGGACCTACTGAACAGATTTACACCAGACCTACAAAAGGCACATCCTTGACCTGAGGACTACCTCTCTGCCAAATTTCAAGTAATTCTGTTCAGCCGTTCGGGCTGTAGCTGTGTCTAAAGGTCCTATGGAAAAATGCATGGGGAAAACGCGTTTTGGGATCCCCCTTTTTTCTCAGCCCCCGCTTGACGAATCCCCCCGAGACTTTCAGGGTAGGAGCGGAGCGTAGCGCCCCATTAGTTTTGAAAATTTCACGAGGATTCGTCAACCGGCGCCAAAGTTATTCCAAATAGAATGTTGCGGATTTCCTATGGAAACACGGTCCTAACTATAACTATCTACTGGCAACCGCCCGTAGATTATATATATATATATATATATATTCACTGAAAAAACCATAGGTTTCACACATGTTATAGTTAGCGGAAATTTTACTGATAAAAAACCAATGAAATTCCCCCGTTATAGTTAGTGCAGGCAACTATAACTCACGCGACCGCAATCCTCTGCTGATGCTAATACTGTATTTAGACACTTATTTGCCCATGTCTTCTTCCATACATTTTTAGCTATACATATATTACAAATATTTTTTTTCATAAAGACACATATGTCATCAGCAGAAGATTGCGGTCGCGTGAGTTATAGTTGCCTGCACTAACTATAACGGGGGAATTTCATTGGTTTTTTATCAGTAAAATTTCCGCTAACTATAACATGTGTGAAACCTATGGTTTTTTCAGTGAATTTGCAAGGTTTTTTAAATGCTAATTCCTAACTATAACGTGTGTGAAACCTATGGTTTTTTCAGTGAATTTGTACGGTTTTTTAAATGCTAAGTTACTTTACGCCATTCGTGGCGTGCGCGCCCACTTAACGCAGTTCGTTCCGTGCGCGCACGGTGCGCTTCGCGCACCGTGCGCGCACAGTGAGCACGCGGTGCGCTTCGCGCACCGCGCGCCCACTTTACGCAGTTAGTGCCGTGCACGCACGGTGGGCACGCGGTGCGATGACAAAGCAAGAAAGCACGTCAACAAATCTGTTTCTGCTTTCCTCCGTGACTATGGTATGGGTGCCATTTACCACAACAACTTGCGTTATGACATGCAAGACATTTATAGAGGAGATGGTGTGCACTTCAATGATGAAGGGAACAGAGTCTTCCTCTTGAACCTTAGACTCTGCATCGGTACTTACTTGTAGGTACCACTAAAAAATCATTTCATAAACACAACGGCTCTTTTTAGAGCCCCCTAATATCTAAACACTTAAATCTGATTTTCATTTTTTTTTTTTTTTTTTTCTACCGTACGCTTACCGTAAGCTTACCGTACGCGTACCCCGTGATTTTTTTTAAAATCAATAAATGTTTTTTTTGTACTTTTCTGTCCTTCTTTGACCCCCTTACAAATGTTAGGGGGTCTGTAACTCTCCTCATTGCCCCCTTTCCTTGTTTTCACTCTTTTTTTTCAGAGTGTAATACACAAAATGGCGGCCGCCGCTTCCTGGTTTCGACCGATTCGAATGTTTACTAAGATCTAAGAGCCAATCAGAATCGCGCTCGCGCACGCCACCGTACGCTTACCGTAAGCGTACGGTAAGCGTACCGTAAGCGGGCTCAGATATATATATTGATTTAAAGGCTATTTTCTCAGAATCTACTGAACAGATTTACACCAAACCTACAAAAGGCACTTCCTTGACCTAGGGACTACCTCTCTGCCAAATTTTGAGTAATTCTGTTCAGCCGTTCGGGCTGTAGCTCGTTCTAAAGGTCCTATGGAAAAATGCATGGGAAAAACGCGTTTTGGGACCCCCCTTTTATCTTAGCCCCCGCTTGACGGATCCCCCCGAGACTTTCAGGGTAGGAGCGGAGCGTAGCGCCCCACCTATTTTGAGAAATTCGCGAGGATTCGTCGACCGGCGCCAAAGTTATTCAAAATAGAATGTTGAGGTTTTCCTATGGAAACGTGGTCCTAACTATAACTACCTACTGGCGACCGCCAGTAGGTAATATATATATATATATATATATATATATATATATATATATGTATTCACTGAAAAAAACAAAGGTTTCAGGCACATTATAGTTAGGAATTAGCATTTAAAAAACCTTAGAAATTCACTGAAAAAAACCATAGGTTTCAGGGGCGTTATAGTTCGCTGGACTTTTCACTCGTACAAAACCATTGAAATTCCCCCGTTATAGTTAGTTCAGCTAACTATAACTCGCGTGCCCGCAATGCACTGCTGGTGACGTCACATATTACATCACTCATGACATGGTCAGTGACATGACTCATGACATCACTGATGACATCTCAAATGACATCACTGATGACATCATCCAGTGAATGTGTGTTTTTCTGAAAATTACATATGTTTTATATATGTATATCTCAAGGTCGATGGAAGAATAAATGGGTATATAAGTGTCTTAATGAATGATTTGTTTTTGAAAAATTGATTGTATAACTGACTGATTAAGTGTATCTTAGTGAATACATGGCTTAGTGAGTAATGTTTAAATATGTAAATATCTGTATCAGTCTCTCACTTTGTGTATAAGTGGCTGCATGGGTTGGTGAGTAGCTACATGAGTGTCTATATAGGTTATTAGTTGTTTTTTTGAGTATCAGTATGAGTGTCTGAGTGTCTGTATGGTTCGGTGGGGGGTATTACGTAGTGCATACGTGCATGAATGAGTGACTCACTATTTGTATGTGTTGAAGACAGCATGTGTGCAGGACTGTATGGGTGGATGAGTGTGTGCATGGGTGTGTTAGTGAGTGAATGACTGTCTCAATGGTGTCTTTATGAGTAACTACATATGTTTTAAACTAGTATATGTGACTATTGGTGTATATAAGTGAGTATATGTGAGAGTGAGAGATTGAAAGAGTTCCTGTATGAATAAGTATGTGTTTCTATAAGTGATTGTTTAAAAGACTAAGTATGTGTAAGTTTCTGTAGAAGTAAGTGTGGTGGTGTGTGTATAACTGTATATGCAAGTAAATGGATGTTTGATTCTTTATTAGCATGAGAGACTATGTGTGTGAGTAACTATGGATGAGTGGCGTTGTGTAACAGGATGTATAGGTGTATGAGTACATATGATGAGTGAGTACATGTATGAGTGACTGTATAGGACTGTTGGTGAATGAGTGGATGTGTATGTGGATCTTAGAATTGCTGAATAGGTTGTTGTAACTGATATTGGTATGTCCATTGTTTTGAAATTTTTAGTTTCTATTTTTGAATGTGTGTATCAAAGGTTATATTAGGGGGAGAGAATGGTCTGCCACTCTATCACAAGGATGATGTCATCAGTGATGTCATTTGAGATGTCATCAGTGATGTCATGAGTGATGTCACTGACCATGTCATGAATGATGTAATATGTGACGTCATCAGCAGTGCATTGCGGGCGTGCGAGTTATAGTTAGCTGAACTAACTATAACGGGGGAATTTCAATGGTTTTGTACGAGTGAAAAGTCCAGCTAACTATAACGCCCCTGAAACCTATGGTTTTTTTCAGTGAATTTCTAAGGTTTTTTAAATGCTAATTCCTAACTATAACGTGCCTGAAACCTTCGGTTTTTTCAGTGAATTTCAAAGGTTTTTTAAATGCTAATTTCTAACTATGCAAAACCAAAGGAAATGATGGACGGAGTGTTGAACATTGCAAGCACTCACCCCCAGTCAACTGATCTGGGTTTAATCCATCACCTTTCTTTAGCCCACTCTGCCACCCCAGTTCAGACATGGCCATATGCAAATCAGTCTGACCCTGTGCCTCCTGGGAACAGTCCAGCCCGAACTGCCAAACCATGTCTTCCCTGGACTGGAAACAAGCTTCCTAGGACCTGGTTTCTGGCATTTCAGCCGTCTTCAGCCAGGCTTGCTTCTATCCAGTGGCAAAGTGAGCAAGGGACTCACGTCTGAGCATACCCTGCCAACTTATGGCGAACAAAGCGAAACCAAAAGAAATGATGGATGGAGTGTTGAACATTGCAAGCACTCACCCCCATTCATAGAATGAATCCACATGGAATGTCTTTACACCGCTAGTGAAGCTCTGACGTGTCTGACGCCCTACCGTGCCTAATCCCGGCACCCCCGCCGGTGGGTACTCTCCAAGTAGATACCCTTGTCATTTATTTATACAAACATGGGTAGCTATTGACGGGCACATTTAATATACACGCACACCAAGCCATTCAAAGGGGATTCGACAAAAATTCGACCAAACTATGCAAGAAACCCCCCTCACGGTTAATAAAATACACATCCACCGCCGGATGTGTAATACTTTTTATTTTACTCTCTGGAAAGGAGACAAACCTCACTTGAGAGTCAGAGCGTGCTCCTGGCTGAGCCCAATGCTGTGTTACACCCACCAGTGCCCGCCGAGTGCCTCACACCTCTGTGTTGTATTACACCAGCTAGTGCGTATGCTATGACACTCTCTAGCCCATGTACCCTGTAACACCAGCCTGTGAATATGTCATGCCACACTTGCCTTCACACAGGTTATATTGCCCCATCTAACGTGCCTTCCTCGATGCCCATGTTATAACGCACAGCACTATGCCATACATATTACAATCTGAGATCCATATCTTTGTCACAGTGCATATGCAACGTTACACTCCCCAGCACATATTTTATATTACAACTTTGGAGACTAGTTAGGTTACACAACACTGCCCTGTGCATATTACACTCCAATGCGCATATCGCATAGCACGCGCTAGTGCCTGTGCTATCTTGCGCTCTCCAATGAATCTGTCATTGCGCACAATGTATTGCATATTATATTTCACGCCCGGTTCATCTTATATCACACTTTTTGGTGCATAGTTTATACCATATACTATATCTAGTTTTCATTTTCAATCGTGCTCTCAGGACTATGTTCTATATAACACTGCGTCCACCTACCCTTTTCACGGGCATTACATTTTGCGATGGGGTGGAGGGTCAGGGGGTGTTTCTGCCAAGTGAGCCCGGAGTGACAGTCACAAACGTCCTCTTCTTCCTGAATAAAAGTGAGATTATGCTGCATACATGTTCATATTTTAAGTAGTTCGCACAGACACACATTTTAAAAACAATAAAGTTCCTAATACCCACCTTCTCTGGACAGTTAGCTTGCTGCCCCATCCACCTCCTCCCTATCCTCTGTTGTCTAAATCCACAGACTAGCCTCCGCCCTCCTGCCATGCATGGTCTGATGTGCTGCCACTGCCCTCCATTTAGCATGATGTACCAGTCCACTCCTCCTGCCCTCCATTGCCCAATTCTATGGCCCATCATTGACCTCCTGCTTAGCCTCTGTGCTTAGCTTGCTGCCCCTATTCTCCTTCCCCCTGCCCTCCGATGTCTTTGTGCATGCCCCAGCTCCATCCTTTTTGCCCACCATGTTCCATGGACCTGCCACTCCTATCTACTCTGAGGGTTCTGTTGAGCTGCCACTCCCCTCCCACTTGCCTAGCATTGTCAGATGACTGTAACCTGTCCCTGCCACCTCCACCCTGCCTGTCCACATGCTATGCCTCTATCCCCTTCCTCCTGTCCTCCATGGTCCATTTTACTGCCACACCCTTCTGCCCTCCCTAGTCTGTTGTGCTGCGACTGCTCCTCCTGCCTGCCCCGCGCAGTCTGTTATGAGGCCACTTCCCCTGAACTCTCTTGTCTGTGCCCAGGTCCTTACCCTCCCTTCTATCCTCCATGGTCCTTTGGGCATGCCCCTGCACCCTCCTTCTTGCCCATCATAGCCATTGTGCTGCCACTAACCCTCCCGCTTGCCATGCATGGTCTTCTGTGCTGCCATGGCCCCTCCCACCGTCCCTGTGTGGTCAGCTAGCTGCCCCTGACCCCCTCCCACCTTCCCTCCATGGTATGTGTGTATGCCATCATAGTCTCATTGTTGCTCTCCATGGTGTGTCTTGTTTCTAGTGCCCATCCTGCCTCACCTCCATGGTCATCTTGCTGCTCCTGCCCTGCCCCCTTACCCCCAGCCCTCTGTTTCCATGTGCAGACCCCTATTCCCTCCCTCCTGGCTTGTCTGTTCCATTGTAATGCCCCTGATCCGTCCCTCCTGCCCTTTATGGTCTGTTATGCTGCAGCTTTCTCTCCTGTCTGTCAATTATGGTTAGCTAGCTACCATTGCCCCTTTCCCCTCTGTGCTCTGTTGTCCATGTGCATGGTCCTGTCCCCTCCCTATTGCTTTCTATGGATTGTTGTGCTGCACTCCCGTCCTGCATGCGCTGTGTGGTGTATTGTGCTGCTGCAAACCCTGATGCCTGCCCTGTAGGGTCAGTTTGGTGCACCTCTCCATGTCCCTCCTGTCCTCTGTTATCCGAGTCCATGTCCCTACCCCAATTCCTTTTTCCTACCATGATCCAATGTACCATACTTGCGAACATTTTGAACCTGGTAAGAGGGAGATTTTGAAAAAAAACTGGGGTATTGATTTTCCCCTTTGAGTTACATTGAAAAAGAAGAGATTGTAGACAGGAGACAGATCAAATAAAGCCCATTTGAGCTTAAAAACATTGGACGTTTCCTGGCTGAAACGGGTCTGTTGGCATGTATGGTTGTACTACCACTGCCTCTTCCTTCTGCCCACAATGGTCTATTATATTGCCACAGCCTCTCTTGCCAGTCCTGTATTGTTGGTTTGTTGCCCCTGCCCCCCTTTCCACTGCCCCCCATAGTCTGTTGTGCTGCCACTGCCCTTCCTGCCTGCCCAGTGTTGTCAAATTGTTGCCTCTGCACTCTCGTACCTGCCTTCAATTTTCAGAGTCCGTGCCCCTGGCCTCTGCCTCTCAACAGTATCCCAATGAACAACTAGATTGCTAACATTCTATATTTATTACTAAAGTGTGGAACGCCTGACGTCATCTTGATGTAATCAAAACTGTAATACCTAGAGTATTTCCTTTAGAAATTACATATATGAGAGGGTCTTATTTGCATCAAAATTATGGTTAGTGCTCTAAAAAACTAGGACATATTTTCTGAGTTTTCAAATAGCGACAAAGAACTTTTAAATTATTTGGAATCTTCATTTTTTTTATCCAGTTGACCACTTGATTAAATTTGCACCTTGGGGAGAGGATGTGGTGTTACTTCCAGAGCTGCAGACTTTGCAACTGGGGAACCAGGTTGGACCTTCTGCTTCAGCTCAACATTCTGTGATTCTGGACAAATCACTTAATCTCCCCATGTCTACAACCAAAATGAATTTGATCTTGTGTGATGTAACCAATGCTCATGTAAAGCACTCCAAAACCTGACAAGTCTGCACTATATAAAACTGCAAATACACACAAAATAAGTGTTTTGCACACTTCTGTCATTGGGCTACATGTGGGCTACATGTGGGTGATATTTGTGCTGCATTTGGGCTCTTTTGTCTCTGGGGGCCATCTTGGGAGATTTATTTGTTATGAAGTTTCCTAATTTCCTCATTTACTTCAGTCTCCTCAGTAGGAAATGCTTTCAGATTTTTACTTTGATTCCATCAAGAAGGTATTCAGATATGTCACACATTTGCCATAAATTCTGAATGTTAGCACTCTCGTTGCTCATTAGATCACTGTAGTAAAGCTACTGCTCACCACAGAAGTCTGCTGCTGGTATTAAAAGTGCATGTTTCAGTCTGCATATCGGATTTTTCTAATGAAATAGAAGAGGATTTGAGAAGTCACTCAAAATGTGCCCTAATTTTTCTTTCTTCAGCACTAATCATAATTTCTATGGCAAAATGAACCCCCTCATTGTGTTCCTTTTTAAATTAAATGTTTTAAGTGTTACCAGTTTATTCCAATCAAGATGGCTTCAGGTGTGCCATACTTTTGTCTTAAGTAAGACAGTAAGCGCTCTAGTTGTTCTTAAGAACACTCTGGGACATTCTGTCATTGGGCTATACTTGGGCTACATCTGGGTGATATTTGGGCTACATTTGGGCTCTTTTGTCTCTGGTGGCCATCTTGGGAGATTTATTTGTTATGAAGTTTCCTAATTTCCTCATTTACTGCAGTCTCCTCAGTGGGAATACTTTCAGTTTTTTATTTTGGTTCCATCAAGAAGGCATTCAGATGTGTCACACATTTGCCATAAATTCTGAATGTTAGCACTCTAGTTGCTCATTAGATCACTGTACTAAAGCTACTGCTCACCACAGAAGTCTGCTGCTGGTATTAAAAGTGCATGTTTCAGTCTGCATATCAGAAGTTTTTTAACGAAATAGAAGAGGATTTGAGAAGTCACTCAAAATGTGCCCTAATTTTTCTTTCTTCAGCACTAATCATAATTTCTATGGCAAAATGAACCCCCTCATTTTGTTCCTTTTTAAATTAAATGTTTTAAGTGTTACCAGTGTATTCCAATCAAGATGGCTTAAGGTGTGCCATACTTTTGTCATAAGTAAGACAGTAAGCGTTCTAGTTGTTCTTAAGAACACTCTGGGACATTCTGTCATTGGGCTATACTTGGGCTACATCTGGGTGATATTTTGGGCTACATTTGGGCTCTTTTGTCTCTGGTGGCCATCTTGGGAGATTTATTTGTTATGAAGTTTCCTAATTTCCTCATTTACTGAAGTCTCCTCAGTGGGAATACTTTCAGTTTTTTATTTTGGTTCCATCAAGAAGGCATTCAGATGTGTCACACATTTGCCATAAATTCTGAATGTTAGCACTCTAGTTGCTCATTAGATCACTGTAGTAAAACTACTGCTCACCAGAGAAGTCTGCTGTTGGTATTCAAAGTGCATGTTTCAGTCTGCATGTCAGAATTTGTTTAAGAAATAGAAGAGGATTTGAGAAGTCAAAATGTGCCCTAATTTTTCTTTCTGCAGAACTAATCATAATTTCTATGGCAAAATGAACCCCCTCATTTTGTTCCTTTGTAAATTAAATGTTTTAAGTGTTACCACTTTATTCCAATCAAGATGCTTCAGGTGTGCAATACTTTTGTCATAAGTAAGACTGTTAGCGCTCTAGTTGTTCGTTAGAACACTCTGGGACATTCTGTCATTGGGCTATACTTCGGCTACATCTGGGTGATATTTGGGCTACATTTGGGCTCTTTTGTCTCTGGTGGCCATCTTGGGAGATTTATTTGTTATGAAGTTTCCTAATTTCCTCATTTACTGCAGTCTCCTCAGTAGGAAATACTTTCAGTTTTTTACTTTGGTTCCATCAAGAAGGCATTCAGATGTGTAACGCATTTGCCATAAATTCTGAATGTTAGCACTCTAGTTGCTCATTAGATCACTGTAGTAAAGCTACTGCTCACCAGGGAAGTCTGCTGCTGGTATTCAAAGTGCATGTTTCAGTCTGCATGTCAGAATTTTTGAATGAAATAGAAGAGAATTTGAGAAGTCACTCAAAATGTGCCCTAATTTTTCTTTCTGCAGCACTAATCATAGTGGGTATTTAGAACTTTATTGTTTTTAAAATGTGTGTCTGTGCTTAAAATATGAACAAGTATGCAGCATAATCTCACTTTTATTCAGGAAGGAGAGGACGTTTGTGACTGTCACTCCGGGCTCACTTGGCAGAAACACCCCCTGACCCTCCACCCTATCGCAAAATGTAATGCCTGTGAAATGGGTAGGTGGACGCAGTGTTATATAGAACATAGCCCTAAGAGCACAATTGAAAATGAAAACTAGATATAGTATATGGTATAAACTATGCACCAAAAAGTGTGATATAAGATGAACCAGGCGTGAAATATAATATGCAATACAATGTGCGCAAGACAGATTCATTGGAGAGCGCAAGATAGCACAGGCACTAGCGCGTGCTATGCGATATGTGCATTGGAGTGTAATATGCACAGGGCAGTGTTGTGTAACCTAACTAGTCTCTAAAGTTGTAATATAAAATATGTGCTGGGGAGTGTAACATTGCATATGCACTGTGACAAAGATATGGATCCCAGATTGTAATATGTATGGCATAGCCCTGTGCGTTATAACATAGGCATCGAGGAAGGCACGTTAGATGGGGCAATATAACCCGTGTGAAGGCAAGTGTGGCATGACATATTCACAGGGTGGTGTTACAGGGTACATGGGCTAGAGAGTGTCATAGCATACGCACTAGCTGGTGGAATACAACACAGAGGTGTGAGGCACTCGGCAGGCACTGGTGGGTGTAACACAGCATTGGGCTCAGCCAGGAGCACGCTCTGACTCTCAAGTGAGGTTCGTCTCCTTTCCAGAGAGTAAAATAAAAAGTATTACACATCCAGCTGTGGATGTGTATTTTATTAACCGTGAGGGGGGTTTCTTGCATAGTTTGGTTGAATTTTTGTCGAATCCCCTTTGAATGGCTTGGTGTGCGTGTATATTAAATGTGCCCGTCAATACCTACCCATGTTTGTATAAATAAACGACAAGGGTGTCTACTTGAAGAGTACCCACCGGCGGGGGCGCCGGGATTAGGCACGGTAGGGCGTCAGACACGTCAGAGCTTCACTAGCGGTGTAAAGACATTCCATGTGGATTCATTCTATGAATGGGGGTGAGTGCTTGCAATGTTCAACACTCCATCCATCATTTCTTTTGGTTTCGCTTTGTTCGCCATAAGTTGGCAGGGTATGCTCAGACGTGAGTCCCTTGCTCACTTTGGCACTGGATAGAAGCAAGCCTGGCTGAAGACGGCTGAAATGCCAGAAACCAGGTCCTAGGAAGCTTGTTTCCAGTCCAGGGAAGACATGGTTTGGCAGTTCGGGCTGGACTGTTCCCAGGAGGCACAGGGTCAGACTGATTTGCATATGGCCATGTCTGAACTGGGGTGGCAGAGTGGGCTAAAGAAAGGTGATGGATTAAACCCAGATCAGTTGACTGGGGGTGAGTGCTTGCAATGTTCAACACTCCGTCCATCATTTCCTTTGGTTTTGCATAGTTAGAAATTAGCACGGTAGGGCGTCAGACACGTCAGAGCTTCACTAGCGGTGTAAATACATTCCATGTGGATTCATTCTATGCATAGTCGCCTTTTAATGAATATCACGCAAATCGTCATGTTGATAGGTACATACGGTTTGTCCAGCATGTCCTAGGTGTTTCTATAAATATATTTTTTTTTTAAATAATAAAAAACAAAGGCCGTCCCCGGGGATGGGGTCCCCGGGGCCATAAGTGGCCTGAGGAGGGGGGAAACGCAGCCCCCTCCTAAAGAATAAGAAAAAAAAAAGGCCATGACCCGGGGGTTGGGGTCCCCGGGGCCGATTAAGGCCTTGGGAGGGCCAAATTTATTTTTTTCAACAAAAAAAATTAGGGTGCAGGCCCTGGGGGATGGGGTCCCCAGGGCCAGTAAATTAGAAAAAGAAGGGGGGCCACACAGCCCTCCTTCTTAAAAAAATAAAATAAATAAAAGACCGGTATCGTGCCGGAGGCCACGCCCCCTCCTTGCAGCACTCTGCAAACGCGCCCCCTGGCCAGTTGTAAGTTGGGGAATTAATTCCCCTTCAATACTGAGGGTCCCTGAGGGCCAACTAGCCCAACAGGTATCTCCAGTATGCGCCAGGGAGCTGCGTTGCAGACAGGTGTTGTGAGGCCACGCCCCTTTTTACACCTCTATGCAACGCAGCTCTGTGGCGCTTACTGGAGGTACCTAGTGGGCTAGTTTGACCCTAGGGACCCTTAGGATTCAAAGGGACTTAATCTCTCAACTTAGAACGGCCACAGGGCGCGTTTACACAGTGGTGAAGGGAGGGGACGGGGCCTGAGGTGACATGTGCAAACACGCCCTGTGGCGCGTTTTAAGTTGGGGAAATAATTCCCTTTCAATCCTGAGGGACCCTGGGGGCCAACTAGCCCACCAGGTGCTTCCAGTAAGCGCCACTGCTCTGCGTTGCAGAGAGGTGGTGCAGGCCGTGCCCCTTTTTACACCTCTCTGCAATGGCGCTTACTGGAGGTACTAGCCCACCAGGCCGCGCCACTTTTTACACCTCTCTGCAGCGCAGCTCTGTGGCGCTTACTGGAGGTACCTAGTGGGCTAGTTGGACCCTAGGGACCCTCAGGATTCAAAGGGACTTAATCTCTCAACTTAGAAAGACCACAGGGCGCGTTTACACAGTGGTGAAGGGAGGGGACTGGGCCTGAGGTGACATGTGCAAACACGCCCTATGGCGCGTTTTAAGTTGGGGAAATAATTCCCTTTCAATCCTGAGGGACCCTGGGGGCCAACTAGCCCACCAGGTGCTTCCAGTAAGCGCCACTGCTCTGCGTTGCAGAGAGGTGGTGCAGGCCGTGCCCCTTTTTACACCTCTCTGCAATGGCGCTTACTGGAGGTACTAGCCCACCAGGCCACGCCACTTTTTACACCTCTCTGCAGCGCAGCTCTGTGGCGCTTACTGGAGGTACCTAGTGGGCTAGTTGGACCCTAGGGACCCTCAGGATTCAAATGAAATTAATCTCCCAACAAAAAATGGCCTCAGGGCTTGTTTACACAGGGGTGAAGGGAGGGGACGGGGCCTGAGTTAACGCGTGCAAACAAGCCCTGTGGCACGTTTTAAGTTGGGGAAATAATTCCCCTTCAATCCTCAGGGACCCTGGGGCCCAACTAGCCCACCAGGTGCTTCCAGTAAGCGCCACTGCGCTGCGTTGCAGAGAGGTGGTCTAGGCCATGCCCCTTTTTACATCTCTCTGCAACGCAGCTCTGTGGTGCTTACTGGAGGTACCTAGTGGTCTAGTTGAACCCTAGGGACCCTCAGGATTCAAGGGGACTTAATCTCCCAACTTAAAACGGCCACAGGGCGTGTTTACACAGTGGGGAAGTGAGGGGACAGGGACTGAGGTGACGTGTGCAAACACCCCCTGTGGCACGTTTTAAGAGGTAGTTTTAATCCCCTGCCCTATTATATACTAGGGGCTTACAGAGGAGGTCATGCTGATCACAGGGGGACCCCAACGCATAGTGTTCCCTAGTGTATGTAGGTGTTTTCACTGTATTCTGAGTGTCTTTTAACATAGCACTGGCTCTAGGACTGGTTAGTCAGACTCAGTTACCACCAGTATCCGTCTGAAAAAGTTGAGGGTACAGGATGATTTTGCAACAAGGCTTCTTTCTGCTCTTCTGTTTGTTCTTTCTGCACGTTATCCTTCTTCTTGCACTTTTCTTCGTCTTTGAGGACTTCTGTTGCTTCTTTCTGCATTTCTTTTTTTTCTTTCTGTGCGTTTTTTCTTCTTTCTTCACATGTCCTATCTCTGTAGGCATAGTTAGAAATTAGCATTTAAAAAACCTTTGAAATTCACTGAAAAAACCAAAGGTTTCAGGCACGTTATAGTTAGGAATTAGCATTTAAAAAACCTTAGAAATTCACTAAAAAAAACCATAGGTTTCAGGGGCGTTATAGTTAGCTGGACTTTTCACTCGTACAAAACCATTGAAATTCCCCCGTTATAGTAAGTTCAGCTAACTATAACTCGCGCGCCCGCAATGCACTGCTGATGACGTCACATATTACATCACTCATGACATGGTCAGTGACATCACTCATGACATCACTGATGACATCTCAAATGACATCACTGATGACATTATCCTTGTGATAGAGTGGCAGACCTCCTCTCCCCCTAATATAACCTTTGATACACACATTCAAAAATAGAAACTAAAATTTTCAAAACAATGGACATACCAATATCAGTTACAACAACCTATTCAGTAATTCTAAGATCCACATACACATCCACTCATTCACCAACAGTCCTATACAGTCACTCATACATTACCCACTCATCATATGCACTCATACACCTATACATCCTGTTACACAACGCCACTCATCCATAGAGTTACTCACACACATAGTCTCTCATGCTAATAAAGAATCAAACATCCATTTACTTGCATATACAGTTATACACATACCACCACACTTACTTCTACAGAAACTTACACATACTTAGTCTTTTAAACAATCACTTATAGAAACACATACTTATTCATACAGGCCCTCTTTCAATCTCTCACTCTCACATATACTCACTTATATACACCAATAGTCACATATACTAGTTTAAAACATATGTAGTTACTCATAAAGACACTATTGAGACAGTCATTCACTCACTAACACACCCATGCACACACTCATTTACCCATACAGTCCTGCACACATGCTGTCTTCAACACATACAAATACTGAGTCACTCATTTATGCACGTATGCACTACGTAATACCCCCCACCGAACCATACAGACACTCAGACACTCATACTGATACTCAAAAAACCAACTAATAACCTATATAGACACTCATGTAGCTACTCACCAACCCATGCAGCCACTTATACACAAAGTGAGAGACTGATACAGATATTTACATATTTAAACATTACTCACTAAGCCATGTATTCACTAAGATACACTGAATCAGTCAGTTATACAATCAATTTTTCAAAAACAAATCATCCATTAAGACACTTATATACCCATTTATTCTTCCATCGACCTTGAGATATACATGTATAAAACATATGTAATTTTCAGAAAAACACACATTCACTGGATGATGTCATCAGTGATGTCATCAGTGATGTCATTTGAGATGTCATCAGTGATGTCATGAGTGATGTCACTGACCATGTCATGAGTGATGTAATATGTGACGTCATCAGCAGTGCATTGCGGGCACGCGAGTTATAGTTAGCTGAACTAACTATAACGGGGGAATTTCAATGGTTTTGTACGAGTGAAAAGTCCAGCTAACTATAACGCCCCTGAAACCTATGGTTTTTTTCAGTGAATATATATATATATATATATATATATATATATGCAGAAATATTAACTTTACAGTCATATTTTTGAGTTGCAAATGTCCACACTCCTTCATGTTAAAGGGTAAGGGCACGTACCCCTACTACTAGGCATGAATCTCGAACCAGAGTTGCTGAATTGTGTCTAAGTGGAGCATTACACCAAGGCTTTGGGATACATCTACCCGCATGGAGATATCTGCCAACAGACGTATATTTTTGAACTAGGTGCTATAAGTCTGCCTGCATTTTCATGTCGGTGTTTCATGGAATCAACTTAGTCAGCCAAAGCATTGGGCAGCTGGTCTATGACAACGTCTAATGTAATTAACTCTGGACCTTGTTATGGTCAATGGCCAGAGGTTGTCTCCTCGGTGTAGTGGGTCTGCCACCTACAGTATTCTTAAAGGGGGGATTACACTGGCTCAGGAATAGTCAGCTTTTCAGCAGATTGACTATTAATATCCTCCTCAGAATCGAGCTATTCATTCTTTAATTAGGAAAGACAATTTTGTAGTAGTTTATTATTAACCCTAGTTATCTGCTTCCCTCCTTGAATCCCTTCCTACATGTTTCTGTGGGTTTTAAAGTTTTCTTTGCCAGGCTTCCCATTTGGAAAAAGATTTGTATCGGGGTGAATTGTGCCTGTATCACCTCCTATACATTCTCTTGCTTGTCACCTTCTCCTTTTCATGAATTATCATGTCTGAAGTCTGACAAATGGACGCACTGTAATTCATCATTCTATATGCTATGTAAACCGGCATCACTGATCAGATTTGAAACAAGAATAAACATTTTCATTTCTGGAATCTCAAAATTGTATTTCATTATTTTGTATATTTTTTGTCTCGTCAGCATGACACTTCAATTACTGCATTTCATTGTTTATTGTTTCTAGTTTATTTAATTATATTTTTGGTGGCATTTTATTGAAAGTTCTAACTCATAAAGAGGTAAATTCTATATGACTATAAGCACATTTGTATAAAATATTCTAAATACAAAAAAGCTCCACTAGATCTTACTTCGAAACTTAATTGGCTCCCCAGCTCTCTAGCCTGCCTTCATTCACCAAAGACAGTTTTGTATAGAGTCTTGCAGATGAGCACATTTCTTGACTGCTTCTATCTCCAATTATTTCCAATGAGTCGGTCATCATAGTTGTGTCATTCAGAATCTCATTAAATATTTCAAGAGTGTGGTGTTAAATTATTAATTAGAATAGGACACTGCCTGAAGAAGGCTCCCCAAAACTCTTTGGACGGCTGAAACCGTGACTGCTCCAGGATTGACTAATTTTAAATATATATGATACTACTTACAGTGGATCAGTGTCCCATGTAAAGCCGTAGTTGAAAAATAATCCCAGTCAACTATTGAGAATGGTTAATAGCAATCAGTACGCACTACCTATGGTTTATCTGGTGAATCAGGAGAAGACTAGGATAATAATCTTTGGGAATTACCATCGAAAGAGGACAGCTCAATGGCGCCTAGGAGATCTGCAAATTAAAACTTGCAAAAGTTATAATTATTTGGGTCTCAGGATATCGGAGGGGGCCACACCCTCAGCCCACTTGAAATATTTGAGAAGTAAGGGGACTGACATTATCTGTTGCCTGAGAAATCTCAATCGAAAACTACACAGCCCGACTGTAGTGCCCTCCCTTAACTATGGCCACTTGGTCTTTCCTGGTGCCTTCAATAAACTTCTTACGAGCCACCAAATCTCTGTATATAAGAAGGTATTCCACGTCAGGTAAGGAAAGCAAGAGTAAGCTTGGAGCTGGGACTTACTCTTCCGGATATTACCTGCTTAGTGGACACGGTAAAATATTACATTAGCACCTTGCGAGATCCAGCAACATCTCTAAAAACGCAATTCAAAACAATATTTGAAGAAAGTGGCTCCCCATGGCAGGTGCAGCTGACAGCAGGCACAAAATTGTTGGGAATAGACATGCAAAATTTGCACAATTCAAATATTCCAGTTGCGGCATGGAAAAGATCAGTGAACAGACAAGTCAAGAAAATGTCCTATGAAAGTGATTTGGACAGTTTACACCATCAATCTAATCTCTTAGCACTGGATTCCTAGTGGGTAAACCACAGCCTTACTTTGCGCAAGCACTGTCAGTCCCTGCCCGGAAAAAAATCACTTATATGAGACTTCTTGCACTACCCATTGCAGATTTTAATCAAGCCTGGGCCCGGCAGGACAATCTTGTATCATGTCAACTCTGCAATTACTATTGTGAATCCTGGCTTCATCTGCTGTGCTGTTGCCCTAAGTTAGCTAACGAGAGGCATCGATTAGTCCTTCCAATCTGCAGAACCCAAGGTATCGTACGATGCAGTGAAGTTTCTGACTTGTATTTTTCTGCTAAAACAGCGCAAACAGTAGCGCAACTGGGGAAATTTATAGAACTAATACGAGCCGCTTTGAGGCAGAATATAGAGTTATAAAAAGAAACCAGTTGGCCATCAAGCAAGAGAGACCTTGACAAAATGTTCCTTTAAGCCTAATGCATCTGCACTTTATAGCCAGTGTCGACATTAATTTTAAGGTTTTATGCTTCATCAGTTTGTAATAACATGTACAGGATTTTTAATTTTGTCCTTTTAACAATGACAGTATATTGTAATGATTTTAAGTAATTGAACAATAAAACTTAATTCATTCATTCTATGGTTTATCTGTGTTCATATTTTTTCAATCACACATATTTTAGTCTGAAGCAAATGAACCTCAACTGTTTATAGAAATGGACAGATCACTGAAGCAGTGTAAGAGTCTGATACTTTTCATTGGAAAAAGATGCCTAGATGAACCAAGTCTGTTTCCAATTAAATTATTCTGCATTCATTATCATACTCTTCGGTAGTAACAAGGGAACTGATAAATCTAGGCTCCAAGTTCTAGTCCAACGTCTTTGTGCGAAACGTGAGTCTAGCCAATAAAGTAAAAAATCTGGGGACTAATAAGAGCAACTACTAATGACAAGTTATCAAGGTTCCACAGGTATTATAAGCATCAACTTCCATCTAATCCATCTATTCAAATCTCTAAACAATGCACATCCGTTTCTCACCTGCATGCGATCTTAATAGTAGCATGAGCTAAAATTTACACCTGGACTATACAAACATCATGTAGGGACCACTAGGTAGGTGCTGAAAAGAGAACAGATTGCACAGAACTTGGGATCAACCTGTCACAATGTTAAGAAAATTGGGTTATGACTTTGAAGTATGTATCAAAGTTCAGTGGCTGAAAGTGGATTGCATAAGTATCTTCAAATGCCTGAGCCTTGTGCAAGAATTCTTCTCACGGTCTGCCTCAGAATCTACATCTAAACAAATCCTCGCTGCCAAACAACCTGTCTGCTGAGATCTTCAGGCGTAGGACTCGTGCAGTCTTTTACATTAAATAACTGTGATGGGACATAGGAGCCCCTCTGCCTTAGCTCTGAAAGTGTGGAACAACTTGCCAGTTTGGTTTAGGACAGAAATCGTCCACCAGAGGTTTTGCAACTTGAATAGTACACATGTTTTCAGTGATCTATGACAACTAGCACCCTAAAAGGTAGGAAGCGTTTGTGATATAATGAACTACTTACTTAGTAGCTACACACACTGAACCTTTCTCGCAGCACTGATTTTTTTATATATATTTCCTTCTACACATTGTATTGTGTACATTAAAATTTTCATGTGATGTTGATTTAATAAATGTTTTAAGATTATTGACTTTGATTACATAATTTACAATGCTCAGTAAAGAAACAAGATATATCATCAAAGAATTACAATTATAACCTCTTATGGTAGGAGATATTCCATGCAATCATACTACATAAACTTGCTTTCGTGAAATTATGCCTTTCAAAGTACGAATCCTATTCAATTTTTGGTCACCATTTTCTTTTGAAGTGTAAATTAAGATCATTCAATCTTATGTTGTACATTGTGATACCCACCTCCTTTGATGACTGTTTGTACATTGTGTTACCAATCTCCTTTGATGACTGTTTTGACAGGATGTTTGTCCCGTCCTTTTCACTATGCTAACTCATTGTTTCAGTCACACTATAGTAATAAGAGGCTTCTGTTTCTTGCCTGTTGTGATGTAGATATGAAGTGTCTCCTGTTTAGGCCTTAAACAGGTAGAGTGCCTAGAACGTACAGCTGCCTGCTACATCGCAGGTGTCAAGGTCACAAATGGTTACATTGACTTCCACCTGGAGCAGGTTAGATTCCCTACTCCACATTAGATTCCCTACTCCATTTCAAGACAACCCATAAGTCATGGTCCACATCAAATTGAAGATTTATTCTAATATCATCCGATGAGCATCAGGGGTAACTACATATATCTCTCTTCAACACATCTTCCATATACACTAACCCTGGTTTACTACTCACAAGAACAAATACGCATTTTTCTACCAAATGCAAGTCTCAGAAGCCCCAAAGGATAAACAATGTTCCTACTTTCTCCTCTCCTCTTTTAAACTGGTCTAATATTGCACCACGTTGCGGGACCATACTCTTCCGCCTAACTGCGACTAAATTTCATCTCCTTTGAAAAACAGACCCAGTTCATGACATTTCTTGATTAATGGACCTGAACCAATCCTTGGGCCAAGGGTGAAAAATATATCATTCCTGCGCCCCCCCCCCCCCGAATAATCCCAGGATATCAACATCTGACTCAAAAGAGACAACAATCTCCTGGCACAATTAATGAGAGGCCTAAGACTGGCCTTTCCCCATTCTCACACTGGAACCTCATCTCTAGGAGTATCACTGGCTTCCTCCCCAAACAGGAAGACAACAGATTTCCTTAATTTCTGGTGGACTTGAAACAAACAACCATGGAGATCGCCTGGAATTATAGAGAGGAGAAATCCCCATTAAAGAAACACGGGCTCTGTGTCCAGAGGTCTCATCCCCTAAAGACATCCAAATGGCAGCCAAGTCACCTTTTGAACAATTGCCAATTTCTCCTTGGTTAACTACGAGGGTTAATCCTGGAACTGTATAGTAAAATAGTCCCCTTTCTATACCTATGCAGATTTGAAGCATCAATGGCTAAATCATATAACAGCGATGTCTCTTCCAAGTCTCATCCCTACTACACATCATTTGCATACACATAGCTAACCTCTTCCTCCGGCATCACCTCTTCTTCCATTACTGACAATATTTAACATCTGGATAGTATGTTGTAGATTTTCAACTACATGAGTATATCGATTACTGTTAGAATTTGAGTTTCTGGTTGGCTAGGGTATGCACCTAAGCTAGGCAGAACCCACCACCAATGACACAATAAATACATCACAAAAAAGACTCCACACAGGATTACACAAAAGAAATCTCATATATTGAACATAACACGTAGACCACAATCACATAAATGATAAATCATTACACAAAAATATCTCATATATTGAACAGAACACGTACACCACAGTCACATAAATCATGTCACTTTACCGACTAGGCAATCGTCATGACATCACAGTTAGTGCAATAAAGTAAATAAAGACTTATAGGTTGCACACGTCATCAAAATACCATCACTGTGCATAATATTCAGATTCTGAAAAGATACTTGTTATCCTGTCATTACAAGGCATAAAACAACATAAATCATAACATCAGGGCATAAAATGCAGCTTAGGTCAAACATAAACCAATGCTGCCGGGCATGCCATGCCAGTCCTGGAAATGTGAGCAAAAACAACATACATCACAACATCAGGGCATGGATATGAAGCACGTAATGAATGAAACCCCAAATCACCAGGTAACATCACACATATGCAACATGCAATAATCAATCACATGAATCATCACATGTCTCCATAGGCAAACCATAGCCATCTGCACTCCTGCTACACTCTATACAGTATTTAGGCACCAGGTGCAAGGCATAGCAGCACCTGCTTACCTCTTAGCAGTAATATTGTAAATCTTGGCACAAAATCACTGACATAATATCGAAGACAAACTATATTGACGACAAAAATATCGATAGTAAAAACATCAACATCCTATCTTAAAAATGTGAATGATAAAAATATCGGAAAAAATATAGATGTAAAAAATATCGATGTACAAAATATCGTTTTTTTATATATAAAAATAATGTTAAAACAATTATATTATAAAATGAACAACAAAAAAATTACTTAGATATAATATACATTACAAAATATAATAAACAAATGTAATTAAAAACATTTAAACATATATATTTCAAATGTTATATATAAATGTATACTTACGTAATATATTATAAAATATTATAATATATAAAAAATATCTATTATATATATATATAATATGTATATATATATACATCTATACATACATATACCTATAACATAAAATATCATAATAATAAGATTATATTATAAAATAAAACAGTAAAATATTTATTCATTTTTAAACTTACATTTTGCACTCCATTGAGTGCAACAATAGGAAAAGTGTTGTATAAAGTAGGGGTAAAAATTTACTATTCCCACTGCAATTACTTCAACAGTGGGAAAGAGTTGGATAGCGTCAGGGTAAAAATTACTATTCCCACTCCAGTGAGTGTAACAGTAGGGCAAGTGCTGGATAGCCTAGGGGTAACAATTACTATTCCCACTCCAGTGAGTGCAACAGTAGGGAAAGCGTTGGATAGCAGAGGGGAAAAAATACTATTCCCACTCCAGAGAGCGCAACAGTGGAAAAAGTATTGGATAGCGTAGGTGTAAAAATTACAATTCCCACTCCAGAGAGTGCAACAGTAGGGAAAGTGTTGAATAGCGGAGGGGTAAAAATTACTATTCCCACTCCAGTGAGTGCAACAGTAGGGAAAGTGTTGGATAGCAAATGGTAAAAATGACTATTCCCACTCCAGAGAGTGCAACAGTAAGGGAAGTGTTGGATAGCAAACGGTAAAAAATACTATTCCCACTTCAGAGTGCAACAGTAGGGAAAGTGTTGGATAGCGGAGGTGTAAAAATTACTATTTCCACTCCAGTGAGTGTAACAGTAGGGAAAGTATTGGATAGCAGAGGGGTAAAAATTACTACTCCCACTCCGGTGAGTGCAACAGTAGGGAAAGTGTTGGATAACGGAGGGGTAAAATATACAATTCCCACTCCAGTGAGTGCAACAGTAGGGAAAAATTACTATCCTCTCTCCAGAGAGAGAAACAGTAGGGAAAGTATTGAATAGCAGAGGGTTAAAATTAATATTTCGCAAAAATGTAAAATAAAATAAAAAATAAACAAAATAGCAACTACAATACAAAAATTAATAACACAAAAATAAAAAACATATAAAAATATAATAAATTAGACAAATATTTTTATGTTAAAAAGTACTAAATCTTTACTACAAACATTAATTTATACAAGTTTAAAAACATATTTTACAAACAAATAACTATATTTAATATAAATTAATTATAATAAAAAAATTACTAATTAATGATTTTTAAATAAATTACTTCCCCTATAAACGCACAAACAACTCCTACATAATTGACACAATTCACATTTTTAATAATTAATTAACTATAATTAACAAACAATGTATTAATAATTAAGAATACATTACCACACACTACACTATAAACGCAAAATATAAAATAAATACTAATAAATAAAAATTATTAATTACTTTGTTCAATTACTTCCCACCCTATTCCCCAATAAACCCACAACCCACTCCCAAAAAAATAGTAACGCAATTTACATAATTATTAATTAATTAATAAATACAATTTGATAACGAATTAATAATTAATTAATTAAAAATATAATTATAAATACTAATACATACAAATTATCATTTAGTTTATTATAATTAAATTACTTCCCACCCTATTCACCTATAAACCCACAACCTGCTCCTAAAAAATAAATAACACAATTTACATAACTATCAATTAATCAATTAATAAAATGTGATGACCAATTAATAATCAATTAATAAAAAATTAATTATAAATACTAATAAATAAAAATTATGAATAACTTTATTATAATTTAATTACTTCCCACCCTCTACCTCTATAAACCCACAACCCGCTACAGAACTAAAACAAGCAAAATGTAATTGACATAAAATTAATCACTTCTAAAAATTTCACACATACATTAAAAAACAGCCATACTTATGCAAACAAATTAGATCACATACTTTTACCATACATACTAAAATACAGAAACTAATATAAATATCGATAATATTAACAACGATATTTTAACAAACGATATCACTGACTTCGATATTACAGAAAACGATATTTCTTACATTCAAGTGGATATTCTGGTCAACGATATTCTTGCAGTCGATATTCCGCCACTTCGATATTCACAACTCCATATTCTTGCACTTCGATATTCACAACTAGATATTCTGTCTGTGCACTCTTGGCGTACACATGCACCAGGAACCTCGGTCGAGGATTTACCCCATCCTACCAACAACAGCAGCTGCCCCCTCAAGGCACATTCCAGCAGGGGTAGGGGACACACACCTACTGCCACCATCAGCAGAAAGACCTCCCTAGGTTCCCCACATATGAAACGATTACAAAGCGGCTGCCAGCGAATGCACGGTGCAGCTGTCACGCAGTGAAACTCAGCCCCAACTCAACAGCCACCTACTCAGAGGCTGAGTGGGTTAGGTTGCAGCCTTGGGCTGAAAAAAATGCAAAGGTGCAGGCGCTCTCCCTCAGCTTACTCCTGTCAGGTAGTACACCTTCTGTGCGGCAGGCCAGGGCAGACACGGTGCGAAGCCTCTGTCACTCCGCTCATCCTCTGAGAAATCCCCTCTGGTGGCGGGAAGCCTGGTAGAGCAGGTCGTGCTGCGGGCTAAGACAACAAATCAGGGACAGAGGTAATCAATCTAGTCAGTGTTTCTCGTGGTGTGGCGCATCAATAGAGAATACAGCTCCATCCATGTTTGATGCTACCACCTGCAGCCACCGCTGTACTTCTATCCGGCCACGCTACCACAGGGGGGAACAATGCAGCACTCAACATGCTCATGGCCACAAATTAAGGACTTACAAACTCTGATTGTAGAGAAAGTGGAGAGTGCTCCCCATGTGCTGACAATAACATGAAGGAGCACTCCAGCCCAGCTCTACCCAACTTGGAAGAAAAGATTATAGCAAGACAGGGAGAGGGGCATGCCACCCAGTCTCTGGAGAACAACTGGGGAGCACGAGAGCAGGGAACAAGCAGCAGGCCAGCACATCAGGGTCCTGGAAGCAAAGTAGCAGTCCTTCTTGCAGCACAAGCAGGCTAAAGGTCAGCACAACAAGCAAAGTCCCATGGTGGTTCCTCCTGGCAGCATAACGTTCCTCTTGGCAATGTGCATTCTGTAGAGCCAGCAGCATCTGGTTACAAGTCTACACAGTGTCTAAAATTATGGGGAAAGAGCCCCTGTACTTATACCCAAAAGGTCTTTGATCTGAAGGTAACTTCAAACAACTTTAGAAGTGCACAACACCCCATGTAATCCTTAGCACTGGCTTCAGATACAGTACATTGGGAGACAGCATTGTGAAAGGCAGGCACAGCCCTAATCAGGTGCAGGTGACAACTCCTCCCACCACTGTACCTCGGGAAGTCTCATCAGGATATGCGGGGCACACCTCAGCTCCCCTTGCAACTGTCTAGACTGAATGCATAAACCAGGACCCTGTCAGTCTTAACCAGAAGTTGATTGGAGTCAGGCTACAAACCCGAAGAGTCATAAGGATACAGAAATGCCCACTTCTAAAAGTGGCATTTCGCAAATAGTAATAAAAAATCCGCTTTCACCAATAAGCAGGATTTATCACCACTATTTCAAACAGATCAAACATAGCAACGCTACTACTTTCAGATTAGAAATTACCATTGAAGCGCATTACGGATATTCTCAATGCAAACTTATGTGAGTAGCACCCTCAAAGCAGTCAGGAACCAAATTGCTGTTTGTCACTACCAGAACATGCCACACAACAAAGGCACATGTCCTACCTTTTACCTACACAGCACCCTGCCCATAGGTATAACTAGGGCCTACTTTAGGGGTGTCCTGTATGTAGTAAAAGGGGAGTTCCAGACTTGGTAAGTAACTGTAAATGCTAATTCACTGTGGCAGTAAACTTCACACAAACGCCTTGCATTGGCAGAGGCCTGAGACAGGTTAGAAAGGCTACCTCTGTGGGTAGCGCAAGAATCTCTGCAGGCCCACTAGTAGCATTTAATTTACAGGCCCTGGGTATATAGGATACTACTGTACAAGGGACTTACAGAAGATTAAATATTCCAAACAGGTGTAGACCAATCATACCATGTTTACAGGAGAGGCAACATGCACTTTAGCACTGATCTGCATGGGTAAAGTGCCCAGAGTGATAAAACCAACAAAAAAAAGGTCAGAAACATTACAGTAGGAAAGCAAACGGCTAAACGTTTGGGGATAAACCGGTCAAAAGAGCCAACACAGCCCTCTACCAGCCTAAAGCCAGGGGAGACCAATCAATACATTGATGGACTTCCCTGAATGGGGTGATAGAGTATGGACCCTGGCCCACAACAGCAGGGGCACACTCCAGTTCAACGCCTTCCTGAAACGATTTTGGATCCCTGTGTCTATACTCTCAGGGCCCACTAAGCTAACCCATGGGGAACGCTTCTCCTCACTTGGGAATCCCATCTGTGCAGCACCTAACCTCACTTTGCTCACAGATGTCTACCAGTAGGCAGACAGTACCACATGGGTAACACAGTGGTGTGGCCTAGTCACCCCCGGTGGGGGACTCCTGCCCCCCCCCCCCACTGGGGCAACTCAGTCCACCAGGACAGCAAGCCACAGTTGCCACCGACAGCTGTCAGTGACGAGAGCCAGGCCCCAGACCTCTCAGGGCTCTCTAACCTCTGTGGCTTCTGAGAGTAGGGGGGCGTTAGAGCCAGGTGCTTGGCACCCTTTGTCATCTTTCCCTCCTGTCAGATCAGGGATGGCATACTGACACTGGCACACCTGCCCAGGGTCTGTACCTTGAGGCTCAACAGGAGACTGAGTTGGGCTCTCCCACACCCAGTCCTCCTCCCTGGGGTACGGTACCCTCCACTGTGGAGAGGTAACCCCAGAATCCAGAACTGCCAGGGTACCTGGGGCAGGCGTCCTATATAATTATCCCACCTGCTCAAGGGTGCTCTCTTGCTACTGGTCTCCCAGCCCAGGGTATGCACCCTTAGGCCAGACCTGTGCCTGGCAAGCCAGTACTTCTGGGGGAGGCACAACCACTCCCCAAGGGAAACACACTCCTCATGAGTTGTGCAAGACTCTGCCTGGTAGAGGTCTCCAGCCTCCTGTCCATCTGACAGTGGATGATGACCCCCCCAAGGCGAGAAGTGATCTCACCAGGGTCAGTCCTGGGGTGCTCTGACCTCAGAGCAGGCAACCCCTGACCCACTGGTCCTCCCACTGGGGACTGCCTCCTCCTATCCCTTTCTCTGGACTCATGCACCCTCCCACTTGGAGTGGTGCTGCCAGACACCAAAACTGGTGGTACGCTGATGACAATTGTCCCCCAAGCTCTCCTGACACTATGGGATCTGCCTCAGTTCATGGCCTCCCAGTGTAGACTAGGGGCCCCTCCTGGTATTCACTCATGTAACCAACGAGGCTCTGGGAATGGGTTTCAGTCACCCTGGGACTCAGCCCATCCTAACTCCCTCTCCTCTAAGACAAGTCATGGGGCCCCTCACCCATCCCACTACACTGGGACCTATCTGGGCTACCACATACCTCCTCCACCTTCCAGGGTCAGGAAAACCCTGAGCAATCCCCTTCAGGATCACTCTCAAAAGCCTCATCACACCCTCTGAAATTCACCAAAAGGTCTGTCCCCAGTGCAAGCTCCATTCGGTCAGAGAACTCACACTCCACCGGGTGTTGTCATAGCTCTGGAAAAAAGAGACTGAACATATGCTCTCCAGCAATCAGATCTCAGCGTCCCACACAGGAGTCAACCAAGCTACCCTTCAGATTACCATCCAGTGCCGTGGAAAAGTACCCCACATCACCCTCACAAGACTGGTAAGACAGTGTCAGACTGTTTCTTTCATTCAACCCAACACTCTTCTGGGTGGTCTCCATACTCACATACCAGGGCTTCTTCTACCATGTGGGAACACCCCTCCCTGCACTGCTCATCTAGAGTCATTAGGGTGTCCTTCCCTCAACAAGGAATATGATACCCCGTGCCAATTCACCAATTCAACTCAGGGACCCAGCGCACTACCATAGCTGCCTCATAAACCTGAACCCCCTGGTGTATGTCAACCCCTCCTTTGAGACAGGCACTAAGTCTCTGGGTGTGTGTACTTCTTCCTCAGTACTAGATACCACATGGTTGCTGCCACCATCTGGGCTTGAGTCCGCCCTTCTTGATGTCACCTCCAGCTCAGCAAATCTCAGTTCATAAGCTACACACATTTTGTGTATTTCCACATATTCATTCTCATCCCATCCAAATTCTCTAGCGGTCCAAAAGGCCATCAGTATCTTTTGCAGCTCCTGCTTCCTCCACTAGCTCTTCACCGGGCTGCCAAGGTCCGTGCTGATTTGCTTCAATTGAACCAGTGAGTAAGAATACAAATTCCCAATCTCAAACGCAATTTCTGTACTAGCAAGTGCTGGGTCAGCCAGCTGAGACATGACTGTGGAATACTTCAAGTGATTGTCACAAAGATAAGTAGGTCACAAAAACAGTAGGCCGTTGTGTAATGGTCTGCACTATACCAGTAGCGTACACCAATTACTCTGGGTCAAGTACAAACACAAGTTAAATCCTCACCACTGACCACCAATTTTAGAAAAGGGGGTCTCTAGTTACAAGTGGTTTGCACCCTGTCTAAGTAGAGACCCTTCCTTCTAATCAGGATAAGGGGATTCCTCTGAACAAAGGAACGTGCTAGGAAGACGTGCTGGAAGAGCTGTTTGAGTAGCACTGCCCCTTGACATGTGTGGTGTGGGTAGGCCTGCAGTTGCGGCTTGTGCCTTGAGCAGAAAAAGGACTCGACTGTTCTTTCTAACTTCTAAGTATCCCCAAGGGCTTGATGCAGAGCTTCCCTCCAGTTGGAAGTCTCAGGGAAATCAAAGACTTTAAAAGATCACTTCTGGATCAAAAGTAACCTGCTAGGAAAAAGAGCTGGAAGAGCTGCCCTTTGATGTGTGTGGAATGGGTTAGCTTGCAGTTGCTGCTTCTGTCCTGAGCTGTAGAAGGACTGGATGGTTCTTCGCCTTAAAAAAAAGTAAGTGGGTGGTGAGTGCTTTATTTCCTGATGCCCTGGAGCACTGTGTACTGCGTCCGTGTGTCTAACTTTTGAACAAAGTAAGCGTCTGTTGAGCGCTTCATTCTTGGTCTGTTGAGCGATTCACGTCATGTTACGGGAGCACGTGAGGAAGCTATACCCAGAGTAGAGGAGCGCATATAGGGCACCTCTGACCCCTCCCGCTCACCAGAAGAAGCTGGTGTGCAGGGTGAGGAGGACCGTGATTCCCAACATCAAGAAGGAAAGTGCCATCCCGTGGCACTATCTCCCATTTCTGCCCGCTGGCAACCCCCTTCAGCGCTGCCCCTCTCAACAACAAGGTTGCAGAAGGAATCCAGCATGCATCGGAGGGAAAGAGCCAATCCCAGCGCGGCCCTCTTTGGAGGTCACGTTGCTTGGGAGAAGTTGAGACGAATGGGTCCTGCCACACAGAGCGCCTAGCCTTGGGAGGAGGTGGCCCTTGTTCCGAGGTCACAACAACATCTCCTGGGTAGGAGGAAAACTCCTTTGTAAAAGAGCACCATCACTGCCCATATGGTAGCAAATAAGCGCTAGGGACTTGACCAGGTCCCCTGCTGGACCGTAGTTTCCCTGAGCAAGGGGCCTATTTAGCCTGAGACGAGCGATCCCCCCTTTTCCACTAGTGAGGAGGGCTGTGCTTGTTTCACAGCTGTTCTACGGAGTTGCAGGCAGCTGCCTTTTCACGACCTGGGGCATTTGTTTTATTGTTGTGATACAGGGTAAGACCTCGACCCACACTTTATTAGTTTGAGGAAGTCATAAAAAAGACCAAAATTGACATATTGTCCCTAGTAGGCGCTCAGGTGTTCCTGTGGCCTACAGTCCACAGCCGCAATCGTCCCTGGAAGGGCTCATCTTTTACCATATATTATGGAATAGGAGCGCATGTGTGCTGCCTCTATGGGTACTCTGCATTTATAAGTGATTTTCCCCTATGTGGGTAGGGTTCCATGGGGACATATGATGATGTTTGGTGATTTATGCGGGCTTGCCGTGACCTAACTGCCGCATTTCAGGCCCTGATATTGTGATTTATGTTGCTTTATACCTTGCAATGACAGGATAACGAGTATCCGTTCAAGACCTGTATAATATGTACAGTGATGGTGTATGGTGCTACTATGAAGTGCGCAAACTATAAGTCGTTATCTTAGTGCACTAACTGTGATGTTTTGACAATTGCCTAGTTGGCAAACTGTTATTGTGATATATGTAAGTTGGATGTTTGTCGCTTTGGTCATATTTTGTTTAGATAATGATACTTTATTTTTCTAAACTGGTGTGGTGTCCATTTTGTAGTGATTTCACTGTGTTACACTGCCTATTTATGTACAAATGATTTACACATTGCCTCTGCTCATGCCACTCTACTAAGGGGTGAGCAGGGGTTATCTAAGTGTGTAATCCCTTATCCTGACTTGAAGGAAGGGTCCCTACTTGGACAGGGTGCATACCTCTGGCAACTAGAGACCCCCTTTTCTAAAAATTCCTAATAACCAAGCACTTGCCGTGCAGTGACTACATATGCATTATCACATACTAATTTAATGGATGGAGAGACTTCCCATTCAGAAACAGCAGAGAAAGCGACCAACAAGCCTTGAAAGACTTGTTTCTGTCTTCCCTCATTATGTTCCATCCCCCGTTCTTTAGCAAATCTCAGTAAAAGTAGTGAGATGATACCCCTGAGGTACAGGTGGATATATGATGCTAAAATATAATTCCTAGACTCCCTAGCCCTACAGTCCATCTGGAATGGTGGCCTAGGGTCGTAATCTGTAAATATAGAGTTGTAAATATTGAGGTGTGACAATATCATTGACAAAGGACCAAAATACCAAGCAGAAAAGTAACAATAGGTAAGTATTGATTTACTACTGTTAATTCCACATCTACATATGTGGAGTTCTGTATAGTAAACCTACATTTACCTATCCATGTTTTGGCCCTCTATAATTTGGCTATGATATTCTCATAACTTGATACTCTCTGCTTGATATTCCCCATTGGCACTGTATCCGTTGTCCCCACTTGGACAAACGGAACTGCTCCACGAGAGTGCATAGAGGTCGCTCACTACAACAATGAGGTGAACTCCTGTTCCACTCACTCAGTCAGCTGAATCTATCCCCCACCTTCAAACAACACTGGATCCATTTGTAGCGTCCTCCCCAGCCTGGGTACCCACCAATTGCTACGCAACACATGGAGCTTAATATTACATGTCTTTATTTGTCTGCGTGTAAATGTAAACTCAACATTCTAAACAAACTTTCATTGCATTCCACTCCCACACTTGTGTCACAGCTCCATGGAGTTTGTGAGGAACCAAAAGGGTTTTGACATAAAACTCACAAGACATTACATATTCCCCTCTGTTAAATAAAAAATTAGAATTTTTTACAAATCAGTGTATATATATCTACATATGTACAGTTACATCTCTTCAATCAATCTTCCTGGTACTTTAATTATTCAACCTGATCTGATTACTGAAACCTGGGAGATGTCATCTTCAGTGTCAGAGAGTTTCAAAGACAGTGAAGAGATAACAGCAGCCACTGAGTTTTCAGGTTCAGGCTTTCCTTTACCATCTCGATCAGAGGACCGATAAATCAAATGTCGAGAGGGAAAGGGTCTCTTGTAACAGACTTTCCAGAATGCTGGGCAGTCACCATGGGTTCCTTGGTGAATGCTACATGGAAAGGTTCAGCATCATATGGCGCATCAGATTTCCTCTTTCGCATTTGTCAAGCAATCACTAGATCTCCTCTCTTAAACTCAATTTTCTTTGCACGCCACCTCTTGTCTGCATAGACTTTCATTTTTTTCTTGTTAACAAAGTCCTTTGTAAGAGTTGTGCTCTTATTACCTTCTCTTTTGTTGGTCCATTGAGGTAACTTGTTAACACTGCTCTCCAGAACATCAAAGTCAGAGGATTTTCTCCTGTGGTCAAAGGAGGAGTTGAATGATAGGCTTGTAGGTTGGAATTCAATACACCTTTTAAACTGAGCCTCTCAAGAGTTCCCCGCTGTACTGCTTTCTTTAGCGTACTCAAAACACTCAATGAGTCTGTTGGCCTGCAGCAATAAAGGTGTGCTCTTCAGACGCTTTATGCTCAGATGCTCGGCTATTAAGAGGCAGGCCATTATCAGACTGCAAAATGGCTGGAATACCCCATGTTGCAGAGATGTCATCTAGTCTCCCCATGGGTTGTGGAGGAGAGATCTTCTATTAATGGAAAACATGAGTACTTGTCCACAATTTCCATCAGGTGATGTTCATTATCTTATCAAGTGGACCAAAGAAATCGATGGCTATCCTCTCTCATGCATGCCTAGGGAGTTCTGACATGTTTAGAGTATGTTGAGTAATATTTGCAGAAGTATAGTTGAATAGATGGCAGCCCTTGAGCTCCTTTTCAACCCTCTCATTTAAATATGGAAACCAAACTCAGTCTCAGAGATTGGATGACAACAATACCACAATGTCCTTCGTGAGCTACTTCAATTATTTTCTGTTGCAACTGTCAGTAATCAGTATTCTCCACCCTCACAGTAAAACTCCTTCCTGAGTTATGGACAGTTCATCTTTAACGTTTTTGTATTTTTGATATTCACCATTACTGGTGAGTAGTCGAGTGTGTTGGTTCCATGACTGATATGTAACTATATCTGCCAACTTCAGTATGTCAGTATAATTGCTCATGGCAGTGACAATCAGGACTAACAATAAAGCAGCTTGTGTATTTGATTATACAATGGAAGTTATGTAGACTTCAGCCGTCTTGGATGGAGTACCCTGACTTTGCATAGGCACTCTGGAAAAGTAGTCAGGAGGGTTTTGATCCTTCCTTGGTTGATGTACAATGGTATAATTGTACTCTTTTAATAGTAGCACCCACTGTTTAATGCGAAGAGGCATCTTGGCTTTTGGGTTGCCAAAGATAGTCAGTAAAGCTTGATGATCAGTTACCAGCGTAAAAGGCTTTCCGTACAGGAGTACATGGAAATGGTCACATGCCAAATTTTCTTTCTCAGGTTGTAAGTAAGCATGTTCTGTCTGGAACAAACTTCTACTGGTATATGCCAAGATATGACTTTTTGTGAGTCTGCTGTGCTGTGCAAGGATAGCGCCTAGCCCGACTGGGCTAGCATCAACAACAACCTCTGTAGGATGCTTCGGATTGAAGTAGGCCATTTCAGCAGCAGTTTCAATGGCTTGTTCCATTTTCTTGAAACTTCTCTCACATTCTTGTGACCACTTGAATGAAAAGTTTTCTTTGTTAACTATCTTAAGGGAGCAGTTATAGTATCAAGGTCTTGTATGTATCTTGAACGGTAGCTGGCCATGTCAAGAAATGAGAGCATCATAGAAACATCTGGTGGGGAATCAGCATTTAGCAGGGCTTGCACTTTAGCAGGATCAGGTGGCATACCCCATCCAAAATGATATGGCCAAAGAACTTTAACTTTGTCTAGAAGAACTCACACTTGTCTGCATTCAAAGTCAAACCTGCATCAGAAAGTAAACAACATACTTGCGTGAGAGCTTGATCATGCTCCTTCTGTGTAGCTCCAAAAATCAACATGTCATCGCTAGAATTGAATTAATTCACAACAGGCTGCATGACACGTCAAATGATGTCTTGGAAAAGTTCTGCAGCCTATGACACACCAACACTGAGTCTCTTGTATTGAAACAGACCAACATGTATAGAAAAGGTTGTAATGGACCTGCAATATTCTTCGAGTTGTTACTGATGAGAACCATTTTTTAAATCAAGGCGAGAAAAGACCTTTGTACCATTTAATTGCATTATCATGTCAGCAATGTGTGGACCTGGATATCGTTCTCATTCAAATGCCTTGTTTGCTTGAAGTATGTCAAAGCATATGCGTACAGCTCCATCACTGTCCTTTTTTGGGCACTACCACTATGGGAGAAACCCATGGCATTGAACCAGTTGAACACTCAATAATGTCATGCTTAAGTAACGTTTCAAGTTCTTTTTCAACAGCATCTTGCACATGAAAAGCTATTTGTCTATCTCTCTGAGCAACAGGTCTGATTTTGTGGTAGGAGATGACAGAGACAGATGGTTTGAGTCCTATGAAACTGCACTCCAAATGCACGAGGTCCCTGAGAGAGATGGGGGGAGCTACTCTTTGTAGAAATATTCCTACTGAGGGGAGGGACACTCTACTGGCCCTAGAAGGGAGTGACAGGATGAGGTATTCCCCCGTAAAGGAAGCCCTAATGAGTAAGTTTGCCTTGACCATAGAATAATATAGACAAAAATTCAAGGATAGTCAGAGTGTTCCCCAACAGACCTGGGTAGATTGTGTGGATTCCTTTTGCAAGCCATTGGATGGTTAAGTGAAGGTCTTAGGTCTTCTGAAGGTACCTGTGAGTCCATCCATGCCTGTGGATTGTCTGCTGGGTAGTGACACCTGGAAGGAGGTGGTGCTCAGGTCACACTTGGAGATGATGGTGTTGCCTGAGTGGGTGTGCCTGACTTGGTTCATGGCATCTCAAGAGGTTAGTCAGAAGGACCTGGATCTAGGAAGAATGGCCCATGCACCTCTCAAAAAGAGGCAGGTCAAGAGGTGTGAGAATCCCGCTCCTAAAATTCCCATGGTCCTGTAGGAGGCAGAACCTGAGAGGGATGCCCTGGTACCTACAGGGGAAGATGTGGCTGAACTGGGAAACCTGCCTGAGCTGACAAACTGGCAGCAGGAAGCGGATCCCCGCAGGAAAGAGTTCTGCAAGGAGCAGAGGGCGTGACCTACTCTTGTAGGTCTTCAGCAGCAGGCTGACGCACAGACAGCTGGTGATGTCTCTGGCAAGCCCTTGATCTACTGAATCTCCTGTATAGTGAGCTTAAGGGTCCTGAGCCTGGTGCAACACGTGTTGGTGGTACCCCAGTGCTTCAGGACCTGCCAACTAGGTCTGGCTCATGATGTGCCACTGGAAGGTCATTTGGGACAATACAAGATCTTTGGCAGGCATGTAATCCATTTTTATTGGCCTCAAATGAGGAAGGCCTTAGATGCGCTCTGTAGGTCCTGTCCTATCTGCCAGGCAAGTGGCAAGTCAGGGGGGAAGTGCAAGGCCCCCCTGCAACCTTTCCCTGTCAGTAGCACCTCCTTTGAGTGGGTTGGAATTGATATGGTGGGGACTCTGGATCCCGAGACAGTGGAGTTTTTTTTCTGGTGTTTTCACTGTGTTACTGTAATTTAAGTGTTGCTCAAATACTTTACACACAGTTAAGCCTGACTGCTCTATGCCAAGCTGCCAGAGGGTGAGCACAGGTTAATTTAGGTTGTGTATCTGTAGGACCCCGACTAGGATTGCAGTTCTGTTGGACCTGGCTCTTTCTACAGGCACCAAATATTTTGCCTTCTTCCACCTATTTTTCTGACCTTTGTCCTACTGCCTTTAGGACTCTGGGCACTTTACCACTGCTAACAGGTGCTAATGCTGGAGCGGGTAGTACAACATTTTGTATACCCCTCCATTCTGCATGTTTACATTAATCCGAATAATCAATTAATTTTAATATTATTAATTTGTTTGAAGTGATAACTCACCAACTATATTAACAAAAGAATTACACGTGGGAATTGCATCTTGCATGGCTATATTAATTGTAAACTAACTTGAGTACGCATATTAATAGGAGAAAACTAGAATATTGCATGTTATATGTTGCTTTGGTGATGTATTTGTGATTTGTGCTTTATTCAGTGAGTATAAACCGCTCCGAGTGTTGCTTCTGCTAGATAAATACACACACATATGGGTATTAGCAAGTGGATAACATTTTATTAGCCATTTCTATGTTTTAATTACGTTTTTGTGTTTCTTTTGCTTAAGTTGACCATTTCGGCCTAAACAAGATGGCTGAACGAGACGTTAAACGTGACTGCCCTGACAACACGAGGTTCTGGGTGAAGTGCGCAGGCGTCACCGCCAGCAGCAGTGACCTGGACCTGACCCCGGGAGAACATGTACCTTTCAAGGACGCTCTGGGAACCCATCCAAGACCAAAGACAAAGCTCAGTTTAAAAGCCAGAACAAGCAATTTTGATGACTTCATCATTCAACACCCTGAGAGCTGTACCCCGCTACCCCAAGTTGACCAATCAGGACTCTCTAAACCCCGATCTTGATACTTTTTGACATTATTTTCATTATAAAAGTAGGTAGGGAATTGAACTATTAGGTCTTGCTCTTCTTTGACGAACTCGATTTCCTGACGTTATGCTGACGGAGAGGACGTTGACACTGCTGGACAGCTGTTATCCTGAATCTTTGAGAGACTGAATTGCGGCCTAACTTTGCTGAATAAATTCTTCCTTGACTGATTGACTTAGAGGACGACTTTAGTCAGAATAGGTAAATATGATGCTCTGAAATGATGATGATGATTTCTAACTTTTCTTGCAATATTTTTTAGATAAAGAATATTTGATTAATTGACAAATATGTTGTGTCGATTATTTGAATAAGAGAATAATGGTAAAGAAGTAATGTGTCGATAGACGAGTTTTATTCATTAAAATCATAGATAACAACTAAATGATCCATCTCCTTATGAGAGGGATAACTTAGAGTCTGAGGACAATGTGTTTAAGGGTAAGGTACAGGTATTCCTCTCATGTCAGTGTTTGGAAGCGTATTTTCCCTCAGAAAACAGATCAACGGAGTGTAAGTATATTGGTGTTATGGGCCCCACCAATGAATGTATTTGAGTGAATTGGATGCCGAGGTGGTTGGTCTGTGCCGAAGGGGGAATTCGACGTTCCGCGCTGCATCACTAACGTGCATATGCTCTCTCCTCTAAATAAGGTATTATTGGTAAACATCTGTTTGTCATATTTGATTTAGTTTCAGGTCAAAAGACTTTATTCGGTTTGAAACCAACCATAAAAGCAGATTTAAAATACAAACAGTGAAAGGACAAAAGATGCGGACATTTACAATATTAAAATAGCAGCAGTCATACACTTTGTCCTAGAGCTTTGATTAGTCAAGGGTTAAAGTGACACAGTGCATTTAAAAAGTTTGTTTAAAGTACATGACGTATAACATTCAGTATTGTTTAGTGCTAAATAATTAAAAAAACAACCTAGTCTAGTTCATTAAAAGAATGTCTTTATTTTACAACAATTCTCCTACTCTTAACTACAGCAGCTAGGAATCTATAAATAGTGTGGCACACCTCATCTGTCTGGAGCAGCTGCAAAAACTCCATTGCTTCTTTGCACTTCTGAATGTTTAAAAGTCTCAGTAGCAGTCTCAATATTTGAATACGCTGTTCTTTATATAACTCACAAAACAGAAATAGATGGAGCTGTGATTGGGACGCTGTAGTATTGCAGGGACACGGCCACAAATCCTTGCTTGTGAATGCATTAGAGGGATAGAACACCAGGATTTGTGCCAGTCTGAGCCTAAATCGGACCAAGTAACACCTTTGTTTACGTTGGATCTTGAGCAGATAGGGTTCAGTAACTGGAGTAGTGCTCAGGTGAAGATATAGCTCAACTGACCTCTTCTTCAAGTCAGATGCCCATCTTCTCTCAACCAAAGCTTAAATTCTTCACCTTTTGCTGTGGCTTTGCCCAAACAGTTAATACACAACGGGTTTCATCCTATTAATTGCTCGGAGGTACTGTCTAAGGTGTGTGAGCCCTTTAATATTGTTGGCTGCTGCCAGCCTAAGGCAATCAGATATCACTGCCTGGGTCAGGGTTGCTTCTGGTCTGGACCAGACTGACAGCCATAGCATGGTGGGCGCCAGTTTCAATGTATGCCTCAGATGTTGGAGGCCTAATTCTTCATGAACAGTTGGGAAGTGAGAGCAACCTATGCAGGAAACTGTTCTCACTGTTTTGAAGATCGGGAAAGTCTATGTACTCCCTAACCCCCGCTCCATAAGAGACAATCGGAATTGGTCTAGTTTTATGCATCTTAACTTAGATTTCATGTTGGCAGCAAACTTAAACAGGGAAGCGATGGCTCGTTCAAAGTGGTTAATCCTAATTGTCCTCAGATGCTTCAGTGATTTACTTGTAAGTCCCTTGTAAAGCAGTATACTATGTACCCAGGTCTGTAAATTAAATGTTACTAGTGGGGCTTCAGCACTGCTTTTGCTATCCAAAGAAGAAGCCTTTCAAACCTGTCTCAGGATTGTGACAGGGCCTGTGTGCACAGTTTACTGCCACTTTGACTTGGCATTTAGAACTACTTGCCAACCCTTAAACTCCCCTTTTAAAACACATAGGTTACCCATGAGGTAGACACTAGGTAGCACTATGGGCAGGATGCTGTGTAAGTAAAAGGTAGGACATGTGCTTTATGTGTGGCATGTCCTGGTAGTGACAAACAGCCTATTTCGTGTTTCACTGCTGTGAGGCCTACTCCTCTCATTGGCTAATATAGAGAATTCCCTTATATACTTTTAAGTGTCAATTTCAGATCAGAAAGGAGTGGCGTTGCCATGTTTGGTATGTTTAGCATAGCAGTGAAATATTCTAGTTACTGGTGCTGTTGGATTTCCCATTATTATTTAAGAAATGCCACTTTTATAAAGTCAAATGAGACTCGAAATGCATTGGGCAAGGAGTAATGAGCCTACTCAGCTGTACATCTCACTGTTTGGATTACGTGTTACTGTGAAAAGCCTGGATGGGCGCGCAGTATCTACTTGAGGAATTGAAAATAAAATTCAAAGAGTGACACGACGCTGTCTCTGCAGTGATTCATTAAGTTTGGGAAGAAACTATGCATTAATACAGGTTTACCAATGAAAAAATGGTTTAAAGTGGAAGATATGGATTTACGACAGGGAAATGTTCCCCGCGTAGCAGTGCGACAGATGGGGCGCGAGATGAGTGCCTTGTTGTTAATACTTTTATAAAGTGGGCATTTCTCTGTGCTTATGACTCTTTGTTCTTTGTAGCCTGTCCTCAATGCACATCTGGGCTGCGGGACAGCTACATTTTGAGCATACTTTCTAGACAGCCACAACACAGGAGGGCTTGGTGTGATAGAGGATACATCTGCATTCATCTTCATACTGATAGCCTTTCGGGGCTGAGAGAGGGAGAGGTGGGTCACACTTAACATTTGTATAGGTTGCGTTCTGCCCTCACACAAAGGGCTAATTTACCCCATACTGATTGTCTGGAGCCAGGGCTGCACTGAAAGGGATTGTTGCACAAGTCTGAGGATTCCTTTGAAGTCACCCCTTCATCAAAGACATTTTTGAGTATAAAATCTGGGGCTCAGACCCCATGTTTTTAGATTCTGCGTGGGACTTTCAACCAGACGCTGCTGGCTCTACAATCTGCACATTGCTAGGAAGATTGCTGTGCTAACAGAAGGAACCTCCATTTCAATCAATCAATCAATCAGAGGATTTGTAAAGCGCGCTACTTACCCGTGAGGGTCCCAAGGCGCTGGGGGGGTGGGCGCCGTTACTGCTCGAAAAGCCAGGTCTTGAGGCATTTTCTGAAGGTGAGTAGGTCTTCGGTCTGACGTAGGTGGGTAGGTAGGGTGTTCCAGGTTTTGGCGGCGAGGAAGGAGAAGGATCTGCCGCCGGAGGTAGTACGTTGGATGCGGGGGACGGTGGCGAGGGCGAGGCTGGCGGAGCGGAGCTGGCGGGAGGGTGTGTGGAAGTTGAGTCTGCTGTTCAGGTAGGCTGGTCTGGCGTTGTGGAGTGCTTTGTGTGCGTGGGTGAGGAGTTTGAAAGTGATCCTCTTTTCGACGGGGAGCCAGTGGAGGTCTCGCAGGTGGGGGTGATGTGGCAGCGGCGGGGTGCGTTGACGATCAGTCAGGCGGAGGCATTTTGGATGCACTGGAGTCGACGCAGGTGTTTGGCTGGGATTCCGGCGTAGAGTGCGTTGCCGTAGTCCGGCCTGCTGCTTACGAGGGCCTGTGTTACCGTTCTTCTTGTCTCGGTCGGGATCCATTTGTAGATTCCGCGAAGTGTGAGGAGGGTGTTGTAGCAGGAGGAGGATACGGCGTTGACCTGTTTGGACATGGAGAGGGTGGAGTCGAGGATGAATCCTAGGTTGCGTGCGTGGTCGGTCGGCGTAGGTGCTGTCCCCAGGGTGGTCGGCCACCAGGAGGCATCCCAGGCTGAGGGGGTAGGTCCGAGGATGAGGATCTCCATCTTGTACGAGTTCAGTTTCAGACGGCTGCTCCTCATCCAGTCGGCGATGGCCTTCATTCCGTCGTGGATGTTGGATTTGGCGGAGTGCGGGTCCTTGGTGAGGGAGAGGATGAGCTGAGTGTCGTCAGCGTAGGAGATGATGGTGAGGTAGTGGTGTCGGGCCACTTGTGCGAGGGGGGCCATGTAGATGTTGAACAGCGTCGGTTTGAGGGAGGAGCCCTGGGGGACGCCGCAGATGATGTTGGTGGCTTTGGATCGGAAGGGCGGGAGGCGGATGCTCTGGGATCTGCCGGAAAGGAAGGATGTGGTCCAGTCGAGGGCCTTCTCTTGGATTCCGGCTTCCTGGAGGCGAGTCTTTAGTGTGCGATGGCAGACCGTGTCGAAGGCGGCCGAAAGGTCCAGGAGGATGAGGGCTGATGTTTCCCCGTCTAGTTGGCGCCTGATGTCGTCTGTGGCGGCGATGAGGGCTGTCTCTGTGCTGTGGTTTCGTCTGAATCCGGATTGGGACGGGTCCAGGATGTTGTTTTCTTCCAGGTGATGGGTCAGTTGCAGGTTGACGATTTTCTCGATGACCTTCGCCGGGAACAGAAGCAGGGAGATGGGCCGGAAGTTCTTGAGGTCCTTGGGGTTCGCCTTGGGTTTCTTGAGGAGGGCGTTGATTTCGGCATGCATCCAGCTTTCCGGGAATGTCGCAGTTTCAAAGGAGATGTTGATGACCCTCCGTAGTTGGGGTGCGATGGTTGCGCTTGCCTTGTTGAATATGTGGTGTGGGCACGGGTCTGTCAGCGCTCCTGAGTGGATGGAGTTCATGACCTTGCGCGTCTCGTCGTCAGAGACGTTGGACCAGGAAGTCAGATGGTTGGTGTTGATGGTGTGCGCGGGAGGGGTGGGGTCTGGTGTGGTCAGGTCGGTCGCGGAGTTGAAGCTGTCATGGATGTCAGCGATCTTGTGATGGAAGAAGTTGGCGAGGGAGTCGCACAGTTCCTGTGAGGAAGGGATGTCGTTGGCGTTGGCGCTGGGGTTGGAGAGTTCTTTCACGATGCGGAAAAGCTCTTTGCTGTCGTGTGCGTTGTTGTCAAGGCGGTTTTTGAAGGAGGATCTCTTGGCTTGTCTGATGAGGTGGTGGTGTCTGCGGGAGGTGTCCTTGTGGGCTGCATGGGTGTCCGGTGTGCAGGCGTGGAGCCAGATCTTCTCCGGTTTCCGGCATGCGCGCTTGGAGGTCAGAAGCTCGTCGGTGAACCAGGAGGTTCTCTTGCTGGCGTTGTTGTTGGGGGGTTTCTTCAGAGGGGCGAGGGTGTTGGCACAGTCGTCGATCCACTGTCTGAGGTTGCGGGCTGCGATGTCAAGGTTGTTGTGCTCGGTGGGAGTGTTCATGGCGAGGGTGGAGGTCAGCTGGTCTTTGGTGATTTTGCTCCAGCATCGGCGAGGTAGCTGTTGGGTGCGGTGGTGCGTGGTGGATTTTCTGAAGGTGAAGTGGATGCAGCGGTGGTCTGTCCAGTGGGGTTCCGTCGTGTGGTTGAAGGTGACGTGGGTGCTAGTCGAGAAGATGGCGTCCAGCGTGTGGCCAGCTGCGTGGGTGGGTGTGGTGACGAGTTGTCTGAGGCCGAGGTTGGCGAGGTTGTCGATCAGCGTGGTGGAGTTGATGTCGTTGTTGTTCTCGAGGTGGAAGTTCAGATCCCCGAGGAGGATGTAGTCCGTGGAGGCGAGGGCGTGGGTGCTGGCGAAGTCGGCGAAGGAGTCGCTGAACTGGGCACGGGGTCCGGGGGGGTCTGTATAGGAGCGTTCCTCTGAGGGTGGTGTTGGGGTCGGTGTGACTCTGGAAGTGCTTGTCTTCGGTGGTGTGGAGGGTGTCGTCTGCGTGGGTGGTGACCTCGATGGTGGACCTGTGGACGATGGCTAGTCCTCCTCCGGTGCCTTTGGCGCGGTCCCTGCAGGTGATCTTGTAGCCGTCTGGGATGGCGATGGCGATGTCTGGAGCCGAGGAGTCGTTCCACCACGTCTCCGTCAGGAAGGCTACGTCCGGGGTGGTGGTGTCGAGTAGGTCCCACAGTTCGATGGCGTGTTTCCGTGCGGAGCGAGTGTTGAGGAGTATGCAGGGTGGTTGGGTCTAGTCCTCGATGGTTTGGTCGTTCTGCTGCATGTGAAGCTGCAGTTCCGGCAGGAGAAGGGTCCGTGGGTGCGTTTCGGGGCTGCCTGGACGCAGCGGTGGTCTCCGTCGGTGTTGAGAGCATGGAGGGAATCGGCGTCGTAGCTGAGTTTAGGGCTGGCGCGATGGGGTGCGCGGGGTCCAGGGGTTCGGGCGCTGGGCGCGGTCCAGGCGCGGTGCGGTCGCGCAGTGGCCTGTATTAAGAAGGGTGGAGGGAGGGAGGAGCAGCTGGGAGGTGAGTTGCGAATGGGAGAGGAAGGGGGCGGGGCCGCAGGGGAAGCAGCGGCGGGAAGGAATGCGGGGGCGGGCGGCGAGATGGGCACTAGGAGACAAGCAGGCAGAGATTAGAAACAAGCAACTAGGTTAAAGGCAGAAAAAAACGATTATAAAAAAAGCAGCAAAAAAGAGGAAGTAAAGGAGAGAGAGAGAGACAGACAGAGCAAGAGGTCAGATGTGATACTTACCGCCCACCACTGGGCCACCAGGGATGAGGCGCCGGCGGGAGCCTGCGGGTGGAGGAGGGCCTCGAACTTCCAGCGACGGCAGCAGTGGCGAGGGCAGCAGCAGAGCACCAGCAGGGAACGCTGGAGCGGTGGGGGAGCGGACCTGGCCTGAGAACAGGTCAAGGTTCGCCTTTTGGACTAACTGCTTTGTTTGGCTGGCCTGCTGCCTGCTGGGCTTCAGGAGGGACTCATCTTTTAGTGGGCAGTATATTTTGATGTATAATTATTTTTTCGTCTTTGAGCAGAGTGACTAATTGTGTAGGTCCTGAAGAATGCCCCTGAACCCCAGGTGGGGTCATCTAAGGGCAGAAACATGTTGACCATCTGTAGGGGTATATTGGATAACAACCCCTAGTCCTCTTTCTTTTAATCCTGTCCCAGAGGACCACTGAATAAAGTTTATTTAGCCTTCTGTAGACAGTTTTACTGACTATCCTCTCTGCGCTCTGCCCTTCACTCACCCTGTATTACTGATCTCAATCCCCCAAAACACTTCAGCTCCTCTCCTCTCTTAGGGGCATTTTAGCCCACACTAAGGACCTTGCAGCCTTGGTGTGAGGAGGGAACCCAATGATGAACCGTGTCATCTTCGGGTGAGGTAGGGCTCTCTTCCTTCAAGAAGCTCTTCTCTGACAGCTACATAACACACTGTTTTACACACACACTGTCACATATTTGTGTACAGTCTTCCTCTTTCCTTTTCCTTTTGTTGACCAGTCATACTTTTTGTGAGGTTCTGCTTCAGGAGGGACTGCCACTTTGCAAATCTGACTTTATGTGGTGACCTGCTGCTTGCTGCTCCCCTTTATGCCCCCCAGTGTTCTCCAAGGGCTTTTTGGCTTGCCTTCTGTTCTTCGCAATCTCAGGGCAAACAAAGAATTGCACAGGAATACCTCTGCCGTGGAAGTCTGTCACCATGAGTCCAGCAGTAGAGTGTTCTACCCAGGAGCTGGGATGAATTGCTCCTTGCTTTACAGGTAGCATGTGTTGAGCGCTCCTAATACCAACAGATAGCACGTATTGAGTGCTTCTGACTTTTCAGAGAGTGGCTTGTATTCTCCCCAAGTTCTGCACCCCCTGCAAGAGAAACCACGATTTGCAGCATTTCTAAGAAGTGTGTCATGTCGAGGCACCTGCTTGATGTAGGTATCATCGCCACCGCCCCTCCTGCTGGAAAGCCGCCATGCCAAAGAGAGGACACGCCCTGAAGACAGGGGCGGCAGTTCTCTCCACAGCTGCAGCCCGTTCCAGGCCAGAGAAAAGGTACTGGCCTGTTAAAGCTGTACCACACGCTTATGGGCAGCTGGTCTCTGAGAGAGGACAGACTCCGGAAGACCGTGTTAGCAACTCAATCCCGCTGGCCAGGAAAAAGGTACTGTGCGGCTACAGCTGCACCATGCACTCGTGGGCACCTGGTCTCTGAGAGAGGAAGGTAAGGGACCAAGTGAGGTCTCTCACACGCATGGCACACTTGTGTCTCCTTGTAAATGGGGTTGACCTGGGTAGCCTGACGGAAGGCAAAGTCGGCCCCAACATGCATTACCTTCTCTTCACTGAGGATTGGCAGGTACTGTGTTTTGGCAGCTGCACCACTTGCTCGCGGGCAGCTGCATTTGGATGTCTATAAAGTGAGGGACCCAGCGAGGTCTCTCACGTGCCTCCTAAGCTGGTGCCCCCCCTTTTTGTGACTTTTTCCAGGACTTGGGGACACTTGTGTTGTTTCTTGCATTGTGGGGTAAAACCTTTATGGAGGATCCAAGAGTGGCGTAGAACCCCTGGTAGGAAGTACATTGCTTAAGGAGGATTCTGATCACCGTATAAGGCATAGTAGGCATGCAGGTTTCTACTGCACCCCATGTTCTTTTCTAAATGCAATTGTGTCCACAGATCTCACAAGAATTTACTGTATAAAGTAGAATAGGAACAAAAGTGTGCGATGCCCTATGTTTTTAGTACAATTTAGGTGATTCACCCTAACAATCTGCATTACCTGCATAATATTTATGATGCATTTCGTTTTCAGACTTGTTTTATGTACAATTTAGAAATCTATTTTTATATAAGCAGTATGTGGAGTCTCTTTTGTGGTGTAGGTATTGTGTTGCTGTTTGAGTGTGTGGCACAGGGTCAAGACTGATTTGCATATGGCTGGGTCTGAACTGGCGTGGCGAAGTGAGCTAAAGAACGATGATGGATTCAACCCAGATCTGTGACTGGGGTGAGTGTCTGAAAAGTTTCAGTGCTCCGTCCATCAGCTCCTTGTGTACACATTTCCTCTGATTATGAGCCTGCCTGCTCTGCACAAGCTACCAAAGGGTGAGCACAGGTTATCTTTGGTGTGCAACTGAACTGCCCTGACTAGAGTGGTGGGTTCTGCCTGGCTTAGCGTCATACCCTAGCGAACCAGAAACCCCATTTCTAACAGGTCCCTACCTGGACAGGGTGTAAACCTCTGCCAACTAGAGACCCAATTTCTAACAATGTGCAACTTACTTTCGTAGTCTTAAGCTTTCCTGAGCCATGAAACAACGAACGGAATTGACTTACTATTTTGTGGTTAGCATTCAAGTTGTAATTCATAGAAATCAATCCCATATCCGTAGGAGTACTGAAACTGAGCAGACAGGCACTTTAAGCTACACCTTGAAGCACCTTGTTGCTACAAATGAACATTGACTTTTTATGGACATCGATGCAGCCCATGTGTACACTTTGGTTTTCGATGGCGTAAGTCGGGCAACGGAGATAATTCATTGTATTTCACTTCAGGCATTATGCTTATCGATGCACCACTGTCGATGATGAAAGGTATCGACCAACCATTTATTTCCAATCTAACCTTGTATAGAGACATTGGATGATTGTACTGATGCACTTGAATAGATAGATAACAAAAAGATAATCAAGTATCTAAAAAAATTACTGGTGATAGTGTGCAAGAAGTCAAAAACAATGCCGCGAACTGACAAAGAAATCAGATACCGTCAGATTAAAGAAACGCTGAATCTCAAATTCAATCCAAAACCAAACGTTGATTATGAAAGATACATTTTTAGTCAAGAACACCAAAATGTTGGTGAAACCTTTGATGAATTTGTGCAGAGGCTCGATACACTCATCAAACACAGCAACTTCCAAATGTAATGATGAATAAGCTATGCCTCTGAGAGTTATTGATGGATGCTAGTCAGATTCATTCAGACGATGAATGTTGAGAGAAACTCTTAGTCTGGAGCGAGCGTTGATGGCTGCCAGAGCTGAGGAGCATGCTGAAAGACAAGCTGCTGACATGGAGGCCGGAGGTGCCCAGAGTGAATCAGTCATGAGTATAAAATGTAAGCCAAAGCAAAAGACTGAAGGTCACAGAGTGATGTCTATACGTAAAAAGAAGTCATGTTATAGATGTGGATTTCCATTTCCATACAAAGGTAAATGTCCAGCCATTGAAAATATATGTAAAGGCTGTGGGAAAGAGAACCATTTCGTGATGCGAAGGGAAAAGTAAGTATGTCACGGCACTTTGACTCCACATGCATGAAGCATTGGTTCCGTACTTCGAAACTGACGCATGTGGCACGCACAAGCAGTTTGCTTGGACCACAGCGAAGTCACTGGGAGAGCACAGTCATTCTTCAGGTTACTTATCCCATCCTCGTAGCCTAGGTACCTGCCAATGACTACGCCACACACAGAGCTTAATATTACACGTCTTTATTCATCTGCGTGTAACTGTGAACTCCACATTCTAAACAAGATTTTAGTGCATTCTGCTCTGACACCTGCGTCACAGCTCTATGGAGTCCGTTAGGAGTCAAAAGGGTTCCTGCATAGAACGTGCAAGACACTACACCATTGAGCTGAAATGCATTCTTTTAATAAACATGCGCACATACATGATGAAGTGCACATGTATGTGCTAATGTGTGTTCATGCATGTTTGTGTGTGGGTTGTATTTGTGGTATTATGTGGGTGATGTGTGTGGTTTGTATCATATATGTGGGTGTGTGTGTCAAGTGCGCGTGTGAATATGTTTGACTATATTAGTAGTAATTGATTGGGGACAAAAGGATGCATAAATGACTCTAAATAATTCTTCTGAGAAAGCAGGTGTGTTTCCAGATGAACATAAAGGTAAATTCGAGTGAAAGTACAAGGGGGAATACGTAGATCAAAGTATTCACCAATGCCAGGATATGGAAGTAACAATAAGTACTGACAAAGCTAAAGTGAACAACACAGCTATTAATGTTTTTCCATGGCTCCAGAAGAATTGTGGTAATAGAAAATGACGTGTGAACTTTCACTCTTTATAACTACATTAATCGTAATGCGAAATGGAAAAATCATTACATGACCTTTAACATAACATCCTTGAGGATTGCTCTGTTAGTTTCAAACCAGAGAAAAATGGTCTTGCAACCTTTGCACGATAAAACATTTCAAATATGATGTTCCATCAAGGACAAACTCTCTATTCACTTATTGCTACCATATTATAGAATGGAATTGCTCTGGCAGTATTGAGAACTCACATAAAGGCATACTTGCAGACAAACTTACATCTAGCTTGCAATGTCTTACTTTTCCTGGCTTTTAATGAAATCTTCCCACCACCCAGTTTTTTTGTTGTACGATTTTGTGCAACCTGCAGCAACGGCCGGCATAGGTAAACGCGGTGGGGCAGGCCGGGGGTGGAGCAGGTAAGAAGGGGGTGAAGTCAGCAGACGACAGATTAGGTATAGTTAAATAAATAATTAATAGCTATTCCGTCATCTGTCGGCTTCCACCCTGCCGCGCTCTGCAGCACCACATCACGCTTACCTGTGCCGGCCACCACTGGCATTCTGTGTTTTTTTGTTTATGTTCTTCAATCTTTATGCATTTAGTTAATTAGATGGATAGTTATTTTTTTATAAAGTTGGTCATGCAGCTGGGTGCCCTGGAAAAATCTTTAGCTGAGACAAGTGGGAGCATGGTTCTTGAGCATAAGACAGGAAACTCCCTTACTCCAACATGATTTTAATACTCCGTGCATCACAATGGACGGGATGGAAACATCTTGAAGAAGTATCAAGAAAGCAATGCATCTACCTTAGATTGGATGCATATAGGGTATGGCTTCAAGAAGGAGTGACAAAGCTGGAGTTTTTGTTGTGGGCCGAAGAAGTGAGTTTTCGACCTCTCAAACGTTTCTGTAAATCCTTTTCAAGACTTTAGCATAAAGGGAGGTTATTCAACAGTATAGATCCTTTCGCATGAAACAGTCTGCCTCCGAATTGTATTGATCTATTTGGCCAGGCTGTGAGAAGGTTGAGGTTCAATCACCTGGAGCTCTTGAGAGCTTGGTGAGCCTGGAAGATCTTGGAAAGTTATCCCAGTGCATGCCGATGCAGCACCTTGAGGACAAGACACAATGTTTTGAACTAGTACCTTTCTTTGATAGGAAAAGAACAATTTAACAATTGCATTAAAACCTGCTGCTTGTTTGTGAGTCCATGAGATATGCTCTACCGTTTTTGGGGGGGGATCCTTGCCAGTTGCTCAGATTGTGCTATCTCCCTTCTTTCTAATTAGAAAGCCTAGGATCTAAAAATCCAGGTTTTTTAATATGTTTGCGCTCTTTTAGTTAGATTGAACACAGACTACTCTTTTAATAAGATTGAACACAGACTAGTCTAAGTTGTGGGGAGAGCAAGGGTTAAAGCCTAAAACTCTAAAAGTTCATGTGGCTTTGCAACCTTATATTGGACTAATCAAACTTTGTATTTTGAGATGGTACAACAGATACACTTCAGCTTCCCGCAAAGGTCTTCCACATACATTATGAGGATAAGGAGCAGCCATGGCCAATGTTTCCTGCAAGTTTAAATTGGCCAGATTTCACCAATTGTTCAATTAATGATGTAACAATAAGCGTGACTCACAATATCAAGTGAAATTAAATATGATTTTTTTCTGTGTTTTTTCAGTTGTAGTTGTTTGTATATGCTGTGGAGCAATCCAGTTCCTTCATGTTAGAAATTGGGTTACTGGTTGACTCGGGAGTGTGCCCTGGTCAAGAAGCAATCACAATCGTAGTTATGTTAAAGCATGAGCAAAGCCCAAATTATCTTGTGCTCAGTCCTCTGGTAGCTTGGCACAGAGCAGTCAGGCTTAACTTAGATGCAAAGTGTAAAGCTTGTGTGCAACAAAAAACAGTGAAAACACCACACAAAAAGATCCCACACCAGGTTAGAAAAATAGAGCACAATGTAATAAGTAAAACAAGACCAAAACAACAAACATCCGATCTGTTGAACCTGGGCTATGAATTTTTTATAAATAAACTGTTAAATAGCACCTAAAAGCTGGATGCCTTTGTGAAATAGCCTCAACACGTGTAGAATGGGAACAAAATGCATAATATTCATGCACAATTAGTACAAATAGAAAAGACTGTCCTTCTTTTATATTAATAATATTGAGCTCAACATTTCAAATCCTGTTCACAATGGAGAACATATAAGAGTACTCCTTTCCTGTGCGGCAGTGTGTTGGTTTTTCAACCTCACAGCAAACTTGCGGCAGGACAAATGGGCTGAGTCACTGTGTGGATTTTCTTCTTCTTTTGTAGCAAAGCCACCTCAAAGGGCCCGTAACTGGAATTTGCACCACATGCCAGGTCAGAACTCACAGCAGAGGAGTCCAGGGGATGCAGGCGAAGTCTTTGATTGCCCTGATACTTCTTAACAGGAGGCAAGCACACACAAGCCCTTGGAGAATCTTTTCAAGCAGCATACAATTCATAGGCCCGTCCTTTTCCTCTCCAAGACAGAAGCAGCACCTGCAGGACAACCCAGCAAAGCAACACAGCAATGGGGCAGTACTCCTCTTGGCAGCTCTCAGCTCTTCTTCGTAGCAGAGTTTCCTTTTAATCCAGAAGTATTCTAAAACTGCGGGGATTACAGATCCAATACTTATACCCCTTTCTGCCTTTGAAGTAGGCATACTTAAAAGAATAGTCTTTGTAGTGCCCAGATCCTGCCTTCCCCTTACCTGGCTCCAGTCACACTACAGGGAAGGGAGGCAGCATTGTGAGAGGACAGACACTGCCCTATTAAGGTGCCAGTGACAACTCCTCCTACCACTCTAACTCAGCAAGGCCCTTCACCCTTATAATGGGCAATCAGGATATGCAGGGCACACTTCAGCTCTCTTTGATGCCTGTCTAATGTGATTGCATGACCAGCCCAACTGTCAGTCTAAACCAGATGTAGATTTCACAGGCAGGAAGAGGCACAGGATGGGAAAGCAAGAACATTCCCACTTTCTAAAAGTGGCATTTTCAAACGAACAATTTAAAAACCACATTCACAAAAATATGTGTTTTTAAATCCTGAGTTCAGTGAACCCAAACTTCAAATGTCTATCTCTTCCCAATTAAAATGTTACAAGGCAGCTCCAATGATAACCTATGGGCAGGGGCGTAGCAGAGGCCCCCGCATCCCCCGGGGTGCAGGGGGCCCCCAGCTGCAGGAGGCCCCCTCAGCACAGTACTCAGTTCTGAGTGTTTCAGATAAAATCCGGAGTGGGGCCAATCCGTGTACATTGCAGGGGGGCCCCTTAAACTTTTGTTACGCTACTGCCTATGGAAGAGATAGTCCCTGCAATAGTGAAAAACGGAATTGGCCTTTTTTCACTACCAGGACATGTAAAACACACCAGTACAAGTCCTACCTTTCACATACAGCACACTCTTCCCATGGCGCTACCTTGGGCCTACCTTAGGAGTGCCTTACATGTAATAAATAAAAGGGAAGGTTTGGGCCTGGCAAGTGGATGCACTTGCCAGGTCGACATGGCAGGTTCAAACTCAATTTGCAGACAATGCAATGGCAGGTCTGAGACAGGTTTAAAGGGCTACTTATGTGGGTGGGACAACCAGTGCTGCAGGCCCACTAGTAGCATTTGATTACAGGCCCTGGGTACACACAGTGCACTTTACTAGGGACTTACCACTAAATCAAACATGCCAATCATGGATAACCAATCATAATCACATTTTACACAGGGAGCACTTGAACTTTAGCACTGATCAGCAGTGGTAAAGTGCTCAAAGTATATATACTAGCAAAAACGAAGTCAAGCATACAGTCAAAAATACAGGGGGTAGAGGCAAAAATACAGAGGAACACACATCCCCTCAACTGAAAGTAGGGAGAACTACCTGGGAGTTCTGATCACTAAGGCAGAAGAATCTGAACAGTCCATCAGAATTGGCGTGTTCTGTACCAGGGTGGTGTTCCACCGTAAAGTCCATACCCTGTAGGGAGTTGGACCACCACAGTTTGGGGTTTTCACCCCTCATCTGCATCAACCATATGAGGGGCCTGTGGTCTGTCTGAAACCTGAAGTGATTCCCAAATAAGTAGGGCCTTAGCTTCTTCAGTGCCCAGACCACAACAAAAGCTTCCCTTTCAATTGTGCTCCACCTCTGTTCCCTGGGAAGTAACCTCCTGCTAATGAAGGCTACCGGTTGGTCCAGACCCTCTTTGTTCAGCTGTGAGAGTACCACCCCCATGCTCTGTGTGAGAAGTTGGCCTGATGTATGATGTCACTATTTCTAGTGTACACCTTATATCAGTCGAAAACAACCCTTATGGTGATTGGTTGTAAAGTCAACCTTATAGTCCAGTAGGACTTAAGTATTATAATCTGTGTTATATGTACCTAAACAATATCTGTGTGATCTTTCAATTTAGTATCTCAAGATTACAATGGTATTACAACAGCAAGCTCAGATCCCAACCGCTGCTCACCAATGTGAGAAGTTGGCCTGATGTATGATGTCACTAGTTCTAGTGTACACCTTATATCAGTCCAAACAACCCTTATGGTGATTGGTTGTAAAGTCAACCTTATAGACCAGCTATCCTAGTGGTAGCATGGACAAGAGCAGTCTTAGGCTAAACTCTGAATGGCATGTGAAGCCAGCTGTGATACCATATATAATCCCTTGAATACCAAATGAAAGGACACCACAACAGATATATATAGAAAATAAAGTGTATTTATTCTAGACAAACCCTCAGCACTCTTTATGAGATTAGAGGTAAGTACAACACAGTCTTATTTATGCATACATTAAGTCACACAGGTAAGTAATACAGTTAGGCCCTAGGGGCCATGCAAACCATATACTAAAGAAGTGGTATAAGGACCACTGTCACGGAAATAGGATAGGCCTAGGCCTAGGGAATCGCTGGGGCTACACTACACTAGCAACAGTTAGGAAGTGGGAGGCCCACAGGATTCAGGTGCAGAGTGGAAACACTCACGCGTAATGCGTAAAAGTCGATAGAATTACTAGCAGTTAGAAATTAACAGTTTAAGGACACTTCTGAAGCAGCTAGAGAGTCGAGACTCGGAAACTAGACCCTAGGATAGTCACTACCCTCGTGAGCACCGAAGTACCCAAGTTACCTAGCCCACGGGCTGCGGGTGCATAGGTGTGAACTTGCGTCGGGATTCGTCGTGGACTTCTATGGATGCCTGAAGGAAAGTTGCTGACAGGCAGTCAGTGAAGAGTGTCCGGTGGATCCCAAGGCTGGGATCAAGAAGAGAGGAGACCTGCAAGCAGAAGGGACAGAGTCAAGGTCACTAGCCAGTGACCACGTGGAACCAGGAAGGAACCAGGCGATGTCGTGAAGATTGCAGGTGAAGGTGAAGCTTGTCACTGCAGCCACGGGGACCAGGAGATGTCAAGGACGACCAGGACCAGGAGGCGAGCTGTCCCACAAAGGCTCTTGCTGTTGGCGGTGTCAAAGTTGAACTAGGACTCACCAAGCCTTGGCAAGCGGAACCCACGAAGAACGGAGGACTTGCTTCTGGTGCAGACCAGGAAGGTCTGGGGTGCTTCTCTTTTGCAGGGAAGCGGGAGCCAGTCTGGAGGAGCCAAACCAGCAGTGAATATTTCAGGATGCGTCGTCACAGAGGCCACTAGCCAACGGGCAAGCAACCGGACAGGCGCGGCAAGCAGGAAAATGCAGAATGGCCCCACGCAGGACTCGTGGAGTGTGGGGGGCTGATCTTCGGTGCAGATGGTGCTTGGGGTTGGGGCTTCTCAATCCCTGGTGCACAACTTCGAGGGTGCCTCAGAAGCTGCGCTGGAAGATACTAGCCACTTTTCTCAGGTAGCCAGTCCCACGTCTCTCGTCGCCTCCACGGATCTCAGCTCGGCTGTGGATGTGGATCAGGGTCGGAGAAGTCTGGAAGTCAAGGCTCTGGTCGGGCTCTGCAGTCGGTCCCTCGTAGAACTTCAGCAAAGCAAAGGGTAGTCTCTTGATGGTGCCTGTTTGCACAGGGTAGCCACTCCTTGGCCACAAAGGAGATTCTTCAGTCTTCTTCTTTCGTCGAATGTCGAAGGTCCAGAGTTTCTGTTCAAGTTGCAGGTTCAGGATAATCTAATCTCCTGGGGCCCAGCTACCACTCTTATACTAATCTGGGGGGCTGGGTTACCTGCTAGGTCACGCCTTATGGGTGGGACCTGGGAGGGGGGTGGTTACACCCCCTTCCCTTTGTCCAGTTTCGTGCCAGGACTGGGGCTGGTGTGCCCCAGCACCGGTTTGAACTGGACTATGCATGGGACACCTTGTGTGCCCCAGGCATGTCTCATTCCTTTCAGCCCTCCCTGCCCCAATACACTAAAGTCTGTCTGGGGAGGTGCTAGCACCTCCCCAAGCAGGAAACCTATTGTCCAAGCCTCCGTTGCCGGGATCACTCCCAGCAGCAGGAGGTCAGACTTGTGTCTGTGGCAGCAGCATCCATTTTGTGATGCTGAGGCTTTGATTAGAGTTAAACGGCAAAGTAGGATTTTAACATGTCTCTCCCTCTAGAAGGGGGGAATAATATCCTCATCACCTGAAATGGTATGGGGGTATTATTCCAAAGTGTTAGACACCTTACACGACATGTTTTGATAAAGCCAAACCATAGTTACCATAACCGTTTAATATTATAAGGCACTTTAAGAGTATATGGTAGGCTATATCATAGAACAGCTATAAGGACATGGTTCCGAAAGCTGCAGACAGGCTCAGCTCATGCTAGAGCACCATCTCACATGTTACCAAGCACTCTGCCTCCAGGATTGTTAAGGCCTGCCATAGGAGTGACTGATAGGTACACATGTGTCTATATATAAGGGTAGATATAGGCATACTATATCTAAGCAAGGGGTGATTACACAACCTTGCCCCAGCTGAGTGATCAGCCAGTTGTGTCTGATTGGAAGGCCAGACCAGGGGTGGCATAATACATGCTGCAGCCCCTGGGAGGCCTAGGGTACACCTATGCCCTGGGTACCTAGGGTACACTGTACAGGGTCCAATAAGGTGATCCTTACCAATTGGGAATGTACCTAGGGTACATGGAGTCCATTTTAAAGAGAGAGCAGACAACCTGAGACCCTGAATGGCAGGATCTCAGGCCAACTAAGTCGAAAAACCAGCTAGACACTAGGCAAAAAGTTGGGGGTAACCATAGTCAGATATCCACCTTCCTACACAACCCCCCCCCCCCAAACGAAAGGAGATAAGGCTGGCCTTGACAAGGTAAGCGTCTATTGCCTAAGTGGCCATATAAGGAAGAACCAGCACTGGCATGGTTACCCCCTGTCTCATGGTCCACTAAGCAATCCCTCATCCTAAAGGTATCATAGGGTCTCCACCATAGGGAATCTCTGCCTTTGGTGTGTCTTTGCAAAGTAAAAGGCTGGTGTTGAGATGGAGTACTGAAGTGAGTGTCCTCAAAGTGAGGCCTCAGCTTCTTCCAATCATCCTCCACCATGGATGCCTTTCTTTCTTTCACTGAGTTGCACTGTGCTCTCAGGGTCAGCCTCTGGCTACCTAAAGCTGGAGGCTGGGTCCCTTTTGAGGGCTTACTGGAGGGACAGGTCAGGTTTGGGGCCCTAAGGTCCCATGTTTGCCTGTGCCCAGCAGAATCCCTCTGGGGGAGGTCCCTAACTACCTGTAAAGGAGATCCCTCAGGAATGTTTTTAACCATCACCTGGCTAGGGCTACTAGCCAGGCAATCCTCATTCTTTTGATGGGGGGGGGTTCTTGTGGACAGGGGCCCTCTTGGGGTCCACTGGCCTCCCTGACCCCTGCAGCCCTGGGCTGACTGAGGCAGGGTAGAGAGAGGCAGGCCACCTGCACCAGACTGGGTCCCACCTTGGAAGGGGCCACTGACATCAGAGGCTCCGCCAGGCCAGGCCTGGCTACCTCTGGGGCAGTTCCTTCACAAGGGGTGAGGTCAGATCCCTGAGGAGGCTGACCTTTTCCTAATGTCTGGGGAGAGGGAGACTTTTCTTCCTCCTCACTACTCTCTGTTTGTGTGGAGTGATCCATAGTTTCAGGCTTCACTACACCTATGTCAGTCTGAGTATGGGCTGAGACCATTACAGCCTTGCCAACCTTTTCAGGGAGGCACTCAGTTTGGGTTTGAGCTGTGACTGTCACAGCTCTGCCAATCTCTACAGGGAAGTCTGTCTTTGCCTGGGCTGTGGCTACCACTGCCCTTCCAACCTTTTCAGGGAGGAAATCTACTTGGACAGGGGTTGTGGCTGGCACAACCCCACTACCCTTTTGTGAAAGGCCTACCATTTTAGAATGGGTGTCTTGTTCAACTCCAGCCCAAGCTGAGAGTTCTAAGTCATTCCCCAGTAAGCAGTCCACAGGCAAGGTTGGAGACACTGCCACCCTTTTAGGGCCAGTGACACCTCCCCAGCTGAGACATACCTCTGCCATGGGATGACTGTTCTGTTTGCCATCAATGTTAGTTACCTGGTAGGAGAAACCAGGCAAAAGCTGCTCAGAGGGAACAAGCCTATGGGCCACAATAGTGATGCTAGCTCCAGTGTCTCTGTAGGCCTCAGCTTTTCTACCATTGATGTAGGGCTCCTGTCTGTACCTATCCAAAGTGTTGGGACAGGCAGTGAAGTTGGCAAACCCCATGCCACCATCACAGACCAGAGTAGCTGCTGTAGGGGAATTGGCTAAGCCAGGGTCCCCCTGTGTTCCCCAAGAAAACCCAACCAAATTTTGGGGGGCACTCCCACCACCTGGGGGATTACTGCTGACAGTAATAGGTGGTGTGACAGGAGTAGTTGGAGGAACAGTTTTGTTGTTAGCCTTTGGGCAACTGCTGTCAGATTTCCAATGCCCAGGAGTTTTACACTCATGGCAGTAAGGCTTTTTAACTGTGGCAGAGGAGGGAGCTTGGGACCCACCACCCTGTGTGGAGTTTTGGGGCCCTGAGGAAGATTTCTCTTTTGCTTTATCCCCACCCTTCTCTTGAGGCTTGGTGGTATCTTTCTTTTGGTCACCACCCTGATTTTTAGGCCTAATCCTGGTCCTGACCCATTTATCTGCCCTCTTTCCCAATTCTTGGGGAGAGGTCAAATCTGAGTCTACCAGGTGTTGATGGAGAAGCTGGTTCTGACAATTACTAAGGATCTGCTCCCTCATAATCAAGTTGTACAATCCTGTATAGTCCTGCACCTTGCTGCCAGTTAACCAACCTTCCAAAGCCTTAGTGGCACAATCCACAAAATCAGACCAGTCCTGTGTCTGTGTCTTCTGGGTGTCTCTGAACAACAACCTATATTGCTCAGTGGTTAAGCCAAACCCATCTATCAGAGCACTCTTCAGGACTTTGTAATTGTTAGCATCCTCATCACTGACTGTGAGGAGCTTGTCTCTACCTTTGTCAGAAAAGGAGAGCCACAAGATAGCTGCCCACTGACTCTGGGGTACCTGCTGTACTTTGCAGGCCCTCTCCAAAGCAGTCATCCACTTGAGGATGTCATCCCCATTCTGAAATGGGGGGACTATCTTGCTTAGGTTTCTATAATCATAAGACCTATCCCTATCTCTAGGAATGTTGCTGCCACCAGTGGGTTCTGACCCACACAATGTTTGCTCTCTAGCCAGAGCAAGCTTCTCCTTGGCAAGGGCAAGTTCTTCCCTCTGAATCCTCAGATTAGCTTCCCTCATTCTGGCTTCATGCTCCTTTCTCTCAGGGGAAGTCATTCCCCTGTGAGAGGAAGCATTAGAGATGCTAAAGACATGGGAGTGGATGGATTCCCTTGAAGGGGATCTGTCTCTCCTGCTACTCTGGTTAAGCCCACTTGGGGGTCTGTATGGGGGGACCCCATGCAAACTCCCATGTAAGCTTAGGTTAGCCTGGCTAAGTCTTCCTACTTGGCCCTGGCTGTCTACCTCTTCATCTGAAGTCCCATCTGACTCATCCGTGGTGGGTAGACCCTTATCTACAGCTATGGCACCATACTTGGCACCTCTTTCAGCATCATAGGCCTCCAGAAGCTCCACTAGCTGTCTAAGGGTAGGGATGGAACCCTGTTTTAATCTCCTGGAGGTACACAGTTGTCTCATCTCCTGGAAAGTGAATGCATCATATCTAGAGGGAATCTGTCCAGGATTCTCCTCTCCTGAGGGAGTATCAGTGTGATCTCCATTCAGGGACATGATTCTAGTGAGGGTGTGGTGTGTGCACCTACCTACACTAGTTGTATCTACTAAACCTCTCTAGTAGTTGTAGTCAGGGTGTGTTACTCCCTTCAACCTACAACCACTAAGTCCAGTAGGACTTAAGTATTATAATCTGTGTTATATGTACCTAAACAATATCTGTGTGATCTTTCAATTTAGTATCTCAAGATTACAATGGTATTACAACAGCAAGCTCAGATCCCAACCGCTGCTCACCAATGTGAGAAGTTGGCCTGATGTATGATGTCACTAGTTCTAGTGTACACCTTATATCAGTCCAAACAACCCTTATGGTGATTGGTTGTAAAGTCAACCTTATAGACCAGCTATCCTAGTGGTAGCATGGACAAGAGCAGTCTTAGGCTAAACTCTGAATGGCATGTGAAGCCAGCTGTGATACCATATATAATCCCTTGAATACCAAATGAAAGGACACCACAACAGATATATATATAAAATAAAGTGTATTTATTCTAGACAAAACCCTCAGCACTCTTTATGAGATTAGAGGTAAGTACAACACAGTCTTATTTATGCATACATTAAGTCACACAGGTAAGTAATACAGTTAGGCCCTAGGGGCCACGCAAACCATATACTAAAGAAGTGGTATAAGGACCACTGTCACGGAAATAGGATAGGCCTAGGCCTAGGGAATCGCTGGGGCTACACTACACTAGCAACAGTTAGGAAGTGGGAGGCCCACGGGATTCAGGTGCAGAGTGGAAACACTCACGCGTAATGCGTAAAAGTCGATAGAATTACTAGCAGTTAGAAATTAACAGTTTAAGGACACTTCTGAAGCAGCTAGAGAGTCGAGACTCGGAAACTAGACCCTAGGATAGTCACTACCCTCGTGAGCACCGAAGTACCCAAGTTACCTAGCCCACGGGTTGTGGGTGCATAGGTGTGAACTTGCGTCGGGTTTCGTCGTGGACTTCTATGGATGCCTGAAGGAAAGTTGCTGACAGGCAGTCAGTGAAGAGTGTCCGGTGGATCCCAAGGCTGGGATCAAGAAGAGAGGAGACCTGCAAGCAGAAGGGACAGAGTCAAGGTCACTAGCCAGTGACCACGTGGAACCAGGAAGGAACCAGGCGATGTCGTGAAGATTGCAGGTGAAGGTGAAGCTTGTCGCTGCAGCCACGGGGACCAGGAGACGTCGAGGACAACCAGGACCAGGAGGCGAGCTGTCCCATGAAGGCTCTTGCTGTCGGCGGTGTCAAAGTTGAACTAGGACTCACCAAGCCTTGGCAAGCGGAACCCACGAAGAACGGAGGACTTGCTTCTGGTGCAGACCAGGAAGGTCTGGGGTGCTTCTCTTTTGCAGGGAAGCGGGAGCCAGTCTGGAGGAGCCAAACCAGCAGTGAAGATTTTGGGATGCGTCATCACAGAGGCCACTAGCCAACGGGCAAGCAACCGGACAGGCGCGGCAAGCAGGAAAATGCAGAAGGACCCCACGCAGGACTCGTGGAGTGTGGGGGGCTGATCTTCAGTGCAGATGGTGCTTGGGGTTAGGGCTTCTCAATCCCTGGTGCACAACTTCGAGGGTGCCTCAGAAGCTGCGCTGGAAGATACTAGCCACTTTTCCCAGGTAGCCGGTCCCACGTCTCTCGTCGCCTCCACGGATCTCAGCTCGGCTGTGGATGTGGATCAGGGTTGGAGAAGTCTGGAAGTCAAGGCTCTGGTCGGGCTCTGCAGTCGGTCCCTCGTAGAACTTCAGCAAAGCAAAGGGTAGTCTCTTGATGGTGCCTGTTTGCACAGGGTAGCCACTCCTTGGCCACAAGGGAGATTCTTCAGTCTTCTTCTTTCGTCGAATGTCGAAGGTCCAGAGTTTCTGTTCAAGTTGCAGGTTCAGGATAATCTAATCTCCTGGGGCCCAGCTACCACTCTTATACTAATCTGGGGGGCTGGGTTACCTGCTAGGTCACGCCTTATGGGTGGGACCTGGGAGGGGGGTGGTTACACCCCCTTCCCTTTGTCCAGTTTCGCGCCAGGACTGGGGCTGGTGTGCCCCAGCACCGGTTTGAACTGGACTATGCATGGGACACCTTGTGTGCCCCAGGCATGTCTCATTCCTTTCAGCCCTCCCTGCCCCAATACACTAAAGTCTGTCTGGGGAGGTGCTAGCACCTCCCCAAGCAGGAAACCTATTGTCCAAGCCTCCCTTGCCGGGATCACTCCCAGCAGCAGGAGGTCAGACTTGTGTCTGTGGCAGCAGCATCCATTTTGTGATGCTGAGGCTTTGGTTAGAGTTAAACAGCAAAGTAGGATTTTAACATGTCTCTCTCTCTAGAAGGGGGGGAATAATATCCTCATCACCTGAAATGGTATGGGGGTATTATTCCAAAGTGTTAGGCACCTTACACGACATGTTTTGATAAAGCCAAACCATAGTTACCATAACCGTTTAAGATTAGAAGGCACTTTAAGAGTATATGGTAGGCTATATCATAGAACAGCTATAAGGACATGGTTCCGAAAGCTGCAGACAGGCTCAGCTCATGCTAGAGCACCATCTCACATGTTACCAAGCACTCTGCCTCCAGGATTGTTAAGGCCTGCCATAGGAGTGACTGATAGGTACACATGTGTCTATATATAAGGGTAGATATAGGCATACTATATCTAAGCAAGGGGTGATTACACGACCTTGCCCCAGCTGAGTGATCAGCCAGTTGTGTCTGATTGGAAGGCCAGACCAGGGGTGGCATAATACATGCTGCAACCCCTGGGAGGCCTAGGGTACACCTATGCCCTGGGTACCTAGGGTACACTGTACAGGGTCCAATAAGGTGATCCTTACCAATTGGGAATGTACCTAGGGTACATGGAGTCCATTTTAAAGAGAGAGCAGACAGCCTGAGACCCTGAATGGCGGGATCTCAGGCCAACTAAGTCGAAAAACCAGCTAGACACTAGGCAAAAAGTTGGGGGTAACCATAGTCAGATATCCACCTTCCTACACTCTGAAGCATCTGTCTGCACAACAAATTCTTGGGAGAAGTCGGGTGCCTTGAGCACGGGTGCTGTGCACATGGAGGGCTTCAGGGCTTCAAGCCTCGGTCCAGATCACTACCCTGGGCTGCTTCCTCGAAGTCAACTTAGTCGAGGGGACAACAATGGTGCCATAGCCCTTGACAAATCTCCTGTAATAACATGTGAGACGTAAAAAGGCATACACCTCTGTCTAAGTCTTAGGGGTCTCCCAAGCCAGAATGGTGTCAATCTTGGGTTGTAGGGGCGCCACCTGGCCTCTTCCTACCTGGTGTCCCAAATACACAACATACTCCTGCCCTATCTGAAACATACTGGCCTTGATAGTGAGACCTGCCTTCTGCAGGGCCTTTAACACTTCCCAGAGGTGGTACAAGTGGTCCTGCCAGCTGGAGCTGAACACTGCAATGTCATCCAGGTAGGCTGCACTGATATCGTTCAGCCCTGCTAAAATCTGGTTGACCAACCTCTGAAAGGTGGCAGGGGCGTTCTTCAACCTGAAGGGCATGACACAGAACTGGAAGTGCCCATCCGGCGATGAGAATGCTAACCTCTCTTTGACCCTATCAGTCAAAGCAATCTGCCAGTACCCAGACGTTAAGTCAAACGTACTAAGGAACTTGGCAGTTCCCAGCCGATCTATGAGCTCATCAGATCTGGAGATGGGGTGCACATCAGTCTTGGTGATGGCATTGAGCCCACGGTACTCCACACGGAACCGCAGTTGAGGTGTGGCACTGGGTGTAGCAGCCTTTTGGTCAAGACCACTGGGCTGGCCCAAGGACTGTTGGAGGGCTCAATCACCCTTAACGCTAGCATCTTGGAAACCTCTCCCTTGATGCTGACTTCAACCTTGTCAGTCAACCTATAGATCTTGTGCTTCACAGGTGGACTATCCCAGTATCCACATCATGGCTACACTAATGGGTGACTCCTGGAGTCAAGGAATACAGAGAGGCGTGGTGTCCCAGCAACTGGCAACATTTACTCTGCTGTTCCAGGGTCAGTGTTGGGGAGAGGTTCACACCCTCCACTGACCCATCTTGCTGATTGGCATATAGAAAGTCAGGAAGAGGCTCACTCTCCTTTTCCACCCTATCATCATTTGCCAAGAGCATGGTCAATTCGGACCTCTCAAAGTGCGGTTTGAGGCGGTTCACATGTAGGACCCTTAAAGGATTTCTCGGAGTCTGCAAGTCCACCAGATAGGTGACATTGCTCTTGAGTCCCTTCACCTCAAAAGGCCTGGACCTCTTGTCACGTAGAGCGCAAGGCTCCACCTTGGCCATGACCCACACTTTCTTGCCAGGCTGAAACTCAACCAGAGTGGTATTCTGGTCATTCCAGCGTTTCATGTCCTGCTGGCTTGCTTCTAGGTTCACCTGAGCGAGTTTCTTTATTTAAGCGCTGTCTGGTTTCCAAAGGGTAGCATGTAGCTAAATACATTCTGGGGGGCTTCCTGGGAGCTTTCTCCCAGCCTTCCTTTACCAGACTAAGAGGTCCCTCACAGGGTGTCCGTACAGAATCTCAAAGGGGTTAAAGCCAACTCCCTTCTGCGATACCTCTCTGTAAGCAACAAGAAGGCATGGCAAGAGAACTCATGGAGTCTGACAGACCCCCAATCATGCCCTTCAGGATACGGTTGAACCTTTCAACCAACCCATTACCTTGGGGGTGGTAAGGAGTGGGGACTTTGTAGTTCACCCCACACTCCTCCCACATGACCTGCATGTACTGGGACATGAAGTTGGTACCCCGGTGAGATACCACCTCTTTCGGGAAAACCATGCGGGGAAAATTCTGCATAGTGCCTGGCTCACCACAGGTGCCGTCACTGGGATAGCCTCCAGGTACCGAATAGCATGGTCCACCAAGACCAGGATGTACCTGCTGCCCATAGCTGTCTTGGGGTCCAGGAGCCCCACAGTGCTGGTGCCCACCCACTCAAAAAGGGTGCTCATGATAGGGAAAGGCTGGAGTGGAGCCTTACATCTTCCTCTACTCTTCCCACTTGCCTGGCAAGTTTGGCAAGACATGCAATGTGCTTCAAAGTGCCTTCACATTTGGGGCCAAAAGAAGTAGGTGAATAGCCTTTCAAAAGGTCTTGTCCTGACCCAACCAATAGGCATGGATGGACTCACAGGTACCATCAAGGAACCTGCCCCCCCCATTCAAAGGGAACCTGTGCCAACTTGTACTGGTGCTCAGAGTTGCCCACTTCAACTACTAGGTGTAACACATTAGAGGCCACCTACTTTTCAGACACCAAGTGACACATGACACTAGTCACACTAGCTCCTGTGTCTCTGAGAGCCTCCACCCTCTGTCCATTGATGGTCACTCACTGCCTGTACTTATTGTTCTCAGGCACGAGGGTCCTCTGCACCATTTCCCTGTCCAATAGTGAGACAAGGGTCATCGCAGCTGGCTCCCACCCTTCTCCTGGAACCAACTCCTCCCCAAACGCTACAGTCGCCAACCCCGGTGACAGTCCACCAGTGGGTGGCAGTGCCCACTTGAGACACTTGGGGTCCCCCTTCATGTGACCCTCCTGATCACTTGCATACCAGCTGTGGGGGCCCCTCTCTACAGGCTTCCGTGTAGAGATCCATGGTTTCTTATCACCTGGGGATGAGAAGCCTTACCCTGGGAACTAGATTGGGGCCCTTTAGAAAACTCCACTCTGTTTACCTTTGTGCCCCCTACTGTTCTGCTGGGTACCCTGCCCAACCTTGGTGGAGTCTCCCTCATACCTCTTGTGGACCCTGGTACACATCCAGCGGTTCACTTCCTGAGCAAGCTGCCTGAATCAATAGATCTTTATTCGGAGTCATAAAAGCGAACATCCATAAAAGCAATTACACATTAAAAAAAATCAAGCATCAGTGCAAAATACATTGGTACATACATTTCATTTAGCTTTCCAGTAATAAATAACACTTCTTAACAATATAAAACATTAGGTCCTCATAAAAACTCTCATCCGGTTCATTTTACTTTATGTTAAGAAATTACTATCATATAAATGTAAACATAACCACGTCTTGTTAAAAAGTTTATAATTGTGTTTGCCTCCTACTACAGATCCTTCCTTCTTTATACTTGTTCTTTTTAATATAAACTAGGTGGTGGGAACTAGGCTGGTTTTTTTCCTACCATAAAAAACAGCCCATAGGAATGATGACATTCTAAAGCACACCTCTAATGTTGGCAACGATTATAAAAACTAGTATGCGGGGCGACATTTTAGAGGGGACATGTGTCTAATAAGCGGGATAACATACCTCCTTCTGTACACGGTATAACATTTACAGAAAAGTACCACATGCATAGTATCCTGAGGCATCCTGTCATTACAAGGGCAATTTGGGAGATTTGGAGACCAATCATTCATAATGGTAAAGGTAATTAGCCTGTGATATATGTCTAATCTTAAACGCGTAGGAATATACCTATGACGGGTATTTAAAACACATTTAAGATATGGTTGTATATTATAAGTAGTTAAATCAGTTGATTTTTAAAACACTAGGTTTACAAAGTTCGGTGGTCAGTTTTAATGTATCCAGATGTACCATGGCTTCAGTTTTTAGTGTTTTTCTACTAATCATTCCCATTGATTCCGGTTTCTCAAAGTACTCTGGGTGGGCCATGTCACAAAAGAACCTGGACATACGCCAACCATGCAATACATGAGTATGAGGCTGATTTTAAACAATCACCAATTAGTGCACAATTAAGATCTGTGTGGTCTGATGTCCAGATTTTGTGCCACAATAGAATTGGTTCTATCTTGATCATGTCTGTGACAAAGTGATCACCAAGTTCGGCGTGAGATACATATACTGAGGTGCTTTTTGGGGCTGCCAAAAGGTATCTAAAAAAGTCATTTTCTACTACCTGCACACCTTCGCACTTCTTATGTCCCCATTTACCCGCCCCATACATTGATATGCTGAGGCACTATGCATTGTAGATCTTCAACATCATCTCGGGGGGGGGGGGTTAGAGCCCAATCTTATTGCGAAGGTTCTAAGAGCCCAGTATGCCTTAGTGAATAGTTTCTGTCTGTTGTCGATTGCAGTATTCCAAGAACTGGCTTTATTGAATAAGACCCCTAGATAAGAGAAGGTGTTAGTGAACTAAATCTTAGAACCAGATATAAATATGTCCCTACATTTCGTGGATTTCTTCCCACATTTCATAATGTATGTTTTTGATTGGTTCACCTGGAGGCCCAGTTCTCTCATATAGTCGACAATCAGATGCTGGCACAGCTCTCGAAAACAAAGACATTGCAAGTTTTGCGATACAATTAAATTATAAAGCCCCTCATAATCTGTTAACTGGCTGCCCATCACCCAACTATCAAGTGCTCTACTAAAAGAATCCACACATTTAAAGCGCATTTGGGAATCAGACTTCTTGAAGGTCCTACACTTTACCTTGTACTGCTCTCGGGTGAGACCCTACCTAGTGATCAGAGCGTCCTTCATGGCGGAGTCAGTGAGACCCTGGGCTAGCCTTAAGGCTGTTTAAGTCTCCCTCCCCTCTACCTCGAAGTGCTTCCACAGACCTGCCCCCCAGTGTATGTCAGGGACCTGGTGCATGTGGAGAGTTGACTCATACCCCAGAAACCACCTGTGTATGTCATCCTCCCTCTTGTAATCCTTCACTAAATCTTTGGGGATGTACACCCTCCCCTCAGATTGCACTGGACGTACACTGCCACCATTTGTGCTGGACTTTGACTGCTTAATTTTTAATTTGAAAAACAATAGGTCCTTCAAAAACAATTCAACAAAAGAGAAATATAGACCAGAATCGGCTCTATATTATTATACAATGCCCAGCCGGACATTGAAGTTTAATGATCCAAAGAAAGGATAATATAAGCATACGTGTGAATATCGAGTGGAGCACAGTCCTGCGTCCTTCAACACTTAACACAATTACATACAGTGACACAAAAGAACGACATTTATCAGGCTGAAAAAAGAAGCTTATTGCCGATAGCAATTACAAAGGCAAGCTTTCAGGGCGGTACAATGACATGCACAATTTTTAAAATATGTGTTTAACATGCATGTTTGTACATAGGGTCGACGACGTTTCGATCTATCTAAGCAATACATAGATCATCATCAGGACTAGAGATAACCAAGCCTGAGAATACAATTCCTCGGTAGTTGGCGCACAGAATCGTCGCTAACAATTGAGAGGGACCCAGATAGGGTTGTGGTAAGGAGGGCAACCAGCCAGGGACCGGATAATCATTGGCGGGCAACCGCTGGAACAGGGACGGAGCTGCAAGGATAATTGGCTTCCGTGTAGGGCGGTATGGATATCCAAGATACGCCAGAAATATAGTAGCTGCACGATCGCAGGGTCAGCAAGAGAGAGAAAATGGAGAACATGCCAGAGAGGCGTAACATATAAGGGAAGGAGGAAGCCAGAAGATAGGAGGGAAGACTATGGTGGGTGCAGTGCTGGGGCGAACGGTGTAGAGAACGCCTCTATCACTCTGTGAGGAGCTCCTGAATCCTGACAGACTCCTTCAGTCTTGCTTCTTTCCAAATGGCCGAGGAGCCCATAAAAAATAACCTAACCTCAGGAAGAGGCTTGAAGGAAGGCGGCGTGTCATGTGGAAAAAGGCCTGTGTGGGTAAATTTATCACTTGGGGCCTGATTCTGATGCGGTTAGGAAATCTTCCCAATCGAATCGGTTTGGAAACGTTTTCTGACCGACTCATTTCGGGAGAGTCCGACCGATCAAGTATGATGCATCCAGATGCTTCCAGATATGATTTAGTTGGACTCCCATTGACTTCCATGGGAGCCTATGTTCCTAACCGCATCGTAATCCAGCCTCGGTTGGAAAGACACGTTCCCGATCTGATTCGTAATCGGGCGCTAGGAGGGAATGCTTTCCTAACCGCATCGGAATCAGGCCCTAAGTAGTAAAAGTACGGCCTCTGTGAGAGGAGAAGCATGTACGTGAACGGCCCAATGAGCAGTAAGTCTGGTGTGGGTGGAAAAAGTCAGTCTGTTGAAAATCCTGCAGGGCCGAGGACAGTGTGGTTAATGTCCTTCTGGTAAAAGATCTCCTGTGTTAAAAGTAAGGCATGCATGGTATAAGGTGTCAATCATCAGTATGTTAAAGTTTACCATATCATTCTATTTTTCATATTGCAACATTCCAATGGTGATTTTAATGTACTTATGAGAGACATTAAACTGGCATATGAGAGTCACACTTTGTTAAATATCAAACATTACACCCTTTTGAGCAATGAGAAGCTCTAAATAGATCCTGAAACTGCTGGAAACCCGTAAAACGGAAGGTCAGTAACCTCATCATCATCATCATCATTCAATAACTTTATTCGATTTGAAAAAGAATCATAAAAGTATACATATTTAACATACAAACTCACAAATGGTATTTCTTATCAAAAAGGTACGAATACATAAGTGGCAAAGACCATATATCAAAAACACATTTTCTATGGACACTATATTCTTTATAAAAAGTTCTTTCAAATTCAATACGATAAAACTAATAAAAATTACATTAAAAACAACAAACAATTTATAAAAATCTATTAATCCAGATTTCCCAATGGACTCACGATCAATTTGTATCTCCACGGACATTTAATAACTTCCTTTAGACACAAACAAAGATATAAAGTGCAATGTGCATTTTTAGGCTACATCATCAACCCACTTGATTTTGTAAGGTATCTACCACGACTCAGGTTATTTTAGCTGAATATGTTCACATAGGTTATCAATTCTATGAATTTCAGTAACTTGTAGCAGGGAACATACTATCAATAACGATTTCTGATTGAGAGTGCCAATCTAATAAAACTGATCATAGAGCTACATATAGCAGCAGTTTGTAATGTTCTTAAATGTTCAAAACCTTCCTTAAAATTGCAAGGTCTAATTTCCCTTAAGACAGGTTTAATAAAACAAATCACTAACCTATTGCCCCTATTTTAAAATGACTTGCATATTCGCAATGCTTTTAGTTGCAGGCTGGGTTCTCGTAGCGCTATACATAAGTCCCATTCCCCACTGCACCACGTTTAAATTCTGTTTCTCTGTCATTACACACATGCACATTCACATACGCACACACCCCTGATGCATCGTAGTTGGCAAGGTTGTCTGTGGTATTTGGCAGACTCGCTTTACTTTCTAGAAAGCGCATCATAGACAAAATAATAAAAAGAAAGTAATGTAGCATGTGTAATCCATGTTGGCTAATCTAGGTGTTTTACATAAATGCCAATTTTCGGAGCTCGGGTTCAGGCATCTTGGTGGGTGGAGCCAGTGGGTGGAGTCAGGGGGAATTGGGGGTGGCCTCCTTCAACAATTTGAGCACCTGGATTTAATATTTTACAAATTAAGCACTGTGAGCAACAAGCAATGTCCTTTTCTCCAGAGCAAGGGATTTATCCTTTTCTTGTTACATTTACTCTATTTCCAGTGTTTTGCTTTCCAATTTCAACTTTTTGTATTCTATTTCCAATTTGAGCTTCTCAAGCTACAGCTCTTGCTCTCTGACCTATCTTCTGTCCTCCAGCTTCTCAGGGGACAGACCTCTGGATGACACACTGCTGCCAGTCATGGAGGGCTCTCCCCGCACAGGCAGATCCTGAGATCCAAAATCTTCTTGCTGGCTCTATACATCCAGATCCAGATCCTCATTCTCAGCCTCCCTAGCTTCTCTTGCTGCCCACCAGGCCCTCACAGCTTTTTGAAGCTCCCCTTTCCAAGCAGAGTTTTTAACACAGCATTTGAAATCCATGCAGAACCGCTTAGGTTGAGGCACTGTATAGGATCTCAGCATCGCTATCTCAAACACAACCTCTGCATCTTCAACTGCTGGCTCACCCAGCTGAGACATGGTTTGTAGATAACTTCAAGGGCTGTCAAAAACAGAAAAATCAAAAAGCAGTATGTGGTCGCGTAATGGTCTGCACTAGGCAGTAGTGTACACCAATCACTGTATGTCAAGTCTAAACACATTTTCTATCCTCACCGCTGACCACCAGTGTTAGAAATGGGGGTCTCTAGTTGGCAGTGTGTAGAATTTATGCTTTCATTGTAGAACCTAGTGATGTCGCTCTATGACATGGAATTACATCACTGGAAGATTCTGTAAAGACAGACAGTTAATGAAGCTGGAGGTTGCTCTACTGATGTGTACCTGAATCCTTATGAATAAAGGACTTTATTCATTAACCACTCCCTGTGTGGTTACTACATTTTTATGGCGACGAGGATGGGATTTGTAAGAAAAGGTGAGAGTAAATTTTCCAGACCACAAAAAGTAGTAAAGGCAATGAACTCAGTGGTAACTCTTGAAGATGGAAAAATGTGGAGCATAGGTAACTTGTGCAAAACTGATGTTCCAAATTCTACTGAGTGATTATTTTATTATTGTTACTATAAGTTATGAATTAGTACAACACAAAAATGGTACACAGTTCCTCTAGTCGGAGAGCAACGAAAGAGTTTAGCCTGTCATGTGTCAAGTGGGGGAAAAGGGGCGGGGGGGTTGGGGTTGAGGGTTGGAGGGGGAGACCCTTTTGTTGGAACTAGGGCTCTCACACACCCAGCAAGCTAGGTGTCATGCTTCATCATTTGAGCCTGCCCCTCGTCAGGACGGCGCTGCAATTCCTGACGGGCTCCCACGGATGGGGCTCTTTGGCGGGGATCTTTTGTTCCTGCCGTAGGGTGCTGTGGGGGTAAGGGGCACTAGAAAGTGTAGATGTAAAGAGAATATGTAAAATAGGTACTGTTGGTCCACAACTAGGATTTATTCAGGTGGTGAACAGCCTAATTAAAACCAATAGAAATTGAGGTGGGTATAAGCACTAGAGATTATGCTACTAGTTATGTATGCCCTACACTCACAAAGATCAACATGTTTCGTGCCTTGGTAGCCAAAACAATGGTCACGGCACTTCCTCAGGATCAAGAAAGAGAACTATCTACAGTGCAGGTTAGTGTAAGTATCACATACCTGACAGGTGCTTGAAAGTAACCTGTAAAAAGGGGAAACAGAAAACACATGACAGTGTATATTACAATGGAGTGCACTCACAAGATGAAATCGACTCAGATCATGAAGGGGCACACAAGGACGTTCACTCGGGTGGGTGAACACAGATCATGTAAAAGGGAGGTTTAAAATGGCGATGGTGTAGTAGAAGGAACAAGGTGAAGAGGTGCAAAAATATATAAAAAGTGGAAAACTCACCTATCCTGCTAACAAGGATTTCTTGCAGCAGTGACCGGCGGAGAAAGGACTCCAATATGGGTCCTGAGAATAAAAAACATTATTGGTGTTTCAAGAACCGCGTGGCCGGAGCTAATGTGGAGCAGTAAATGTGTGGTCAAACCATGTACCCATAGGGGTGAGAAGAACCAAGGATAGTTAAGGCAGCACAACACCTCGCAATATACTCCCATGGGCGATAGAGTGTGCAGCCATGGTGACCATCACAACCAGAGGCTCAATGAAGTCGCCACTCATACCAAGGGAGGGGAATTACGAGGCAACCCCATGTATTCCTCCTGGTGGATGTGGCGGGAGCCGAAACCCCTGGGAGCCAGCGGGTCAGAGCAAGGACGGTGGCGCCCATGGTGTAACAGTAATGGGATTGGCGCCGTAACCGCTCCAAGGAGGAGAAACTCACCTCGGTAGGTGTCAGGATATCCAAGAAATCAAGGTCAACTCACCCGCGTCGGTGGACGCAAATGCTGGTGAACCTACCCCTGCCGCCGGACCTGGGATGGGTAGAGACGCTGGTCGGTATTCGCCTAATAAGGAGAACAGGCGGAAATGGGAACATCATGTGACCGTAAGGGCAGGTCCCCATTGGTTGAGGGAAAGCAGTCCGGGTGGCCATCTTAGAGCAGGGTGAGCGTAAGTACGGTGGCCCACGGAAGACAGGGGAGTCGCCATCCAACCCGGAAGTATTTGGTGAGGCAGCAAGGATGGAGGTAGCGTTCATGGCGGCCATATTGGATCGGGAAAGTAATGCCCTGCACGTAGATCGGTAGGGGGAACAAAAACCAGGACGGCATTAGTGCGCCATGGACAGAATAAAAAGGTTAAAAATGTGATGTGGGATGGCCTGTACAAGGTAAAAACAATGTAATATGTCGGGAAAACGCAAAGCGGCACAAATGGTCACAAGGATATGTAAACAATAATGGCCATAAGGATGTGCCGGCAATGGTGGTCAAGGAGAAAGGAAACAGGTAATGGCTGGACCGTGGTGCAAGGTATCAATGACCAGTAAATGGGTGGAAAATTCAAGGGGTGAGTCAGGAGATCTCATCTAGTGAGCGCAGCCCATGGGATGTCATCATTAAGGCCGGTGAGGTGTGAGGATAGTCTAAGGACCCATCTTTGCTCCAGCTTGAAAAGTGCATTCTGGGAAAGCTGTGAGTGTGCCTCTAAGACCACCCAGCTGATGGAATCTGCATCGTGTTGCATGTCCTTGTAATGTGTGTAAAGTTTGGTTGTCACTCTCTGGCAGCGAATGTTACTCCTGTGTTCCGTGATTCTGGTCTTCACCGTGCGGGTGGTCATGCCTATGTACTGAAGGTCACAAGGGCATGTAATCATGTAGATACAATTCTTGGTATTGCAATTTGTATGTCTGGCTAGTATCCAGTGGAAATCATTTTTGAAAGTGATATCCTTGATAGTCATGGTTAAGTTACATACCACACATGAGCCACAAGGAAAGTGGCCTCTAACGGGGGGTAGGCCCCACATGGTTCTTTGTGAATTGGTTGTACTCAGTCTAGGTCTAGTGTGGACCAATAGGTCCTTGATGTTTTGTGTTAGTTTATAGGCAAACCTAGGTTTGGGTATGTTGAGGCTACCACTTTGTAGAATATTCCAATTTTTCAGAATAATCTTTCTGATCCTGGTGGAATCAGGTGTAAAGGAGGTAACACAAGTAAGAATGTCAGATATAGGTTTAGTGCGTGTTTCGAGGAGTGCTTCACGTGGGTTGTTCTTAGCTCTTTTCATAGAATTATGAACCTGTCTTGTGGGGTAACCCCTAGCCGTCAAATTAGTAGATAGAATCCTGGCCTCTGTGTTATAGTCTGCTACCCTCGTACAATTGCGTCTGATGCGTAAGAACTGCCCAAAGGGGAGATTATCCCTCAAGGTTTTTAAGCGGTGGCTATCGTAACGCAATAGACTATTGCGGTCGGTAGGTTTTTTATATAGTGTGGTGGTAAGGGTGCCATTTGTTAATGTGATGTTCAGGTCCAGAAATGGTACTGTATGTTCTGATATAGTGTGGGAAAATCTAAGGAATTCATTTTGATTATTGATCCAATTGATGAAACCTACACAGTCAGTGTGTGTACCATGCCAAAAAATCAATATGTCATCAATGAATCGTTTCCAAAGTGTGATGTTATTATGGAAAGGATTCAAAGTATTGAAGATCACGTTTTCTTCAAAGGCTGCCATGTAGAGACACGCTACACTAGGAGCAAAGGTGCTTCCCATGGATGTACCTTGGCTTTGGTGATACAGTTGTTTATTGAACTCAAAAACGTTTTCAGTTAGAGCCAGGGTAGCACAATCAACAATGAAAGTGACTGGTGTGAGGGATGACCAATTAAGTGCCCGCAGTGCTGTCTCAATAACATCCAATGTGGCCCTTTGGGGAATGTTGGTGTATAGGGCCTCTACATCCAAGGTGACGAGATAATCAACAACATCAGTAGTGTCTTTGATGAACGATGGAGTGTCTCGTACTAGAGGTTGTAAGAAATAATCACAAAATTTAGACAGAGGTTCGAGAAGCGAGCCAATGCCGGACACAATCGGTCGCCCAGGAACTGGGGTTGTACCCTTATGAATCTTGGGTAGGGTATAGAAAAAAGGAACCCTCGGGTTGCGGGTCATGAGGAAATCAGCTTCTTTCCGGGTAATCATATAAGTTATGAATGTCAATTTTTGTTATGGATTTTATCATGTATAGTTGTAATATTTTATTGTTATTCCTTGTAAGGGGGAGATGTGTGTAGAATTTATGCTTTCATTGTAGAACCTAGTGATGTCGCACTATGACATGGAATGACATCACTGGAAGATTCTGTAAATACAGACAGTTAATGCAGCTGGAGGTTGCTCTACTGATGTGTACCTGAATCCTTATGAATAAAGGACTTTATTCATTAACCACTCCCTGTGTGGTTACCACACAGTGGTATGCACCCTTTACAATTAGGGCCCCTTCCTTCTAGTCAGCGTATGGGAACTACACACCCAAGATAACCCCTGCTCACCTCCTTGGTAGCTTGGCACGAGCAGTCAGACTTATCTCAGAGGCAATGTGTAAAGCATTTGTAGAAAACACATACACTAACACAGTGAAAACACTGCAAAGGGACACCACACTAGTAAAAATAAGCACTCTTTATCTAAACTAAAAAACAAAATTACAAAAATCCAACATACAGAACTCAAGATATCACTTTTTAAAGGTTTAAGCAATACTGTCCATAGAATTCTATAGATGTGGTGATTTTAGCTAAAAGTAACTTTCATGCGTCAAAATCCAAGACGGAAAACAGCCGCAAAGGAGAGAAACAAAGAGGTGTATTGATTCTTGAGTCACAGGGGAATAGAGGTGTCAGTTCTAGTGAATGCAGGAGAAATATTGTGTTGATTCTTTACTACAAGAAGCAATGCACCGAGATCCAAAAGCAATGCGCTGGAAACTTAGTGCGCGGGTGCAATGTATGGAAAATCCAGACGCGCTGGGGTTGATGCTCCCAGCCACGAACAAGCGCTGCATTGAACCTTCAGTCGCAGCTTGGCGATGGGAGGATTTTTCAGCTGCACAGCCGGGCCTGCGTCGAAGACACGGTACTTACAACTTAGGCTATGGTGAACTTGGAGCCATGCGAATCGGTGCGGCATTGATTCTTCCAGCCGCAAACTCGTCCTGCGTCAATCTTTCAGCTGCAGAGTGGTGATGTATTGGGTTTCAACCACACAGCAAGCTTGTGGTGGGAGAAACAGGAGCAGATAGTCGCAGCATAGATTTTCTTCTTCTTTCTGAAGCAAAACCACCTCCAAGGGCCCAGATCTGAAATAGGCACCACTTGGCAGGTCAGAACTTCCTGCACAGGAGTCCAGGGGCTACAGGCGAAGTCTTTGATAGCCCTGAGACTTCCTAACAGGAGGCAAGCACGCGCAAGCCCTTAGAGAATTTATGAAGCAGCATACAACGCATAGTCCAGTCCTTTTCCTCTCCAAGACAGAAGCAGCAACTGCAGGCCATCCCAGAAAGCAACACAGCTCACCAACTCTTCCTCATGGCAGAGTCTCCACTTGATCCAGAAGTGTTCTAAAAATGGGGGATTACAGGTCCAATACTTATACCCCTTTCTGCCTTTGAAGTAGGCATGCTTCAAAGGATAGTTTTTGTTGTGCACAGATCCTGCCTTGCCCTGACCTGGCCCTAGACACACTACAGGGGGTAGAGGCTGTATTGTGAGAGGACAGACACAGGCCTATTCAGGTGTCAGTGACAACTCTTTCCACCACTCTAGCTCAGGAAGGCCCATCAGCCTGGTGATGAGCAATTTGGATATGCTATACCTCAGTTACCTTTGCGTCACTGTATAGAGTGAATGCACAAACAGCCCAACTGTCAATCTAAACCAGACGTGGATTCCACAGGCAGGCAGAGGTACAGCATGGTAAAGCAAGAACATTCCCACTTTCTAAAAGTGGCATATTCAAAAACACAATTTAAAAAACACCTGCACAGAAAGATGTGTATTTAAATTCTGAGTTCAGGGAACCCAAACTCCAAGGGCCTCAATTACAAGCCCATTGCACCACATGTGCGTCACTTTTTATGATGCACCAGCAGCGCAATGGTCTGGTCCATATTTGCAAGACCATGTAAAGTCACCCTGCATAACTTTTCATGGCCTTGTAAATATGGGCCCCTTTCAGGCATTAATCAGATGAGCCCTGTGGGCAAAAATGGAAACCTGGGGAGTCCCCACAAACTTATTGAATGCAGTAATCAACCTTTACTCAAAAACATGGGTTCAAATAAAAATGGGAGACAGTCGAACTTCAACAAAAAAATCATCACAACCAATGGTTTAAAACAGGGGTGCGTCCTAGCCCCCTGTCTATTTAATATATATACAGTCGACCTAGATAATAACTTACGTTCGACATTAGGGGACCCACCAAAACTGGGGAATGTGAGATAGCAAGTCTGCAATATGCCGACGACATTGTGCTGTTATCCCAAACACCCCGCGGCCTCCAACAATTGATAAACCAACTAGCAGAATACACAGCTTCAAACCAATTAGACATAAACTTCAGAAGAACAAAGGTTATGTGTTTTTCGAGTCCACACAAAAAGATACCAAAATTCACTTGGACGATCAATAGCAACTACCTGGACCAGGAGGGTACATATAAATATCTGGGAATCATTTTGGACCGCCACCTTACAAGCAATACCTAGAACAGCGGAAAATAAAAGCCAAACAGCTATTATTTGCATTTAAAACCCTGCAAAAAAAACTCAGTGACTGTTCGACGCCCCATTTACTAAAGGTCGTGGCAGCAAAATTCATACCTTCAATCACGTACGGTTCAGAACTCCTAAACACAAAGGACGCAACAATTCTGAACATTCCCCAAACCAGTCTCTTCAAAAATCTATTTAAAATTCCACGCCACATTTCTCAAGCCCGGATCAGATTAGAATTTGGGTTAAAAAAACAGATCCCGTCAAGACAAGAAGCGCTGGTACAATAGTACTGGAGAATGCAGGCAGCAGAGGAAAAGTCTCTGGCACATTACTGCTGGCTGGAGGTTGAAAGGCAATCCAGATTGTGTAACTCTGCTTATCCATCTTTAAAGCAATCGATTGAAGCCTTAAAGTTAGAGGAAGCTTGGCACACAATACCATCCTACCCAGAGTTCAAACGAATAGTCAATAAAACGATCAATCGGATATCTCAAGAAAAGGATAAAGCCTCATTGACCACGAAAACCAATGCATGGATTGTGTTGCCAACATACAAAATGTTAAAGCCTCAACCATACCTGTCGGAACATTTTGCAAATCGCATGAAGCAGAAACTGACTTTACTGAGACTGGGAGTTTACTCAACTAAAGACCTAATCCCAAAATGGAAACAGACCTGGCCCTCAATGGACTGCCGCCTTTGTGGACAAGGAGACTAATCATTGCTCCACCTTCTTTGTATTTATCCGGTATTATTATCCATACGGAAAGAACTTTTGCGGCCAAGAATTAAAAGAGAACAAATAAGGACTTATAGATCCGCCATAATAAAATGTTTAGGAGGCTTGACAGTACAATTGGCATGCAAAGCAATAAAGTTTTTTAATCTAGCTGCAAACGAACTAGAAAAGAGAACCGGCAAAGCATGCAAATTGATAAAATGTAGTTAATAAATCTGCAGCCTACATGAGAACAACGTATCTTATAGCTTGACTCACTATTCCAAGACTGAAGGAACCAATTGTGTTCTGTTTAAAAAAAAAATAAATTATCACATATTTTAACGAGAATTTATCAATTAATCTGTATCTTGCTTATGAATTTTACGTGTTTTAGTGGTTATGCTGCTCTTTTATGATTTAAATTAACTCAATAAAGTAATTTCTACTACTACAGCATGAAAGGGGCGTTCCATGGGTGTTGCTGTGGGTGTTCCCATGCAACATCCATGGAACCTGACACATTCCCAGATTTACAACGTTTTGTAAGGTTGGGAATGCATCAGAATCCTATGCCTTTCCAGGGGAGGCATAGGAGGGGCACAACGAGGAGAAATACTTTCATTTCTCCTCATTTTCTCCTCTCTCTAAGCGTGCTGCAGTCTACAGCATGCATAGAAAGAGGAAAATGCAATCAATGATTGTTTTTGTGAAGAACCGTGTCCCTTTCTGCACAATAACAAGCATCCCCGCAGCACAGGCACCCTTGCAACATGACTCCTGGGTGTTTGTGTTGGCGCACGGCTGCTGTTAGTGCGCCGAGGAGAAGGACAGGAATGCTCCGTATCTTGTAGCTATGGCACATTCCTGCCCTTCTCTTTTGACGCACGGTAGTGCAGCAGGAAGGTTTGCTGTGCTGCTGTGGGTCAAAATATAGTGAATGAGGCCCCAAATCTCTATCTCTGCCCAACTGGAAGTAACACTTGTAAATTGTTACAAGGCAGCTCTAATGATAACCTATGGGAGAGATGGTCCTTGCAATAGTGAAAAACAAAATTGGCAGTATGACCAAACCAAGAGGGCCGACGAGTAGGAGCTCTTCCTCAGAGCTCCTGGTTGGGGATTACCTTATCGGTAGATATCCCAGTGATAACCAGCCATCCGACAGCAACTCTCATATATTCACATGCAACCAGACAAAACCGTAACTCTTATGCCACTCGCCTGAAAAAGCGCTATCCTAGGAACCATCGAGCCTTGACCCGGCTCCGGCAATGCTCTCGGCTGGACTGTGCCCCTGTGATCAGCATCCCACGTCCCCCTGTGGAGCTCAACAGAAAGGATCTGCTGTGACGGACGTGCACGACCTATGCGACTCACGCCTCAGATCCTTGCCCGGTGCTGATGTGCCCGTCTCTTCACACTTCCCTAAGTCACAGGGCGAGATGGCCCAAACTGGGACAGTGAGGAACCCCCTCCATGGAAGCTTCATGCCGGTATCGTCCTCGGCGTTGAGCAGTTGACGAGGCCGGTGTGCCATGCCTCAAGCATTCCTCTGTGCCGTGCCTGTAGTGGCCCCAGATTGGCCTGCTCCGATTCTCCGAGTCTGAGGCTGGCTGCCTTCTTGACCCTTGCCTTTGTCTCTGGAGCATAGACCTGTTGCCCGAAGGCCCTCCCTCTGCACTTCTATTAGTCACGATTTTATCGCCAGCCGAGCTACTCTGCCGGTATTGACACTCATAGGACCGATCAATGGACATCCACCCTGAGGATCTTCCAGATCTGCCCACTGCGGTTAATGAGTGGTGGCCCTACATCCGGCTAGCATGACCTCGAGTGGAGCCCACGGGCGAGCGGAGCCTAAACCACACTCGTTACCTCCCCGCTCATATCTGCCTCTCGTCTTAACTGTGGCATCCGACATCCATACCGACCTCTAAGCGGGCGGTTGTTCACAGCGACCCCAGCCTCATGTGACACAACTTATCTAATGCTGGTCTGCTTCAAATGTTACATTGGCTCTCCCGCCTGATCCTTTCAGCCCCCTGCCCCCCGATGCGATCGGACGACCGATGATCTCCGTGAGGATGGTGAGGAACTATGACTCGACCTCCCATGCCGCCTCAGCTCTCCGGCTTGGGTTTTGCTTTCGGCTTTGTCTACTTTCCCTGACTAGTACTCTTAATCCCCCGTCGGCCAACTCAAAGAAGGACTATGCCTCCCATGCCAACCTGACAACCGATGATCTCCGCTCGGAGGTTGAGGAATGTCAGACCGGACCGCCCATCCCGCCCCGGCTCTCTCATTTTGATTTTTACTCTTGGCTTTGTGTGTGTTGTCTGACACGTGCTGTTACTCACCCCGAGCCGACCAACGTAAAGATGGTCTACGCCTCCCATGCCGCATCAGCTCTCCCAGTGGGATTTTCCTGTTGGCTTCTGTTTGCTTGACTCTTATTCCCCCGGCACCTACCGGCCATCGCAAAGAAGGACCGCATTGGCTATCCCGTTGGGTTTCCTTTCCTTTTGGCTCCTGTGTGATCTGATTAATCTCTTAATCCCCTGCCACGAGCTGGACAACACAAAAAAAGAACTACGCCCCGTGCAGCATAGATTCACCAATTTGCTTTTTCCTTTTGCCTTTTATTCCTTTTGCCTTTTGTTCTGTTTTGACTGACTCTCAATCCCCGCCGTCCCACCTGCAGTGAAGGCCCCCACTGCTCGACCTACCAGGAAGCATTGGCTTGGTGACTATTGGGCACACTGCTTCGCTCCTATTGATGAATCAGCCCTCCAAACACGTCCCGCCTCCACACAACATGCACCCTGCTCTCCAACATCTAAGGCCCGCTGAACTTCCAATAATCTCGGAGAATTGGGTGCACACGCCCTACTCTCCATATTTGAGGATAACCTGACTGTTTACATGACCCCACCATCCCATAATAACTGTACCAACTAAAATGGCCGCTCCCTGATCACATGTACATCCTCAGGCCCAAAGGACTTTCACTATTCACGAAGAATTGGCTAAGTGCCCACGCCTTACTTTCCAAATTTGAGGAAAACCTGACTGTTTACATGTCCACACCATCTCATGATAATTGTACAAACTGAAATGGCTGCTCCCTGATCACATGTATATCCTCAGGCCCAAAGGACTTCCAATATTCATGGAGAACGGGGTAAGTGTCCACGCCCTACTCACCTAATTTGAGGATAACCTGACTGTTTACATGACCCCACCATCTCATGATAATTGTACCAACTAAAATGGCCGCTCCCTGATCACATGTACATCCTCAGGCCCAAAGTCCTCTAAGGAAACCTCCATCTCCCGCTGAACTCCAAACTCCAAAAATAGCACTGATGAGCTGGGACGACACACACTCACTCACACTTGCCTGACCAAGCCCATTTACACCCCTTGTGGCAGATCTTGAGACCATCATTAATGAATCGTGCCTCACCTAATATGGCCGCTCCACTGAATTCCTGTCCCCGGCCCGAACTCTCAGACTAGAACTGAGACTCTGTCTGTCTGCCCTTCCTTGTCCCCTGCCCCCTGTCTCCCTAGCCACACGCAGCCCGGCTCCCTCTTACCAGTCATGGTAATGGCAGTACCCTTCCCCTATGCCCAACACTCAAAGCATCATCTACCTTTGCTCCCATCAGTTATACATGTCAAGGACTCAGCCCTGCGCCTTCGGGACATGATCTGAAGATCACTGGTATGTTCCAGATTGACTAGAATAATATGTCCCGCACTCAGATGGAGACCATATTATTATCATTATCTTGGAACGATACGGCCCCCTACTGAGCCCGCCATGTCTCACAAGATCCCCCCTAAATGAGTACTATACCCTTGAATCCCGACGCTTCTTCCTCTCAACTAATACTCGCGTTCTCATCACACTCCACCATGCCCTCCTTCGCTCAGTGCAGACTGGACCCCAGACTAGAGAAGCTTGGTATGAATAGCTACATAATTAATTGCCCGACCAACCTCTCCAAAAATTCAACTAAAGACCTGAAACATAGACTACTCAAAGCCAATCCAGAAACCCTTATCTCTGACCCTATTTCTGTCAAAAAAAAGGTGCTATTATCAGTGACCTGATCTTTTATACTAAAAGAAGAGCTCAGTGGAGAATGCTGTTCCAATCTCTACTCGAAATCGCCTCGGCTAAGAAATTTCATCAAGACTCCTGGCTGTGACGTCACCCACTATCAGGGCAAATGCTACCATATCCATCTACAACAATGGAACTATCCTAATTCAGACCTCCGATCGCAACCTGGGCATCTTTGATGACAGATTCGCCCTCATTAAAAAATCGCTAGGTACGTCCTTCCCACAACTCTGTCACAGAACCTGTCTGATCCCTCTCTAATGTGCCACAACCACAAGTTGACTACCACACCTACACCGAACAACACTCAGAGGGCCCTAGCTCTGCTAAATATGGGCTCCATATCCTCACCTTACGTCCCCCCACCACCCAGTCCTAACCAACGCCATTCCTGTAATGCTGGAGCTAAAGTTATCCCTAGCTCCGACCACCTCTCCCACACTGTCCCCACTGCGCTTTCACCTGGTTCTCCCCTCCATATCTCCCTTTCCCCACGGCTGGCCCGCCCACTCTCCACCAGGGAATCAACTCCCCCTAACCTCCTCATCACCAAGAGACAACGCTCCCTCTCTTATCCTCAACTCTTGACCCCGTCCCCCTTCCACCCAAAATCCCTACGCACAACAACTCTAGCACCCACTTACCTTGCTCTACACTACTACAAACACGGAAATCCTCCTCTGGGGATGCTGTCCCTCCCCTTTGACCTCATGACAATTCTAACGCCCACTTACCGTGCTCTACTGTACAACAGAGAAGGAAATCCTCCTCAGGGGATGCTCCCCTTCCCCCTCGGACTTGCCTACCCCCACCCTAGTGAACGGCTTGTCTCCTCCCATCCACATGAGCTATGATCCACAATCAGATCCTGCCTTTAAGCTAGATGTAATAAGCAGTGAACTCCAAAAACTCAAATATGACATACAAAATCTCATTAACATCACCTTGGAGCTGGCCCATGTCCTCACTCCCAACAAGACCTCGCAGGAGATCCTGCCTACGCTCCAACATCACCCTATACTAACATTTCCTTCCAATAGGCTATCGAGTGACCTCTCGCAGAAACCCCCAGGCCACAACTGAAAGACCACTCCCAACCCTAACGCACCTTCTAGAGCCACCAGATTCTTAAATCACTTCTCAGAACCAGATATTCTTTCACTCCTCTGAGCTTACAACTCCTCTCATACGATCATCCAAGGCCTTGCTGGAACATCACAAACCTCCCCGTCAATTGCGACTCGAGCGACTAATCCCAAGCAAGGTTACATGATGGCTATACAAAGCATCACAACTAACCCTCATAGAGCTCCCAGACTCAACGCCAATGACGTAAACACTAACAACCTCATGCAGCTCCCTATTACACAGCCCTCTCTCACTAACCACAAATCACACCTGAAATGCATGTTACTCAACTGCAGATCAGCGGTGAAACATGCCATAGACCTTGCCGACCTCATCCTTGTTCAAGAACTTGACCTCCTTATCCTCATCGAAACTTGGCTCACCGACTCCTCTGGTCCCATCCTTGACATTCTAGTCCCTCCAAGCCACAAACATTATCAGACTCGATCGAGTTAAGAGAACGGGAGGTGGCATAGCCTGTATATACCTCAACTCTCTCTCAGCTAAACAGTCCCCTTCAGCAAAACTCTCCTCCTTTTGAATATCTATGCATTGACATCACTAGCAAACGTAGACCCTTATGCAACCTACACATCCTCTACCACCTGCAGGGAGACAACCTCCCCCTAATCGAACAAACTATGGAAACCATATCTTCCAACCAGGGCCCGCATCGCCCCCAAATCTTCCTTGGTGAATTCAATGTCCATGGGATTGACCCGCATGACCAGGCAATTAACAGTCTCAAAAACTTCCTAACTGACCTCGGACTAACTCAATTCTGTGACAGCCCCACTCACAACTTAGGGTCAACCCTCGATCTAATCATCTCCAATCTCAACTCCATTCAGCTCAAATCTATTCTCCCCTGTGACTGGTCAGACCATCACTATATAACCCTTCGTATCCTAGAAAGCTGGAGCTCCAAAAGTTCACAACCACTACAACAAAAACATTGGAAAAGAACGCTCCAAAATACAAACATAAACAAGCTCATATCTCAGTGCAGCATCGCCCTACCCACGCCTGCAAACATGGCTGACCTTCACGACCTTACTGAGCACTACAACAACTCCATGTTGTCTGCCCTGAATGCAACTACCCCCCTTCAACTAAAAAGAAAATCCATCAAAAACTCCAAACCATGGTTCAATAACAGCCTAAACACTGACAGACACAGTCTGAGATTAGCAGAACGCACTTGGAGATCCGCTCCATCCACTGGTCTACTGAAAATCCTAAGGCTAAAAAGGAGTAGATACAACAAACTCATTAGAGCTGCGAAAGCAACCATCTTCAAATCCCAACTTGACAAAGCCAAAAATCGACCAAAAAAGCTGTTTGAGTTGATTAAATCACAATCCAATGACAATCTTATCTAATCTCCTCGCATCTCCTGCCCTCAGGCAAACTGTGATGCCGTTGCTGATTTCTTCCTTGCAAAGGTGAGTAAGATTGAAATTGATCTAAAGGCTGCCCTGAATGAGCTCTCATCCTCTCCTGACTCCTCCTTACCCTCGACCCCTCTTACGCCGCCATGTCTCTCCCATAAAAACAATGCCTTGTGGAATCAATTCACACCCCTCAATGACACTGCCATCTTCAACATACTCTCGACCCTGAAACCTTCAAATCACGTCAATGATCCCCTCCCCCCAACTTTTTAAAAGAAATGATAGGATCATTACTCCCGCTCTGGTCCAAGATCATCAATGCTTCTCTTCTTCAAGGTGAGATCCCTGACTGCCTGAAGGGTGGCCTAGTTCTCAGTCTTCTTAAAAAACCCACGGCAGGCCCCGAGGACCTGAATAACTATCGACCAATCACAAACATCCCCACACTGGCAAAACTCCTTGAGAAATGTGTACATGAGCAACTGCACAAACACATTATGCAATTCCAACTCCTCGACCAATTCCAATCGGGCTTCCATCACGACCACAGCCCTGAAACAGCCATCACTCATAGAGTGGACTCTGCACGGCCCCCGTGTGCCCAGATTCTGCTGCTGCTGCCTTCTTGGCCTCTCTTGCTGCCGCCTCTCCTTAAGGCCCCTGCTCTCCAGGCTTGCCCTCGCTCTCCCGCTCCGTCTTCCACCCCCCCCTTCTGCTCCCCGCCGCTGCTCTCCTGTGGCCCCGCCCCCTTCTCTTGGCACCCGCTCCCCATTCGCCGCCCCGCTCCCGCCTCCCAGCTGCTCCTCCCTCCCACTTCGCCAAATATGGCGGGGACCACGCGTATGCGCAGCGGCCACGCGCAGTGGGCGCGCCGATTGCGTGCTGAAGGCGCGCCAAAGGTAAGCCCGTCTACGCCCGTCCACGCCTGGACCGCGCCCAGCGCCAGAACCCCTGGACCCCGCCAGAGCCAGCCAACCCGTCAGAGATACGACGCCGCCACCCTCCACACACTCAACACCGGCCGACAGCCAGCCTGCTACCAAGCCAACCCGAAACGCACCCACGGAGCATTCACCTGCCACGCCTGCAACTTCACCTGCACCCGATCCTGCACCGCACCCATCAAGCCAGGCTCCAGCAACGACCAACTCAAGTGCATCTTGTTCAACACCCGCTCCATCCACAGGCACGCCGTCGAACTCTGGAACCTTCTCGACACAACATCACCAGACGTCGCCTTCCTCACAGAAACATGGATGAACGCCTCCTCAGCTCCCGACATCGCCATAGCCATCCCAGATGGCTACAAGATCACCCGGAAGGACCGCATCAACCAAGCCGGAGGAGGCATCGCCATCGTCCACAGAAACACCATCCAAATCACGACCAACTCCGACAACACCCTCACCGCCCGCCGAACACCTTCACTTCCAGATACACACCGACCCCAAGACCACCCTCAGAGGCACCCTCGTCTACAGACCCCCGGGACCACGCACACAATTCAGCGAAGCCATCGCAGACTTCGTCAGCCCGCACGCCCTTACCTCCTCAGACTACATCCTCCTAGGAGACCTCAACTTCCACCTGGAGAACAACAATGACAGCAACACCGCCACCCTGCTGGACAACCTCGCCAACCTCGGACTCAAGCAACTCGTGAACACCCCCACCCACATCGCCGGCCACACGCTTGACCCCATATTCTCCTCCAGCAAGCACATCTCCTTCAGCCACTCCACCGGACTGCACTGGACAGACCACAGCTGCGTCCACTTCAACTTCACGAGAACCACGACCCACAACCACCCTCAACAGATTCCCCGCAGAAGCTGGAGCAAGATCACCGCCGACCAGCTCACCACCTCCCTCAGCCAGAACCCCCCACCAACACGACGGACCCCAACGAAGCAGCCCGCAACCTCACACAGTGGCTCACCAACTGCGCCGATGACCTTGCACCACTGAAGAACCCCCCCCAGCAGACACGGCAGCAAGAAAGCCTCCTGGTTCACCAACGACCTCAAAAACTCCAAGAAAACCTGCCGTACCCTCGAGAAAGCCTGGCGCCACGACCAGACTACAGAAAACATGACAGCCCTCAAGAACGCCACCCGCAAACACCACCAACTGATCCGCACCACCAAAAGGACCACATTCAAAGAACGACTGGACAACAACTCCCACAACAGCAAGGAACTCTTCAGCATCGTCAAAGAGCTCTCCAGCCCCAGCGCCTGCAACAACGACATCACACCCTCGCAGGACCTCTGCGACTCACTTGCCTCGTTCTTTCACAGCAAGATTGCCGACATACACAACAGTTTCAGCGCACAGACCGCGTACCCTACCACCGTTCCGGCACCCCCCACCACCACCCTCCGCACCTGGACGACGGTCAGCACCGAAGATACCACCCACACGATGAACACCATCCACTCCGGCTCCCCAACCGACCCCTGCCCACACCACATCTTCAACAAAGCCGACTCCATCATCGCACCCCAACTCCGGAACATCATCAACAGCTCCTTCGCATCCGCCACCTTCCCAGAGAGCTGGAAACACGCCGAGCTCAGCGCCCTCCTGAAGAAACCCACCGCGGACCCCTCGCACCTCAAGAACTTCCGCCCCATCTCGCTCCTCCCTTTCTGGCCAAAGTCATCGAGAAGATCGTCAACAAACAACTCTCTGCCTTCCTCGAGACCAACGGATCCCTCGACCCCTCGCAGTCCGGCTTCCGAGCAAACCACAGCACCGAGACCGCCCTCATCGCAGCCACCGATGACATCAGGTCCCTGCTCGACAACGGGGAAACAGCTGCCCTCATCCTCCTGGACCTCTTGGCAGCCTTCGACACCGTATGCCACCGCACCCTGATACAGCGCCTCAGCAACATCGGAATCCTAGGAAAGGCCTTGAAATGGATCATCTCGTTCCTCGCCGGCAGAACCCAGAGAGTCCGCCTTCCCCCGTTCCGGTCCATGGCCACCGAAGTCATCTGCGGCGTCCCGCAAGGATCCTCGCTCAGCCCCACCCTCTTCAACGTCTACATGAGCCCCCTCGCAGCCATCGCACGCCAACACAACCTCAACATCATCTCCTACGCCGACGACACCCAGCTGACCCTCTCCCTCACCAACGACCCCGCCACAGCCAGAGCCAACCTCCAGGAAGGAATGAAAGACGTCGCGGAATGGATGAAGCTCAGCCGGCTGAAACTGAACTCCGATAAGACGGAAGTCCTCATCCTGGGAACATCCCCCTCCGCCTGGGACGACTCCTGGTGGCCCCCTGCCCTGGGCTCCGGTCCAAAGCCAACGGACCATGCTCGCAACCTGGGCTTCATCCTGGACTCCTCCCTCACGATGACCAAGCAAGTCAACGCCGTCTCGTCATCCTGCTTCAACACCCTGCGCATGCTCCGAAAGATCTTCCGGTGGATCCCCACTGACACCAGGAAGACGGTCACCCAGGCCCTCGTCACCAGCTGACTGGACTACGGAAACACCCTCTACGCTGGAACCACAGCCAAACTACAGAAAAGACTCCAGCGCATACAGAACGCCTCTGCACGACTTATCCTGGACACCCCCCGCTTCAGCCACATCTCTCCCCAGCTGAGAGACCTGCACTGGCTCCCCATCAGCAAGAGGATCACGTTCAGACTCCTCACCCACGCACACAAGGCTCTCCACGACATGGTACCCACATACCTCAACAACCGCCTCACATTCTACACACCCACCCGCCACCTCCGCTCCGCCAGCCTCGCCCTCGCCACCGTCCCGCGCATCCGCAAGACCACCACCGTAGGAAGATCCTTCTCCTACCTGGCGGCCAAGACATGGAACTCCCTCCCCTCCCACCTACGACTGACCCAGAACCATCTCTCCTTAAGGAAACAGCTCAAGACCTGGCTCTTCGAGCAGTAGCGGATCCCCCTCCCCCCAGCGCCTTGAGACCCTATGGGTGAGTAACGCGCTTTACAAATTCATTGATTGATTGATTGATTGATTGATTGATTGATTGATTGATTGATTGATTGATTGGACGACGCTCTCACTTTGCTTGACCAGAATGAATCCTGCCTACTAATACTACTCGATCTCTCATCTGCATTTGACACTGTCAAACATGACAATCTACTGAATCTTTTGGAATGTGGGATGGGGCTCTCTGGCACTGTACAAAATGGTTTGCCTCTTTCCTCAACAACAGAATGCAGAGAGTCGAATCGAATCAATCTCTATCCAACTCTAGTCCCTACACTCTGGGTGTCCCCAAGGGTCCTCGCTCTCCTCCATGCTCTTCAACCTTTTCATTGAACCACTTACGGTAATCCTCAAAGCATCCAACATCCAATACCACATGTATGCTGATGACACCCAATTGTACATGAAAATCGCTTCCCCTGAAGATATCAATTCATTCAATGAAACCCTGCACAAAACCCTTAATTGGCTATCCTCCAACCACCTCAAACTAAATGCACTTAAAACGGAATTCCTCCTCATCTCTCCCTCTAGGCAAACCTCCATTGTTGAGAAATATCTAAGAAACCTTACTGCTCTCAATTGCACACCGCACATCATTGACTCCACGAGATCACTGGGAATTGTGCTAGTTAAGAACCTAAACATGCAAGATCTGACCCCCTCAACATTTGCCTTCAAAAGGGAAGTGAAAGCTTTACTGATGAATACTGCGCTGATCTAGATGCCTTTTTCCTTTTGTCTCCTCCCTTGTTTAGCCGATTAATATGCTACCTGACATTTGATACGGCCTCAGTATCGCCAGTTATTGTGACATTGTATTCCTGATGTATATTTATCTACTTTTCTATCACAGCTATCTACCTATGCCTTCTGCAACCCATTTGTAAAGCGCTCTGATACCCGCTTGGGTCATGTTCGCGCTATACAAAACTTAAAAATAAATAAATAAATTATAAATATTTCACTATCATGACATGTAAAACACACCAGTGCATTTCCTACCTTTCACATACACTGCACCCTGCCCATGGGGCTACCTTGGCCTACCTTAGGAGTGTCTTACATGTAATAAAAGGGGTGCACTTGCCAGGTCAACATGGCAGTTTAAAACTGCATTTGCAGACATTGCAATGGCATACCTAAGACAGGTTTCCAGGGCTACTCATGTGGATGGCACAACCAGTGCTGCAGGCCGACTAGTAGCATTTGATTTACAGGACCTGGGCACACACAGTGCATTTTACTAGGGACTTTGCAGTAAATAAAATATGCCAATCATAGATAGCCAATCATAATCACAATTTACATATGGAGTGATAGAGCGTCACGTTATTCTGAAAATTGTAGGGGTGCATCATAATCACTGTTAGTCCACGCCCACATATGTTAAATGACTCATAGTAATGTTTGACTTAGAAATGTATTATTCAAATCTGCTCATAATAGTGTGATTAGAAATGTAACCATGCCTTTCATGAAGAGCAATGTCGTAGTTCGCTGCAAATGTATTTTAGTCAACGCATAATGATTAGTTTCCATGTAATGCGATGCATTAGGTTTAAACGTGCACCATATTAAAGTCTGCACATGTAGTTTGCTTATTCATATATAAAGTGTAATGAAGTTAATGCCTATAGTGTGATTTTAGAAGTGTGGGTTTAAACTGTGTAAAGGCCTGATCGCATATACGTTTAAAGAGAAAGGCCTATTCATTTCTTATGTTAGCTAAATATTGTAGGCCAAAAATGATTTCCCTTTTCTCGTTTTCATGTTTCTGTTGCAGGTGCAAGGATACTAAGGTCGTTAGAGAGACTAACCCTTTGTTCTAGGTTTTTGGATGGTACGAGAAGCCAATATGGGAGTATACTGGAATTTAGGGATGATACTTTCGGCAGAGAAGGTGCCTGGGACACAAGGTCAAGCTAACCGTTGTTGGATGAGAGACAGGTTTCAGTGGAAAACTACTGGAAGAAGACCTGGCTGAAGTGGTGTGTCGGACGGCGTGTTCTATATTTTTGGGATTTTGTATTAGGGACAGTGTCCCCTGGGTTGAGCAGTTGAGGTTTAGATGGGGAGCTAGAAGGAGCATCTTAGAGCGAGCTCTGACTAAGTGAGTGTACTTCTAAGGAAGTCTTCACTTCTGACACCTTTTTACTCTTGCCTGGGATATTGCTAAGTAGGGATGTCACCTTAGAGATAGAGTAGGGATAGACTAACTGAATTCCTTTTAGCTAAATAACTTCTAATGTAGAGATTGGAGTGATCATCGCTTGCCTTATGTTATTGGAGCTAACAATTCTTCTTATTTTCAGTCGGATAAGACTCCTGCATAGAATATTCTTTTTATTAGTGCCCCTTTATTTCCTTAACCTTGTGCTGAGGTGTTTGTATGTGCATTTATTTTTGGCTTTGTAATAAATCCCTAAAATTTGAGATTCGGAGTCAGTGGTCCTTTGGAGTTAAGATTTTGATGTCGTTGATTATGTATTAAGAATTGAATTTACTCCCCTCTACACTATTTAGCAGATAAAAAGATCCTGGCGACCTGAGAGGATTCTTGGTGATGGTAAGATAGATAAGAATCTGGCGTCAACAGGAGCACTTGCCCTTTACCACTGATCATCAGTGGTAAAGTGCCCAGAGTACACAGACCAGCAAAAACGAAGTTCAGCATACAGTCAAAAAACAGGTGGAATAGACAAAAAGACAGGGGAACCCACACCCAGGATGCCAGGTCTAATAAGGTGTAATCACTGTGTACTTACTGTTCCTTGAGTTCATGAGAATATTGTCCAGCCTTGCCGAATAAATATCTTTTGCTCCGAATGAAAAATTATATATTTTATATTGTTTATATTAACTATCAGAGTAAGGCACCCTATGTGAGAATGTGTGATTGTTCTGTCAGTATGTGTTTTCCTCTGTTAGTCAGTCAGTCAGTTCCTCTGTTGTTATGATGCTTGGACCCTTGGAGAATTTGTATTTCATGCTATTTTTTCCTGGGAGCAGCTGGAAGGGCACTTTCAACAATTGAAAGACAGAATATGCTGTTTCATGCCTTGTGCTAGGCATTGTTTTGATTTCAGTACAAACAAAAATACATTTTAAAAATAAAGGAAAAAAATCTGATCAAATGTCAGATGAAGCGGACGACCTGCCTGGCATCAGTTCAGTACAATGAAATCTACTGTATGTCAGATGGTGATGGTGCCTGTACCCTCTGTGTGCCGTGCAGTGCACATTAACTAGCTATGCCTTTGTCAACGCATGCTTAAGCTACAGTGTCCCATTGTCAGAGCTTAATTTGCAACAGAATAAGTGCCAGCCCCAAAGTTCTGATCAGAAGCCCACAGTGTCACTATCGAAGCTCAGGATGCCGAACACCAAGACTGTGTATTCATGATTCCCCCTCATGCCTTTTAAATCCACCACCAGACACTCCCTGCCTTTTTATCTCACTCTTGCAGGTCCTTTTTATGTCCGGCTTGCAAAAACGTGCTTGTCCTCCACACAGCTGTGATAATTTTGTTTATTTATCCAGCTTCCTGAGCTTGAGCTTTCAGGAGGCACACACATGACATTCTAAGGCTGTTAAAGTGTCTTAGATAACTAAATAATGTATGGTGTTTGTCTTTGCTTCACGTTTCCCTACAGCATTCTTTAAAGACGGACCTTTTGGCATTGCCAATGCTTGTTCAGCTCTGCTTTCTATCGTTGTCGCTGTTTTTCTGTCTTTTATTTCCTTCTTCTTTCCCCCTTTTGTGTTTTTCTCTCTCTTCCTCTGGATCATAGTTTTATTTTTAGATAAAATAAGCACTGCCCATCACTCCCTGTTACTTGAAGGACAGAAATCCTTTGGTGGTAGTGCTTGTAGCAGACAGGGATTGAAGTAGGCTAGTGGAGGTAACCTGGTGTTTTAAACTAGTCTGAACTGGGCTGTTGTGAAGACGCATTAAAACAAGCACTGGTAATGTGAATAGGTCGAGGTTTAGTGACGTTAGCACAACGAAGCCAGGCACATCTAAATTTGCCACAAAGGGAAACGAGTAATGGGGAGCCGTCAGGCAGGTGTGCAGTAGTAAAATCGTCCCTTGAGCAGTTCAACACAAGCACTCATTGCAGGAGGAAAAATAAATTGAAATAGCCAATATGATTGGATGAAAGAAAAATACTCTACTGAGCAGAGACAAAATGTAAATGACACATTTTCAAACCTATGACTGAAACAGGTTGGTGGAAAAATGACGATGGTTGCTGGAGTTGCCACAAACCCCCTCCAGGCGTCTAGTCGTCCCGCTTCCTCCACTGTTACCATCGCTGCGCACCTTTACCTTAGAATCACCACTGACAACTTTCTTTGGTGCCTGAAAAGGTCGCAGTTTATTTATCACGTCAATATTTAATTTCTTACATACAATACATTTTGTTCTCCATTTCAAAGGTTCGTGGTCATTGCGTCATTTGATGTCCATGTTGTACATGTCGTTTCTTTTCATCTATAGTCCTTTGAAATTCTTTCTCTTGCATTATGGACCCAGCTTCCTCTATTTCCTGGGAGGGGCCCCTTTTTTCTCTGGGTTTCTGATTCGCGGGTCTAGGCTTCAGCTTGCTACCGATTTGGAGGGGGTCCGTCTGGACCTACCCGGGCTGCAAGTGCCGTCCCGCTCGCCCTGTAAACCTTTTGTGGGCCCTCCCTTTTCCCAGGGATCCCTGCCGTCTAAGGCATCCCAAGGACCTTACTTGGGCATCTACTCTACCTTTCCTGAGGCTGAGTCCTTGCCATCTTCTCCCTAGGTACCCCTGCCGTGAGGCATCCCAAGGGTCCTGCGGGAGCATCACCTTCCTTCTTTTTATGGCGGCACGCCGCCCCTTGGTTCCCTCGGTGCCCCTGCCGTGAGGCATCTCAAGGACACTGGGAGAGTCTTCTATCTATCTTCTAGTACATTTCTCTTTCTACTGGCTTCCTCGTGCTTGTCCCGCTACCCATGTTCCCCTTACGGCTGCGACGCCCGTGCTCCAGGTGTGGGTGGGTGGGATTCCTTTCGTTCTTCCTGCGAGGGAGGGAAATGTGTTTTCTTCGGGCCGTTGCCCCTTCTTATCCTCCTCCTCGCATTTCCTCCCATTTCCTCCCTCGCCCCCTCATTGGGGGGGGAAGGAGCTTGCCTTGTTTAAATTAGGGCCAATCCGATCCTGGCCCCCCGTCGTGTTGGCCGGTCGTGTTGGCCGGCATGTTGATGTGGGCAGAGGGCGGGGCTCCCGCCTCCGGAGGGCGTTCTACCCAGGCCCTTATTGGTCCAGCTTCGCCTTCCCGGCCTGGGTCCAAATCCATGCTCATGGTGGGAAGTGTTATTCAAACACAAGCGGTCAGAAAGATGTGTGCGTGTTCAAGCAGACCGCAAACTCGTTGCAGGCCTGAGGGGACTTTATAAGAGGTTAAAGGTTAAAAATACATGATACAGAGCTAAGAAATACGAAAATACACAAAGCAAAGATATCATTAGGATCTAATCATCTCCGGACTTTAGAAATGTTTTGGCCATTTCAATTAAACCGGTAGAGTGACTCTATACACTCGCCACTTAAAAATTGAGCCATATGAAAGACAGGAGTTTGATACCTGACCTTCTGAGGGCAACAAACTGGATATTATTAAATATCTGTATTAATAGCGCTTACAAACAGCAAAATGCACTATGTTAAAAAAAAGTTATTATACTGTTGGTTTTGTACTGCAACATTTGTTGTCATCTGTGTGCTCTCGAACACCTATATGGTGACTCATTGTCTCCTAGCGCCTAAACCCTATTTACCAGGGTCCAGAAATGCAACTGATACACACCAAGGGCCAGAAGTACTAACGTATTTTTGCGGGCGCAAATGGGTTTTAGACCTGTTTACGACCGCAAAAGACGTGTGGCCCATGTACTAATCCTATTTTGTGACTCAAAAATTGGTGGGTGGTACATCTGGCCCCAAATACCCTAATCCAAATTGAAGACTCAGACAGCTGACAGGGTGCCACGATCTGGTCTGTATTCTCTCCAAAATCTCATGGCCCTTACATTGTTTTACTGGAGTCAGGGTAAATATATCTAAACTACGCACTGTGCAAACTATGGGGCAGATTTACAACAAAGTAACGCAGCACGGTACAGCAAGTCATTTTGCTGCGCCGTGCTGCATTAGTTTGGAAAGCACAGAGATGCAACATATTTACAAGAATATGTCGCATCTCTGTGCTTCCCCTGCACTGGCGCACAAACTGCAGCCATGCGGCGGCGAAGGCACCCTTGCAGCATGGTGCAAGGATGCCTGCGTCGTGGGGAGATTGTTTTTGTGCAGGAAGGAACACCTTCCTGCACAAAACAATCACAAGAGGCGTTTTCCTCTTTCAATGCGTGCTGTAGAATGCAGCACGCCTTGAAAGAGGAAAAAACGAGGAGAAATGAAAACATTTCTCCTCGTTGCGCCTTGCTACGCCACCTCTAGGGTGGCGTAGCATTCACACGCATCTCCAGATTTACGATTTCTCGTAAATCTGGAGATGTGTCTTGTTCCATGGGTGTTGCGTGGGAACACCCACAGCAACATCCATGGAACGCCCCTTCAACGCACAGTGCTGCGTGTGAAGGGGCCATATTTACGAGGAGAGGAAAAGTCACGCAGGGTGGCTTTTCCTCTCCTTGTAAATATGGAGGCGCCCCCTGCACCACCAGTATGTCAGGAAAAGTGACGTAATGGTGGCGCAGGGGGCTTGTAATTCCGCCCCTATGTATGGTGCACCCCTTGGCGCATCGTGCAACTCCGCTTATCAAATAAGGCAGATGTCACTCATACAGTCGGCCTTCACTTGCTATAATTTCTTTAGGGAAAGCATATTCGGGATTCACTCGTGCTGGCCCTTGTATCTTTTTCACACATTTATGGAAGTTCACTGAGATCCGCTGAAACTAAGTACCCCATGAATGACCTTGATTCCATGCACATTCCGTGCATACTCTCCCTCTCGTACCATAGGAAAGAAACCCCTAAATTATCAGCCAGCACTGTTGTGCACACACGTTCTCCTTACGCATGCCCTGTCAAGGCTGCTAGCTAAACTGCAGAGCACTCAGCTAATAGGGCCTTGCAATTGCCTGTGGACTGATGTGAGGGGCTGAAAAGGCCCAAATTGCCAGCCACAGCCAGTAACGCCTCCCACCACCAAGGCAGGTTTGGGGATCCTTTATAGCCCTTGAATCAGCCTTTCATGCTTGGGACCCATCCCAAGAACATCAAAGTCCACTATGTATCCCAGCCACCCGACAGAACTCAGTAATAATGCAAAGAAGGATACAGAAATAAGCCAAGTAGTCCATAATATTTTACATGGTCATTGTAGAACTTGGCCCTTTTTGGCTAAAGTTCCCTAAACTTTTTGCTTTCCCCCTAGACCTTTTTTCTGACATGGTGTGGCCAACTTAGATGTTCTGGACACTTTGCCACTGCTAAACAGTATAAAAGTGCAGGTACTCCCTGTATAAAGGGTAATGGTAATTGGTTGTCCATGATTGATATGTTTGCCGTACTAGTAAAGTTCCTAGTAAAGGGCACTATGTGTGCCAGGACTGGTAATGCAAATGCTACTAGTGGGACTGCAGCACTAATTGTGCCACCCAGACAAGTAGCCTTAAAAAGGGAACTCAGGCCTGCCATTGCAGTGCCTGTGTGCAGTTGTGTAAAGTGCCTTGTTGTTCTGACAAGTGCACTCACTTGCCAGACCTTACCGTTCCCTTTATATACACATAAGACACCCTATGCTAGGTCCAGGGTACCCCCTGAGCATGGTGCAGTGCATGTGAAAGGTAGGACATGTACTAAGGTGGGTACCATGTCCTGATAGTGAAATAATCTCCATTTCGTTTTTCACTCTTGAAAGGCCATCTTGCCCATAGGATAGAATGGGAAGGCTGTGTAATATGTTTTCCAGCCTATCTTCCCCAATGCTTAAGATGGAAAAGTGAAGTTTAGTATGTCTGAACTCACAATGTAATAACACACCTTTCTATGGAGGTGGTTTTGCATTGTGTATTTATAAGCCACTCTTTTAGAAGTGGCTGGGTTTTGGTGCTCAAACATTTCTGTGTGTCTCTTCCTGGTTGTGGATTGACTGTCTGGATTTGAAAACGATAGGATCTGTGGAATGTCTTGACCCAGGGGAGGAGGTGAGACAGCAACAGGCTGACCTGCATCTGGAGTGTAGGGGGAGGAGTAGCCCCTAGAGGTGAAGCGGCCTGGGTTGCTGCAATAAAACAATTGTCCCATCTCCTGCTGAATGATTGAGAATCCAGACCCCCACTAATCAAAGGAAGAAGTTGTCACTGGCAGGGAGGCACCCAAAACTGGTTTGAACAGTGGTCAGCGCCCCTGAACACAAAGACTTCAAAGCCATTGAGGGGTATAGCTATGAAAGCTGAGGCCCCTGAACCTCGGAGAATGGCTTCATCAAGATTGAACAAGACTGGAGCGACTTTGTGGTCAAGAGGAACCTTTGCCAAGGAAGAAACAACTGAAGAGACTGCAGGAAAGGACTGACCCTTGCTGTGTGTTCTGGGGCTGGCCTGCAGTTTGCTGTTTTAACCAAGGAAAGGCTGAAGGAACTCTGCTGTGTGCTGTGTCCCCCTGCTTGAAAGGACCTTGCTGTGCCGGGTCCTGAAGTAACTTGTGTGCATGTGCTTTGTGCAGCGTGAGACCTTCGTGAGGATTGCCTTGTTATCGTACACCCGGAGTCCAAGTGAGTCTCAACGATGCTGTGTGCGTGTGCTTTGTGCAGCGTGAGACCTTTGTGAGGATTGCCTTGGTAACGTGCACCTGGAGTTAAAGTGAGTCTCAGTGACACTGCGTGCGTGTCCATCGTGCAGCCTGAGACCTTCGTGTGGAGTGCCTGGTGATCGTGCATCCGAAGCTCAAGGGAGTCTCAGCGACGCTGTGTGTGTGTGCCCTGTGGCAACCTGAGATCTGCGTAGCAGTAGCGGCCCAGACCGGCAGCCCCGGAGGAGCTGAGCCGCCGGCCCAAGCCCGCCGTTGCCAATTCAAAAAGATTGCATCGGAGGCCCAAGTCGCTGGACGAGGAGAGGAGAGTGAGTTTGTGCCCCCCCAGGTAACGTGTGTCGACTCCTGGGATGGGGTGCGGGCTCTGAGGGAGACGCTCTCGGCCTCTCTCTCCTAGCAGCACGAACCTCGGCTTCGGCTCATATCGCAGCACATATTGCTAAGGGAGAGTCAGTACTGGGGCCGGAGTGTGGAGCTACACTTTTTGGTTATACCATACCCGTGTTGGGGGCAACTGTTGACAGAGGCTACCTGTGAGTCAGCACGAGTGGCGGAGAGACCGCCTAAGGAACCGTGATTGGTGCCGGAGTGTATTACAGATTACTCCTTTTCTGCATAACGGAGTACCTGATTGTCGTATTACACATTGCATCATTTCTGCATAACGAAGTACCTGATTAGTGTATTACACATTGCATTATTCCTGCATAATGAACTACCTGATTAGTGTATGACGCATGGCATCATTTCTGCATAACAAACTACCTGATTGTCGTATGACGCATTGCATTGTTTCTGCATAACGAACTACCCGATTAGTGTATTACACATTGCATTATTCCTGCATAACGAACTACCTGATTAGTGTATTACGCATTGCCTTATTTCTGAATAACGACATACCTGGTGGTTGTATTACGCATTGCATTATTTTTACCTTGCAAAGTACCTGATTGTTGTACTACGCATTGCATTATTTTTACATTGCAAAGTACCTGATTGTTGTGTTACCCATTGCATTATTTTTACATTGCAAAGTGCCTGATTCTAGCATTACGAACTGCATAACATGGTATTAGGATTACAGTGGAAAGTCTAGAAGCGCTCATTAATATCACCAGAACTTACAAGGGCTGGCTGGCCTAACAACCGGCCAGGAGGAATATTACAAATACGCATATGTTGGATTTATATTGTGTGGTCTTATTGTATATCTTTTTATATAAAGTTTATACTCGTTTTTATAAAACTTGTGTGGAGTCTATTTGTGGTGTCATCATTGGGTTGCTGTGAGCGTGGTTGCAAATACTTTACAGATTTGCCTTGAAGATAAGCCTGGCTGCTCGTGCCAAGCTACCAAGGGGGTGAGCGGGGCTGTATCAGAAGGTGACCTTCCGTTCTCTGACATGGAACCGCTGGTCCCTATTTGGCCTAAGGTACCTACCTCAGCCAACCAGGGATCCCGGGTCTAACAGTCGAAAACCAGGTGAGCTGTGTGCGCGACTGAGTTTGAAACATCAAAGCTATCCCCATTAGGTCAACGTAAGAAGATCCATATGGCTGAGTCTGATCCAACCATTCTCTGGCTCCTCTCTTTTTAGCCAACACACAGAAAAGGAAATGGTCAGAATGAAAAATGAGACTGAAACCAGAAAGTATTACAAATCTCAATTCAAATATAAGGATACGCGTTTTTACCCTCAGAGTGTCCATTCCCTTCCAATGGTGAGAGCAGTCCTAAAGAGTCCAGCAGAGTTTCTACATCTAGGGGAGTGGATCACAAGATTAGGTCATTAGGTTTGCCAGGTCTTTTTGCAAAAAGGAAATTGTCAGTTTTATGATCCTAAAGTGACAACCCCTTTTATGAGATGGGTGCTCGTCCGCAGAGAGAGAAACCCCTCGGGCGGAGGTGACTGTTCTGGTGAGAGCAGGGTTCCGACCACTATAATTTCTATCTATTTTCTTAAGATTCACTTTAAAGCTGTTTGAGGAGTTTGAGAAGGCAGTTGCTGCAAGATATAATATATTGAGATAGTTAGGCTGGTGAATCTATATTGTATTGTATTGTAATTGCATTTATATAGAGCGTACTACCCCTGATGAGGTTTCAAACTTTTTCATCAAGTAGCATGCTACTCTGGAACCCATAAAGGATTAGTGTTGAATTAGTATAGTGAAATATGAAAATTATTTGAGTGGTGGATAGGTTAGTCAGTTATTTGGATTCAGAAGGATAGCAGAGGGATAGAAGAGGGGAAAAAGGTTTGCATTTATATTACGCTTGTTACCCCTGATGGGGTGTTGAAGAGCTTTTTTCGGCGAGTTGCACGCTACTCCAGAATTTTTTAGGAGCAAGTGGTGAGGCAGTATCAGCCTTCGTGTAAGGCAGTCTACGTTGTGTGTTGGGATGTGAGGTGTACTCTCTCTGTTAGCACTATGTCGTAAGGGTTGTTTTGTGCCACTAGTAATATGAATTTAAACAAACCCGGGAGGTAGAACTGGGGTACACTGTGTCTTATATTGCTTCCTTTGGTGGTAGCCGCCTAAATGTTGCAGTATGATATGGTGGCTAGTTAGGCATGCGCAGGTGAGGGGGAGAATGTCGGAGTCACAAATGTGGTAGTGTAGCTATGGCCCGCTCGCGTTTGCCTGTTGTAACTCGCCGGGCATCTGGCTCCTCTGAGAGTTACCCTGAGTTGCCGCAGGGGTCGTGTGTGCCCTAGGAGAACTGGTAGTTGGAGACCCCAGCGCCGTCAGTGTTTCCTGTATAAAGGAATGGAGTATCATGGTCCATGGCATAGAGATTGGATGCTTACGGGTTCCCTTAATCTCCTCTGTATGGAGCACTTCCTCTTCTGCTGTGCCCCACTTCTTGACTGCTCCCACCCATGCCGCTAGAGGGGGACCTTCCAGTGCTTCCAGTAGGAGGACCAAGGACGCAAAGCGCATTTCCACTTTCATGTTTTTGCGGCGTTTGCAGACTCCAAGAGCGCTAGCCTCCCATGTGTATAGGTCTGGGATTCCCGTGACTGTCATGAGAGTGGTGTGAACTGTGTCCCAGTAGTTGTGGAGCATTGGACAATCCCATAGCATGTGCTGGAATGAGGCATTGGGCTCAGGACACCTGGGACAGGTGAAGGAGCCATCGGGGAAGTACTTCTGTAGTTTTTCGGGAGTAAGGTATGCCCGGTGCAGAATGTGCAGCTGTATGTTTTGAAAGCGATAGTTATGGGACCCTTTTTTGGGGAATTCTAAGGCGCGAGCCCATTCCTTATCATGAAGCTGCCTACGAAAGTCTGTTTCCCATTTTTCCCAGAGGGGTGCAAGGGTGGGTTGCTTAAGGGTCCGTATGGCTTTATATATCTGTTAGACTTGGGGGTCTCTAGTTGGCACAGGTATGCACTTGTGACAAATAGGGACCCTCTCCTCTAGTCAGGGTAAGGGGGTACACTCCTAAAATAACCCCTGCTCACCCCCTTGGTAGCTTGGCACGAGCAGACAGGCTTATCTCAGAGGCAGTGTGTAAAGCATTTGTGAACACATACAGTAATCAAGTGACAACACCTCAAATGGACACCACACAGGTTTTATATAAAAAATAAGTATTCTTTATATAGATTTACCACAAGACCATTAAACAATAAAAACACACAATGCTGTTACTTTAGATGGTAGAATTTTGCTTAGTTCTCTTTATTGCTTAAATGCGACACTTTAAGTCAATGTACCTTTTAGATGCGACACGCAGGGCAACAAAAGTGTTGCAACGGTGTTGATGCAATGAAGTTTTTGGTGCCAAGAAATAAAGACGTGAAGATCTTCCAGATGCGTTACGCTTCTCCGATGTTGCAAGAAGACTCGACTCGATGCTTCAGCTGCAGCGGCGACACACTTTACAACAGCAGCCTTGGCAGCGACACTCTTCTCCAACGTTTGCGAGATGCTTCCGCTCAATGCGATGTTGCAGCGGCAACACCCCTTTACGCGATGCGACGACAGCAGCTCCGATGGCGACACGCTTCTCCGTGGATGTGAGGCGCTTTTCTTGATGCGGTGCAATGTGACAACTACGATGGCTGCGATGGCAACACGCTTCTTCCTCGATGTGAGACTCTTCTCTTGATGCGGTGCAATGCGTCAGCTACGCTGGCTGCGATTGCGACACGCTTCTTCGGGCGTTTCAAGACACTTCCTGGATGATGCGAGACGCTTCCGCTCGATGCGATGCTGCAGCGGCGACACACTTTACGAGATGCGATGACAACAGCTCCAACGGCGGCACGCTTCTCCTTCTTGAGTCGCGCTTCCAGCTCCTTGTGACACGCAGTCCCTCAGAAGGCCCAACAACAGCAGCAGGCACTTCCAAAGAACTCTGGGGAGCTGGGGGGTGAAGTCTGTTGTTCCTGAGACTTCAACAGAAGGCAAGCTCTTTTCCAAGCTGTTGGAGATCCTTCACAAGTTGAGCAAAAGTACACACAAAGTTCCTTTCTCCTCTCTTTGGCAGTAAGGCAACCGCTGCAGGCCAATCCCCCAGGTTCAGGGATAGTTTCCTCCTCAGCTTCTTCTGGTTTTTCCCTCAGCAGAGGTTCTTCTTGTTTTCCCAAAGTGATCTAATTTCTTGGGATCAGGGTCCCAATATTTACACCCAGAAATCCTTTGTCCTCTGAAGGCAGAGGAGCCTTTGTCCAGTCCAAACCAGTTCCTGAGCACTCTGTTTACCAGACTTCTCCTTTCCTTTCACAGTGCAGGGCAGAAACATTAGACGCCCCACAGGAGGTGGAGCCAGCATTGTGGAAGGCAAGTACAGCCCTGGAGCACTTTGTTGACAGGATTCCTTCTCTTCATTCACTGTGCAGGGCAGAGACATCAGTCGCTCCACAGGAGGTGGAGCCAGCATTGTGGAAGGCAGGCACAGCCCTATTCAGGTCCCAGGTGCAACTCCTCCCACCCATCTGGATGCCAATCTCCCTATTCACCACTGAGGCACCTCACCCTGTCTCCTGGAATTCCCCAGCCCTGTCACTCAAACTCCAGACAAAGGAATACACACAGCCTAGCAGAAGCAGGTTTGAATGGTTAGAAAAGAAAATGCCTACTTTCTAAAAGTGAAAAATACATAATCACAGAAATGTATCTGGGACTACCCAGTGCACTACGGTGACGTCACTAGAAAGTATACTAAAATATTATCAACAAGATTCATCAATTGTATTCATTATTCAAAAGTCCATAACAGTCCTCCATCATATATTTAATGAATCACGCGCTGAAAATCAAATCTTCAAACCATAACGTTAGTGGTGGTCTGCTTTATTCTTGATAGTTGCAGAAAGATCCACATTCATATGAGTAACAAAATATGTAGCTCTTGTTCAGCATATAATAATCGAAGCCTTCAAAAATTCCAATGCATTTTGGGCTTTTGACATAAGCCCTTCGTCAGGGGAATCTGCAATATATCAATAAACTGAGTGTAATAACAAATATGCATAAAGTTAAGCGACAAACGAATCATAATATGGATTCACGAGATTGAGGTGAGAACTAGTCACCCTATGTGATATGTGTGCCACACTGAAAAAACGCGTGGATACCAGAAAAGAAAAAAGAAAAAGTGTCAAAATAAACAACCCAATCGTGACATAAATCAAAAGGAATATTGAAATTAATGCGTCAAAGAATGTCTGAAAAAAACAGTCCAAGAGTAACAGAAGTAAACTACCACAATGGTAGTGTTCATACCTCCCAGCGCAAGAGTGAAAACACTCAATGTGCGCATATAGACCAGCATGAGTCAGTAGCAATATTAGTGGTAATGCTTAAACCATAGATGAGACAGCTCCTGTGAAAAGAGCAATGTGCCAAATCAACCTTAAAGTGGCATTTTCAAACACAGAATGTTAAAACCAACTTCACTAAAAGATGTATTTTATCATCCTGAGTTCAGGCATACTAAATTCGAATTTCTACCATGTTCCCTGAATCAGTTAGGATTTTAAGATGTAATAACCAAACTGCCCATTCTGGCCTATGGAGAACAGGTAGCCTTGCAATAGTGAAAAACGAAAATGGCTGTAATTCACTATTAGAACATGCCACACACACCAGGGCATGTTCTACCTTATCCTTACAATGCACCCTAGCCTCGGGCCTACCATAGGGGTGTCTGATATGAAGAAAAGGAAAGGTTTAGGAACTGGCAAGTGGGTGCACTTGCCCAGTCAGCATGACACTACCAGACTGCACACAGGTTCTGCAATGGCAGACCTTAGACACACTTTTACAGGCTGCTTCTGTGGGTGGCACAACCAGTGCTGCAAGCCCACCAGCAGCATTTGGATTACAAGCCCTGGGCACTCCTGGTGCACTGTACTAGGGTCTGACAGGTAAACCAAACCAACCAATCATGGAATCACAAATCATAAATCAATTTACAAAAGGGAGCACTTGCACTGTGGCACTGGACAGCAGTGGCACAGTGCCCTGAGCAACTAACACCAGCAAAAATACATGAGGCAACAGCGAAAAATGGAAGGAAGACTCACGCCAATGTGCCAGGTCTAACAATATCCAAGTGACTAAGTATCGCCCAGGGCCCATTTGCAGTAACACGTGAAGTACCGGGTGCGTGGGAGGTTCGGTATCTATTGTATGCCACAATTTGTGGCAGTCTTCCATAAGCTGCCTATATAGGAGACATTGTCCTCATGGAAGGTCGAATTCTTCCATGAGTGTCTTGAAGCTCTGTAGCTGTCTGTTGAGGTATAGTGTGCCCACGTCCGTCAATGAATGTTCAGTCCATGTGTGGAATATCCGCTCTGTGTAGTGTGCCTGACCCTTGGGAAACCCCACCAGTGGCAGGAGAGGGGAGTACAGGGGTGCCGTGCGGTCCATTATGTGGCTGAGCGTCAGTCAGGCGTGTGCTGTTATCACCTGGAATGGTTTGGTCTGGCGGTAGTGTCGCCTATGCCAGTAGCAGTCGGTTGATGACTGGGATCTGAATTTGCCCGGCTGTTCTGAACAGTTCCCCCTGTGCCTGGCCCACTGTCCAACGTGATACCCATTGAAATTGGTACGCCTCCTAGGATGGGGCAGCTAGTCCCCCCTGATCGAGGGGCAGCTGCAGCTTGGCGAGGGCAATGCGCCTGCGTCCGGATCCCCATATGAGGGTCCAGAGGAGGGTGTCAAGCTCTCTAAAAAAGGAGCGTGGGGGGACCACCGGAAGATTAGAGAAGTAATATAATAGCAGCGGAACAAGGATCATTTTAGCAACTGCTATTTTCCCCTTGACAGCCAGTGGGAGATCTTTCCAAAAGTGTATGGAGGATCTGATGCCAGCCATCGCCCTGCGGTAATTGCCCTCGTAGATGTCCTGAGGCGTGTGATATAGCCGGACTCCCAGGTACGGACCGCCTTGGGGCTCCAGGAGATGTTGACTTTACCCAGTCTTAATGGGCAGTGGGGTACAGCTTGTACCAGGGGATATGTAGTCGATTTGGACCAATTTACTTGGAGCCCTGCTACCTCCTCAAAGTCTTGCAAAATGCGCAATATAGGGGAGAGGTCCGCTGCAATATTGCGGACATAGATGAGCACGTCATCCACGTACATCGATACCACATGAGTGGAGTCAGCAATGGGGATTCCCCAACTCATTTATATAGCACTTGTTACCCCTGATGGGGTGTTGAAGTGCTTTTTTGGCGAGTAGCAAGCTACTCCGGAACCCATTAAAGGATTAGTATTGGATTAATATAGTGAAATATGAAAGTAATTTGAGTGGTGGATATGTTAGTCAGTTATTTGGATTGAGAAAGGTAGCAGAGAGATAGAAGAGGAACAGAGGTTTGTGTATATATATATTCACTGAAAAAACCATAGGTTTCACACACGTTAGAGTTAGGAATTAGCATTTAAAAAACCTTGCAAATTCACTGAAAAAACTATAGGTTTCACACATGTTATAGTTAGCTGGACATTTCGCTCGTAAAAAACCAATGAAATTCCCCCGTTATAGTTAGTTCAGCTAACTATAACTCGCGCGCCCGCAATCCACTGCTGATGACGTCACATATTACATCACTCATGACATGGTCAGTGACATCACTCATGACATCACTGATGACATCTCAAATGACATCACTGATGACATCACTGATGACATCATCCATTGAGTATGTGTTTCTGAACAATTTTAATATGTTTAATATATATAGGGAAAGGCCTGTTGAAGAATGAGTGGGTGTACAAGTGTGTAAATGGATGATTTTCTTTGGTGCGTAACTGACTCTATAAGTGAGTCATTGAATCTATCTTACTGCAGACTAGTGACTAAACTGTGTAAATGTTTGTATGTGTCTGTATGTTGGTGTATAAGTGGCGGCATGGTTTTGTGAATACCTATATAAGTGTCTATATGAGTTATTGATTGCTTGTCTCAGTATCTGTATGGGTTCCTGAGTGTTTGTGTGGGTAGGGTGTGTGTGACTCTCTGCATAGATGTGTGAGTGGGTGATTCTATGGGTGCATGGTTTTAAGAGTGCATCTGTGATGGACTGTATGGTTGAGTGAGTGTATGTATGGGTGTGTTAGGGATTGAATGTATATCTCAGTGGTACATTTGTGACTAACTACATATGTGAAAGGCAGTATATATGCGTGTAAGAGTATATAAGTGGGTAGATGTGAGAGTTTGTGATTGTGAGAGTGACTGTATGGATGAGTGTGTGCTTGTATCAATGATTCTATAAGAGCGTAAGAATGTGATACTATTTTTATGAGTAAGTGAACTTGAGTGTGTATAACCGCATAGGTGAGTAAATGGGAGTGTGATTATTTGCATGACTGAGTAGGTGTGAGAGTACCTCTATGGATGATTGGTAGTGTGTGAGTGTCTATATAGGTGTATATATGCATATGATAGTTTTGTATGGAGTGACTGTAAGTATGAGTGACTGTACAGGTGAATGAGTGGAGGTGTATGTAGACCTAAGAGTTAATAAGTGGGTATGTAGTTATTGGTATTGCAGTATGTATGGTTTTGAGAATGGAACTCTTAAATTTTGAGTCGGTGTATCAAAGGTTATATTAGGATGTGAGAAGATGTGGTAATTTATCACATGGATGATGTCATCAGTGATGTCATCAGTGATGTCATTTGAGATGTCATCAGTGATGTCATGAGTGATGTCACTGACCATGTCATGAGTGATGTAATATGTGACGTCATCAGCAGTGGATTGCGGGCGCGCGAGTCATCTCAAATGACATCACTGATGACATCACTGATGACATCATCCAGTGAATGTGTGTTTTTCAGAAAAATAAATATGTTTTATATATGTATATCTCAAGGTCGATGGAAGAATAAATGGGTATGAAAGTGTCTAAATGGATGATTTGTTTTTGAAAAATTGATTGTGTAACTGACTGATTAAGTGTATCATAGTGAATACATGGCTTAGTGAGTAATGTTTAAATATGTAAATATCTGTATCAGTCTCCCACTTTGTGTATAAGTGGCTGCATGGGTTGGTGAGTAGCTACATGGGTGTCTATATAGGTTATTAGTTGGTTTTTTGAGTATCAGTCTGAGTGTCTGCATGGTTCTGTGGGGGGTATTACGTAGTGCATAGGTGCATGAATGAGTGACTCACTGTTTGTATGTGTTGAAGACAGCATGTGTGCAGGACTGTATGGGTGGATGAGTGTGTGTATGGGTGTGTTAGTGAGTGAATGACTCTCTCGATAGTGTCTTTATGAGTAACTACATATGTTTTAAACTAGTATATGTGACTATTGGTGTATATAAGTGAGTATATGTGAGAGTGAGAGACTGAAAGAGTTCCTGTATGAATAACTATGTGTTTCTATAAGTGATTGTTTAAAAGACTAAGTATGTGTAAGTTTCCGTAGAAGTAAGTGTGGTGGTGTGTGTATAACTGTATATGCAAGTAAATGTATGTTTGATTCTTTATTAGCATGAGTGACTATGTGTGTAAGTGACTCTATGGATGAGTGGCGTTGTGTAACAGGATGTATAGGTGTGTGAGTACATATGATGAGTGAGTACATGTATGAGTGACTGTATAGGACTGTTGGTGAATGAGTGGATGTGTATGTGGATCTTAGAATTACTGAAGAGGTTGTTGTAACTGGTATTGGTATGTCCATTGTTTTGAAAATTTTAGTCTCTATTTTTGAATGTGTGTATCAAAGGTTATATTAGGGTGAGAGGAGGTCTGCCACTCTATCACAAGGATGATGTCATCAGTGATGTCATTTGAGATGTCATCAGTGATGTCATGAGTGATGTCACTGACCATGTCATGAGTGATGTAATATGTGACGTCATCAGCAGTGCATTGCGGGCGCGCGAGTTATAGTTAGCTGAACTAACTATAACGGGGGAATTTCATTGGTTTTGTACGAGTGAAATGTCCAGCTAACTATAACATGTGTGAAACCTATGGTTTTTTTATTGAATATATATATATATATATATATATATATATATATATATGTCTCAATTCAAAGTTGTCCTGTGCTTGGCAGCGCACTCCACCACAGGTAGATTCTCTGAATCTTAAATGCAGGGGAACCGGCAAATTAATTCCTGAGTTTTCATATCGCCTGACGTGTTTCAGAGCCCCCAGCTCCTTTTTCAAAGGCTTACTGCAGCAACACGCAAATGAATATTCAAGGTGCACTCGTTTTTTCAAACATTTTATTGCCCTCTAGTGGGCTACAGGTGAGTCTTTTCTTCCACAGGATTCTGGTATCCGTAGTGTTCCTTGAGAAAAATAAACCCCTCAAGTGGTTTTTGCGAGGCTGCAGACTTTTAATTAAAATGTTACACCCTCCAGTGGGCCTCAGTTCTTAATTTGCACAGTTTATTTTCAAAGCGCTGTGGTGCCGCATCAAGATTAAAGACGATTCTTTTACCTTGCGCCCCATGTCTTTGTTGGGTGGTGCTGTCTTCCCACGACCGGATTGCCGTGTATGAATGTCAATTCAAAGTTGTCCTGTGCTTGGCAGCGCACTCCACCACAGGCAAATAAACACGTCTTTGCATTGAGGCCACGGCACCAGTGAGTTTTATTTCATGAACAGGACACTGGATTGTGTGTGAGAAATATCTATATATATATATATATATAGAGAGAGAGAGAGAGCTTGTTACCCCTGATGGGGTGTTGAAGCACGTTTTCTGCAAGTTATATGGAGCGGTTTCAGTGCCAACGCTAGGAAGTGAGATGGTGATACAGAAACAGTTGCTCCTGGTGGAAAGACTATGACAGAAAATGAGTGAAAATATTGATAGGACACCCTGAATAGTATTGCGGAATTCATAGATGGTTCCACAAACATAATGCCTCTGAAATGCGTAGGACATTTGTGAGTATATGCGAACAGTTATGGTTAGGGTTAAGGGCTTGCACTCCTATTGGTTTCCATGGCCACAGTTGCTAGTGGGTTAGTGGTTGGCCTCATTCTGGTGTTCAGGGCTAGGGATTCTATTGGTTTGGGTTTAGGGATTGGCTTCCTATTGGCTCTTAGGACTAGGTTTCCCATTGGTCGAAGTCACCTGATCACTAGGTTTATTTAAATCGAGGGTTTAGGGCATCCAGCGCAGGCATCAAGGTAAATGGTGTCGGGTTGAGGGTGCTGTCTGTTTCACATCAGTAGACTTTCTTCCCCCTTCCAATTGTGTTTAACGGCCAAAACTAGAGTGCCTGTATCTTTTAAAAACAAGGGAGCATGTGCACTCATAGCGACCATAAGTCAAATCTCATCAATTCCAAATACACTTTCAGAACTAATTCCTTCATTCTCAGACCCCGCCAGGAAGTTCGTTAGTCATTGTAAATTGCTGTGTTTGACATTGTGTTCTTGCCTTCTATGTTTTTCCCTACCTCCTCTTGCCTGCTGTGTTTGATTCTGTGTCCTGCTATTTTTGTAACGTTCTATTTTGTAACATTTCTCTCATGTAACGTAACTGGTTCTGTTGTACAGCGTTCTGACACCTTCGGGTAAAGTCCGCGCTTTATAAAAATGCATTAAATAAAATAACATAAATAAAAAATAAGTGACGGTGATCGCTCTTCAAAAGTTCTTGCGGTATGACTAATATGGATCCACACCATGAATACCGGGACAAGTGTCTCAGATGACTTGTATGCCTTCTATGTGTGTGATGTCTTTTAATCCCCTTGGTCTGGATGTGTGTTTTTAACTTGATATAACAACGTAGTCAGATTTCTTGAGGTTTTGAATTGCACCTCAGATGATTGGGAAAATACACAGGAAAAATATCAGTTTATGAATTTTGGAGACATGACAAGCGCCCAATGAGAGCAAGTATACTAAACATTGGTTCTATTTGGATAATCCACGTCTTGCATCACCTGCGGGCCAGAATACGTGGAAAGCAGCATATCAGAATCTCCAGATATTTGAGATAAGGAAATAAACTGGCTTATTCTCTGCATTCATCCAATGAGTTTATAACAAACACTAACTAGAATATGCAATAGCAAGTAAGGGAGACTATAATAAGGGAAACAACCTTTATAACGAGGTTTTTTTCCTCGTTGTGTCTTTTCCACGCATTTTTAGCACACATATCTGTACCATGTGCATGCCTTTACCACGCATTTAAGGTAAGTTATGCATGTATAAAAACAATACGGGGTAATGGCATGCATTGTAAAAGCATGTTTGTGGTAAAAACATCACGCGTTGTAAAAAATCGTGGTAAAGGCATACAATGTCTTTATCTGCATTGTACCGTCGTACAACCTATAATAACTATAAAAGAGTTAAGGCTATTTATAACCAAGCATGATCATCAATTTTAAGAGTGTGACTATAGGGCAGTGCCTGTTCACTCGCGGGGTGTGGACTGACACCAATGGAACAGGTCGGGAGTTGTGCCGCTCCCTGCAGAACATCTAGTGCCATCCTCCTTGATTCATGGCATGCCTCGCCTTGCTGGGGCATGGGCGATTGGTGACTCCCTACTGCTGCTCTGCTGTCCTCTTACCTTGGAATGAGGCACTGTACTAGAGGTAGTTGGTGACCGCGAAGGACACCTTGCCAAGATGGTGGTGGCGCTGCTGTGATTTTCAGTGGCCCTGGAGAGCGGAGACAGCTGCTGAGGGCCGGGGAGCGGCCATGCCTTCTTTTTCATATCAGGATAAGTGTTTTGGAGGTCCTAAACAAGAGTGTTCAGTTCCCACCAGCCAGGTAGATGATGTGAGTGAGCCTGGAGGCAATGCAATGCTGCAGGTGGGACAGCCCTGTATGGAAGCAGCAGCTGTGGTGCTGCTTGACAGCCTCTGGAGCCTGGAGGCGGCCTGTGCCTGTTGGCGGAGGGCCCTCGGAGCTGATTGATGACTGTGGAGACCCTAGCTTTGGTCACCTCTCTGCCTCTGCGGCAGCGTGTGGCCTGCTGCTGCTAGGGCCCCTGTGCTGGCTGGCACTATCGGCAGGCAACGCAGTTGGATGGACTCTGCTGTGTGATCCTGGGACTGGGATGCTCTGACAGCTGGGGTGCATGTTGTCTGCGCCCAATGTGGGGGTTTGTGCCACCCATCCGCTGGGTCCTCTGATACCTGCCTTGCCTCCAAGATCTTGAGTTTCAGAGCGGGTACTGCGGGAGGAGGCCTGCTTTGCAACGGTCTGGTGCTGTCTGGCCTCGGAGGCCCACTGGCGGAGGTGGTGGTGCCACTGGCGTAATGGCTGGGGCGCGTTTTGTGCTGGAACCTGAGTGCTGATACTAAGGGCAAGTATTCTAAGAAACGGGAGTCGGCGTACCCTCACCTCCCTGCCACGCCTGCGACCAGTGATGTTCAGGATGGGGGGCAAGCCTCATCTGGCCCTCCTGCGACCCAACAGGTGACTACCTTTGACACTATTCTTCAGGCAATCACAGACTTACGGGAGGCCCTGGAACTGAAAATGGATACTGTGGTGGCAGACATGGGGATCCTACAGGATGACCAGTGTAAATTGAGTGAGAGGGTCACGACTACCAAGCGTACTTTGCAAGACTTGTCTCCTGCAGTTGAGGCCATGCAGGGGTGCCTGTTGTCAATAGAGGAAAGGGTCCAGACCTTGGAATATCCTGGTGAGGATGCTGAAAACCGGGCTTGGAGCAACAATATCACGGTATTTGGCCTGCCGTAACACGCTGAGGGCTCCGATATGATCTTGGAGAGATGGATTCAAACTGAGGTTGTCCCCGAGGGCCTTTCCCTTGTATTCACCCCGGAGTGGGCCCATAGGGTCCCAGTATGGCCTTTCACCGGTGGTGGCACCCCAACCTGTGGTGGTCAAACTGCTACACTACAGGAATCATGACCATATTTTGCAGCAGGCCAGGATGAATAGGGATCTGCTGCTTGACAACCACAGAAGTATTGTATTCGCAGAATTTACTAGAAAAGTCCAAAAGCAATATGCCGCATTTCTCAAGGCTAAAAAGTGACTTTACCAGTTGGGAATCCAGTATGTGCTGCTTTTTCCTGTGAGGCTGAGAGTTGCCATTGAGAGCTAACCGCAGAATACCAACCTTCCAAGTTCATCTGGGTGGCTGTCCGGAAGTCAACCAGAAAGAGTTCAATGAGTGGCCGACGCGTTATCTCCACTAAGCCAAAGACGCATCATGAACAGTTGTGGGTAGTGGCTGCAGCGGCGATGGTGAGGCTGATAGGGGCAAGCTGACCATTGACAATGAGAGAAGATGGCACATGTGACACAGACTCGGACCGGGATTCGTTCTCTACTCTAGATTTGGATTCTGCTTTGCGCCAGATCACACCTCAAACTGTTGATGACCTTTTTTGAACATTGCTGGGTGATGTTGCTGTTGGTAGGTGGTGATGGGGTGGGACAGTGAAATGGGGAGTGCGGCTTACAAGGCTTTAACATGTTTCTGTGGGGGTTGGATTTCCAGGGACATATTATTTGGTGGCCCAGTTGCAATGGATCACCAAGTGTGTGGATGCTCGGAGATCAGCCGGGGTGGCTGCAGATCCGTCCATCCCCCCTCCTGTGATTTATTGCAGTTGCTCCTGACCTCCAAGCGTGCTGCAGGAGGGGGCCATAATGCTCTGGTGGTTGTGAGACTCTGTTGGTTGTGTTGTTTGCAGAAAACCCAGACACAGTTCCCTTATTCTCCCGACTTGCCGGTGTGGCATCTGCTGGCACTGCAGAACAGCAGGAATTGGCGGGAACTCGCAGAGTGGGTGGCCTCTGGTATTGGCCAGGTGGGTGACCTGTTTCGGACAGGAGAGTTGCAATCATTCATGGACATGCAGGTGGAATTTGGTCTGCTGGTGAGACAGTTCTTGTTGTATGGGGAGGTTGTGGTGACAACAAATAAAACTACTGGATAACTGGGCTGGCAGAATGGCCTAGGCACCAGGGCGGCCATTTTATTTGTACCACCACAGGTACTCATAAGGCAATAACATGCTTATATAAGGCACTTCAAGCTCCCCTGACTTGGTTACAGGAGAAGTTGGCACTTGTCTGGGCGAACCAATTCCAGAGTGGACTGCTCTAACATTTTGGAGCTGGTACCAAAGGTCTCTAGGAATGCCCGGTTTCAGCTCATTAACCTCTGTTCCCATCATAGAGCCTATCTCAAATTGGGTAAAGTCAACAGATGTTATCACGCTGACGGGGCAGTATGTCCCAGATGTGGAGAGGTGGGGGCAGAGATGTTTCACATGGTATGGACATGCCCTTCATTCTCGGAGTTTCAGGTGGAGGTGATTGAGTTTGTTAATATTGTTACATGCCACAATGTTTCCTACTCCCCATACACATGTTTGCTGGGTTGGTACCCACGCTTGGCCAAATGCAAGGTCACTAGCAGGTTAATCAATTTGGCCTTGCTCCTCACTAAATGCCAGATAATACTGCATTGGCATACTGAGCTTGTCCAGTGGGCGGGGTATGAGAGCGGTTTATTGTTGAGATAGGTGAAGCGGGGGTGCAGAGCAACAGACATGGCACGGGCATGGGGTAATCTGTTGGATAGCATGATGGACCCAGAGCCCATCTCTTCGGCTAGCTCTGCCCACTGTGGAGTAGCGCCCAAGTAGAACAGGGGATGAGGGAATTCCTATTGTATGCCTTTGGGACAGTGCGGGTGGGTGGATGCTTCCAGGCCTCAAATGGTAGTTGCTTTGGCTACTAGTTGAGTTATCATCGCTGGGAATTCATGGCAGTGTGATCACTATTTCTGTATGCTGGACGGCTTGAACTAGGGAGGTTATGAGTCAATAATTCTGTGCATTTATTGTTCTGTCTGAGGTGGGGCTGCGGTTTAGTTGCAGCACGGGGTAATGGGCTAGCTGGACTGGGCAGTGCCCAGGTTCTCTGTCATAGGGCTGCATCTGTAATGTGCTTGCTTGCATGCCCTTTAATTGATATATTGGCCTATGCTCTACTGTAAAGCTCCTTTCTTCTGTCATTGAACCAAATACAATTCTGTGACAAAAAAAGAATTTTAAAAAAGTGCCTATTCCCTATGTTGTTCAGACAAAACCCAGAAGGGGTCAGTCAGTTGACTATCTGAGGTCACATCTTTCTTGCCACATATGGTCCAGTATACATGTGCAGAGTGCATTATCAAATGAGTACAGTGTACATATATTGTATATGAGGGTGATGAGGACAATACAGAGCATGAGATGTGTTGATTTGCTGTGATCACCTATGGGGTGTTTGTTACAATTTCAGTAGCAGGAAGCCTTGTCTTCCATATTGCACTCCCAGATTTTATTTCCCGAAACTCAATGAAATTGTCACATTGTTTATTCTGTGCTTTTACCTATAGGTTTTGCCATTGTAAAACGATCAGGTAGGAGAGCCTTATGCCTCCTCTATAACACTATCTTTTGAATTGAGAAAGGGGTGGGCAGGGAGGTAGAGAAGCCAAGATGAAAGTCGAGTGACCTCCATGGGGCGAATCATTTCGATGAAACCTGTCATCAGTAGAGGATGTTGAAACCATTGGATTTTCACTGAACATCCCAATCTTTGACTTTTAATCATGGTATGGGAACCCAATAAATATAAGGAGATACCCGGGGTATATCCATAATCATTTTTACTGCTGAACCCTGCATTTGCTTAGAAAAAGATCATCAACAAGCTCAAACCTGACCGGTTGAGTCCACCCGAATGGTATTGACCTAGCCGGATGAGGGTAGACACCAACGCTGAAGCAAATCGCCAGTAGGCAGGTGAGGCATTTTCTCCTATTCTTTATATAATCATGTTGGACTTCAGGTAGCACAGAGGATGGTATCTGGTCTACATTGGGCCCCGCACTGTGTTGTGTATCATTAGTTCTATTTGGGAGGATGTACCATGGTCATAGACAATAACCTCTCTCTCTCTCCTGGTGTGTGAAATTGCTGTCTGTTTGGGCCTGGTAGAGCCTGGAAAGGGTCTAGGGACAGAAACTCTGCATCTCCACATTTAAAACTACATGTAAGCAGCTTTTCATTTACACAGTCTGTATCTACCACTAGCCCCTAAAGACTACTTATCCTAAATACACCCCACTCATATACATTCATAACATAACTTCTGCTGACTCACCCATATCACCCATATAACCTTTCAAAGAAACCACACCTACACCACACAACCTATCAAAACAACACACTTACTGTAAAGCCACAGTCCAAACATATGACAATGTCACTTACCAGGAGGAACCTAAGAATCAAGGGAAGGCGTGAGCATATGATAACTAGGTACACTAATCGCACTTTTCACTCTGAATTCTCTACACCACATTCAAACCACTAGCCCACTAGCCCACACACACACACCTGTCAAGCCTCACAATTCTCTAACCAAAGAACCACCCCACTACCTCTAGCTGCAACCACACTACCACCCAACCCTCCCACGTAAAAACATCTTGTTTCTCCTCCTATATTACACCACACAAAACTAGATGGCATGCAGAGGAAAGACACACTACTAAAAGTCTTTCCTTTTGTGACAACCAATTTCCTGTGGCAACAGGGCAGTCAGGAGTTACCAGGATCCAGCTGCACTAATTGGAGATGTTCACTGCTGGTGTCCTGGGGCCACAGTACTAGTGGACCCCAAACTGGGTAACCAAGTACTCCTCTACTGCACTTCTCTCTCTCAGGTTAGTGAGACAAAGCAGTCCAAGGGTTTCTAAAGGAGTTGAGTTGGGTTACATATTCAGAATACAGTTTACACTGTAATACCAGCTAATAAGATTAATGTCCAGTCAGTTCTTTACTTTATAAAAGAAAAGTATTTACAAACACGCAAGAAAACATGTACTACACATAAAATTAGGATACACAGTGAAACCAGAAGTGTCTAAAATCCTCTCTGCCAGAGTTATGGCCCTAAACAGTATTATAGTGTGTAACACTAAGTACTGTAAAAGCACAATTAACATTGCATTAAACCACAGTGCCCTGGGTTACTCTTCAAAGCTACAGCAATGATACCAATACTTGTATTGACGTGATATGGTTTCAACAGTTGATATGAAGTAAGCATTCCTGGGATACGCACTGTACCGACACCTATACAACAGAAATGCCTGCCCTTCCATGGCAAGGACTGCTTTGGTAGTGTAGGGATCTGGTATGGGGTGGTTGGTGTCTTAGCACAGTTACTGGAGCCCTATTAGTCCAGTAGCCACTGAGCTAGCTGTAGGAGGGTAGTGACTAGCCGGGGTGCCAGTCCACCATGATACCCTCAGGTGACACAAAGGGGTGGAGGCCTGAACCAAAGATCCCACTGGTCACAGTATAGATTTTATAATAGCAGGGCACCCATGGAGATGGTGCTACTTGCTGCTTGTGCAATAGAAGCAAGTACAAGGCTGGAGACTTTGAAAGGCATGGGGCTGGGAACAAGGATTCTAATGGTTAGTTCTTCAAAAGGGTCTCTCCCTCAGCTACAGATGATAACAGGAAGCACCCACCGGCTCTCACAGCACAGGAGAGGAGTCAAGGGGTAGGCAGTCTCATCTTCTGTGACAGTCTAGAGCTTCCCCATCTCCCTTGATATTGATGTGCAGAAAGTTTCCTTATCTTGAGCAGCTGTCTGCAGTCTCCTTGTGCTCAAAAGCACCAATCACCTCCAAAGCTCAGTCTCTGCTGGGATGCCGCTTAATGAGCAGAAGCACAACTCCTTCTGTCAGAGTGCCAAATTTCTTACATGGGCAATCTTTCACATTCTCAAATCCAAACCCTGTTCCTAGGTCTGGGTGAATGGCAATACAACTTACCTGACTTCCACTCCTGGATCTCAGCGTCTTCGACAACTCTGGTGAAGTGTCTGGTCAGAAAAGGAGAACAAACTTGAATAAATAACTGACCAATGGGGCCAGATTTGTATCATTCCCTGATTGACAGACCAATCCTATCAGGGGTCTGCTACTTTTGAATCCTGGTTGTCCCTCCAGTTCTAGTGCATATTTACTGCATGCTCACTGACTGATCAGTGCACGAGGTGGTCCTGCTGCCTTCTTCCCAGTCTCTGATACCTGTCCAGCCTATTCCCAGAGAGTAATTTTAATTAACTCCAGACCACGAGGCCCTGATAATCCACCTGCAGAAAGGGAGGGGATCGTCCTGGCAGAGCGAGTCTGAACCAACTACAGATAAACATTAGTGCCTACCCCAACCACTAACCTCCCCCAAGGCATAGGGAGAGGTACAGGGAAGCGGTAATGTCCAGCAGAATAGATACCAGCTTGGCTCATATTGAACACAATGGCTCACTGTGCTCACTCAAAGAACCCTCTGACTCTGAAAGCACCACTACATGGGTTCTTTACCCTATTGATCCATGGAATGATTATTTTTTTTATGCAATTGAAAACAGAACACCTTTTGAGGTGGCGCAGGACCGGTCTGACTGACTTTCTTCTTTTTTGTCAGGCTTCTTCGTGTAAACATGGGAAAGCACTATGTTGTCACTTTGATTAGAAGATGTACTCACATAAGATTGTGCACATTAGGAAAACATTTAAGAGGCTTATTACAAGCCTTCTACCTCTCTTTGAGATTTTGGTGCTACTTTGCCGCCACCAACAGTTGAAGAACTTTACCTCTTCTTGAAACATCTAATTTTGTATTCTTGTATTGTACAGAATTAGAATAATTATCTAAAGAATTGAAAAAAGTCAATGTTTTTGGACAAAACATGAAAGGTGTATTGTTCAAAAACAATTTGAAAGAGCATAATACATAGAGCTATCTACAACAACAAAACAACTTGGAATAATTTGTATACATTTGGATGTCCAACTAATCAACGTATATATCTGTATATTCTACCTTATGTAGTATGTTCCCCTAGTGTGTAAAATAATAAGTGGTTATTGTGATTATTTTACTGAATGGAGCATTTATTAGCAGGTGTATTTTTTAATGCATTAAGTGTTTATTTGTGTTCATTACCTTACTCTGCAAAGTATGATATGGTAAATTTACTACATTAGTTGCAAGGGCCGGAATTGCCTTGACTCTTGGAGACCCCATGCCCAGAGGACTGCCCAGCTGTCTTGTCCCCTCTTTCCAAGTGTGGTTGTAGCTGTAGGGTGAGTACACTCAACCTCTTTGGAGCACTCTATGTAGGGGAAGCATATTCTCCAAACCCCATGGGAGCCCCTCTAATAATGTCTTCAGTTCCCATTAATTAAACTCAGGAAACCTAGGGGCTTATTCACAAGAGGCCTGCGCCGCGGGAGTGTCACTTTCGCTTCGGTGGTGCAGGCCTCTCAATCATATCTATGAGCCGATGCAAAGCCACCCTGCGTGGCTTTACATGGTCTAATAGATATGGAGTAAGGCAAGACAGCGCAAAGCCCTACGTTCCCTTAATCTGAGTCAAGGAGGCGTTCCGTGGGCACTGCAGTGGGTGTTTCCATGCAACAACCCTGGATTTTGATGCAGTCCCAGATTTAGAAAATTACGTAATCCTGGGGCAGCGGCAAAACCTTGAACCTCCCCAGAGCAAGTGTAATGAGGAAAAAGGTTTTCATTTCTCCTAATTTGTTCCTCTTTACATGTGAAAACATCTCTCTGGATTGTTTTTGTGCAGGAAGGTGCCCCTTCCTGCACAAAAACAATCCTGCCAACAAAGCAAACACCCGTGCACAGTGGTGCAAGGATGCCTGCATTGGCACTAGGCACCAAATTGTGCTCCGGAGCTGGCTGAAAGGACAGGAATGCACTGTATCATGTAAACACGATGCATTCATGCCCTTCAAATTGGTGTAGGGCAGCAGAGCAAAAAGACTTGCAGCGCTGCCTTACGCTAATTTTTAGTAAATGAGGACCCTAGTCTTTTTGGGGTATCTCACCCCAAGACAGCAAGGCACCAAGGGAACTTGTGTCACTTATGAGTTAAAAACAGATAACGGTTAGGGTTTATGCTTCAGACAAGGTATGTGCACATCTCTGCCTTTCTTTATGCCCCCTTCTTACCCTCTTTCTTTTTAAGGCTCTGTCCTTTCACATAGAAGTCTGACTGCAATTTATGTTTTTTACAGGTCACTGTTCTGTACCCCACTGCAACGAACCTTTATTTTATTTATTGTTCTAGAGGTTTTTTATTAGCGTTTCTATTTATGTTAATTAGAGGTCACAGTCCCAAAGTGGGCTTCTCCTTTTTCTCAGTGACAGCACTTGTCTGCACTCCACCCTTTTCATACTCATTTCACAGCCAGTTTCTATGTATTTGCTTGTTCCTCCCAGACGCCTTCAAAAACTACAAATCGCAAAATGCAAAGTGTTGTTGTCTGAAGGGGTAGCAGTCCATGTTTCCCTTCATCTTCCTGCCACACAGTAATGATTGTAATGGGTACTAACCATGCTTACTGCATGGTCCAATTTAAACATTCTATTAATCTGCATTGAGTTTCATGAATATGCGAGAGGGTCTCTTTAGGAATCTCTCATTCAACATAAAGTTATTCTGTTTTGCAATGGACTACTCCAATACTGGCTGTCAATCGGGGTAGGTGGCCACTTTGGCATACTACAAACTATTCCACCATGCCATCTTTGCCCACTGCAGGTTCCCTTTATGAATCAGCCATAAAACGTCTAAAGCCCTATTAGTAAAAGTACATAGATGGCACAGACCTTTCCATTTGTACTAACCGTATGTGAATATTCCCATGTATTTCCATTTTAGATTTTTAGGACCAACTCACCAAGGCATTTACCAGTGCATAAAATAGTACTACATGAATATTTCATTAGGTACTCCGAAATGCCTTTGTGGACCAGCACCATGTGTGTAAATGTAATCATCCAAAAATTATTGAATGGATGATGCTGAAGACCATGCTATCTCTGATAAAGGGATGGAAAGTTATCTCACATGCCTTTAGGATTCCACCACCACATTTGAAACTTGAAACCATGATCTGGGATAACCCACTCTTCCAATCTTAACTACTTATATATTATGCCATCCTTCCCATGACTCAGGGGGTGGTCTTCATCTCCAACGTGAGGTGTGCAGGATGCTGCACCAAGGTAGAAGGATTCAACATGCTAGCCCTGGAGATTATTTAGTGATCCATCAGTCCATGATCTAGCAAAGTCATGCCGGTGCCTAACCAACGATCGAGGGACCTGAATTTATACATCATTTATGAAAGTTTACATACCAGAGGCTGGTACACCAGGCGCTGGTTGGACTGGAGATCTTCTGAGTCACCTGCTTAGATGAAATTGCTGCATTCAGTGGCAGATAGAAAGAGAAGTTTACATGTCACAGCTCCAAAACATGCTGAAAGCACTTCAGAAGGTTAAATCGATTATCAGGGCAACAAGCACCAAATAAGATAGTCTTCTTTAGTGTACCTGGGGTATCGGAAGGGTAGCGGGAAGATCAGATCCATCATAACATAGGTTGGTTGTTCTCCACAATAATGACACACTTGACTCATTTTAGGCTTTGGCGTGTTCTATAGGGTGTGGCCAAGTATGAGACTACAGTTACCCCTTTTGACTGCCATGACTTCGAAGATGCTGTCCAAGAAGGTCATCTGGGCTCCTGAATGTCACGCGGCCTTTGAGATCTTGGTACAGGCATTGCTCAATGCAGACATGCTCAAGGCCCAAACCCAGGTTCAGCCCATGATAGTACTGTGCCTAAAATCAATCACAAGAGAACAAAGAAAGTAGAGGCTTTTATCAGTTTCAGGACCACAATGGAACCATCATTCATTTCATACCCTGGTCGAGGAGATTCGTAGAACGCCATGCAATCAATCCCCAGCAAATACTGGGTTTTTCATTATTGATCCCATCACAGGCATTCAGCTAAATTTAACCACTTTCTACACCCATATACATTATTTTCTGTTAAACAAGTGAATCTCTCAAATTGGGCCTGTAAGGGCAGAATTTTCTCAGTGTTGTCAAAATATGTTTCATTACAAAAAACACTTTAGGCCCTAAATACAGGTGTGCAGAAATTATAAAACATAGCATATGTAGAATTTAATAAAGGAATAAATAACTTTACTAGTGCAATTCAGTCCTTAGCACAGCATTTCAAATAAACATAGAATACATTGTTCTGCCTAATATCTGACAGTCTTAATTAATAATAGCTGAGACATTCAATCTATGGTTCTTTATAAACAGATACTTGTGTCATAACATAATTTACATTTAGAAAATATGTGACCATTGTGATGCGAGGCAAATAAGTCTGTCAAATGTCCCTAGTATTCAATTGAATAACATCCTGCATTTTTCTTTAGTGCTTCTGTGCCCTCACTAAATCATTGTTTCTGTTTGTTTACCAACTGAAGAGTAATGCACTGTCACAAGAACGGTGTCTGTTCCCGAAATAGTTCTAAATACCAATAGATAGATCTGTTACTTAATATTGTTTTTTAATATCATCAATTTCTGATACACTCACACAACAGAGATACGATGCTATTCATTCTACTAACCACATATCTCCAAATCCAAACCTGATTGCGGTCACCCCAGACTTTCTAAAGGTTCTGGAAGGCATACTGGTGGAAAACTGTGTGCAATACAAATGCCAGTTAACATAAGTTGCCACAACATATTTTATATGGGTGGGACTATTGATCCTATTTGAAGGGATACAACTTTATGCTACTACCCATATGCTGAAGATCTGCCTGTTGGACCTCAAAGGAAAGATTGGGGGCTCGAAAAAGTTGAGCCAACCTTTAGAGAACTAAACTATGATGTATGGACATACTCGAGCCAAAATAAAAGTATCTGTTAATTAGGTATTAGTTCTCATGCATCATTACTGGTAATATCACAATTGTATGCGACGTGGCTATTTGCACATTTTGGGGCCGATTCTGTTACCGGCCGCAAAACGTACAGACCGACACGGACCCGGACCGAATACCGACCGACACGGACCAGCGCCGTATGAGCCATGCAGTACGATGCAACGCGAGTGAATTACAACCGACACGTACAGAATACAAGCCATACGACCAAGCCGTAGGGAAAATAGTGATCCGGCCTGGAAAACCAACGTGAATTTCACCGACCGACACGAACCCGGAATGAACCCGACCGACCCGTACCCGCGATGTCCGATCCGCGCAGTACGATGCAATGCGTGTAAAACCAGACTGACTCGCACGGAGACCAAGCCGCATGACCGACACACACAGAAAACCGGGCACACAAGCAATAGAGACCTTCGCGACCGACACGTATCAAACACAGAAGATAGGCAGCGTGAACGAGGGGGAGAAGCCGGCACGAGACAAAAGCAGCATCCGTTTCCGTCACATGAACGTCTCCTTCATGCCTAAAAAACCCAAAGGAAAAAAGACAAAAAAAATACCAAACAAGCAATGACAAAGCCAATAAATACCAAATAAAAAAACATGGGCCAAAGACACACCCACAACTCCAACTATATAAAGGACTACAATCACTACCATCATCCCTTGCAAACAGGAGACACAGCCAGCAGCAAACACCATTACACAGCAACCACAGACACACTCACAACTCACACAGCACACAACCCACACACCATCAGCACCTCATCCAAAAGCACACACACATACAGCCAGCAAAACCAACACCAACCCACCCTCACTTGCACCCTCACACACACATCCCTCACCACCACCACCCATCACCATGCCCCCAAAGAGGAATCCAAAGTTCGCAGATAGTGAGTTAGAAGTGCTGGTAAACGAGATCATCAGAGTAGAGCCACATTTGTTTGGGACATTGGTCCAAAGGACCCCCATGTCACAGAAAACAAAGATGTGGGTGAGGATTGTGGACAAGGTGAACGCCCAAGCACCAGCAAGGCGCACAAAGGACAATATCCAGAACAGGTGGTATGACGTGCGCAGTAGGGTCAAGAAACTCATCGAAAAAGATCACGTCCTGAGTCAGTACACGGGCGGTGGCCCTCCTGCCAAACCAGTCTACTTCAGGACCTGGGAGGAGAAGGTGCGGGACATCCTACCACCAGAGAGCATCCATGGCCTAACAGACATCCCAGAGCCTGGTGAGTACACAAACAACATACCCAAGATTGTGTGGCAAGGGGACAGTGAAACCATGCACCGCAAGTAAAGCTACAGTAACCAATCGATAATCATCCCAAGATGTGTATGCCAGTCAGACAAACACAATACCTGCCATCTCATAGTGACTTGGAACTGTGTCATGATGTGCACCATCCTACAAACAAATAGAGCAAGCCAGTGGCACAAAGCTAAATAGACACTGCCAGACAGTTTGCCACCACAAACACACTACCTCACAGTGGAGCTGACTGACAGGAAGGAATTGTGGGGATGCAGGTGAAGTGAGTGTATGCAAAAGCATGATGAGGCCTGTAGTCACAGAGAATGCTCACCCTCCTGATTGGCCCATCAAGACCTCACTGAAACATGCCCACATCACAGGGAGTGGAAAATGACTGACAAGATGGCTGACACTGGGTCCTGCTGTGGGGAGCACAAGGCCCTGCTAGGGGTTGTGTGCAAATCAGAAGCAGGACACCACTGACTGACATCCTGAAAGACAACTTGCACGCCCTACGATGGAAGCACGTTTCATGATGGGAAGGAGGACTGACAGCCCTGACCATACTTACCAGCATGTGGAAACACCACCCCCCCCCCTCAACACAAACTCCACACAACTCACCGGGTAGACTGCATTGACACACACCTCATTGAAATATCTGCAAAAGATACCCCATACTGGGTGCTGCTGTGTGAAGCACAGGGGCTCTCATTGGACTTGTAGCCAATCAAACATTAGGATTTCACAGTCAGCCATCTTGCCATTGCTGTCACATCCCCTCACAGGGAAGCAGAGTCAAGAGGAAGGAAGTATGTGCATGCTGGGAAGGGGGGTGTAGCCAAGAGTATGATGGGAGTCGCAGTCACAGACAATCTACACCCACCCACATGGCCCAGCAAGCTCACACTGAACCATACCCGCCTCACAGGGAGTGGGAAGGGACTGGCAAGATGTCCGACACTGGGCTCTGTTGTGGGGAGCACAAGGCCATGCTGGGAAATGGCCAACCACAAACACCAGGACTGCACAGTCAGCCATCTTGCCATTGCTGTCAAACCCCCTCACAGGGAAGCAGAGTCAAGAAGAAGGAAGTATGGGCATGCTGGGACGGGGGGTGTAGCCAAGAGTATGATGGGAGTCACAGTCACAGACAATCTACACCCACCCACATGGCCCAGCAAGCTCACTCTGAACCATGCTCACCTCACAGGGAGTGGGAATGGACTGACAAGATGTCTGACACTGGGCTCTGTTGTGGGGAGCACAAGGCCATGCTGGGAAATGGCCAACCACAAACACCAGGACTGCACAGTCAGCCATCTTGCCATTGCAGTCACACCCCCTTACAGGGAAGCAGAGTCAAGAGGAAGGAAGTATGGGCATGCTGGGAAGAGGGGTGTAGCCAAGAGTATGATGGGAGTCGCAGTCACAGACAATCTACACCCACCCACATGGCCCAGCAAGCTCACACTGAACCATGCTCACCTCACAGGGAGTGGGAAGGGACTGACAAGATGTCTGACACTGGGCTCTGTTGTGGGGAGCACAAGGCCATGCTGGGAAATGAGCACCAACAAACACCGGGACTGCACAGTCAGCCATCTTGCCATTGCTGTCACACCCCGTCACAGGGAAGCAGAGTCAAGAGGAAGGAAGTATGGGCATGCTGGGAAGGGGGGTGTAGCCAAGAGTATGATGGGAGTCGCAGTCACAGACAATCTACACCCACCCACATGGCCCAGGAAGCTCACACTGAACCATACCCGCCTCACAGGCAGTGGGAAGGGACTGAAAAGATGTCTGACACTGGGCTCTGTTGTGGGGAGCACAAGGTCATGCTGGGAAATGGCCAACAACAATATCAAACTCTGTCCGTGTCAAGCTGGGAAAAAGCAGTGTACAGGCAGGCATCTGTTCAAAAAGTAGAAAATGTCATGTTTGTGAACCATCAATGTATGTAGAAACATAACTCACATTGTGTGTCTCTTCCAAACACAGGTGGTGCTGGGCACCCAGCACCAAATGATGAGGATTCCCTGGCCCAGACTTTGGCAGACACTGAGCTCTCTGGTCTGACTCTCTCTCTGTCCTCTTCGGATGACAACAACCAACCTGGCACCTCCGGTGTGAGCCATCATGCAGCACCAGCAGCATCAACATCTGCACCCCTGTACCCAAGCCTCCAGCATCTGGACACCGACAGGACACCCCCACCACACACGGACAGACCAAGGCCAATGAACACCCACAGCACAGGGACACAGAACACCCAGGAAGCTACAGCAAACACCACCAGCAACACCACCCAAGGGGTTCCAGTGTCACCTGTGCGTCCCACCGCTGGACCTGCCTGTGTGGATAGGGGTGCTGGGAGGGGTGCTGGGAGGGGTGGGAGGCAGAGGGCGCGCCTTGCAGAGGGGTCTGGACTGCATGATGACCCCCACCTGGCACGCATCATAGATGCGTACCAGGATAGCACTGGAGGATTTGGCCAGGTAGTGGGGATCCTCAAGGACATGCAACACGAGCAGGTCGCCCACCATGGCCGCATGGAGGCCAAGTGGGATGCCCTTACTGAGGTGCATCGGGACATACTCCAATGCCTCCACCAGATCAACACCAACCTGTCCACACCTCCCTGTGTGGCCACAACATCTGTCGCAACACCATCTACCAGCGCCACAGGGAGGGAGGAAGACTCTGGCAGAGAGTCCCCTGCACCGCAGAGGCCTGCACATGAGGATCCCCTCCCCCGGAAGAAGAGGGGTCGTCCGAAGAAGAACAAGTGAGAGGCAGATGTCCGAGCACATCCCCCAGGGACTCTAAACCTGTTCCGGACAATGTTCTTTGTGCGCAACCCGTTCACCTTGTCCAATCGCACACAACTCGCCCACATGACATGGAGGGTTCATGTTGGGCCAATGTAGCAGATGACTGTGGACTTTACTCTGGACATTTCATCTACCAGCACTTCCAACGCTAATGTGAACTTTGGATTCCAAAAACAATGTACAGCACCCACCATCCTGTGCACTTCCCTCACACATGTTTGAAAATAAACTCACCAGTACACCATACTTGCCTCTGTTGTGATTCCAACTTGTCATGTTCAGGGAGATGTCGATCTGCTACACCACACAGTGCATACCAAATACTGCAACAATGTGACCAACGTAAGGTGAGTCATGGTGATGTGACACATGTGAGGGAGACATACCACTATGGTACCACAACACATACTCACCATGGCCATGTTACTCATCCCACACAATGATGGTGACCTGAAACACATTGGCATGCACAGACACAACACCAACCCCAGTCACTGGTAACAAGTCCACAGGTGAGGTAAGCAGATGTCACTCAGATGTGGGAAGACAGACAACGCACATAACAAAGTGTAGCACAGGTTCATTACACATCAGCAACATATTTATTCCACAATAGTTGCGTGGTAATACTACGTAACAGTGGACACACGCTCACAAAGTGTTGGAGAATTGAAGTCCAGAGATGTGTGGTACATCAGTTGATGGAAACTGACAACTTCCACACTGGTGTTGGCTTCTGGGTGTTGGGGGTCAGTGTTGACCAAACAATAGGCAAAGTACCCGGGAAGGACAGACACAAGACACAGTTAAAAGCACAGCAGAACAGGAGAGAAATGCAATACACATGCACAAAACATGTCGCAAGAAACCTACACAAAAACAAGTTAGCAGTACTACCCTATTGTGGAGTACACACCACCTGAATGGACACATCACTGCACGCATCCAGTCAAGTGGCACACAGACACACTCAGACAGCAACAGAGCTGCCACAACACATTCCAGGCTACCGCCATACATTCACATAACAACTCTTGAAACTCACATTCAGCTGAAGAAGTTGTTGATGAGCTGTGAGCGGATGTCACCCTCATCCTCATCATCACTGGCATCTTGGCCCAGCCCGGGATCCTCCACAGGTGCCGGCGGTTAGTCATCGTCATCGTCATCCTGGATGAGAGGCACCTCTTTCCGCACTGCCATGTTGTGTAGCATGCAACATACAAGGATTATTTTGCACACCTTTGCAGGCTCATATGGGAGGGCCCCACCGTTCTTGTCCAGGCAGCGAAAGCGGCTTTTAAGTAGGCCAAATGTCCGCTCAATCACCCTCCTGCTCTGACCATGTGCCTCATTGTAGCGCAGCTCGGCTGGTGTCACAGGGTTCCTGAGGGGTGTCAGCAACCACGGCATGTTGGGGTATCCGGAGTCTCCTACACACACAAAAATGAACAAGTAGCTGTGTTTTGTAGGAGTGTGGAATACAACATTGACAAACACACACAATGAGAAACAATCAGTACAAACCGACAAGCCAGGCATGCTGAGCTGGCATCTGTGACATCAGCGTTGCAATGCGACTACTCCTCATAATGTAGGCATTGTGCGCAGAACCAGGGAACCGTGCACACACATGTGTGATAGACATGTCAGCAAGACATACCACCAGAGCATTGATGGAGTGGTAGTGCTTCCTGTTCCGGTATGCCTGCTCATGTGCCTGTGGTGGTATCAGGGCCACATGTGTCCCATCAATAGATCCGATGACGTTCGGCATCCTCCCCAGTGTATAAAAGGCATCCTTTATCTCCGGGATTTCAGCTGGGCTAGGGAACTTGATGTAAAGATCTAGGAAATGCAACATCCCCTCCAAGACATCGCGTAGCACCCAACTAAACATCGTTTGCGACATACCACCAGCAGTAGCCACAGTGTACTGGAAGGTACAGTAGCAAAGAAGTGCAGGGCTGACATCACCTTCACCTCTGGGTTCAGTGCTGTAGGGTATGTCTGGCCAGGTAGCAGATGTGGCGCCAACTGCTCCGCCATTTCCTCAATCAGTGGCCTGGTGAAGTGGTACCGTCTGATGCAGTCATTTTCCTGCATGGTTGCAAGGTCTGGGAACGGTCGATGGACAGCTAGTGCCCTGCAGTACAGAGATGCACAAAGGAAGATTGTCAGTTCATCCACCCATGTGGCCATGACCAGGCTCAAGCGCACATGATAGATCATGACATTACACAATGTACTGAGGTGTGTGCTGTTGTGCATGGACACATATGTCACCTACATGACCACCACCTAACATCTCAATTCCACATGTCCACATGAGTCCGATGTAGTGCAATGGCCAATCATCTGGCTGTGTCACCCAACCTACGTACTGCTGCAATGTTCTAAACACACACCACAGTGACTAGTGAGGCCTGATGTCTCCCAGGCATCACAGATCTTTGCCATGCAGAAGCCCAGGGTCCCTGTATTGCCACATCGACACTGGCACGGACATAGCGTATCACGTACACACCACAAGGCAAGCGTAAGTCCCACAGGTAGTGGCCACTGTTGTTCCTGCTGGCCCTACATGTACGTCTCTTAGAAGCACACACACCATCAAGGTTGATGCATAAACCACATGGATGTGGAGACTGCCACCCATTGGGCACATTTGGTCAGACACATCTGAGACACAACATTCACACAGACTTTGGGTGCACATCAGTATTGTGGCTACAGGTTTCACTGTGACGTACATGCCATCACCCCCTGGACTCAGGGTGTATGTGACATGCCCCAAACATATCCAACATGAAACTGTGTCCGTGACTCATGCCCATTACTGTACAATTGCACATCACAGCAGTAATGTGCACAACACACAAAGGATTCTGCGCCCATGCACATCCTGGGAGTGGCGGCACAAAATTGCCACCCAACAAACCATATGTGCCCCCCCACAAATCCAGGGAATGCAGCCTTACATGCTGTGGGACACTGTGTGGCCAATGCTGTAGTGTGGTAGGTGTGCACAGGTGTCCCTGGCCAGTAAATGTGTGTTGCATCCGTATAATAGTCTCACCAATGAGGTCCGACACGGGTGACAATGCGTACACATTGCACGGTTCATGACCAAGCCGTGCGTATGCTTTGTCATTGAATGCAATGAGATCCGACGTGGGTGACAATGCGTACGCATTGCACGGTTCATAACCGAGCCATGCATATGCTTTGTCATTGAATGCAATGAGGTCCGACGCGGGTGACAATGCATACGCACTGCACGGTTCATGACCGAGCCGTGCGTACGCTTTGTCATTGAATGCAATGAGGTCCGACGCGGGTGACAATGCGTAAGCATTGCACGGTTCATGACCGAGCCGTGCATACGCTTCGTCATTGAATGCAATGAGGTCTGATGTGGGTGACAATGCGTACGCATTGCACGGTTCATGACCGAGCCGTGCGTACGCTTTGTCATTAAATGCAATGAGGTCCGACGCGGGTGACAATGCGTATGCATTGCACGGTTCATGACTGAGCCGTGCATACGCTTTGTCATTGAATGCTATGAGGTCCGACGCGGGTGACTATCATGCATATGCGTCGGGCAGGCATGGTCCGAGACAGGCGTACGCATTGGCCATTTAATCGTATGGAGACGGGTGCATGTGTATTTCCAAAATACGCGTTGTACAGTCAGTTGAACGAGCCGGGCGCACCCATTGGCTCCGGACTGTCATGGAGACAGATGCGGAATCAAAACTTGTACGAGTTGTGCACTGGAAATTCAGTTGGATGCCTACAACAATGTTGCAATTTCTAGTGTTTCATGAAGGTGAAGATTTGAACGATGCAGAAGGCGTGTACGAGTCTTACATTTAAATGGATTTGCCAGATTCATGGAATGCAACCGTGTTGGACATATCACTTTAGACAGATGGCAAAGATTCTGCCTCTGCAACACAGATATAAGGCTGGCTGGCCCCCAGAGAGCTCACTTGCCTGCACTACATGCTACTGGACCACATCCCTGCTACCACTGCTGCTGTCTCTGCAGCCTCTGGCTCCTGCTATGGCACGTACTCTGGAGAGGGCCCCAGCCTTCACTGAGGAGGAGAACCAGGCCCTGCTGGACGGGTTCCTTCCACAGTACAGCAAGCTCTATGGGAAACCAGGGGAGCAGGTGAGTGTGCAGTCCACTGCCTTCCTAATTATGCATGTTGTCTGACTAGCAGAACTAGCAGTGTGTACACCAGTGGCAAGCATTTTTACTGACTACTTTCCTGACCCAAAGTGTGTAGGTACATGTAATGAACAGGTGTCCTGCTGCTAAAGTGCATTGGTGAAAGCTTAAACTATCCAGGCATTGTTAACATGTCAAACATGCAGGTGATTTTTCCTTCCCCATGGTTGCACTACCTGTGTAACTCATTTCCCTTTGTGATGATGACATGTATATCCAAATGTGTGCTGCACAAATCTGGGGCATGTGTGTTGATGTACTTTTCACTTTGTCATCCTCACAGGTTGATGCCCACCAGAAGCAGGAGATCTGGCTGACCATCGCCTGGGCTGTTCGTTCGGTGGGGGTCTACAAGCGCCGGATCCACAACTGCCAGAATAGGTGGCAGGACCTTCGGGGCTGGACCCGGAGGATAGCTAGAGTCTGGCTGAAGCTGTCACCTCCGCGCAGGAGGGGCAGACACCGGACCCTGACCCCCCCACATGCTCCGGATACTGGCGGTGGTCTTCCCAGACCTGGATAGGCAGCTGAAGGCCAGACAGCAGCAGGAATGGGGTAAGTCCATGCCTAATCTGTGTACTATGTCTGACATGCCAATTGCAGTCTTTTGGCCTGGTCACACTTCCACATTACGTAGGTCTTGTAGTCCAATACTCAGGTCCCTCAATTGTGTGATGCACCCTCCTCATCTGTTCCACAGGTGTGGCCCTTACAGTCTGTTGCTTGCGTCACTAGGGCACTCTGTCCCTGCAGACAGCATCTGTTCCCGTGACTCTGGTGTGTGTTTCATGGGTCGGTCAATTGTTTACCCAATGCATGAGATGTGACATGTGATCTGTGTGTGCCCTTGAGATGTGTTCCAATTGCTGGTCTGACTTGCCACATGTGGCTGGGGTATTCCAAACAAACCCATGCAGCAGGCAACATCAATTTTGGGGCCTCAGGAGTATGTTTATCAAGTATGTCACACTTGCTTAGCCACCTGACTACTGTCCAGGGCCAAACACTGTTTCATGTAGACCTGGCCAGTCATGGCTCCTCAAGGGCATTTAGAAACACTCTGTAATCCCACTCCTGTGTATCAAATAACAGGTTGTGCTTAGTGACATGTGCCCTCAGGTGTCTGCCTCTGTGTCATTAGGGTGTGGCTTGTTATTATGTACAACTGGGGTGTCCATGATTCAGAGGGTCAGCATGACATCTGAGATGTGACTGTGAGAGACAAGGCATATAGGTGTGTGATCATCTGACAGCGCACAATGGTGTATGCAACTGTGTCCTTCATGCAGCAGGGTTACATGCATGGCAGACTGTGATGTGTTAATGTACAGGGAGTTGTGTTTGCAGAGACTCATATGTCTGATTTGCATGATGTGGGGTCTTCTGGGTCCTGTATATGTTGTTTGCAGGGGATGGGCAAGTGTGTCGGACATCTGCAGAGTTAGCTTTACCCCTGAGCTAGGATTGTGAGTCAGTGCATATTGTTGTTGTCTGGATGACCTGCCCCTGTGACAGGAGACAGTGTTGACTGACTTTCTGGACATCCCAGTGCCATGTCATTTAACTTGCTATGAGTGATCCTGCATTGTGTTCAAGTGTGCACCATGCACCCCATTGTGGCATTGCCCATCTGGTCATGAGAACATCATAGTGTGTGTTTCAGGCATGCATCACAAGCATGTGAAATGAGTCACTGCCCATCCCTTCATCCGGACACCTGTATTGAGTCAGTAGCAAGAGATGTGCTGTGTGTATAGTGACATACTCCTACATGCTCACTTGCATGTCCAAATGAGGTGTGGGTGGTGCATGTCGGCACATTGGGGTGTTAGCATCCAACATGCAACAGACATATGTGTGAAAGTCAAGGAGGGATATGTGTGCCATGGTTGAGGTTGAGAATGATAATTGGCTTATTCTAAACAGTCTTGGCACTTTGAGCTGTGTTCAGCTGATGATGCCAGTGCTTGCCCTTTGATGTGATGAACTCACTGTGGTGTGTGCAGTCGGTGCAGGTGCCGGATGTTGTTCTCTTACTTCCTATACCTATCCAGATACATCCACAGCCACAGGAGGGGACAGCTCCATGGATCAGGAAGAGTCACAGAGCCTGACAGGGACAGAAGACTAGGAGTCGGGGTGACCCAGTGGCACGGAGGGTGAGTGGAGCCACACAGAGGAGTCATCAGCACCATCACCCCCAGCTGAGCGCCACAGCAGCTCTGAGGATGACTCCCTTGTGTAGGCGGGTGTCAGCAGCCACCAAACCCCAGCTAGTGAGGCTGTCCTCGCAACGCCACCACCACCACCACCACCCTCCCATCGGCTCCCATCCCAGAGGTCCCTGTAGGCTCCCGTGTTTGTGAGCATGTCTCCTTTGTGCCAGGCACTGCACCCCCTGCCCCTGTGTCCCCTGCTGCCCTGAGTGAGGAGTCTGTGGACTTACTTAGACAGATCCATGTAGGGCAGACTTCGATGCTGAAGGTCCTCCATGCACACACAAGTCTGTTGACACAACTGGTGTCGTTCATGGAGGACATTTCCTCGGGCATGTCTGCCCTACAGAGGACCAATCAGTCTGTGGCCTCCTCCCTTATGGCAGCAGTGTCCCTCCTCCAACAGTCCCGCACCCCTCCTAACCCTGCACCACCCACGATTCCTAGCAGCCTACCTGTCCCAAGCACACAAACACACAAACCAAGGTCTAGATGTACACACAAGCAAGCGCAGGGGACTGATACCACACTCACAGGGGCTGGTTTGCAGAAACAAACACAGTCATCCACAACCACTCCGCAGACCTCCAAAACCTCTCCCTCCCAGCCCCCTTCCCTTGCATCACCTGCATCCCCATCTCCCCAGAAGCTCTTCCTCTGTGACCTTGGCCTCTTCCCCACCGACCCAGCAGATCCTGATTACAAGGGGAAGAGGATGTCCCCACACACAGAGGGGAGTGCCCCTCACACCCAGACACCCTCCCCCAGGCACAGTCAGACTGAGACCCCCACCCACAAGTCCCCCCAGAGCTGGAAGAGCAAGACCCCCCACCACCATGCAGCTCCGAGGCAAAGTCTCCATCCTCCATCCCCCGGGCCACCACTCCAAAGGTTCACCCGCCACTCCCTGCCCCGGGTTCCCCCACCCACAGATACACCATCCACAAAATGCTAAGGCCATTCCCCCTACCACTTGCTCCTCCACACCTGGTCAGACGGTTAGTGCCACTGATGTGGGGACCGTGTCCCCCCCGTCCTGCCGACCTCACCTGCCCCCTATTCCGCTCCCATGGATGTAGGCACTGCAATGGAGTCCACGACCACTCCGTCTGACTTGAGCACTGCAGTGGGGACCCAATCCACACCATCTGACCTGCCCACTGGAGTTGTGCCTGCACTCACCCCATCTGACTTGTGCCCCACAGTTGTGACAGCACCCACCATTTCAGTCAGCTCCACTGCAGTTGCAAGTGTCTCGCCTGCATCCACCACCTCTTCACTGCCTCCTTCTGCTGTGCCCTGATCCTGTCCCTACGGTGCCTGGCCTGCCCCCATATATGCCCCTCTGAGGGGATGATCCCGGTCCTTAGCAGTGCAGGCAAGCAACGTGTGACAGTTGTTACTCTAGTTCACTCCTTGGCATTTGGACATGGACTGGCCATTGACCTTTTGTTTGAACGGACGTGTAACTTTTAATATGCTGAATAAAGCTTTTTTCTTTATCCCTGTGAACTTGATTTAGCTGTACATTATGTTGATGATGTTTCACATGCCCTTGCACCTGTAATGCTTGGTTTCCAATGTTGAATATTGATGTGTTGCTGTGAGGTACTCCATGTGGTCCATGAGATATGTATCCTATTCTGGTGGGTATCCATGTCATCCTTTGCAGCTACCTGGGTGTGTCATGATCAACTATTTGTGGACATATCTGTGAACATTTCATTTGCATGATCACATCTCTGGCTTGCACCCATGGACATATGATGTGCTTCCCATTGTCCAATTTGTCAATTCCACAAACTTTGTGCGCATCACCACTAGACCTACAGGTGTGGGCATCATTGGTATAGGAGCAACTGGGTCCTCTGTGCAACTTGCTAGACATATGTTTTGAGAATGTGCAGATGACTTAGGGGAGAGGAGACTCACGTACCCAGGCTGTTGTGACCAGAGCTTTCATTGTGTGGCAACTGATGGCTGACTGACCAAGTGTTCTGCAGACATGAGTGAGAGGTGCTGTGAATATGTTTGGCACAGATGGGCTTCCACAGGAGTTGGGTCCCCTCAAGTAAGTGTGTTGTCCCGTGACATAGCCTGGGCCCATGGTGTGTGTTGTATGAGCATGTGTGTGTTCCCTTGATATGTTCCTGTTGTTGATGCTTGCTGAGTGGTACTGGGTTAATCCCACTACTTTGCCATGGGCTAGCAGATGTGTGGGTGCATGACACACTACTGTTAATTGGTGTATCATCATTGGGATTTGTCAGTTCTGAGTGGTGATGATGTTGTCAGACACAGATGGGACACAGTCAGGGTTCCCCAAGGCACTTGTTTATTTGCAAAATCATATACTTGTCCCTAGGTGGTACCTTTCAGGGATTGACACATTTGTATGTGTGTGTGACTGCCCCTACTTGTCGGGTTCATGGCTGCAATGTTGGCAGGTGTCAGCATGTGTGCCTTGTGGTTCTCCTTGGCTTCTGCATTGTCCTGGGACTGTGGCAGGTATTCGGAAGGTTAGGTGAGGTTTGAAGTCATGGCCATGTACCGCATACTGTGCAGTATGTATGTCATTCCCCAGGGTTGCAAACTGTCCTTGTGTGATGTGTCTGTGCACCTTAGTTCCTCCCAACATTCCTGTGTTTGTCATGGGTGCATGTGCAATGTCACCTGTCCATGTGGGCTTCACAGATGCACATTGTTGCAGTTCAGGGTGTGGGGTGTTGAGGCTGGACTGATGTAAATATTTGCATGGATGGTCCCCTAGCTCCCGTTTGTCCATGGATGAGGGGCCATGCTGAGTGATTTGTGTTTATGTATGTGTGATGTACGTTTGTGGAACTGGACACATGTCTGGGTTTCCCAGTTTGTACGACATCTGCCTTTGTCATCACAGTGAAGGTGTCATGCATGCTTGTGTCACCCCAATGTCTGGTCCCTGGGGGTAGTGCTGTTGTGTGTCAGTCTCTTGCTGTATTAGTTGGTGTTCATTCCAGATTGTGTCACATGTGTCTTTTGTGCTCCCACTCATCTCACAATGCCTGATTGCCCACTAAGGGTGTCCCAATGATGGTTTACTTTTGTATGGCACTGTGTCCACATCTGTGTCACTGTGGTTCAGCCCCCCTCATGTGTTGTGTAGTTGCCTGGGGATACTGTGACACACACACACACATGATGTGTCAGATGTGCAGTGTGAGGTTGCCTGTTTGTGTTTGTGCATCTGCATCAGTGCATTGGTATTGCTGTTGTGGGCCTTTGTCTGGATGCTGTTTCTGTGATTTTCCCTGCTGTCCCTGTGAGTCATATCACGTCATTGTGCACATTCATCCTGGTTGTTAGGTGCCATTGCTGGCATGGAATGGGAGTTTGTGAGCTGACACCTACAGTCTACACAGGCTGTTTTGATTAGTGTGTCTATTTTTGAGATGTGTGTATGCTTGGTGATGGTCACTTCGGCTCTTGTGGCATTGTACACTGTATGCATTGTCAGCCCCCATGTGTGGTGCTTGTCTGCACATGGCCGAGAGTGTGTTAGGTTTTCACAGCACTGTTAGCCTCACCACATCTCTGTGGGAATGGGACACAACCACTAGTTTGCCACAGTAGTGTTTAATGCGTTGGGAGCAGGGATCATACATGCTGTTTGTTATTTGCAGCTTTGACCATGATGACACTTACCTTTTGGTCACTGTGATGAGGGGGGGTTTAGACCCCATCACCACAATGCTCAACATCTGCTGCTGTTTGGAAGACCACACTTAACTTCTGTTCTACTCAGTGAGGGGGTGTTCTTTTTACATTGCCACAGTACTATGGTAATGCTTGCCTTGTGTAGGGCACACTCATTTGTTGGTCACACATGTGCTGTTAGTTACATTGTATGTTCAAAGTCATAATCACTGTTGTGGGCATTTTTCACAGACTACACACTGTTGTCATGATGTTAGGGGGGATGTATTTTGCTGACATACCTAATGTCGGAGTATGATGGATGTGTGGCGCATCACCCATCCTATGAGTGGGGGTGGCAGGGGTGATGGGCAACATTAGTCCTATGGCTGGGGGTGGCAGGGGTGATGGGCAACAGGTCCCCTAGGGGTGGGGGTGGCAGTAGTGCTGGGCAACATAAGCCCTATGAGTGGGGCTGGCAGGGGTGATGGGCAACAGGTCCCCGAGGGGTGGGGGTGGCAGGGGTGATGGGCAACATTAGCCCTATGGCTGGGGGTGGCAGGTGTGATGGGCAACAGGTCCCCTATGAGTGGGGGTGGCAGTAGTGATGGGCAACAGGTCCCCTATGAGTGGGGGTGGCAGGGGTGATGGCCAACATTAGCCCTATGGCTGAGGGTGGCAGGGGTGATGGGCAACAGGTCCCCTAGGGGTGGGGGTGGCAGTAGTGCTGGGCAACATAGGCCCTGTGAGTGGGGGTGGCAGGGGTGATGGGCAACAGGTCCCCCATGAGTGGGGGTTGCAGGGGTGATGGGCAACAGGCCCCCTATGAGTGGGGGTGGCAGTAGTGATGGGCAACAGGTCCCCTATGAGTGGGGATGGCAGGGGTGATGGCCAACATTAGCCCTATGGCTGGGGGTGGAAGGGGTGATGGGCAACAGGTCCCCTAGGGGTGGGGTTGGCAGTAGTGATGGGCAACAGGTCCCCTATGAGTGGGGGTGGCAGGGGTGATGGCCAACATTAGCCCTATGGCTGGGGGTGGCAGGGGTGATGGGCAACAGGTCCCCTAGGGGTGGGGGTGGCAGGGGTGCTGGGAAACATAAGCCCTATGGGTGGGGGTGTTAGTGGTGCTTGCCATGCAACCCCTATGGTGGCCTGTTGTTAGTGGCCAGGATGTGGATCCACTGTGTGTGTGTACCATTTATTGGGTACGTGTCGTTTGTTTATGTGATAGGTGTCTGACTTACTGCCTGCGCCGTCGGTGTCGGTTCCTGAGCCGGTCATAGATGTAGATTACTGGTATGACCTGCGCAATGGGATTCATGATGTGTTCGTTCGTACACACTGCTTGTTGCTCCGTCTCGTACCCACTGCAAGCTGGTCCGTCTCGTAGCCGTGGATTGAGTTGTGGCGCGAATAGTAGCTGATATGCTTGTTTTCCGGATGCTGTGACGTGCCGTACAAACTGCTATGGATACTGCTTCCGGGCGACTTGTTTCAGCGTTAGGAGTTACGGAGGATGGAGAATGGAGCTTGAATCACAGCCTACGTGTCTGTCGTGTTTTTGGCAGGTATGCGTATCGTACTTCCTCTGCAGGACGGACCGGCTACGGGTACGTGTCGGTCGCACGGTAAGGCTACGGACAGCTCTCGGAGAGCTGTCCAACCCGGTATCGGAATCGACCCCTTTGTGTTTTCTGCAAATTCCTGTTTATAGCTTTGTGGCCTGTTATTGCCCCGAATTTAATTTTTTTCTGCTTAGGTGGGCTACCTGGTTCTAACATAACATGTGTATTCGTAAAGCGCACCTTTACCCCGTAGGGTATCTTGGCACTGAATAACAGATGTTTATTGTTACCCAACTCAATGGTACTCAATCTATTGACCTCAGAAGAATGAAAGGCTGTGTTGACCCACCAGTATTTGAACCTGTTAACATGAGGTTGAACAGAGACCCCTACAGTGGATGCATTAATCCACTAAGACACCAGACCCGTTCTTCAGCATCTATCTTTCTCCGGGAGCCCCTATGTGGCAGGCAAGATTGATAGTCACATGCCAGGTGATGTAAGATATAGGATATTGATGCAGCGTGGAATTTTAAATCCTCCCTTCGTCACTGACCAAATATCATACTAGCATATTCACTCAATACATTCATTGGTGGGGCCCATAACACCAACACTCACACTAATTTGATCCGTTCTTACGGGAGAGATACATTTTCCAAACGCTGACATGAAAGGAATATCTTTTCACCTAAAGAACTTAATTTACATGAACATACATTGAATACCTTTATTAAACTCAGAACCTCGAGATATTCCCCTCATTTTGTCAATGGATCAGTTAGTTGAATTTGGATATTTGGTAACCCAATTCTTTAATCTACATTTAATTTTAATCTAATCTCTTCAAATAAATCACCCAATACATTTGTTTGTTAAAATAATAATTTTATTTATCTAATTAATTGCAAATTTAATAAATTATAAACCAAACCACAGATCATCATATTTATTAGTCGTCCTCTAAGTCAATCAAGTCGTGGAAAAGTCTTTATTTCATCAAAATTCAGGCAGCAATTCAGTCTGTCAAAGATTCAGGGAAACAGCTGTCCAGCAGTGTCACCGTCCTCTCCATCAGCATAACGTCAAGAATCAGGAAAAGATCTGATTCTTTTAATTCGCTTAGTCTACCACTTTTATAATGAAATTAACGTCAAAATGTAACAAAAATCAGTTTTAGGCAGTCCTGATTGGTGGGTTTGGGGTCGTTTGGTGAAGTTCGCACATAGTCTATTTGGTTAGGTCATCACACTTGCTGGTTCCGGTTTAAAGACAGTCTTTTAATAGACTTGGCAACTCTCCCAGTGCGACCTTGCTGGGTACATCTTGCATGGGGTCAGGACGAGGCCACTTGTTGCTGGCTGTGGCGCAGGCACACTTCACCCAAAACCTCGTGGAACGGTGACTAGGGCCATCAAGTCAAAGTCAGCCATCTTTACGAAGGCCCAATCGGTCAACTTAAGCAAAACAAACACAAAACGCAATTAAAACATTAAAATAGCTAATAAAATGTTAAACCCTCACTAATTCCCTTATGTGTATGTAATTATCTAGCATAATAGCAACATTCAAAGCGTTTATATTCACCCAACGATGTCATCTGGTGCAACTTACAATTACATCACAAAAGCAACATATATCATGCAATATTCTAATTTTCTAACATTATTATGCGTACATATATTAGTATACAAATTAGTTCAGCCATGCAAATGCAAATCCCACGTGTAATTCTTTCATTAATACAGTTGATTAGATATCACTGCAAACAGATTAATAATATTACAATTAATAGATTATTCGGATTAATATAAACATACAGAAATGGGGGGGGGTATACAAAATGTTGTACTACCCGCTCCATCAATATAACCAGAGTGTCAGAACCTCCCACCTATCCAAACTATTGTTTACTTATGTAGAGGGAAGCAAAACCTTGCATCAAGCTCAAAGCTGTGAATTCCACAGTGAGAATAACCCCCACACCACTTAGGGGCATATTATCAAGGACGGCGTTAAAAATTACCGCCGGTTTAGCGGCAGAAAACTGCTGCTAAAGCGGCGATAATGGGCTTGATAATATGCCCTTGAGAATTCCAATACAAGTCCATGTTCTGGGGTCAACATGGGCTTCTATTGGAATTCTCCAGGGCATATTATCACACTCATTATCGCCGCTTTAGCGGCAGTTTTCTGCCGCTAAACCGCGAAAATTGTAACGCCGTCCTTGATAATATGCCCCCAAATGTGTTAAATCTGCCTCTGAGAACCATAAAAAAAGTACCTCTCCTGAAAAGAATTACAATAAACCCCTCTTGTCCCATCCATTGTGTGGGAAGTGAGGTAGGCTACTGACCCTCTTATCCACACCCTTTGTATGGAAACCCTTCCCACCATGGACTCACCTATAAGTCAATGTGCAGGAAGGGATGTCAGAGGAAGTGACTGCAGAGGAAGTGACATAGGCAACTTACCTCAAAACCCCTAGTATTGTAGCTCTTGATGGGGTCCTAGTGTTAGTTTTAAGTTGAGCGAATGCTTATCAAAAGAATACCTGTGTCCAACAATGATCCTCCATCTCCATCGCACTGTGTCTCCGGATTTCTTTTATAAATCAAGTGCTTGTGTTAATAAGCCTACAATAAGCGGCTGCTTCTTCTTCAACAGTTGTATCTTATGAGCTGAAATCGACATTGCCGCATAGGTGTTTAGAGCAAACACATAAATTGTAGCTCCTAGATCATCAGAATGTGAGCATTGGATACGCTTTGTTTGTTTTGGAGAAGCAGAGACCAACTTTAAGGAAGTTGCACATCCACATACTCATGCCATCCTGATGGACTTTTAGCAAGATGCCTTGGTTGGAAATGGTGAAAGATATTCTTGGGTGTTTCTTTCATGTAACTATGAATTATTCTGTTAGATGACTCTTCCGTAATTGTTTCCTGAAGGTTTCCTCTGGGATTATCAAACATCATTATCTGGAAGGTACTGAGAGTCAGGGACTGACTGCTTTTGTCTCTGCAGAACATGTTCTGTACAGTGTAATGGATGTATAAATTCCAATTATGTGAGCAGTGTGTGAAGGCTTTTTCTATCTCTGAACTGTAATCTGCTTAAACCATCAAGTCAGTATTTACAATGAACAAGTTCACATAGTTTGCAGTCATGTGGGAACTAAAGGGCTAGCTTTGTGCAACTGTTTTTCCATCTGGAATAATGCCACACAGTGGTGATAGTGTCACACTTGAAGCATTTTTTAAAAAGCTTTTTTTTAATGAACCTGAGTTTACTGCAATTGGAAGGGTCTACTAAAAAGCACAAACATTGATGCTTCAATCTATGTGTCAGAATCTCACCTGGTTTGTCCGCAGGAGAGGCCACGATGCTAGGTCCTAACTTTCCTACTGACCGAGAAGATACAACCTTAGTCAAAGTCAATTTCAATCAAAGGGGAAGAGGGGAAGGGAAGAGAAAAGAGAGTACCTCCACCAATGACCGTGCTGCAGGAGGAGGTGTGTCTATTGGGACCCGTCTGAGGCTTTCCATGTATGTAGGAATCAAAAAAGTGCATCAGGTATAATACCTCTCAGCAAGTCTCTAATACTTCCCATAAAGTGTATAAATATATAAATATATATGTATTACCTACTGTAGATAGTTATAGTTAGGATCCAGTTTCCTTAGGAAGAGCGTTTTTTCATTTGCCAATAACTTTGGCACTGTCCGATGAATCTTCACAAACTTTTCAAAACTATGACGGTCACTTCAGCTTCTGTCTTGAAAGTTTTGATGTGATCTGTCAAGCGGGTGTCGAGAACCAGGGGGAGCTCAAAAGCATATTTCCCCATGTTAATTCTCATAGGACCTTTAGACATGGCTAAAGCCCGAACTGCTAAATGAAATGACACCAAATTTGGCAGGAATGTAGATGTTGGTTCGGGTAGGTGTCTTTTTGTTATTTGGTGTGAATCTGTTCAGTAGTTTTGGAGTTATTTAAAGAAATTTCCAGTTGTATAGATAGGGACGTTGTGGATCCGTGACCCCTCCCGATCTAATGTTGAGATCCGATTGGCTACCAACACTTCAAACCAGGAAGTGTTGGCAGCCATCTTGTGACACGGTTGAACTGAGTCACAGAAAAAGCATTAAAAAAAAGAAAAGGGTGCAGGGTAGAAACACCCAGACACCCCAGGCCTCTTGGGGACCAAAAAATAATTTTTTCAAACAAATCAGCGGGAGTTGCGTTAGTGCCACGGATCCTGACTATTATTTTTTTTAAAAAATAAGCGCTGTCTCCTGTGCATTTGTAATCTTGAGCCCCCAGGTGGGCCAGGTCCCGGGGGCATGTACAATATATGGACGAGCAGGTGCACGAGGCCCCCCTCCTATGGCTCATAAATCCTTGGGGACCACCACTTCCCTGGAGTAAATGTTGGATTAAATGCAGGGGGCCAGGTGGCCTCCCCACACCCTTAGGGACTGCTAGCTCCCACAGGGCTAAATATGAAATTAATGTGGGGGGCACGCATCCCCCCGCAGCCCCAGGGTCCTCCACATCTCCAGGGCTAAAGCTAAATGAATGCAGGGGGCCCGTGTGGTAATCCCACAGTCCTAGGGACCACCTCCTCCTGGGCCTGTGTTGTGGAATGGAAGGGGGCCGCACGGTCCCCCTCCTGGAGCCATAGATGGCCCTGGGGACCACCACGCGCCAGGGCAGGCATCTGCTATGTCCTGGGATGACCAATCTTGGAGCACAGCTGTTTGTTATGGCTTGGCAGTAGATTTACTGCTCCCATCAAGCCATAGCAAACTGTGCTAGCTTACAGCAAGCAAGAGCATTGACAATGCTCTCTCTTTCTGAATGCGAACCCAATTGCTTTAATAGAGAGGGAGCTGCAAGTTAGCAACTCCCTCTCTGTAAAAGCTATGCCAACTCCCACAGGAGGCCAGGAGCCGGCAGGGACCGTGGGGGCCTTGAGCCTCCCCCGCAGTCCCCAACATAGTGGGTGACCTGCGTGGCACCAGGGCACCCACAATTAAGGCTGAGCCCGGAGAGAGGCTGCTCGGTCCATCCTCCCTTTAATGCTAATTTTTTTTAAACAAGACCCAAAGGGATGGGGTCCCTGGAGCAGAAATCAGCCTGGAGGGGCCCCCTCCCCCATTGAAAAAAAGCCTGGCCCCAGGGGATGGGGGCCCCAGGGCCGAAAATGGCCCAGGGAAGGGGGGGCTATGCTGCCCCCTCCTTTAATAGATTTGAAAAAAATAATAAGAAGCAAACTGCACGGCAGGGGCCGGAGGCCCCACCCCTTTCACCTCTCTGCAAATGTACCCCCTGGCACACAACTGGCTGAGGTATGAAGTTCCCTTGGCTGCAGAGTGTCCTTGGGGCCAACGAGCCCTTCTGTTACCTCCAATGAGTCCCAAACATCAGGATTGCTGAAAGGACTTCAGAGGTCACACCCCCTTTCTTCTCTATTCTGAAAACACACCTCCTGGTGCACTGCTGGTTGGGGGATAAAGTTACCTTGGCTCCAGAGGGCCTTTGAGGGGCAACAAATGCTCCTGTTACCTCCAGTAAGTACCACACAGCGGGATTGCTGAGAGGTCTATGGACGTCACGCCTAACTTTCTCCACCACTCTGCAAACTAGCCTTCTGGTGCACTGCTGGTTGGGGATGAAGTCCCCTTGGCTCTAGAGTGTCCTTGGGGCAAAGCCCTCGTGATACATGCAGTAAGTCCTACTCAGCAGAATGGCTGAGAGGTCTTTGGATGTTACACCCCTTTCTCCACCACTCTGCAAACGCACCACCTGGCATACTGCTGGTTGGGGAATGAAGTCCTCTTAGATGCTGAGGGTTCTAGAGGGCCAAGAAGCACTCCTGTTAGCTCCAGTAAGCCCAACACAGCAGGATTCCTGAGAGATGGTCGGAGGCTCTGCTCCCTTTCTCTACGACTCTGCAAATGTGACTACTAGTTAAAAAAAAACATAGTAATTCATTTAAAAAATCAGAGGTTACAGGGAATTTGAAAAACCTTAGAAATTACCTCAAAAAGCCAAAGGTTACAGGGTCATTATAGTTAGGAAATACAATTTAAAAAACCTTAGAAATTCACTGAAAAAACCCAAGGTTACAGGGATTTTATAGTTAGGCTCAGATTTCACTTGGGCAAAGCCAGTGAAATTCAGCAGTTATAGTTACCTGAGCTAACTATAACTTACGCCCCCGCAATGCACTGCTTATGAGCTCACATATTACATCACTCGTGACATGGACAGTGACATCACTGATGACATCATTCACAGAACCCCTCACATACCCTCTCACAACCCTATACCACTCATATGCCCACTCACATACCCACACAATCACAAACATACCCATACCAGTAGTCACACAACCACTCACTCCTCCATAGAGCCAAACACGCACTCACTCACTCACTCTTACAGTCATTAACACAACCATTCACTAACCCATACAGCTACTCATACAACCAGTCACTTGTCCATACAGCCACTCACACAACCACACTCTCAGCCATACAGCTACTCACACACCCACTTATTCACCTACTCTGTCACTTACATACCCACTCACTCACCTATACAGTCTCTCAACACAGCCACTCACTTACCCATACAAGCACTCAGAAACGTAGTTACACACCAACACAATCACATACCTACCCATTCAAACATCCATACAAGCACTCACACATCTGCTCACTCACTCATACAGCCATTCACACAAACACTACACAATGCAGCCAGTCACACACCAACCTACTTAACCAAACACTCACTCAAACAGCCACTCACTCCCCCATGCAGCCACTTTCACATGAGTCACTCACTCATATAGCCATTCAGACACCTACTCACTCACCCATACTTACCCACCCAAAGAGCCACTCATGCTGCCACTCACTTTCCCAAACAGCCACTGACACAATGTCTCACATACCTACAGATCTACTCAGAAACCCACTCGCTTACCCATACAGTCACTCATGCATACATTCACTCACCCATACAATCACTACACACCCACTTACCCGCCCACTGAGCCACTTACACCACCACTAACTCACCCTTACAGCCACTGACACACCCACTCACTCACCAATACTGCGACTCACACAGCAACTCACACAGCAACTCACTCACCCAGACAGCTACTCACACACCCATTTATACACCCATGCAGCCACTCACATAATCATACACACATGGATACAACAGTCACACAGCCACTCATGTAATATGTTATAAGTAGTAGTAGCAGTGAACCTAGTATTCTAATTTTATTAGTGTGTAGGTTTAACACCATAAGCTCCTAGAAAATACTTACACTCACTAGATAATGTCCTCAGTGATGTAATTTGAGATGTCATCGGTGATGTCATCAGTGATGTCACTGACCATGTAATGAGTGATGTAATATGTGAGATCATAAGCAGTGCATTGTGGGGGCATAAGTTATAGTTAGCTCCGGTAACTATAACTGCTGAATTTCACTGGTTTTGTAGGAGTGAAATCTGAGCCTATCTATAACGTCCCTGTAACCTTTGGTTTATTTAGTGAAAAAAATGTATATTATATATTATATGTATATGTATAAGTATATAAGAGATATATCTCTATATTAATAAAACATGAGTGCCATTACTGTATATCCCCCAGCCCTTCTTACTGATTTATTGTTCACTAGATTTTTTAAGTCCATATGATAGGTTAAATATTTGGGGCCTCAATTATGGGTGCAGCAGGCCTTCCTGATGCGCTACCCTACGGCAAAAGAAAAGGGCAGGAATGCACTGTATCTATCAGATATGACGCAGTCCTGTCCTTTTCCCCTGCGCTGGTGCACAATTGGCAGCTGTGTGCCAATGTAGGCACCTTTGCACCATGGTGCAAGGGTGCCTGCTTTGTGGGAATGATTATTTTTGTGCAGGATGGGAACCCTTCCTCCACAAAAACTATCACGAGAGGCCTTTTCCTCGTTCTGTGTGTGCTGCAGAAGGCAGTACACACACAAAAAAAAAAAAACAGGGACGTGTTATAGTTTATGTAGTCTGCCTAGCGAGTTCACAACACTGTGTGTGGAGGTATGCAAGTTGTAGTAAGTTTGACAAATTGATGTCAAAAATTCTTTGGACTCTATAATCATCATACATTGAAGATTTCACAGACTTCCTCAAAAGGATATTTGACATCAATTGGGGAAAAAACATGCTATTAATGATTCTATATGTTTCTGCTTTTTACACAAGCATAAATCACACGAATGGCTTAGAAGTAGTCAGACATTTTCTAATAGTGAGACCCCTTAAATGTTATCAACACACATACATGCTTATCAAGATGATTCAGTGGTTATAATGAAGAATATCTTTCTCTTCAATAATGATTTCTGTGAGCAACAACGAGAGACTGCAAAGGGCACCTGTTTCGCCCCCAGCTATTTGATTGTGCATATGGGCAGGTGGGAGAGACAGGAGTGCAATGGAATGGATAAGAGACAAAGGGTGGACCATATTTTGCTCTGGGTCTGCCACATAGACAATATTTTCATTATTTGGAGAGGCACAAGGGAACAAGCCAAGGATTTTGTTGAGGACATTAATCTTAATGATCTTCATTTTACTTTTAATATCAACTCTAAAGCCACAGAAATTTTGGATTTGAGGATCATTGTAGAATAAGGAAAATTGATTACAACCTTGAACAGAAAACCAAGCGCAGGAAGCAGTATATTACACACACAGAGCTTTCACCCTAGATCTTTGAAAACAAGTATTTTCTATGAGAAAAACTATTACGAATAAGGAGATCATGCAGTACAGAGGAGGAATATAGGCGAAGTGGTGGCCATATTCAAAATGAGAGGTTACACAGATGTAAATGTAAATGTCCAGTATTTGTAAAGCGCGAACAATTACCCAAGGGTGTCAAGGCGCTGGGGGCCGTTGGGAAGATTAAGCGAGCTATTGCCCAGAGTCACATGGTGCTGGGCTGATCTGCCACCGGCACCGGGAATCGAACCGTGAGCCCCGGGTTCCGGAGTAAGCTGCCCTGGCTGCTGCGCCACACCGCTTCCCAGATGCATCACTGGATTAAGCAACAAGTAGAGTGGCAAAGAGATAAGGGGATGAGATTCTCATCAAACCCAATAGTAGGAATAACAGAAATAAAAAAGAGATAATTTGTAGATTCATTACTGATTATCATAGACATTATGTCCAAATTAGGTCGGTAATTGGAAAACATTGACATTTGCCAAGAAGCGATCCAGTAATAGGATTATCCATATCTAGAAAACCGTTGCTTACTTACAGAAAAGTACGCTCTATGAGGGACACTTTAGTGAAAAGTGATATTGCGACGGAAAGAAGGATAGTACTTGATTAAAACCGACTGAGGGCTTTTTTAAATCCAGAAAATACAAGGCATGTAGGTTTGGATAAAATGCAGAGTAAATCATTACTCCATTTAATAAAGTATTCAAAATCAAGACGCATCTTACATGCAGGAGTGGATTTGTGGTGCGTATGCTGAAATGCCGTATCACAACTCTAAACATTATTGTAAGTGGTGAAAATATTTTTTCTCTAAGTACTATTGTTTTAAGAAAATATTAGAGTTCTTACAGCAGATTATGTGAGCCCTTGATAACAGGTTCTGGGTTTTGTGAGGCGGATCTGATTTTCCTGTTGGATTACTGATGAAAGACCGCTCTGTTCTCTCAAAACGATTATATGTAGTAGAATGGAACGTACGTAATTATCTAATGTTCACCTACTTCAGTTAATCAACAGAGATGATGTATTGCATGTCTAAAAAAATTAATATGTTGATCTTTACTTCCCAGTTCAAAACGATAACTTGAATTTGTATTTGATTTAAATAGTATATTTGCATCAGTATTGTTTGCATCTGAAAGATAAACTTTACTGTATCGTGTTTGTACCTTTCAGATGAACAGTTGGTAATCCACTATTAATCCCTCTAATACAAACTTAACCTTGATTATTATATAGATCAAATCTCCCTTATTAAAGTTCCACAGCTTCTCTGATGGTCATCGAAGTTTGTGCCCTCACACATTGTTCTTTTTAAACTGTTAAACTTCTCTCTGATTGCGTGCGGAATGGGAGCGGTTGTATAATTTTAAAATAATATATGCTAAATATATATATATTCACTGAAAAAACCATAGGTTTTAGGCACGTTAAGTTAGAAATTAGCATTTAAAAAACCTTAGAAATTCACTGAAAAAAACATAGGTTTTAGGGAAAGTTATAGTTAGTTGGACATTTCACTCGTACAAAACCATAGAAATTCCCCCGTTATAGTTAGTTCAGCTAACTATAACTCGTGCCCGCGCAATGCACTGCTGATGACATCACATATTACATCACTCATGACATGGTCAGTGACATCACTGATGACATCTCAAATTACATCACTGATGACATCATCCAGTGACTGTGTGTTTCTGTTAAGTTTAAATATGTTTAATATATATAGGGAAAGGCTTTTTGAAGAATGAGTGGGTGTATAAGTGTCTGAATGGATGATTTAGTAGATGCGTGGCTGACTATAAGTAAGTGATTAAACGTATCTTACTGAATGCAGGGGTTAGTGACTAAACTGTGTAAATGTCTGTATCCGTCTCTCTGTTGGTGTGTAAGCGGCTGCAAGGTTTTGCAAATGAATACATGAGTGTCTATATGGGTTACTGATTGGTTGCCTGAGTATCTGTATGGGTACCTGAGTGTTTGTGTGGGTGGGGTGTGTGTGACTCTGTGCATAGATGTGTGAGTGGGTGATTCACTGGGTGCGTGGTTTCAATAGTGCATCTGTGATGGACTGTATGGGTGGGTGAGTGTGTGTATGGGTGTGTTAGTGAATGAATGTATATTTCAGTGGTACATGTGTGAGTAACTACATATGTGAAAAGCAGTATATATGTGTTTTGGAGTACATAAATGGCTATAAGTGAGAGTGTGTAATTGTGAGAGTGGCTGTATGGATGAGTGTGTGCTTGTATCAGTGATTGTATAAGAGTGTAAGAATGTGCTAGTATTTGTATGAGTAAGTGAGCTGGTGTGTGTATAACTGTATAGGTGAGTAAATGGCAGTGTGATTAATTATTTGCATGACTGACTAGGTGTGTGAGTACCTCTATGGATGAGTGGTGGTGTGTGAGTGTCTATATAGGTGTATGAGTGCATATGATAGTCCTGTACTGAGTGACCATAAGTATCAGTGACTGTACAGGTGAGTGAGTGTATGTGTGTGTAAACCTAAGAATCAGTGAGTGGGTATGTAGTTACTGGTTTTGGTGTGTCTATGGTTTTGAGAATGGCAGTCTGTAATTTAGAGTGGGTGTATCAAAGGTTATATTAGAGTGTGAGAAGATACATCAATTTATCACATGGATGATGTCCCCGGGGCTTGGGGGTGCCTTATCGGCCCCCCCACACATTAAAAATAAGATGCCCCTGGGGGTGGCGGTCCCCGGGGCTGCGGGGGCCTCCCTGGGCCCCCGCAATTACATTTATGAATGCCCCCGGCACTTGGCCCACCTGGGGCCTAAAGAATAATGAAGCGCGTGAGCCCGCGCTTCGTTTTTAAAAATATTTTGGCCGAAATTCGCGCTGGGTGCACGAATCTCGCTGATTTACTTTTTTTTAAAAAAAGGCTGTTTTGGGCCCTGGGGTCCTTGTGAGACCCCCTGAGCAGGCCTAAGGGGTCAGGGTGTTTCTACCCTGCCCCTTTTTCTTTTTTATTGCGTTTCTTTTTCTGTTTTCTTGTGCCTCGGTTACCGAGGCACAAGATGTCTGCCAACACTTCCTGGTTTGGAGTGTTGATAGCCAACTAGAATGCAACTCGTGATCGGGAGGATACGCGAACCCTCCGTGCCTCTAAATATCGAAACTTTTATTTTTGATTTTCTCAGCAACAACTCAACGGATTTACACCATTTTTAAAAAGGTCGCTTTCTGAGCCAAGCAGTACCTTTTTGCCAAATTTGGGGTAAATCCGTTCAGTAGTTTCGGCTGTATCCTTGCATAAACGTTCCTATGGGAAATGGTTTTTTTACTCTTATTTTTTGAATTTCTCAGCAACTACCGAACGGATTCACACCATTTAAAAAAAAAGGTCTCTTTCTGAACCAAGGGCTACCTTTTTGCCAAATTTGGTGTAATTCCATTCAGCAGTTCGGGCTGTAGTTGTGTCTAAAGTTTCCTATGGGAAATAACATGGAGAAAACACTTTTTGGGACCCCCCTTTTTTCTCGGCCCCTGCTTTGTGATTCACCCCGAAACTTTCAAGATAGGAGCTGACTGGAGCGGGACCAACGTTTTGAAAATTTCGCAAAGATTCGTCGACCGGCGCCAAAGTTATTGGGAAAAGAAAAAACACTTTTTGAATAGAAACAAGGTCCTAACTATAACTACCTACTGGCGACCGCCAGTAGGTAATATATATGTATATATAAATGGTGAAGTGATCTTAAGGTGACAACTCAAAATTCAAAAACCATTCAAGCATGAAGAATTCGGGAGCTGGGCAGCCTTAACTCTTACCCATGCGACACTCTACTTAAGGCCTCATGCATGACTTCACAGATGGCATCGCAAGTGACATGTTTAATGCCATAATTGTGGCAAAAAAAGGGACTAATTGCATCCAATTTTCTGCAACTTTGCCATTGTGCTCAGTGGTTTTCCACATTGTCGTAAGAGGCTGATAAGCTAGAAGACTCAGATGGTGCCGAGGGAACTTCAAGTTTTTAACGTAATTTACCAAAGTAAATGGTCTGTATAGCACATTGATAAATATTATCGTTGCTACTTCCAACATTCCTGTAAGGAGTTGTTCTAAATTAGGTTAATTTCTTGTTGTTCACTAGTCAATGCTATCCCTGTGATGGACAAGGTAAGTATCAGATGAGGAACTTTACCTCTGGAGACAAACAAGGTCTCTGTTCTCTACTGCTTTCTCTGTTTTGTCTTTCTCTATTTCCTTCAATTCAAAGAGAGAGTACCTAAAGATGGTTGTTACTTACTTGAGTTTATGCTTCTAACATGTGTCATTGGAGGCAATTTGAGACTTGAGTGTTTCTACTTTAATTAGCAATTTCGTAATTGGGGTACATTTTGACATTTGTAAGAAATAACTTTATTAACATGTTTGAAGAGGCATATACTCCCTAGACAGGTGTGCAGGTTTGGTTAATTGATGTACTGTAATTCACGCTTGTTCAGTGAACTGATTGAAGTACTTTTTCTCATTTGTGCTTGGCGGTTCCGCTCCAAATATGATAAGAAGGACTTCTCTCGTCTTCAATCAACTGGGCCAAGTAATTCAAGTGTTTGATAATATCCCTGAGATTGAAGCACTTGTGCACCTGTTGGGTAATGCAATGATTACTGCAAACCCATAGGTCATTTAGAGAAGTAGTAGTCAGATGAACAAAGCACCATCCCAATTTCTTTGAAAGAGAGCAAAGGAATCAGGAAAGCATGGAGGAGTGTATTGCTACCCTACGCATATGAGAACCTTGGTGTGATTTTGAGAACAGAGTAGATGTATACATAAGAGTCCAGTTCATCTTCGTTTACTTTTCAAAAAATACAAGACTCTTGAGCTGTAGAAATCCAGCTGTTTTGGAAGTTATAAACTCAAAAAGCATAGAGCGTTCCATGCTAGAATCTATAATTCTGCTACGCAAACAAATGATGGATGGAATGCTGAATAAATCATACATTCACCCCCAGTCAAGAGATCTGGGTTAAATCCATTGTTCTTTTGCCCACCATGCCACCCCAGTTTAGACCCAGCCATATGCAAATTAGTCTTGACAGGGTCCCATGGGAACAGTCCAGACCAAACTGCCAAGCCAGGTCCTCCCTGGACCGGAAACAAGCATCCTGGGACTGGTTTCTGGGTACTACCCTTCATCAGCCAGGCTAGCTTGAATCCAGTGGTATAGTGAGCAAGAGACCCACATCTGGGCATACCCATCCCACTTAGGGTGAAAAGTGCCACGCAAACAAATGATGGACGGAATGCTGAATAAATCATACATTCACCCCTAGTCAAAAGATCTGGGTTAAATCCACCGTTCTTTTGCTCACCATGCCACCCCATTTTTGACCCAGCCATATGCAAATCATATTGACCCTGTGCCTCATGGGAACAGTCCAGACCGAACTGCCAACCCAGGTCCTACCTGGACTGGAAACAAGCATCCTGGGACCGGTTTCTGGGTATTACCCTTCATCAGCCAGGCTAGCTTGAAACCAGTGGCACAGTGAGCAAGGGACCCATGTCTGGGCATACCCTTCCCACTTAGGGTGAAAAGTGCTACTCAAACAAATGATGGACGGAATGCTGAATAAATCATACATTCACCCCCAGTCAAGAGATCTGGGTTAAATCCATCGTTCTTTTGCTCACCATGCCACCCCAGTTTAGACCCAGCCATATGCTAATCAGTCTTGACCCTGTGCCTCATGGGAACAGTGCAGACCGAACTGCCAAGCCAGGTCCTCCCTGGACCGGAAAAAAGCATCCTGGGACTGATTTCTGGGTATTACCCTTCATCAGCCAGGCTAGCTTGAATCCAGTCGCACAGTGAGCAAGGGACCCACATCTGGGCATACCCATCCCACTTAGGGTGAAAAGTGCTACTCAAACAAATGATGGACGGAATGCTGAATAAATCATACATTCACCCCCAGTCAAGAGATCTGGGTTAAATCCATCATTCTTTTGCTCACCATACCACCCCAGTTTAGACCCAGCCATATGCTAATCAGTCTTGACCCTGTGCCTCATGGGAACAGTGCAGACCGAACTGCCAAGCCAGGTCCTCCCTGGACCGGAAACAAGCATCCTGGGACCGGTTTCTGGGTATTACCCTTCATCAGCTAGCCTAGCTTGAATCCAAGACTCTAGCATTGGAAGAAGGCACATCACCATTTAGCTGTAGCCAAGAGTCTGTGCCAATCTGTTCCACCAATTCAAAAGGTAAGACGAGTAGAAACTTGGATAGAAAACAAAGTAATTTGTGCTGTCACATGTGTGGGTCCAATACACATTTGAGAAGTAATATTAATTGCCCAGTTCATGGCAAATGATGCAATGATGGTGGGAAAAGAGGGCATTTTCAAGCTGTTTGTAACACTGATAAGTTGATGTTGATGGAAAGGATTTCACTGAAACTTTGAACAAATTGTTTCTCACTATTTATTTTGAATTTTTTTCTATATTCACTCAACCTGTTAAAGGGCCTTTATGAATGGTACATGTGCTTAAAGTATTGTTGGAAGTGATGGGAGATTCTGGATCACCTGTCACAAATTTGACCTGGATGCATAAGAAAGTTGATGGGATTCATCTGGTTGGGTCTGACACCAATCTCAAAGTCTTTGGAGACTATAACATTGACATGCTGGAGGAGTTTGTGAGTTCTTTAGAATGTCTGTGTTAAGAGGTCTCTACAAAAATGTATGTAGCTATCAAAGGCAGGGATGAAATAGGATGGCTGTATCAGGCTAGATTAGGCTTGATTTTGGAGCCTAGTTCTGATAATTCTGTTGAGATAAGGAATGTGTCCATATGCAATGCAGATTGTGATGCCAGCGACATAGAAAGAATTCTTCCAGAATTTCCTGGTGTATTCATCAACCATGTGAGTACTGTGAAAGTGTTTGAACAATGTATCTAACTGAACGTTAAGGGACAACTTGTTATTCATAAGGTGCATCCTGCACTGCTGAGTGTGCAGAGTGAATTTAAGGCTCTCCCTGATACTTTGTGTTCTGATAGTATCGTTCAACATGCTGATACTAAATGGATTTCAGCCGTTCTGATTGTCCATAAGAGATCTGGGGAGATATATTTGTGTGTTGACCATTGCACTCTTAACAAGAGTGTCCTGATAGAGTGCCATCCTTTACCCAGGATACATGATATATTGACTAATCTGAGTAGGGCTACAGATTTATCTATTTTTAATCTATGCTTAGCATATCATCAGAAACCACTGGCTGTTGAGTCCCAAAATGCAACAACATTCATGACACCATTCAGTACACATAACATTTTCCTGTATTTTGTCATTCATTGTTTAATAGTAGTCAAAGAGGCAGGTGAGTCTCAGGTTAAAGTTCACGCATTGACCTTGTATTTCTGGGTCACTGCAGTTAAATATTCAGGCAGTTATACGATGATGAGAGAAACGTGGTTTAGCGAATGCTGAGTTAAAGTGAGTGTTTTGTTGGTCATGTTGACATACAGGTACATGAAAGTTTTGAGCTTTGCGAGTAGATTAGGTGAGTCGGAAAGTTATTCTTGGCACTTCGGTGGTCCTTGAGTAGCGTGATGGTTTGGTCAGGTGCATGTCTACTTGCAATTGCTTCCTCCTTTCATTTAGCTCAAGATCCACAATTTTAGAATTTCAGACTCATACTCTCTATCACCACCGATTTAGGTGGTATGCTACCTCTTTGCAACAACCCTACCTCCTACTGATTTTATCATGTAATCCCATGGCTTTAGTGAGGCCACAGCAGGCTTCAGAAATTGACCAGCATCCCTGCAAAGTGGAACTTGAAATGTTTTTAGAGCCAACAAGACCAAAGGTCCGTGAGAAGAAGGGCATCATTACCATGCTATGGCCAAACCAAGGTTTTCTTGGTCCCACATTTACAGAAAAGAAGGGTTTTGATGAATTCAATAGGAATCAGAAAGGCTATTTCCCTTAGCAGAATGATGCAGGATGAACACTTTCACAAGAAAGGGGTTGATGACTCAAACTAAACAGTCCATGTACAAAAAAAGTATCCCATGAGATAGAAACTCATGGCTGCCAATGTGCCTCACAGCATTCAAAATTGACACCATGAGTCAGCTACTTTTCAGTACCAACAATTCGCCTGCTGGAACGTTTGAGCTACATTCATGCCTTCAAAGGCAAAATTACAAGTCCCAGAATGAATCAGGCTGGTGGCTAAGGAAAGAGTGCTGACTGAAGGTGCTGCACATGGCATGGGGCCACTTGGGAGATGGTCAAAACATGTATGTTTCTCAGTTTGCATTTTATAAGTGTATATATCTCTTCACTAAGCTGATGTTTCTGCTTGTAACTTACATTTACGCGGAGCCACACTGCTTGATGGATACAAGTTCAAAATGGCAGATTTCAAAAAGTAGCTGCTTAAACACTCACTGCTCTGTTAGACAGACGTGGGATAATGGAGCAGAGGATGGGAAAAAGACAAAGGATGCGGTCTGCAAGGAGGTTGATCATTGAAGAGAGAAGACTAGGAAGAGTAGGGGAAAGAGAATCGTAATATAGGGACAGTGTGGGGAAGGCGGGAGAGTGTTGTGCAATTACAGATGGAGCTTTGGGGAGATATGGTGGTCTTCCCTCATTGTTTGAGACACTGCACTGAGGACATTCTGCAAATTGCAATCTCCAGGTCACTCTGCACTTGTTGTGGTGCTGCAAACTCTGCCTTTACCCAAGGAAGGTTGAGGTACATTGACAAAGCTGTTTATAAGGGTCATATACTGACCTAGCAGTGAGGGACTCAGCTCATCTAGGCACATTGGCAGAGTTAAAGATAAAGGTTCTGTTTTTGGGACAGTGTGGTCATGTGCTGCACATCAGGATTGAGGCACATTCTTTGAGCTACTTATAATGCTCTTGTGATGATCTGGCAATGGGAGAGGCTACAGATTGTCATTTAGACACATTTGCTTGCAAGGACCCTGTCCGTTAAGCAGTGGGTGAAGGTGCTTCAGGTAAGGATTGAGGTGCATTGGAGGAGCTGCCGACCAAGACCCCACCATTCCAAAAGCAGCGGGACAGTCTTGGTGATAGTTGAGCTCACATATTTCAATAATGTGACTTTATATAGCACCTTAATGAATTGTGGGACTTGTGGCCTTGATCCGCTTTAATTAGATGAATTTAGCCCAAAAAGCCCCACGCAATAATCTACTTTCACTCTTTCTGGAAAAATAGCTAGACCCACACGGACTCCAGTCCACATACCACGGATCACAGATGGAGTAGGACACACGGTGCCACGTTAATAACCCTGTCAGGTGACCATATGACTCGGGAACGGCAGGCCAGGAGGGAGGGAGGGTCGGGAGGTGGGTGGGGACCAGTTAGTAAGTTAAAGTTAGTCAGTTAGTCTAAACATAAACATGCTTGGTATTATTGATCTCGATGTAATGTTATTGGCCACTTATATGAAAGTACCTCTTATGCCACAACGTCGGATGACTGACGAACTACATTTGTAATCGAAGTTATCTCATAGTCAAATATGTATTATGTATAAGATGGAAACAACAAAAACAAAATACCTTTTGTATCGCAAATGATCCTACTTTTACGCTGACGAAAGGTTTCAATAAAGTATGTTTAAAAAAAAACTTAGCTCAAAAAGCAATAGTCCATAAAAGCCTATGCTGCACTATGTTGTCTCTAGAAGCAGTGAATGTGTGTAATTCTAACAGGGCTGCACACTGGCAGGGCTGCTTGTGGGGGCCAGAGATTGTCATTAATTTGTAGGTGAGTTCATGGGCTGAGTGTGATCATGGGTATATTTGGGCATGCTGACTACCCCTGTTCATGATGGGCCTGAGTACCTCTAATTGTAGCCAGAAATGTATCTGGGACCAGTCTCTGCAGTCTGCAGCATGTAGAGTGGTTTCAACAAGGGTAATTCCCTCCTCATGTAATGATCTCTTGCGTATGGAAGTTGACTTTTTTTTTAGATTTTTATTTTTATTTGCTTTTAAACATTGACATAAAAAACAAAAAGAAGAAAAATCATGAGTGGACGAGACCAAATAATCAAGAGATACTGAAAATTGATATAAGGCAGAGAGTAGTTCAACACTTTGTCTGAAAGAGAGCACAATCAAATCACGTAACATTACATATATACCTGTGCTGAGGGTCACAATAGAGTGAAGCAGCGTTACACACAGTAGGTCAGACAATACAGAGTTCAAGGCTCCCTTCCCGGTTCACCCAATGTCAGAGCCGGTTCCTCTCCCTCTGATCCTAGTTCCAAACCAAAGTACTGTAGCCATGGAGGCCATATCTTGCAGAACTTTTGAGGACACCCCCTTGCCGTGTAGGTCACTTTTTCCGCTACCATGTACAGATTCAGACAGTTTCTCCATTCCAGGAGTGTAGAGAACTGGGGTGCACCCCAGTAGCGAGCAATATCTCTTTTAGCTACTACTACTCCCAGGTTAGCCAACAGCAACGTATATCGCGGAAGATCTACCTCAGTTGGGATTCGCATTAGAAGGTATCGTGGGTCCATCTCAAGCTGAGCCCCTAATATACTATTTAATTCCTGCACTATCATGTTCCAATTCGTTTGAATCCTGGAACATTCCCAGAGGGTGTGTATAAAGGTACCACGTTCTGTGTGACATCGAAGGCAATCCAGGCTGTCCGCCCTGCCCATAGCGTGTAGTCTCGCTCTAACCAAGTAGGTCCTATGTTGGATTTTTTATTGTATAAGCCGCAGCCGTACCTTAATCGCGACTTCACGTGGGTGCATTAGGGCGTCCTCCCTGTCGATGTCTTCTAACGGGCCACTAGTGAGTTCCCATTTGGTGCGAAGAGGGTGTCGGGCATATTATTAATTTGTGTTTTGTATGTTAACGATATGGCTTGGCTCAGGATCTCTTCCTGCAGGAGTCTGCCTTCTAAGGGGGCATATTCCGGCAGCGTCTCCGCATCCAATCCTTCAGCTTGCCAGGCATGGTGCAGCCGGAGCTAAGCATAGTATTGAGTCTGGTGAAGTTAATAAGTGGCTTGGAGCGAAGTAAGCGGGGCCAATGTACCTTTTTACATAACATCACCCACCTTAGAGATCCCTATCAGATCCCATTGCTTAAAACCTCTCAGCTTACCAATTTCCTTCAGTCTAGTTCCCTCCCATAAAGGAGTTTCCCTTGTGGGTTTCTTATCCCATTTCATTTGCCGTTCTGCGTGTCTCCACGCGGACGTTGACCATTTATAGATAGATTTAACCACATAATATAGAGAAATGTGCTTTAACAATAATATAGAAAATGCATATCAAAATAGTAGTTAGATAATGTGCTTTTATTCAAATGTGCCAAAAAGTGAAAATGCTGTTTATTTCTGCAGAAAGCTGCCATTTCGATAGTTCTTTTACTGTTAGGCCTCAATATGTTCTTGATTCTTTCCTGTCCCTTTAAAAAAATAAATGTCTTTTTGTAAAATTGATTTAACATTATAACTGAACTGTAAAACTTGACATTTTCGTAAAATGTGCTTTTTGCTGCAAAATTTATTTATTTCCTTTCTCACACTATACGACTTCACTATATTTTAGATTGTTTCCTCTGCCATATGCTTATAATGAACAAGTATATTAAAGAAAGAAATGCTCATTGTAGGTTTAAATTCCATGATCTAACGAGGGCATGCCGGATATTAAAGTTTAATTTCATGGAGCAGATCATTGTTACACAATGAGACACTGAACAGCGAAAAGAGTAGGCTTGAAAAGGTTCTCATGAAAACCTTCCCAGATGTATCTTTTTCTAATACCCCCAGCCACATTCAAATAACCATATGTTGACATGGACGTTTACCATGGGAATCGAGGGAGAAGTTGACTGACCATCTGAAGATCCTTCCTCCATGGCTATAGATGACATATTGACTTGTTTTTGCAACATGTTCTGTGCTTTCTATATAGTACGTGTACTACTGCAGCTGTTAGGGAACTCGAATGAGTTTCCTGAACTACTCTTTATGAGAAGTCCGAACTTTTCATAGTTGTCAGCCTTTTGCTCTTAAAATGTTACTTGTTCTTTTCCAAAAGGAACTCTTTATGGATTCTTGTTTGGATAGGTTAGGTCCTTTAGAATAGGATAGGGACTAATGTCTTTATGGAATAAACTGTTACTTTATATGCTTGTTCTAACCAAATGTTCTGGATATTTTCTGTACATGGATTTATTTGACTAACTTGAATAAAAAAACAAAAGTACAGTCTTATCTCTTAAAGAGAAAATAAACTTTTAAAACTTCACCAGACCTCTCATTACTGACTGAACATCTGATGTTTAAGACAATGTTTATTTTAGAGATGAATTTGGGTTGTGCTTCGTTCTAAAACAGTGCCGAAGATTAATCGGCTCAAAGAAGCGTGGATATTGGAAGTTCACTTAGTAGGTTTGAAGTGGAGGTACTTATAAAATGTTTATGAGATTTCCCCGCTTTCAGGGGCAAAGGTTGTGTGAAGTTATCTCTAGTGTTATCATCATTATGCTTAGTAGTAATTCTGAAAACCTGATAAATCCTACCTCTTTTAGGTCACAGAATGTTAGAAAATGCTGATTATCTCTATGCCCTCTTCCTTTGTATGTTTCAGAACTATATTACAGTATTACTTATTTGGCACCTTGTGAACCTTTATGTGTTTGCTAATGTTTTGTCTCTAGTGTGTCCTGGGTATTCTCAGAGTTTTGTACATGTTTCAAATGGTTTTGTTTGCAAGATGTTTAAGATATGGTTTGAAGTTAAAAAAGATCAACCAGAGTTGATTTAGGACAGCGTTTCCCAGACTGTGGGTCTCAACCCACTTGTGGGTCCCGAGCAGATTTTTGGTGGGTTGGGAAAGTCTGAGCAATAAACAAAGATTCCTTTAAAATCTGTGTTTAGTTTGTCACATTTGCTAGGTGCTTCAATCTCAGGCTATGTCTTCTGACAAATTGCTGCATGATTGGTGCTTACTTTTCTTTCTTTAACTGCAAAGTGAAATGAGTTTTTAAAGTGAATTATGTGACAATCTTGTTGAAAACAGGGAATGTGAAAGGAAAAGATGTTTGTTTGCAACGTACAACAAAATTTAAATACATGCAAATGAACTGTATGCATTCAGCAGTTAGGAAAGCAAAAAATGAAGCACATTTTGTAATTCTGAAGTGTGCTGGAAAGAGATTTTAATGCGATCAAAACAAATCAAGGCACTTTACTTAGTACTACACAAATTATAAATATTCACAGACACACGATTTCCACACATTATCATATGTGCGCTATATCAACTTATCCGTAAAACATGATGTCTTTGCAAACTTAGTGGTCATTTCAATAGAAAATGTGCTGTCTATAAATGACAATGCACAAGCACACAATGCTTTAGTTAACTTGAAAAAATGTCCTTCCTCATGTCCATCAAAGGGAGATGGGTCTCTAAAGTTTGTCATTCTAAAAAGTGCGTCATGGTTCTAAAAAGTCTGAGAACCACTAATCTAGGAAGTAAGATTGATTAATAAGCACCTCAGCCCCTGTTCTCTCATTTCAACTGCCGCCAATGGAATCTTGAGTTACAGACATTCCGTGCAAATCACAGAAACTTTCAGTGATTTGCACACTAAAGTGCAGATTGCGGTTATGTTACAGTTTCAGTGACTTGCACACTTATAAGACATTTCTTGCAAACCACGATCTTTCCTTTTCAGTGATTTGCACACATGAGGACAGTAGTGCAAGTTAATCTCACATATTACAGTCACCCACTATGCAATTGTAGAATCTAGAATTTTAGTCCAGGTTTTCCAGTCAAACACTAATCAATTTAGCCAATGGTTTACCTTCTGCAATCCACAGTTTTACTGGCATGGTCAATGCAATTTCTTTATTTGTCTTTCGAAAGAAGCATTTGTATACCCAAACCTTCTGGAGGCTGCTTCTTGGCCAATGCACAGCAGTTCTTAATACAAAGGACCACTCATCGTGGTATGGTCCACTTCTGCACTGCTGTGCCTTTCTTTTCCACAGAGAAGCCCACAAACAGCTGATTGTCCTTTAGTGGTCTGTGTTTCAGTGCTCTTTTGGCATCAAAATGATGGAGTCTCTTTTTGTCTTTCTTAGGAAGAGGTGGACTAAAGAATGTCGTAAGAGTAATTGATTGTCCGACATGAAAGGGAGTCATAAACTATGGCCGGAACACTGCTCTGGTCCATAGCTGCAGTTTAACCAGAAAAAAGGTGGTGAAGGGCGGTTGGGCTGAAAGAGCCTGTTAATCACTCTTGCAATGAGTTGAAGTTATCACAATGAGAATTTCTGTTTTGAGAATCAGGAGATGCAAAGGACAATTGTGCATTGAGTCATTTGGGTACACATATGAAATGTGAGAACCAAATTAAGGTCCCAGTGAGGCATTACAAAGGGGTTTAGTGGAAATATATGTACTAACGCCATAGGAAATCACATCAAAACAGGTGCCTTAACAGGGATGGTTGGTTCGCAATATGCAAAATGACTGAAAGGGCTGACAAATAACCTTTAACAGTGCTCAGTACAAGTCCTTGCAGGGCCAAAGACAACCTAAAAACCAAGACATCAGACAACTTTGCCTGTAATGGGTCTGTATTTTAAGAACCACACGAGGCCACAAATAGATTCCGGGAAACATCGTTTACCTCACATTTTTTACTCCGTATGGCTTTACCCCGCATTTATTACTACTCAATAACATTTACAACACAGGACTTTACACGGCAAAACGGTTACAACGCATTCCCCAAAGTAACGCCCCCCCTGGAGTTAGAATAGAAATTGCAATGGAATGGCGAATGCGTTGCAACAGATTGCGTTGTAAAGCCTTGCATTGTAAAAGTTAGTGCGGAGTAAAAAATGTGGGGTAAAGTGTCCTATTCATCGATTCCAGTGCCCAGTATAAACAGATTTTGTAAATGGGCGCCTGGTCACAAGATGATATCCACAACTTTGTGAGAAAAGTCATGTACAGTTAACTGCTGCAATTAAATCTCTATGCATGGAGGTGGAGGTTTTACAGGCTCAGGTGCAAGGCCCTGCCCTGCCCTGCCACTGCAACAGAAGATTCTCCTGAAGTGGGAAACTGGTTGGAGGATAGGTATGCATCGTTACCACACTCTCATGGCCCAACCCGGAGCGGGTCTGGATGTTTCTGATCTCCTTCAGGACCCTGGGCAGGGGAGGCAGAGGGGAGAAGTCATACAGAAGTCCAGAGCTCTGCTCCAGGTGCAATGCCTCTCCAAGGGACAGCCTTCTTGGGAACTCCAGCACACAGACATGTTGATATTGTGCATTTTCTGCTGTGGCAAATAGATCGAGCTAGGGTTTTTCCCATTGCTGGAAGATGCCTCGTGCCACCTCAGAATGCACCTGCCATCCATGATCAGCAAGTCATCCATGGCTGAGGTTGCCGACATTGGCGTTCAAAAATCTCGCCTGGTGGTACACAACCAGGGAAATGCCCTGATGTCTCAGGCAGTCCCAGAGGTGCAGGGCCTCCTGCCACAGGACCTAGGACCCCACTCCAACTTGCTTGTTGCAATAGGTATAGTGGAGACATGGCTATGAGAACCTAAACCAACCTCCCTTTGATGGTTGGAATGCTTTTAACGCCAAGCGAAAGGCCCACAACTCCAATAAGTTGATGCGGAGGAAAATATCTGCCAGAGATGAAAGTAATCTTTTCGCTACCTCTCCCATATGGCCTGTCCAACTCAGCAGAGATGCATCTGTCACCACCGTCAACTCTGGGTGGGGTACAGAGAGGGGTAAGCCACAGATCCCATTGCAGTCAAGCAGCCAACACTGCAGGTCTTTTGCAGTCTCCTTTGAAACTTGGATGGCATTGGACAGAATTCCCTGGTGCAGAGCCCACTGAGACTGGAGCTTTCACAGCAGAGCCTGCATGTGCCATCAGGTGAAGTCGACAAGCAGGGTTCAGGAGGCCAAGAGACCAAGAGGTCCCAGAACCACCTTCATTGGGATCCAGGACTGACATTGAAACATCGCGATCATAGTCTGAATGTCCTGGACTTTTTAATCCATAGGGCAGGCAGAAAACTGCATTGTATACATAATGGCTCAGTTGAACCTTAGTATCTGTGAAGGAGTCAGTTGTGACTTCGGCACATTGATTGAGAACTCCAAAGATGTCAGGAGGTTTGCCATCCTCTGGAGGTGGTCTATGGCTGACTGGTGAGTCCACATTTAAAAGCCAGTCATCAAGGAAGGGACAGACTGGCACACCCAAATCTGAAGATGTGCTGCAACCAGCACCATCACTTTCAAGAACATCCAAGAGGCACTGGTGAGACGGAAGGAAAGACAGAAAACTAGAAATGCTCTTGGCCAACCTCGAACTGCAGATCAAACCACATGATGGAGATATGAAAATACCTGTCCTGCAGGTCCATTGCTACTAACCAGTCTGTCAGATTCAGGGCAAATAGAACCCGAGCATCTTGAATGTGTCCTTTTTCAGGAAGAAGTTGAAAGGGTGAAGATCTACAATAGGAAACAGGTCTCCATCCTTCTTAAGTACCAGGAAATAACAGGAATAGCATCTTGTCCCCCAAAAGCTTCTCTGACGTAGGTTGAATGTGCAGCAGGGGGGGAGGAGCCTAGCGCGCAACCAAGATGGCCACGTAGGCTTACGGCTCTCGAGGGCCTCCGCAACCTCCCACGTCTATCCTGACTAAATCCTGGTAAATTTGACGGGCTTTTGCTGATGCATTTGCGCTGAGGTGCCACCCGTTTTCCAAATTCAGATCGGACGCCGGGAACCCGAATGGTTGCCCTCCGAAGTTTGCGGCCTGCTATTGCCTTGGTCCCGATCTCGAGTTGGTGAGGTGCCCGGGTACGAAGTGAACAACAGCGGCATGCTGGACTTGACTTGCCACGTACCCCGCACTTCCACTTTCGTTTTCAAGTCTGTTTTTTTTAGATCGGCTGAGGGACCTTGGTGTTTCAGAGGAGCGTGGATGGCGGAGTGTCTGGCCTGATTTTCGGACTGTACACGGGCTTCCTGTCTGCGACTGCTGTGTTCGATTGAATTAGCCACCTGGTCCCTGTCCCTGGCGCTGGCGGGTGCCAACCTTGGTGGCCTCCGGACGATGGCGGCGAGACTAGACGGAGACAAGTCGAAACCCAAGTCAACCCGGAGGGGATCCTATACTCAGGCCAACAACATGGATCGCTATGCGCAGCCAAAGGAATCCCCCAGTGGCTTGCATATATCGCCTGAGAGGTCTAAAGAGGTCTCGGGCCCATCGTCAGAATTGACCCTGCAGGACGTCATGGGCGCCATTGAGGAGATGAAGGCTGCTGTGGGTCAGCGGTTTGATACCCTGGCTAATAAGTTGGACGCGGTCCTGATCGATGTGAATTTGGTCAGGGCAGACCTGTCCAAAACCAACGAGCGGGTCGACTCCTTGACTCGAGCCTAACTGTGGATGTGGCCGCCCTGCAGACGGAGGTCCGTAGGTTGCGGCTAGCCAGTGACCTGACGGACCGTCGACTTGAAGACTCCGAAAGCAGGGCTAGACGGAACAATGTTCGTATCATCGGAGTGCCGGAAAGATCGGAGGAATCTGCTGCTGATCTTTTTGTGGAGGATCTGGTGATCAATCGTCTCGCGCCCAAGGGATTGAGAAAGTTCTTTGCGGTGGAGCGGGCCCACAGGATTCCGGGTGGTGCGCCCAAAGTGGGTGCTCCCCCGCGGCCTATAATTGCCCGACTTTTTAACTTCCGGGATAGAGATGCTATCCTTCAGGCGTCGAGGGTGGCCGGGCCGCTGAAGTTTGAGAACTCCAATGTCAGCTTTTATCCGGACTTCACGCAAGCGGTCCAGAAACAACGGCTGGGATTTTTGGGTGTCAAACGGCGCTTGAGGGACATGGAGCTGAAATATGCGATGTTATTCCCGGCGAGGCTGCGGGTTGAGTTCCAGGGTCGTTCCCACTTTTTTGACCGGCCGGAGGCGGTTGGAGACTGGTTGGACGCCCTGCCTCGGGGACAGGATCGAGACAGTCGGACGGCGGAGAGCGGACGGGATGTGGTGGAGCAGGACTAGAACTTGGTTCCTGGTGATGGACTGGACTGGCGATGTTTTGTACCTTGGCTCAATTGCACTCTAATTTGGCACAACATGCCCTTCAAATGCTTGGGGGTTGTGGGGAGCTTATTGGGGTCTTTTCCTCCTTTTGGGGTTCTTTTTGTGGTACATGTTAGGGCGACAGGCACACTGCAAGTTGGGGGGGCTGTTTGGGCTCAAGCAGGGGTGCAGGGAGGGGGCAGTTGTGGTTCCGGGACTGTGGGGAAGGGGGGTTGTTGGGGATTGTTTTTTTGTTTTGCAAGGCAATGTGAAGTTTTCTGCTGACTTATCCGGGTTGTGCTCTCCGGGATGTGGGTATCATGTGCGGAGTGGGATGGGGGGTAGGGGATTGAGAATCCTTTTGTGGAATGTGAATGGACTGGGGGACAGGATCAAGCGCGGGGTGGTGTTGCAGTTCTTGAAGCGGATTTCGCCCGACATTGTTTTCCTGCAGGAGACACATTTGATTGGGAACTCCTTCCAGGCCCTAAATAGGAGTGGCTATCGCCTTGCCGCTCACTCTGGTTTCACTTCTGGCTCTAGGGGAGTGGGCATTCTGGTTAGGGCCTCTCTCCCATTGGAAGTGGACGAGGTGCTTCACGATGATAGGGGGCGATATGTGGCACTGGTGGGGAGATGGGAGGGCAGGACTATTTCGCTCGTGGCTGTGTATGTGCCTCCGGGGTTACAGACTGCTACATTTGCCGATTTGGGGCGTCTGGTCCTGGGACTCCCTGGGGGGGTTCTGGTGTTGGGTGGTGACTTTAATGCCGTTGTCTCCGGGTTGGAGGACCGTCACCCCCCCAGGGATCTCCCTAGGGCTCAGGCCAGGTTGGGGGGTTTTTTGGACACTTTGGGACTTGTAGATTGCTGGAGATTGATGCACCCGGGACAGACGCAATATACCTTTCACTCGGGGGCCCATGGGAGTCTCTCGAGACTTGAATACATGCTTATGCCGGCGATCCAAGCTGGGATGATTGGGGAGGTGCGTCATTTAGCCCGAGGTATTTCTGACCATTCCCCTATATGGCTGCAACTGAGGGTTGTCCCTGGGGCAGAGGGGAGAGTGGCACCCATTAGCCCCTGGTATCTTCGTAACCCTAAGATCCGCGCGGAGCTGGTCAAGTCCACTGATCACTACTTCACTGATAATGTGGGGTCGGTGTCGTCGGCCGTCTCCCTATGGGAGGCTTATAAAGTGGTGATCAGGGGGCAGGCCTTGTCCCTTATCTCCCATGCTAAGAGGTGCGAGAGAGCAGAGGTGGTTCACCTGGAAGCTGAAATAGCTGAAATGGAGGAGGACTTGGAGCGTGGAGTTACTGATGAGAAATTGCATGTTCTCAGCCTCAAATAATCAGATTATAGAGCGCTAGTCACGGAAGCTGCTAAAGGGATGAGTAGAGAGCAGCAAGGGCGACTGTATGATGTGGGGGATAAGGCCGGAAAGCTGATTGCTTGGTTGGATAAGAAGGAGAGAGCGAGCAGGGTGGTGCCCGTCGTGGAGAGGAGGGATGGAGTGAGTGTGACTGACCCGGTTGAGATCGTTGACTGCTTCGCGGCTCATTTCCGCGGGGTATACTCTCCGGTTTCTGTGCGTTCGGAGGAGGATTCTCATCTGTTGCTTAGAGACATTGCATTGCCAACCCTATCGGAGGCTGATGCAGTATTGATGGAGGCGAAGTTGTCGTCAGATGAGATCGCTCTGGCCATTCGCTCGATCGCATCGGGTAAAGCTGTGGGTCCTAATGGCCTTCCCATCGAACTATATAAGCTGCGTCCCGATAAGATAGCGCCTTATCTTCGAGACATGTTTTTGGCCGCACGTGCGGCGGGCTTCCTCCCCCCTGACCAACGCCTCGCCACCATAGTTGTGATACACAAAGAGGGGAAGCCGCGAGATCGCTGCGCCTCCTATAGGCCCATTTCGCTGTTGAACGCAGAACCCAAAATTCTGGCTAAGGTGTTGGCTAACCGACTGGTTCGGGTCGTGGGCGACTTGATCCATCAGGATCAGTCCGGTTTTATACCCCATCGGAATACCGCTCTAAATTTGAGGCGGTTGCACGGCGTGCTTGCTAGAGCAGAATTTATACGTGAGCCGGCCATCTTGGCATCTTTAGATGCTACTATGGCGTTCGACACTTTGGAGTGGCCATATATTTGGGCCGTGTAGGCGAAATTTGGGTTCGGCCCTGAGTTTATTGGTTGGGTAAAATTACTATATGCTGACCCACTGGCTCAGGTGGTGGTGAATGGTAGGGTGTCGGCTCCCTTTGCACTGGGGAGAGGTACGCGGCAGGGATGTCCGTTATCACCCCTTCTCTTTGCACTTTCTTTGGAGCCTCTCGCCGCCTGGTTGCGTTGGGAGCCGTCGTTGCGAGGCATTAGATGGACGCCGGAGTTTGAAGACCGTGTCTCCCTTTACGCGGATGACATCCTTCTGTATCTCACCTCTCCCCGACAGTCGCTAATTGTATTGGTGGACGTACTGAATTCCTTTGGCCGCAACTCCGGCCTGGTCATCAACTGGGCCAAGTCATGCATCTACGTCCTCTCAGGGGATGTCCCCCTCCTGCCACGGGATTGCCCTGTTCAGATTGCTACCCTGGGGTTCAAATATTTGGGAATCTTTATCTCACTGGATCCCGCGGTCCGCTATGAGCGAAACCTTCTCCCTCCCCTCCAGCGATTGAAGGCCGACGTCGCGAGGTGGCGACGACTTCCGCTTTCGCCGCTCGGACGGGCGGCATTGTTTAAAATGATGTCGCTACCTCGCTTTTTGTACACTTTGCAAAATACTCTAGATGTCGTGCCGGCCCGTTATTTCCGGGAGGTGGAGGGTCTTCAGCGCCAACTGTTTTGGGACGGGCGGCCGCGGATTGCTCTCGCCAAGTTGACGCTCCCTTGGTACGATGGGGGGGTCGCCCTCCCCGATATTAAACGATACTATTGGGCGTCTCAGTTGGTGGCGGTGAACCACGGGATATACGGTCCTGCCTTAAACCCGGCCTTCGAGATGGATAAATTTCTGCTCCCGGGTGGGGACTATAATAGGGCGCTGTACTCGGTGACCCCGGACACGCGGTTGACAGGACCCACGCAGGTGGCGGTACGTGTGTGGCACGCGGCGAATGCTGCGATGGGGTGGAGGGAACGCTTGACTCGGGCGACGCCGTTGTATGCCTCTGGGCGGTTGGGCTGTTTGTGGAGATCGAAAGGCTTTGAGAAATGGGATATGATTGGTATATGTAAGGTGGGTGATCTTTGGGCGAAGGGATCTTTCAAAACGTTTGAAATGCTCAAAAGTGAATATAAATTAAACGATAGAGAGTACTTCCGGTATGCTCAAGTCAACAATGCGCTGTGTTCGGTTTTTCCGGACGCTGCTGCTATCCCCGAGTATTCCCCACTGGAGGATAGAGTGTTGGATGGCTACGTGCCCGACAGCACTATTTCTCTGATTTATAAGAAACTCATTAATGATCGCGCGGACTTGCTGCTCCGTCTGCGGGAGGCATGGACGGGCGATGGCTTGGAACTGGACGATGAGGACTGGGTATCGGCGGTGGCCTCCCCGAAAGAGGTGGCGATCCCGGCCCGCTTACGGTTTGTACAGCTGAAGATCCTTCATAGAGTGTATGTCACGGGGCCCGGTTTGCTGCGTATGGGTTATTCGATGGATGGACTGTGTAAGCGTGGATGTGGCCTGCCGGGCACCTTTCTTCATATCTTGTGGGAATGTTCGGAGGTTGTGCGATTTTGGAACGGTATCCACACCGTAATGGAGGAGGTCACGCACGTTGCCCTGTTGCCAGAGGCTAGGAGGTGTTTGTTGAATGTCTGGGAACCGAATTATTGTAATGCGGCACAGACGCAGTGGGTGACCTTGGGGTACATGGTGGCTAAGCGTAACATTGCACAGTTATGGGGCTCCCCGAGGCCGCCCACGATCGAGGTATGGAAGGAGAATATGGATTGGTGTATGTTTAGGGAAAAGACGGTATATGTGGCGAGAGGCAAGCCAGGGAAATGGACTAGGGTATGGGGTCCTTGGAATTTATATCGTGGAAGTATCTGCACCCCGCCTCTGCCATTAGAGGTAGATATTGCTTTGACCCCCTAGCCGCGCATTCTGCGGGAGGGTGTGAGGTGTGTTCCATGCTTTGTTTTCCCGTTGCCCCCCTCTGCTGCTTCCGGACAAGAACTGCTTTGGACACTGTATGTTGTTCCCTATCCTGGGAAGAGCACGCTGCTATTTCGGACTCTCATAGCCTTGAGTGTGTTTTATACTTAATAGAAAATGAAACTGTTGTTTTCGATTGCTCCTGGCCTATGGCCACGGCCTGTTATATGTGCTCACGAACTACCGGGCACTTTGCCTCTGGTTCATTTGAATGTGTGGCGTTGCACTGCGGGCCCTCGGGCTCTATAGCGGCCGGCCCTGGTGGTTGTAGGCCCTTGTCTGTATTTTATTGTGTGCTAACGGTTTCTAATAAAAAAAAAATAAAAAAAAAAGAATGTGCAGCAGGTCAGACAGAAATGGCAGGATGTAACCCTGTTGGATATTTAGAAACCTACTTATCAGATGTAATGCTCTGCCACCATTGAAGGTAATAACTTATCCTGCCTCCTAGAGGGTGGCCATGGGCCATCAAGGGCAAACGAAAGCTGTGTGGAAGATGAAGTAGGAGGAGCAGGGGACTAGACAATATGTTGTCCCTGCTGGGTTGGATGTTGTCCTCTCAATACATGACCCTAGACTTGAGGAGGACTGCTGCAGGGGTGGTGGACCTTGATGTTGTCTATAGTCCATACTCCTACCAAATCCTCAAAGGGGTGGATTTGTTGGGGATACTTTTGCACCGGTGCAGAAAGGCAAAGTGAGAGTGCACTGTGGCCCAGCTTTCTTTAAAGGTCTCCAGTGCAGTCTCCTTTCTCTTCAAAGAGATGAGTGCTGTCAATGGCATATCTATTACAGATGCCTGGACTTCACCTGAAAACATGTGGATCTCATCCACCATGCTTGAACCCACCGCCATGCCTAAGCAGTCTGCACTGTCCAGTCCTGAATGGATGACATATTTTACTGCATCTTGACCATCCTAAATGATTTGAGCTATGCTAAAGCGAAATTCATCAGGGACTGCTTGCAAGATCTTGCTGACCATGTCCCATAATCCATGTGAATATTGTCAAGGGTGACAGGTAGTACTATAGAGTCAACAGCAAGACTGGATGAGGAAAAATCCTTTCTCCAAATGCCAATATACGTTTTGACTCCCTATCAGGAGGAGTAGTTTTGGGTTCACTCTATTTGTAGATGCCTGGACCACTAGGCTCTCAGGTGTGAGATGCTCAGTGAGGCAGGCAGGGTCACCTAGGGTTGATCTGTGTTGTCCATCCACTTGCCTATTTACCAGTGAGCAAGAACAAGGTTTGGCTCAAGTGCCCATTAACATGTCCGGGAGGGCGTCTTTGAAAGGCAAAAGTGGCTTTGTTGAAGCCTGGACAGGCTGCAGAACATCTGTCAAGACATTAGTTTTGACTTCTACAGATGGAAGCTGCAAATTTAAGACTTTAGCCACACACATAATCACTACAGCAAAAGATGCTAATTCTTCTGTCAAGGAGTAAGCAAGTAAGTACATTTATTTGCAGATTAATTAAAATCATTGTAATTCTAATCCATACAAAAACATTTATCGAAAGTTATTATTAAAAGGAAACCTTATTCATTAAAAGAGAGTTCGTAGTTAAAAGCATCTTACAGTGCAAAAACAATAATCTAAAACTTTATGACTAATAGTTCAGTAAAGTGCTCCATGCCAAGGTTTTTACAAGTGGTGTTATGCCAACTTCTGCATGGGGGGAAGTTGAAAAACACCATGTGAGTTAAAAGAAGTTCATTATTAGGGCATTGTGCAATGCCAAAAGGGTATCCTCGTGCATTACAACCTGTAGTCCATAAATTGCTCAATGCACAGGTGCTCCAATGAGGATTTTCCGGTTTCTTCTTGGGAATAATTTGCAGGTTTGGTGAAAGTGAGTTTCACCGGAGTAAGTTGTGTGCTGGGGCCTCCTGATTGATAGTTACATTTTTTTGTGGTGATGGATTATAAATGGATCAGTTATCAAGTGCGAGAAACTTTGGATAAAAATTACCTGCCCCGCGAAGGACATTATTTGTCTGAAGTGATAGAGTTGACTATTGATAGTTTGTTCACTTGTAGTAGAAACTTGGTGGCCCTACATTAGAGCTGAATTGATGTCGGCATTGCACTGCGGCAGGATCTTAACTTAAGTGCCTGAAAGGAGGGGCACAATAATTTCTGTTTCAATTGATTTACAGCGGGGCAAATACACAGGAAATGTAATAGACTTTCGTCAAAACAGCCACGTAGACGGCAAAGAGGCTTCGGCCACCTTTGTTTCCAGGGCGGAACCTGGTCTTTTGAAGGAAGGGCTCTCATTTGTGTTATTAAACAGAAATGCTGGATAGTTTGATAGATTTCACACTTGAGGTATGATTGGGGCCCGCAGATGATTGTAGAACTGTCCAGCCGTGTTTTTTGCCTGCCAATTCGCTTTGTCAAGAGACCGCGATTTTAGCTTGGCAGCTTTGTTGCCACTCATTTTAAATGCTGTAAGGCTAATGTTTAGCTCCCAGGCCTCATACAGATTGAGAGATGTCAAAGCTTGATGGAGCACTGTTGGCCAGTCATTTTTGTTAGTATGCTGGCTTTCCATTTCGGACCAACACAAAGCGGCCTAGGACTCAGGTGGGGCGGCTCTCATCTTCCAGCACAATTTGATTAAAGCGGCCATCCTCAGCGGGAGCTGGTACAGAAACCCGAATTCCAGATGCACTCGTGCTGGCAGGTGTGTTGAGGTAGCTTTTGAACAGGGCAGACTGTAGATTGTTGAGAGTCATTACATCTTTGCCCTTAAGGAGTTCTGAGCTATAAGTCAGTGAAGGTAAAAAATTGGCTCCAATGATTTGCAATAGATATGACTGAGATGAACTCCCCATCTTTTTTTTAATACATTTAAAAAAATAAAAATGTATAAGCCTTTTTTGAAGTTTTCAACAAAATAAAGAGACATGACTTCAATCAGCATAGTGTTAGGATTGCGCAGCAAGTAATCAAACATAATACATCAATATACATTCAGTTTGAATCGTGGTTACCATGCGTTATTCATTATCTGTCTATATTACCAAAATTAGCATCATTGCCAGGGTCTTGAGTCGTAGCACATGCTATCCTTATCCGAGTACATGAAGTGTTGGGCCTTGTTCAGTCTCGCCTCTACTGCACTTAGCTGCCTGACAGCACATTTTCCTGCTACCTTTCTATCGCCCTACTAATGTTCATGTTCAGCCTCCTCCTCACGCACACCAGCAGCCGCCTCACAACCAGAGGGCACAACTTTAGACGACAGGTATGTCTGGTATAAAGTCCAAAAGTTTTTAGGCCGACTGCGTGGGGGAGAAGCTCGCTGCAAGTCTCAGTTTGTGTGTTTCAGAACAACATGTCCCTGCTCCACTCAACAATGGTAGGGATCGGGCCTCTTGACCAACGCTTTGCCACACACCATCTAGCTATTAGCAAACCCATGTCTACTAATCTGAGGACTGATTTAGGGAGTGGCTTAGAGTACCCTAATAGAGCCAGTATGGGATCTGGTGTGATGTGCGTGTATACAATCTGGCTCAATTCTTTAAACACCAGGCACCAAAAACTATGAATTCCAGGATATAGCCAGGCTAAATGGAAAAAATGTGCCCGGGGCTCAGCATAGCGATCGCAGTTAGCTGTGTTCCACTGTCCGTAGCGACATAGCCTCTCCAGCATGTAGTACACCCTGTTTAGGAACTTAAAATGGAAAAGCCTGTGTCTCCCATTCAGCGAGACCCGTTTTGAGTTCTCGCAGCAGTAACTCCAGGTAGCATCATCTAGTTCTCTACCTAGGTCCATTTGCCATGCTAGTCTCGCCTTAGTATAAAAGTATACAATTTTAATTGGGGAGCCAGTTTTGATGTACGTGAGTGGACAACTTCGGGCGGTTCTTCTAGATCACTGCCTAATATGTCAGCGATTGCATGCCTCATCCTATGAAACTGAAATTTGTGTAGCAATGATGCAGTAGCGTCTGGCCCCCCCAAGCTGTTCCCATGTTTTGACCTTCCCATCCAGGAACATATCTCCTATGGTCGTTGCCCCTAGTGATCAGAGTGCTCTAGTTACGCCCAGGTCCTTACAAGAGGGAATCCAATGGCACCACTCCAGAGTGTAACTTCAGCAGGTGGAGCCAGGCATGTCTCGATGCGTTAATAGAATCTAGGATCCCCGTCCTACGGTCAGGAGATGTGAATAACAAAGTAGGTAACTGTAGTGGGGATTCTATCTGTAAGTGCTGTGTGTCTGGTGAGCCATGAATCCACTGATGAGCGTGCGCGCTTTGTGCTGCCCTATAGTATAAATTGAGATCTGGGGCTCCCAGCCCCCCAGATTATACTGGAGTGTGAGTATATCCCAACGAACCCTGGCATGTTTACCAACCCACGCAAGTTTGGTTAACATCTTGGTAAGTGTGCAGAAAAAAAAACCCGGGTGGACCATAGGGATGTTGGAGAACAGGAAAAGAAAGCGTGGGAGAATTACCATTTTCATTATCAAAATTCTCCCTATTAGGGAAAGCGGAAGCCGAATTCATTTTTCAATGTCATCTCCCAATTTATTCACAGCCATCCCAAAATTTTCGTGGAATACCACCTGCGAGTCAGTATGTATCCTAATTCCCAGATAGCGGACTGACTCTGTTGTCCACTGCAGTGGGTAATCTGGTTGAAAAGGGACAGTAGCTGGGGTAAGTGGTAGGATCAGAGACTTCGCCCAGTTCACTCTCAGACCTGAGAACGCACCAAATTTCACTACTTCCCTCGGAGTAGGAGATAAGTGATTTTCCAGGTCTCTAACGTAAAGAAGAGTGTCATCTGCATATGTAGAAACTATGAGCTCGTAATGCAGCAAACATATCCCCCTATGATTGTGGTATTCGTGCAAAGCGCAGGCCAACGGTTCCGCCACTAGCGCATATAAATTCAGGGATAGAGGGCATCCCTGCCGGGTACCTCTCGTAATAGGTATCTGACCTGTAACCAAAGAGCCGATTTTTATTCTAGCTGTGGGTGAATTATACAAGATTCCAATAATTTGAAGGAACATAGTACCCATTCCCATTCTTGTCAGTACAATTTTCATGAATTGCCATTCGACCGAATCGAAGGCCTTTTCCATATCTAAAAAGACCGCCACCGCCTACTATGCTGTATTGCCCCTAAGACCGTTCTTAAATTGTAGGTCAAGTTCCTGCCTGGAACAAACCCTGCGTGTTCCGGGGCAACCAAATGCAGAACCAACGGTGTCAGATGGGTAGCGAGGATTTTGGCATAGATCTTCGTATGCACATTTAGTAATGATAGGGGGCGGTACGAGGAACATTCAAGGGGGGATTTGTCCGGCTTCAATATTGCTACTATGATCGCCTCCCTCATCGATGGTGGGATAATACCATCTACCACCATATCTTCGAATAGTGTGGTCAAGTGTGGGACCAGTAGGTCTCGGAATTCTTTGTAAAAAGCGATCGTAAAACCATCCACCTCAGGGGCACTCCCTGACTTCACTCCCGCCAGTGCTGCAAGAATTTTCTCTTTCTCCAGGGGATGCATTAGATATTTGCGATGCTCATTGGTTAGCCATGGCAAATTCACATGGGTCAAATAGTCTAATATTTCGGATTCCTCGCCATCGTGCCGGGAGCGATACAAAGTCGGGTAATACTGACGGAACCGCTCTAGTATCTCTGTGTCTCCCGTTATTGCCTCCCCCTGTTCGCCCCTGATTTCCGAGAGCACCGGAGTTTCTCTGCGATTCTTCAGGAGGGAAGCGAGGACCGCGAGGTGCTTCAGCTTCGCGTTTGACATGTCATGGTATTCAGCCAACAGAGTTTTGAACTGTTCTGTTCCTGCATCAGGATTGCCTACCACCAGCTGGTGCTCTAACAACTTGAGGGAACCCTCCAGTTCAGTTAATTTCCTGCGAAGTGCCCTGAGCACCCCTGAATGTTCAGACATAGCCACTCCACGAATGTAAACCTTAAACGCTTCCCATACCATAGCAAATGCATCCACAGAGCCTATATTGCAGGAGAAAAATGTATCTATCGCTTCAGCCATTTCAGCCCTAAATGCTGTATCCAGCAGCGAGTATGGGGGGAAGCGTCAGGTGAAATGTGGGAACCGTTTCTCTGGGGTAGCTATCTCCAAAAGTACAGGGGAGTGGTCAGAGTAGGTACGAGGGTGCACAGTGCACTTCCAGACTCCTGTATAGATGTGCGGGGATGCTAGCCAATAATCAATCTGTGTTTGTAAATTATGGAACGCCGAGTAGTGTGTGTATTGTACTCAGCTCAGCTCGGATGGCATTGCGGCCAAACATCAATAGGATCTAATTGCGTCAACGCAGCTGCAATGGCACGAGCTGCCGCTGAAGCCCGCTGCTCTGGCCCACCTGATCTATCTAGAGTCAGGTTAAAAATACAGTTCAAACTCTCCCCCAGAGTTGAGGTCTCCCTGAGTAGACCCGCATCTTATCTGTAAGAGAGGTGAAGAACCCCTGATGATCATAGTTAGGGCCATATACATTGACCACTATCATGTATAACCCCTTCCCTGTGCAGCGAGAAACCACATATCTGCCCCCAGGGTCTGTATCCAGGGGTTGCAGCTTGAGGTGCGATTTAGGATTCACCCAGGTAATCACTCCCCGCACATGGGTGGTAAAGCCCACCCTGTGGGAGTTTCCCAGTAAACTACGGCTGCCAAACATGGTGCTATTTAGGGGTAAGTGTGATTGTTGTAACAGGGCAATGTCTATTCTGTGTCTTGTCAAGTAGGCTACGACCTTCCTTAGCTTTCTATGGTCATTTAGGCCTCTAACATTCCAGGTCATGGCCCTCAACACATTATGTGTACCCAGATCCCACTCACTACAACTCATCATGTATATGGGAAATCAATAGTATGCAATAGATGCTGGTACTCATGACTATAGTGAAAGGAAACTTTGGTCGTCCAAACCTAGTGCTGCAAAAAACTCTGCAATGTGTCTGTCTCAATTCCCCCCTTCCCCCACCCATGCCAAGCTATACCCAACTGTGCGTTGGTGAAATCCCCCCACAGAACCCCAAACTATCATAACAAATTCACATCAAACAGCTCAGTTATTACAATTAAAGAAATTAGACTCCAGACGTGGCGCACACGTGGGTGGATGTCGCCTGCCCGTGTAGGAATGTGATTACGGTAGATTAACTACACATTGCCGTTCGCCATCTTAGATTCTAGTTGCTTTAGACAGAGGGTCCTATGGCTCAGCCAGTCCCCCTGACTATGTATAAGATACATCATTCAAACCAACCCCAATCGCACAACCCAGGCGCAAAATGAAGGCAACCTGCAAGGTTCCCCGTCCCCAAATAGGCAGTAACACAGGACTCTAAAGAAACAATTCCGCAGCAGACCATGCACCAACCCCATCTCTAGCGAGCCCCCCTTCAAGTGTCCCCTTCTTATCTGGCAGAATGTTGGGGAGTCACATCAATCCTGCTCATCCAGACTTCCACCAGTCGCTCCTTGCTCCACAGCGTGCTCCGGACTCCTCCGTCTCTCCCTCGCCCAGTCTTTCAGTGCTTTCTGCAGCACTCTGGGGTCAGTGAAGATCCTGGATTGGCCTTGCCTGTTAACACGTAACCTCGCCGGGGAGAGCATGGAGTAGTTAACATTCTGTTCCCACAGTTGCTTCTTGAGGGGAGCAAATTGTTTGCGAGCTTCCTGCACCCGAGCTGTAAAGTCCGGATAAAGCAAGATCGCAGAACCCTCATACTGCAAGGTTTGCTTCTCTCTCGCTATCCACTAGGCTGTGTCCCGATCCCTGTAGATTAGGAGCTTTGTGATGATAGTCCGCGGTGGAGCGCCCGGGGCAGGTCGCGGGTCCAGCGAACGGTGAGCTCGTCGCGGGTCCAGCCAACGGTGAGCTCTCTCCACCACGAACATGGACGAAAATGTATTGGCGCTCAGCAAAGTATGAAGGAGTTTTTCCACTAAGAGCTCCATATTTCCCACTTGCGTGGATTCTGGCAGGCCCGTTATGCGTATGTTGCATCTCCGGGAACGGGCTTCAAGGTCTTCTGCTTTATCCTGTAGCATTTGCAGCACCTTGTTCATCTGTTTCTGAGTTATATCTAGCTCTGTCTGTGTCTCTTCAACATCAGCTACTCTGCGCTCCGCCATATCTAATCTCTCTACTTGCTTGTCCATGCGTTCCGTCATCCTGTCCAACAGGGATGTCCAACTTAGAGTCTATGGCTGACAGACTGGCCTGTAGGCTTTACTGCATGGCTGCAAGCATAGTCTGAATATCTCCATCCACCTGCTCTGGGCATTCCTCTGGCGCATCCCTCAGTGGTATTTTCTCTGGTCCAAGACTTGCACTGATCGAAGGTGAGCTTCGGTTGAGTTTTGCCAACTTTCCCCATTATGGGAGTGCAGGGAGCGCAGCCGCAGATCACTCCACCTCCAGACAAATTTTAGGTAGTTGTGTGCACCTAGGTTGGGTCAGAGAGGAAAGTATGTCCAGTTGTCACCGTCCTGCAGGGCGCAGCAGCCGCAGCGTCACTATGCCACCAAAGGTAGGACACCTCCACTCCCCAGCCTGTGCAGCACCTGGAGGAGCGCAAATCGCTATGCACCCACAACCAGAGGCGCACCCCAGTTGCACTTCGTTGTATGTACCACTGAAGTGTTCACTCCACTGTAGTTCATAAATGAGATTGGGAGCTTCTCTCTGGGAATGTGACCTTTAAAAGTAGGCCTTATCAAGCCCTTCTGGCACTCCGGGGGCCCTAGAACGTAGTAGTGGGCTCTGTCCTAGTAGGAGGGGTGAAGCAACAGGTGCTTCGTTCCCCCAAGTTCGCCCCCTGCTTTGCGCCGAGTCAAAGGCGGGCAGGATCCTCTTCAATTGCCCTCGTTGGGTTCTGCTAGGAAGAGAGGACCAAGAGCTCGCTGCAGCGCCGTCATGGGCGACGCCGGGTCTCGCAGAGCCGAACACCCGCAGCCCTCGCCATCAATAGGCCGCCGGTGTTGTTGGTAGGCCGCAGAGGGAACTCCAGGACAGCAGGGGGCAGGGTAGCACCAACCGCCTTCACCGCCCACCGGAGGGCTCGGCAGTCAGAGCAGTCCTGCACAGCTCCTCAAGACCGGGTGTCCAGGATAGAGTCAGGGGCACCGTTAAAGCTCGATCAAGCAGTGCACACCTTCCGCCGCACCTCACCCGATGTCAGGCCAATCAAGCCCGCGATGTACAGCAGAGTCTCCAGCAGTGCTCCGCCGGCAGTGCGTTCCCCAGCCTCCTCAGGTCAGCGCCCCCGGGAGGAGCCTCGCTCCCAGCACCGCTGCAGGCCTCCTTACTCAGATCCCCTTTCCCGGGTCCGCAGCCAATAACTTGAGATTCCGGGCACCAATTCAGGCAGAAGTGACAGCAAAGTGCGGGGCAGTTCGTCCGACACAAGGGGACGTGTAATTTCAACAGGTTGCGCAACTTTTACTCAGGATACCTGTCGGAGTGTGTGATGGCAAAACGGAGCTCTCGGCTTAGGCGGCCATCTTCGGTGCCGGCAAGCTCCGCCTCCTTTTTTAATTAAGTTGAGGGCAAAGAATAACCTTTTTGCTAAGGCCCTCCATTGTGTGAGGTACCTTTTGAAATTTAGTTTTGGATCAATTTCCAGCCCTAGATATTTATAGATGCTGACGTGGTCGATCTTGTACCCGACAGCTTTCCATTTGAATTTTGAGTTTTGGTGTCTGTTTTTCAGCGGGCAATAGAGGACTTTAGTTTTGCTGTAATTTCGTTTCAGGCCTAAGGATTCGATAATGCTATGGAGGACGGTTATTTGGCACTGCAGGCCAATGGGAGTCTGGCTACATACGACAATGTCGTCTGCATATTGTAAACTATGCACTGGCCTGTGTGCGAGTTTTGGTGGGTCACTCAAGACTTCTGATAACTTGGCTTCCAGATCTGCTGTAAAAATATTGAAGAGGCAGGGGGGAGGACACATCTCTGTTTAAGACCGATGGATGTGGGGACCCTTCTGGTAGTTCTATCACCCTTACCTATTTTAATTTGTACCCAGGTATCTGAGTGTAGATCTTCTGTCAAGGAGTCAGGGGAGAACACAACCCAGTGTCAGGGGCAGTGTCCAAACCATTAGCCTCTTGTAAGTCCATGAGATGGTTGATGTCATCATAATATTCGAATGCATCATCCCCATCATTTCCACTGTCATCACCCAAGAATTTGAAGCTCAAAGTTCCCAAGAGATGAGGGAGAAGTTTGGGAAAGAGCTCCGAATCCATGTCCGAAGGTGCGTAAAGTAAAGGAGCTGATGCTAGCATGCAGGGGTGGCACTTATATTTGGCTCCGATGTCACTTCTGGGGTGAGATAAAACAGATGCAGAGCCGCACAATACCACCAGCTGTGCGTGTGGCAGCAATGATATGAAAACTCTCCCGATCCAGAGTGGTGCCTGGGCTTATTCATAGAGTGAGGAATCTGCAGTTAGAACTATCCATCAGAAATATACAGTATGTGGCCAACCCAAACGCAATTGAGGGTCAACCTGCTTGGATGGACTGTTAAGCAACAAGAAGATCTACCATGTCTGGTTTACCCAGAAGCAACAGGGACCAGCTCATCTGAAGGAAGTGACTAAGGTGTACATGAGTGCAATATTTTGGTCTAGGTAGCTACCAGAATCATTAATATCACAGGACAGGAAGTTAGTGTACACAACAGTAAATGGGTTTGTGTATCCACCCGAGGTGGCTGAAACTTGGTTCACAAGTACTTGAGTTACTGCAGGACTACACATAGGGCATTAGTTAGAGTTTGGAAGACTAAATACCATCACAAACATGGCAGATATCCCACCCACTGAATTGGGAGTGCAGTATAGCCTATGGCACTTCTGATACAATGGACGAGATATTTATCTCATATTGAACAAGTATTGAATATGCCAAACTCTAAATATCTCTTAGTATCGGTCAATATGTGATCCTGTGTAAAGATTGTGGCTATCTTTGGGAAGTTGGGAATGTGTGGCCCGGAGATCAGTTCAGTGGAAGACCATAGGGGGAAGGGCAGAGCGGAGGTTTTGGCTCAAGCCATCACCATCCTAAACAGGCAAGACACCCCAAAAAGTTGCCCTTATGTACTCAATGTTTAATCTAGATGTCTAGGCTGGTGCTCTGGTAGGAGAGGTCAATTAGACTGAGTGCAGATGACCCAATCAGGTAGCAGTAGTGCATGTTAGCTAACACATCACCTGGTGACTACCAGGCCATAAATAATAAGTAGATGCAGCCATCTTCAATATTTGATTGGTAGCAATAGAGAGGGGACTCTAAACACACTCCTATTATGACTACGTGTCTATGATTTGCACCCTTGTCTACCCTTTCCATCCCCTCTCCTTGGCTTTAGAGGATACAGTGACATTCAGAGGTATGGATTGCTAATGGTTCCCGGCAATAGGCCTGCCATCTCTGGTTTAGAAACACAGTGAACGTTTGGACGGTGCTGCAAGAGTTCTGTGGTGGGGCTGCTGTCCCTGGTGTGACTGTCCCATGTGGTTAAGGTTTTCCATGTGTGTTTTGGCTAAAAAGTAACTATGGAGATCAGACTTTATATGTAATCAAGAGTTTGAAGAATACCTCATTGGTGGAATATCTCAGCAACATAGCGGTATATCACGAGAGCTCTGTAAATATCTCAGCATTGTGATACCCATGCACAGTACAGATCAGAATAGAGGAACATCGACTAGGATTCTGCTTTGATCTGGAATGTTAGTATTGAGTTTAAAAGATACTTTTTATTGTACTGAAGAATTTTACTTGTGCAACTGTAAACCTGTATGGTCAGTGCCCTATGGAGCAACCTAACCACCAACGTCACTACTCTGTAGTGGGATACATCTGTTAATTTCTTTGAAAAGGTTTTGCTCATCTATATGCACCTGTCTTGTGATCCCACACTTGGTGTTGCATCTAGTCAAAATGTTTAGAGCTGTCCCTTGCCCATTCTTTTTGTGATCTATTGTGATCTGAAAACTCGTGGCATCAACTAGTTTGAGCCCTACCATTGTGGCATTTGCAGTGAGGCAACATAGGTGTTTTGAAGCACATGGGCAGCACCCTCCTCATCTTTAAGAATCACCCATGGGGGCGTAACAATCACAAATCTTTTTGTACAATGTCACATATTTAAAAGTACTATTGAAACTTGCAATTGTCTTTATATGCTATCCCTTATATCAACATGAAGGGTTCAAAATATAAATAATAACTTTAAAGAAGAGGGCATAGTTTCCTAAAATAAAAAAAATCAGCATTCCGTACTTTCAGTTCAATTGCACAGCAGGTATGCTTACTGTTCAATAATTTACAATATGCAAATAATCCATGCAATGCAAAATGTTTTTATTTAATAAGTTACACTGCTTCTGCCTTGGAATATCACAGGATATTCCATGTGTCACTTGCTTGTGTCTGACTCCATTTGTCACAACGATTTCTTGCGAAACCATGCCATCCTATTTTAGTAGATGTGTCTTTGAAAATATAGAAGTGCTTGTGCGGGTCTCATAGGGTCTTGATGATCCGTGATGCAAAGCGATTTGGCACTGCACGCCTGTCAACGTCTGGTGAAAAATCATTTTTGTGCACTCTAATGTGTGTGTTAGAGATAAGCGGGACTCCTCTGGTGAAATAAGTGATTGGGTGTGGTTAAGAAAATTCATGACACAGTGCGGGCAGTTAACAGTTACACTCTGAAGAATAAAGGCGTGTTATACCGAGCTCCTTGTGTGGCATGATCATTTACATGTACCGAGGCTGGGGAGGACGCTACAACTGGCGACGAGATAGGGGATTCCGTTACCCCGTCAACCCGAAGAACTGAGCGTGCCGTGGTCCAGCAAACTGCTCGTGCATGCGAAGGGTGCCTCAGTCGATGTGAAAAATCGATCGTTGGCATATATGTGGAGTCAATGCGCCACTCCAGCCAGTGCAAGGCCTGTGACGTGAGTGAAGGCCTTACAGAAAGTTTGTTTGTCGTCAGCTAGAAATTTGCTGGTAAAGTCGAGACAAGAGATACTTCGCCACAGCCTAATACAGAGCCGTCATTTATACAGTATGACAACGCTAAAGGCAGTGACAACCAGGTACAGAGAAGCGCCAAAGGCAGTGATTGCCAAGTCCAAGGAAGTGCCAAAAGCAGAAGCCTTTCTGACAAAATGAAAAGCTAAAAGTAGTGACAACCAGGCACAGAAAATGCAACGAGTGGAGAAAGTCAGGTGCAAGAGACAACTGTGAGAAGAAGTACATAAATGCAGGGAAACAATAAAGGCGGCAATAACCTGATAAATAGAGAATACGATTACGCTTACCAGAACCAGAGTGAAGAGAGTCATCCAACCTCAGCACCAGACACCACAACCCAAGCAGAAGCAGGGATTGTGATTACAAGGCTGGTGAATCACGTCGGACCGACTCAAAGGCCTTGGGTGGCAGTCAAAATAGTAAAGCTTTTCAGTCGCTGCTGAAAAGAGCACCAAATACAGCAACTCCTACTTCTTAAAACCACTGCCTCCCTTTGATACTGCTAAAAAGCAGACAATATGGCAAGAGATGGACTGCTTGGATCGAATCCTTTTATGATTTCATTGATTCCCTCAAAGAAGCAAATGACTAAAAGATCATTACATATGTAAAGAATTTGGTGGGTGGAGGAGAAAAAGAAGTCATAAAGAAAATACCACAAGGTGATGAAGTGGCGTACCTTCAAATCAAAGAGGCGTTAAACATCAAGTACATTTTCAACCAAAAAAGGCAGAAAGCTGGTGAAACGATGGATGAATACGTTGTAAGACTTGATTTGCTCCTCAAGCATTACAAGCTCAACAAGTTCAACAATGAAGAGGCATGTGTCTCAGAGTAATAGATGGTTGTCTCCTCGATTCCCTCAGACAGCGAATGCTGAAAGAGACAGTTTGGAGCGAGTACTCATGTCTGCTATAGTGAAAGAAAGAGCTGACAGACAAGCCGCAAACATGGAGGCCAGAATGGCCCAAAATGAATCCCTGCTGAGAGTGAAAAGTAAACCAAAACACAAGGTAGAGGGCCACAAAGGAATGTTTCCAAAGAAAAAGAAGCTGTGTTTTCGATGTGGATATTCGTTTCCACATGAAGGTAAATGTCCTGCCAATGAACAGATATCCAGAGGCTGCGGGAAGGATAACCCTTTTGTAACATTTGCAAAGAGAAGGAAAGATCAAGTGTATCACGTCGAAAAAACAAAATGGATGCCATAAAGTTCAAGAGACGTTCCACCACAGCCACAAGGCCAATCAGCAACAACTGTTGAAACAAGTAGAAATTGAACGCCGTCAATTGTCATCAAATTTCACATCTAAACGTTCATCACCGGCATTGTCAAGCAACAGTGAGGAAGATCGGTGTGTGATGTCAATGTTGACCACTGGTCAACATGCACATGTACGATTAGTTTCTTGCCAGTAAAAATGCTGATGGAAGTGAGATCAACAAGTGAAAGTGCAAACTTTATTTGGACACCATCCCAAAATCACACTGAAGGTGATTGGGTGCTCCATACCTTTTATCATAAGCAGTGGTGTGTCGCTGAACAACATGCCAGCAGAAAAGTACAATGAATTGTCTCCAGTGCCTTGTTTAACCCAGTCAAAAAACAAAGTGTATATGTGGGCTGCTTCAACGCCAACTGCAAAGCCAAGGTTTATTTCTAGCTACTGTGAAGCATAAAAAGACGACAGTACAAGCACCAATTCATGTCCTGAAAGGCATTTCATCGAGGGCACTGCTGTTCACAAGGGCTGATTTCTGTAAACTACAACGTCCATGCCTACCATGAGATAGTGAATCAATTTCCATCCTTGTTTCATGGACTAGGAAGATTTAAGGCAATGAAAGTGGATCTTCACACTTGAGGTCTGGGCATACCATGCACAATTAGGGCGAGAAAGCAAAAGACACACAGATGATGGGCGGAATGCAGAGCAAATCAAACATTCACCCCCAGTCAAAAGATCTGGGTTAAATCTATTGTTCTTTTGCTCACCATGCCACTGCAGTTTAGACACTGCCATATGCAAATCAGTCTTGATCCTGTGCCTCATGGGAACAGTCCAGCCCGAATGCCAAGCCAGGTCCTCCATGGACCGGAAACAAGCATCCTGGGACTTGTTTCGATGCTTCACGCCTCATCAGACAGGCTAGCTTGAATCCAGTGGCACAGTGAGCCCGGGACCCACGTCTAGGCATACCCAGTGCACTTGTAATAAAGTAACCCAGTGTTTGTCAATGGGAAAGAAAGGCCTCACAAAAATAAAAAACGACTTTAGACGTTTTTCACTGTTTGGACATGTAAAACTTAAGTACACATGTCCTACTTTTTTAATACTTGTGAAAGCGTTGTCTCCCGTAGGAGTAACGACCTTTACTCAGCACTCCCTTTTTATTTGTTGAGTTTCAAATAACGGTGATTCAATTGTTGTAATTTTCTTGCATGATTTATTTTCAAATTCAAGTTCTTGATAATTTCATTGACATTCATACAATTTCCGACATGGTATTGTTCAACATGAAATTCAAATTTCAATTTTTACTGTATTTCAGCCCTATGCATTTCGGGCGAACCCTTCTTCAGGGGTCTTACATCTCTGAAAGCAGAAAAATAATACTCAAATAACCATTTACAACATTTATATCATCAAAACGTTTTACATACGTATTTACACTAGCATCTATTTCGGTGGTTGAAAGAATAGTTTAAAAAATTGTGGACGGAAGAGTACCGGACTGAAATAATTCATATGGTGAGTCAGCAATTAAAATTATGTGACACCTGATAACATAAACTGTGATTGAAAGTGAAGCGTAAATGACTGTAGAATAAAAACACGGGTGAATATGTGTAAACGCTCTGTCATTAGCAACGGTATTGACCTGTAACTAGATGGTTAAAGTTCTAGAACTAAACCCCGTTGAGGCAAATTTATCTTCAATAGTAACGGCTCACGGATTTAACGATATCGATAGCTTGAGTGTACTTAAGAATCAAAGCTGACCTTTCAGAAAGCAAACAATCTCATCCGCCCGTCTGCCATGGCAAACAGTGTTACTTCCTCTAAAAAGAAAGAGGAATGGTGCGAATAAGTAAAGCTGGATGTACCAGATTTTGCGAACCACTCGTGCAGGTGTAAAGATTTCTTACCTCGAGTACGGCTACGGTCGAGTTGAATAGTGGGGTCCTGTTTGCAAAAATGTCGAAAGCGTCTGCTTTCTTATATATTCGCGATATCGCGAGTCATTCGTCACGTGACGATAGAAAGTGAAAAAAGACGATTTCTGCTTGTACTTTATGCGGTTAATTCAAAAGTTGTTGTGATTACAAAGAATGTAATTCAACGAATATAAAAAAGATTGTTTTTTAACCAATATAAAGAGATTGTTTGATCAATAACTATGAAAAACAGTCTTAGGGATGTATTCTAAAACTCAAGGTACCGATGTACCGATAAAGTTTCAGGTAAAAAAATGATGTGAAAAAAAGGGTTGACAACAGGGTGAGACCTGTAACAACATGCTTGTCGTGACTCAGTGTGTTGGCTTATATCTCCTAATGGTCAATGTGATATTGTAACGAGTATGAACAAATTATAATAGAATTAGAGGTACGAAGGGGGGTTTCCCGTGCTTATGAAAGATAATGTAAATGGTGTGTTCTAATCAATAAGTACTTTAAATGAAACTTAGTATTGGGACCGTGAAAAAGTATACGAAAATTACAAAATGAACATATACGTCCGTTAACATTGTTTTCAGTATACACAGTAACAATGATACTTAAGTTCAAGCTACAGTAAATGAAATACGTAACCTCATAATCTTCCTACAGGAAACAATGTAATTCAAAACGATCATTTAGACCTTTTGGTTGAAGCGTATTAAGATGGGATATCCAAAATATTTCTCTTCTCAAGAGATGTTGAGAATTGTCTCTTCCTGGGAGGATGGGTACCTGTTCTAGTATGCAAAATCGCAGTTGACTGGGATTGTGATGATGTTCAGTAAAATGGGAAGCAACTGTGGATTTAGTGTTCTTGAGTCTTATGTTGCTTTTGTGCTCGATAATCCTGGTCTTTAGTTTTCTTTGCGTTTTGCCCACATAAGGTAAGCCACATGGGCATTTCAATAAATAGATCACATTGCTGCTGTCACATGTACCAGATACCCGTAGTTTGATTTTTGTTCCTTGTGAAGGATGTAATATTTCGCTGCCCTGTATTATAGCATTGCAATTACTACAGTTGTAGCATGGAATGGTTCCTCGATGTTTAACGGGGTTAACTTCCTCTTTGGGTCTGAGCAATTCTTTGAAATTACGAGTGCGTTTGTACGCAAATCTTGGGATGTTATTGAATATTCCTCTGAAGTCTTCTACTTTTTTAATGAAATGCACCTTGTCCTATGAGCCTTAGGGTATATCTTAGGGGTGACTTTTAGATATTAAACAAGATGGTTTGGGCCTGACAAATTGTGCATTTTGTCAGGTCGAAATGACAGCAGATATGAGTAGGTACCCTTGCCACTGGTACATAAGCATGTAAAAACTGTCTTGCATGTTGTCAGAGTGCCTGTATATATGTGTATACATGGATGTGGCAATGTGTGTATGTGCCCCTGCCTGCTGCCATAGACCCACAAGCATTACAAGAGCTTTTTGTTAAAATTCATGTCTAGCAAGTCACTTTTGTGTTACTCTGTGGTTGTAATAGCCAACCCTGCTGGTGAGAAAATGTAAAAGGTTATTGTGCCTGCTGCAGAACTCTGCATTCAGCTTCTTGGTCAGAATCCCGAGGGTATCTTTGGTCTTTTATTTTTCTGTATTTGATGAAATCTTCACCACTCTACTTCACCCTTTAGATTGCTTGTGGTACGCTGTGATGCTAATTAATAGCAAAATATACCACAACGCAAGTAAGCAGGCTCTACTGTTATGTGATACAGACAATGAGCTCTTAATAATGCATTCAATGTATTCGCTACCAACTGGGGTAGAGAAAAGGAGCTGAGATGCTGGCAGATAACCTAATTTGGCCAAGAACACACATATTGATACAGCTAGACAGTCGGGATTAGAATTTGGGTGGCATGATTACACAGATTACAATGTATCCACTAGGCAACCCCCAACTACAAAGCGACATCTTTAACATGTTGTTGTGCTAGAAGATGTTTGTATGGTGCCGGTTCAGAAAATATATAACAATGGGGGGTTGGGCCTATTTCACGTCCAAACTGGGCCACCAATTAAGCTAATAACAAGGAATTGTGTAGACGTGTTATTTTGGTACGTGTCTTTTAGATAAACCCTCTTGATGTGTTGAAAGGGTTTATCTAAAAGACACGTATCAAAATAATACATCCACACAATTCCTTGTTATTAGCTTAATCGATTGAGAAAATATGGCTTCTTTGCAAGGAAACTGTGTGGGAAATTGTGCTATTTAGCTCAAAGAACTCCAAGAAAATGCAGGCGTTTTACGTGCCTGCTTCGCGGCCAAGTGCCTCCCAACCCCTCTAGGCACTTCCTAATCAATTTGGTGAGTACCTGCACTTCTTTTTTCCCTTTTAAGGCACTGCCATTACCCACTGAAAATGCAATGAGTTTGCTACAATTTGAAGGCCGAAAAGGTGTGTTAAAGCTACCAGAACAGTGCTTAATTTGAGCCGGAGCTTTCCGGTGCTGAGCACCTGCACTTAATTGGTTTCCGGTGCTCGGCACCGGCACCTAATTGTCAACACCACACTTAGGGCAGTCTGCCACAAGGTGGCGCTGCTCATGTAATTTAAAGATGAGCAGTAGAACAGTTGTTTAGAAAAACAATATACATTTAAACAAATACTAATACCTGTCTCCCCAGCCATTCCTTTAGCTTTGGGGACCTGGAATAATCTGAACTGTTGCATTTACATGCAAGAGAGAGATGGTTTGTAGTTGTTTTGGCAGCGATGACTGGAGCGATAGGTGGTGCAAGCCGCAGTAGCCTACTGGTCAGAGCCCTGGTACTTAATATTTTACAAATTAAGCACTGTACCAGAATGCAAACTCATGACCTAACAACACTACAGCAAATGTCAGAGGCAAGCCTTAACTCGCAGAGCCATCTGGCTGGCACGCATCTTCAATTCAACAAGTAACAGAAATAGTGGCTTCCGGGGATAGGTAATAAAACAGCACCCACACCTAAGGTGGCGTCTGACTCAGATGTCAAATCACATTTATTCAATTTAATTCAAGCTCGTTTCAGATAAGGAGGATCCATAAAACATTCATGTATTCCATATCCATTCAAAACCAATTATCACATCAAAAGACATGAGATGTTTAAGAGGAAACGATTCTCATTAAAATTCATAAAATTGCATGCTGCAGCTTTCATGCCTCCAAAATTCATCGAGTCCTTTAAGGCAACAGTCTGTCGAGCTTATCACGCCGCTTTTTTCGTTGTTTTCCTCGGGGTCTCGCTGTATGTGCTGCATGATTTTTCACAACACATTATTTGGTTATAAAAAACATTACTCTACTGATGTCTCAGTAGTTATCAAAATAGTGTAATTAGTGTCAGTATTTTTTCTTTTTCAAAAAAAAGAAAAAAACGAAAAGTGCTAGATAATTAAAAAAAAAAATAATAATCTTTGTGATTACTCCCTGGAGCATATCACTCCATTTACTTTTGCCTTTACAGACAGGTGCAAACCATTTGCCAATCAATCACATCCCAGATCCACTTCAAAAGGAAAAGTCTTACACAACACGACAAACCCCAGCTCCTTTGAATAGGAACACACTGTCTAGACGCATCTCAGACAATTGGGCCTCATCTATGCAGAATATGAATCTTTACATGAAACTTTAACAGTGTAATTACTGTGGTCGTATTCTGCTGCACTGTTTTTGTTTGTCACTGTATCCCACACATGAAGCAACCATATATCCCATTCCAAAATGAATAGTACAACCTGCAAGGCTAGTAAACAACACCTCAGAATCCCATAGGATGATCTGACCCTTTTTTAACACTTCAGACATGATGACACTATTCTGATAAAACTGTGTGTTTTTTGTCAAGCAGAATTGGTTGGATCCTACTCCTGGACATTAAATAGTTAAATCACATACCTTTGAATCTTGATGACAAACTTGTGGATTTCGACAAACTATTCTCAGGCCTTTTCAAACCCTGGAAATGGTCAGAGATTTAATGCCGCAAAGGCTTGGAGTAACACCCATATTCGGGCATGGAGAAAACAATACGCCCCAAATTTGTGGGAGGTGGAGGCAAAGGGATTTCTCCAAAGCAAATACATGTTTTCCCTGTGGAGAAAAAAATGCACTACTACAACAGTCTGCCATTCCCCAATGTGGAGTGGCTACAAGTTTGAATACAAGACGTGTCAAGATCGCTGGATGCATGTGAAGATACATAATAAAAAACTACTGATTACGCTGGACTTTGGGATATATAATACATTCTACACTGTGGTGCTCAGGTGACTCTTATAAGTTGTTTGAAGCATTGTCTCCCCGTTTGGAGTGTATGGTGGGCACTTCTCCTTGGAGCATCCTTGCGATTTTTGCTTTTCAAATACTTAGGCACACACAGATTCGCGCATCTTCATGACCTTGCCACCTTCTCTTTCTTATGTTGTACACATAATTGTATCTTCTTCTGGGCCCGGAAGGAGCCCCATCAATCGACTCCCGCTTGCATGTGTTATCTAACTTTACCTCCCTTAGGTGCTTCAACAGCTTCCGCCTGGAGTATTTTTTGGGTTTAGAGTGAGAGGCTTTCCTACAGTGTACCCTCTCCCTGTTGGTGAAAGGTGCCTACTACTTACTGGTGAACCTTAAAGGACGTGCCCGCATAGCAGCCAGGGTCATTGGGTGTACTTTGCTTACTCCTTCATGCTAGTGATATAGCAAATGTGGCATGTTAGTTCCACAGTTCACCTGGCAAACTGTGATTAACACAGCTTTCCAGGTGTAATGCTGGGAATGAATGTTAATTCCTAAAACAAGTGAATCTACACCCCTGTGCCGGAGTACATGTATGGGTGTAGATTTACATTCATTTTTTTTAAATCCGGTCCACTGTATAATTTTTTCATCCTGAGCCTGTATTTAACACCAGATTCACGTGATTTAATGTGTCTTTTCCTCATTTCTTAAATTATAATTTGACTCTTGCTCAACTTGGTCATTCTTCAAGATGACCATAGATTTATGTGAGCTTGAAATTTGTCAGGGTAGCAGAGTTCCAGTTTGCCCGTTTACTAAAGGACAATGACAGCTAGATGAATGAACAATTGATTGTTGTAGACCAGTGATACGAATGATATAAGGGTGCTGCATGGTTCAGGGCAATGGTTGTGCATCAAATTCAGAACAATCTGCTTTGGGCTGGGCTAATTTACTGTGTCTCCAGAGCCGTAGGGCTTTCTTCCAAGCACAAACCTGGTTGCGGTGTTCTAGGACCCAGACGGATAGGTGATTATGCAAGAGCAGCTAGACTTAAAGTAGTTGGCATAGAGAGTTGCAAAGTAATATTAGTTCCCACTAGTGCACATTGATCCTTTGCGAAGATGATCGAAGGATGAGGCAGAGTAGGCAACCCTAGGCAATGGCGCTAAATAAAAACAGTTAGAAGATTATTGCTACCTTGTAGGTTCAGTTAGACTAGTATAGTTAATTGTGGGTTTACTTCTTTATGTACATGGTAGTTCAACAGATGGCAAAGAGCCCTAGGTCATATATTTATCTTGTATTTATTTTTTAGGCTTTATATAATGTGTTCCAGTTCCTACAGCGTACAATAGTTCAAGTGGGAAACCAGTATAGACACTGAAGCGGACAGCTCTACTCTCAGTCTTATTTCCAGACTTTGCGCACATCGGCCCTTATCAAGGCGACCCGTGCAGCCCGGACTACCACCCAACACTATCGTTTTCCACAACCAGGAGTTGATACGCATGCCCTGAAGAAGTTCATTCTCTTGAACGAAACGCGTTGGCTGGCATTTTTGAAAATAAAAGAATATTCAAGACTTTTAAATCACAAGACTCATTGACTAATTTACTACCACTTGTCTCAATATCGAGAGCTGCACCACTCCACAAATCTGACTTTTTCATTTATCTGCATAGCAGTTGGCACTCAACGACGGCGAGTGCTGGAGTGTTTTTTGTGCACACTCAATCAGATTGACTACTTCTTTCAGAAACAACAAGGGAACTTCACAGGGTAGTGCGGTCACTGTGTCCGCCGTTGTGTGGAACTACTTTTTGCAGTATAAACACATACATAAGAACGTGATTACCAAAAGCTAAAGAAAAAGTTCACACAATAAACTTATAAAAAAAACAAGATTTCATCAGGATTTTACAAGGAATTAAATCATCTGGGCTTTGAGGATTTTCAGAAATCTCTTATAAAATCTTCACATGGAAGTCTTGACATTATATAATCAAATTAAAACATTTGAACTGAATATTTTCCCCGAAGCACGAACAACTGATTCCAGTGATAAAGAATGAGGATAAATATCCACAATTAGGTTGGAACTAGAAAAATATCTTGCTGAGAAATTCAAATGTCAAGTAGTGGTTAATTTGAACCATTGGTGGTCGGTTGGCCCTGGGTACCAATGGCATTTATTGCAGGGAACCAGGACTCTTTGCCACCTCCTGCACAATTCTGGTCCCTTTCAAAGTAGAACAGACAGCAGACAAGCCCTCCTCTGTTTCCAACCAACATAGAAATAGAAGAACAGCCAATACAGTAATCATTCACCACTTCAGAGTGTTGGCAGTCCTTCTTCTATTTCCAACCACTACGGAAATTGTTCTCTCTCTCCTGGGCGATGTGCACAGTGCTCACCCAGCAGGTTCACTGTTCAGTGTAAGGGGTTTTGGATTATATTGAGTGACTAGTAGGTTAGTGTTTTATTCTAATGATGAATAATTTAAAAATTGATTTTGTGATTAGAATATTGTTACTATGAATATCATTAATATGCATCTAAAGTTTAAAGAAAAACAAAAAGGAAATACTAAAATTAATTGAGGTTCTTTATTTAGGTAAACACTTTGTTATGTATATTACTAATTTAAAATTAAATACCTATTTATTAGTGTAAACATAGTTTGAATTATATGTATGTTTAATTTCCATTATATTTATAATAATATTTTTTACGAATCCCAATACAGGAATCAATAAAAACATGAATGTTTGCTTTGAGATAATGCATTCATTTAATAAAACAAATAGAGAATAAGTTTACAATTTATTTAGTAAATTATTATTTTGAAACATGTATTGTTTACTACTTTTTAAAACTGGTTGTTGGATTACAGTTGGAATAGGTAATTGGAACCCCACCCCCCCAAACTATGCACTTTCCACAATGTTTTGGGAATTTCAATTAGATTATAAACCAACCAAATATATGCATACTTACAAGGTTTGTGGGACTGGAGTAAGAATAAATATGACCCCTCCGCCTAAATATATGCACTTTCCTCAATGTTTGTGGGCCAGAAGTTAAAAAGTAATTCTAACCTCCCCCAATATATGCACCTTTCCCAATGTTTGTGAGATTGGAACATGAATAGTAGACCCGGCCCAGCCTCAATTTATGCAGTTTCCACAATGTTGGAAAGGAGTTACAATAGTAAATCAGTTCTTCCCAAATAAATGCACTTTCTCCAAATTGTGTTGGGATTGGAGTTAAAACAATAAATCTGACCGCCCCACTCTCAAATCCAAAAAATGCACTTTGTGGGATTGGAGTTATTACAGTAAATATGCCCCTCAATATAGGCGCAGGAGTTGGAATAGTATGATCTCCCCCAATATCTATGCTTCCCCCATTTGTTGTGGCATTGGATTCAGAACAGTGAATCTGACTACCTAAAAATAGGCTGATGTTCTCATATTTGTAGGGTAGGAGTTAGAAAATATGCACTTCCCCAATGTTTGTATGATTGTAGTTACAATAATATCTAAACCCAGTCAAATATATGCACTTACTCAATGTTTATTGGACTGGAGTTTCAATAATAAACCTCATCCCCACCCCAAAATTATATGCACCTTCCTCAAATTTCATTGGATTGTAGATACTCCTACACTCCTGAATTGCACTTTTCCCAATCATTGTTGGATTGGAGTTAGAATACTGACTCTGACCCACTCCCCCTGTAAATATACACAATTTCCCTCCTGTAAATTCACTTACCGTGGTGTTGTTGGGATTGGAATTGAAATAGTCAGTTTGCACTTCTCACACCCCAAAAAAGGTATCTACTTTCCACAATTTATCTGGTAGTAAATGTTACACCGCCTATGCTTACATTTAAAAGTGTTTCCTTGATTTAACTTAGAAAGCGCAAGTACTACATTTTCTGTTAAGGAAGAGAGTTAATATGTTGCAACGTATTTTAAGTAATGTTCTAATTTTAAAAACAGATAATTTTGTAAAGTACATTATTATTAAATAACTGCATAATACAATAAAATAAAATAAAATATTTTATAACTTCTAATATTAAAAAAATCAATGTTTAAAAAATTGTGATATGTTTAAATTTACATTGACTGCTATTAATTGTAAATATAAAATGCAGCCATCGCTGCAATATAAAATTAAATAATATTTCTAGCAATAAAAATAGTTTTAATTTCAATGTCTTTAGATAAAGTTTTCTAAATTAGGCAGAAAATATAGTTATATATACAAAAACAAACAATAAAAGTATTTGTAATACATTCCCAATAGGAAAAATAAACATAAGGGATTACTGCATAATCAATTAAAAAAGTTGTTCCCCCCCCACAATAAATACAATATAATGTATAGAAAATATTAACATGTATTTCAAAATTATAAGCAGTTTATTATAGTTAAAGAAATTCCAGGGAAGCAAGAAGAAGAATATTTATCAATGATGAAAATAATAAAAAGTGTAGAGAAAAGTATATTTTCCTGTAGGAACTTCTTTCAGATAAAGACATTTCTGAAATTGTTTCAGTATATTTAAAAATGAAAAAGTGTTTGGATAACTTATTATAACACTTTTAAAACCGTTTTCGGAATATGAAACCAACATTTTTATTTTTACCTTGACTTTCATGTATTTGTAGGTTTTTCTTATTTTTGTGTCTCCACTATTTTGAGTTTGTCTAAAGATTATTGTACAGACTATTTTCCACATTGTTGTCCAGCAGGCGGCAAGGATGGTGGATTAAGGTTCCAGTTCTTCAGATCTGATTATTGACTTTATATGTATATGTTACTATTATTAATGGGCTGGGTGGTGTCAGACTGCAATAACATGAGTTCTGGATCCAGTGGGAGTGATGAACTACACTTCTCTATGTCCATGGGCAACTAAGCACAATAGCAATATGATGTTTAGCAGTAGACCTGTGCCAAGGAGAATGGGATAGGAGAGAAAATTGAGATACTGGATATCACAACTATGACCTGTATGCCGACATGTACTGGGTCACAGTGGATATCTTAAAACAAAAGTGATTTCCTTAATAACTTAGGGGCATATTATCAAGCACGGCGTTGCAATTATCGCCGCTTTAGCGGCAGAAAACTGCTGTTAAAGCGGCGATAATGGGCTTGATAATATGGCGCAGAGAATTCCAATAGAAGCTCATGTTGACACTAGAACATGGACTTCTATGGAAATTCTCTGCGTCATATTATCAAGCCCATTATCGCCGCCTTAGCTGCAGTTTTCTGCCACTAAAGCGGCGATAATTTTAACGACTTTTCTTGATAATATGCCCCTCACCTCTTTATAGAATCATCAAACACTTGCAATAACAAACGCTATACCTCCAGAATTATCTATGCCTCAACTCTTAGGGATCTAAGTTGAACTTCTGGAACTGTAATATAAACAGTATTGATATAATTGCTATTACTTCTCTGACTAAGATGTCTGCTGTTAAGCTGCACTGAAGGAGGTTTATCCATTGAGAGTCCCAGTCCTCTTACCAGTTCTCTGACAAGTGGAGATGGCAGTAATATTGTAACCTATAGAGAAGCGATGGGAAAAGGGGGAGGGAGGGAAAGACAAACGAAATCCTTATCTCTGCGTGTGCCAGTTTAGCTACAAGGTTGTCTGGCATTGAGACAAACTCCAAGGTGAATGACACGTTGGTGTCCTTGCACCAACCAAGAACTGGTGAAGAACCCCAACAAGCCATGGTGTGGCAAACCATGGTAAACCAGAGGCTTCACAGAACAGCATTTAACACAGGCAAATCAATAAGCAGAGAGATAAGAACGGAATCCCTATGAGGGGAGACTGAGGGAAATAAAGGGAAAACAAATAAAAAGTGGTCAGCAGCGGAGAAGCCATACAACTACAAAAGACACTATAGAGCACTGAGAAATAGGGCTGAGGGGTTTAAATACTTTTGTTACACATTGATATGCAAAGTGTAACCCAGACCACTTCTCTTTTAAGTGGCCTGCTTCCTACCAATAATCCTGACTGTTTCTAAAGGAGCATGGGTTTGATTTTTTGGCTTTCTGATTGATTATTTTCATCATTTTCCTTTTATCATTCAGTTTTACAGACATTTTTTAACATGTTTTTTTTTATTTTTAAGTGCTTTAATTATTTGATATGGAACCTTTTGGACAGTTGTATTTTTATTTTTTCGAAGGTACTTCATGCTCTGGAATTTCTGCTTCAAAGATGGGTTTTTTCATTAAGGATTTTCTATTGCTACAGAATTGCTGTATTTAAATAATTCATGTTATTTGGCCACTATGTTGGATGGATTAAATAAAAAGGGATTTGGTTTTTTATGTATTTAATGTAGGTTTAATGCTGTACTTTTAATGTTATATATGATGTTGCCCACTTCCATTATATTGCATTACATATTTTTGTTAAATATGCTTTCAAAAACAAAAAGAAGTGCAGTAAAAAAAAATATGGGAACTGTGATGTTATATGTAATAGGGGGGGGGTAAGTAAGTGTGGGGGTGGAATCAAAGGTGTGGCTAAAAAAACTAAATATTCTGTACTTTTTGGTCTTTCATCATCAGATAGCTACATATGAAATATGACGCAGTTTCAATTAAAAATAATTTTTAAAACTTGTTTATCAGTGGGATATGCACTAGAGTTCACTATGAAAGCTCTATTTGTTAATGCACTGCAGTGGTCTGTGTGTGTAACCAGAAAGCCACAGAGTTAAATCTTGGTTGGTGCAGTGGAGAATAGTGAGCTGTGTAATTTTAGTGCACAAGGCCACAACCTTCGACAGAAAGCACTGTGAATATGTAAGTCATTATTTTAAACTTTCATTACTCGCATTATATTATAGACTGCTAGAAATGTGCAAAAATCACACACTTCACAGCTCAGTTGTTAACTCTTTGCATTACAACTTGAAAAGAATAAATCTTTGTCATCACAAAGCTTCAATCAATCAACCTGGATTTTTATAGCGCTGCTTATCACCTGTGATGGTATTGAGGCTCAGGGGTGCTGCTGCCTTGGTGTTAGTCAAAAAGCCAGGTTTTCAGAACATTCCTGAATTATTGTACGGTGGGGGCTGTTCGGAGGTGGAGAGGAAGGCCATTCCAGGACTTGGCTGCCAGGTGCGAGAAGAAGCGGCCGCCGCTCCTGCTCCTGTGGATGCGAGGTGTGTGGGCCATGGAGAGTGATCCTGAGCACAGTTATCAAGTGAGTTTGTTGACGATCACACTGTGGGTGAGGTATGCTCGCCCTATGTTACAAAGAGCCTTGTAGGTGTGGGTGAGCAGTTTGAACTGGCACCGTTTGCTGATGCCATGGAGAAAAGAGTCACCTTCAAAATCCTCACTCACGCCTACAAATGCCTACACAACAACGGACACAAATACCTCAATGACAGAATCAACTTCCACGTACCCCAAAGAAACCTCCAATCTGCTAACCTCGTACTGGCCAAAACCCCGCGTATCCACATAGCCAGAGCAGGCGGAAGATACTTCTCTCACATCGCAGCCAAGACCTGGAACGAGCTACCGGCAGACATCAGACTCGCCCCCTCCCTGAAAACCTTCAGGAAGACCCTCAAGACCTGGCTCTTTGGCTGAACAGACCTGCGGACCCCCCCCCCTACCTTCAGCGCCTTGAGACCCTCACGGGTAAGTAGCGCGCTTACAATTCCCCTGTCGCGCCTTAAGTTTGGTGGTTGGTGTGGGGTCATCTCGGGAGGTCGAGGACGAGCCCGGCTGGAGCGTTCTGGATGGTCTAGACTCTGTTGAGTAGTTGTGAGGTGATTCCCATATAGGGAGCATTGCCGTAGTCCAGTCGGCTCGTGAAGAGGGCCTGGGTGATGGTGCGCCTGGTGCAGATAGAGAGCCACTTGAAGATTCTTTTGAGCAAGCGCAGGGTGAGGAAGCAGGCGGATGAAACAGCATTTACCTGTTTTCTCATCGTGAGCCTGCTGTCGATTATGATGCTGAGGTATTTCTCTTGAATATGAGTATCTCTGTTTTGTCGATGTTGAGTTTGATGCATCTGTTCTGCATTCAGCTTGCGGCTCTGGTCATGCATCTGTGGAAGTTTTCTTTGGTGGGAGTGGCGTCTGACTACAGGGAGAGGATGAACTTAGTGTTGTCAGAATAAGAGATGATGTTCATACCATAGGATCTGACCAGGTGGTCAAAGGGGCCATGTAAGTGTTGAATAGGGTTGGGCTTAGTGTGGATCCTTGTGGGATGCTGCATAAGATGTTTTTTGGACACGAGGTGTATGCGGGAGGCAGACACTTTGGGTTCTTACAGAAAGGAAGGAGGCAATCAATTCAAGGCTTTTCTCATGTTCCCCATTTGGCGAAGTCCATGCAGGAGAGTGTAGTGGGACACGGTGTCAAACGCAGCGGAGGGGCCAGGGGAAATCAGGGTAGCTCTCTAGGAGAAGCCTGATGTCATCTGTTGCTGCGATCTGGGCTGTTGCGCTGTGATTTCAGCAGAACCTATATTGGGAGGAGTCCAGTAGATTGTTGATTTCTAGGTGAATGGTGAGTTTCCAGTGATGAGATCAATTAAAGTCAGCACCAACTACCAAACGTCCTTAACATTTGCAGATTAATCGTTACATTTGCAGATTAACTACTTGCACACATCTGCATTTCTTTCAGGCAAGCAGGAAACCTGGCAGGAATGCTTGTTTAGCTGTCTGCCCAGCTTCAGTTTCACACCACAAGAGACTCACTGAATGACACTTCAGCTGAAGCATTGAATCTATCGGAATTAGCAGTCCCAGGACGGTCAACTTTTTACAAAAAGTAGGAGAGCTTTTTTTCATAAACCATAAAAAGTATGAGTAGTAGGCCTGGGCAGAGTTCACGAAGTGACCAAAAAACTCCGCTATGCTATGCGGAGTTCCACAAGCAGTGGAGTGCGTTAGAGCACACCCTTTGTGCTTATTTTTTGTGCCCATTGTTTGTTCTGTGTTGGAAAATCAGCTCAAACGGCATCATGCGCAGGGCAACAGGGCGCTGCTTCTTTCTGCCGCACAAGTAGATGTTCTACTCTAGTGGCAGCTTCCTCAACATAAATGGATAGTTTATCAACACAAGCGGCTGCGACCAACCGCTTTGAGAAATCTCACTGGGTGGTGGTCTAGCATTGGATTTTCCTCACTCTTGCTCGTCAACTTAACATTGATGAGCGAGGAAAAAACTCAGCTGAACTCCACAAATGGAGCGGAGTTCACTGCCCAGGCCTATCCCGCGCACTCCGACCTCTACATCCAACCTAAATACCTGTCTGGTTTAACTTAGGCTTAAGTCCTGCAAAATTCCAGCTACTAATGTTTACGGAGCTGGGATATAATGTAGTACCTCAAACCTCCTTGGCTGGAACTGCTACAACAAAGCACTGCCTGTCTGTAACTGGGCTGGGTGGGGCATCCAAATGGTCAAGTCAATCCAGTATCAGCCTTGAAAAAGGAAAGGTTCTATGACCTCAGAGGCAGGTGAAGAGACCTGAGATGAAGCACTGGGGTTGTGCTTTCTGAGCTTCCCAATTCCTGTAGTGGTACATCACCAAAGCTGCTGAGTGGTGACACAGAACAATGCCAAAGGTCTCCGAGAAGTGAAGGGCTCCAATGGAGACCAAGAGAGAGGTCACCATTCCACCAACCGTCCATGACGATCCAGAGGCCAGTACATCACAGGGCCTCAGAGATGGTGAGGATGATCTAGGTCCTAGCGGATGGCAGACAGTGCCAGAGAAAACTCCACCCTCAGCGTCAGCCACTCCCACAAATGGGTCCAATGCTGCCGCATTCTTGAAATCACCATCCTCGTTCGATAACACCAAAAAGCAAAATATTGGTGACCCATAGACTATGTGGATAGATATATTTGACGATTTCATTGATGCACTTGAAGAGACTGATAACAGAAAGATTGTCAAATACCTCAAAAATCTTTCTGGTGCTGGTGGGAAGGAAGACATAAAGATAATGCCATGAACTGATGAAAAAAATCACGTACCATCAGATTAAAGAAGCCTTGAATATCAAGTACATTCCATAGTCAAATGTTGACTATGAAAGATATATTTTCAGTCAAGGACAACAGAAAGTTGGCAAAACCATTGATTAATTTGAAGAAAGACTTGACGCACTCATCAAACACTTTAATTTCAGTGAATTTAATAATGAGAGGCCACACGTCTCAGGGTCATTGATGGATGCTTGTCCGATTCGTTCAGACAGTGAATGCTTATAGAAGCTTTGAGTCTGCAACAAGTGTTGATGGTTGCTGGAGCTGAGGAGCATGCAGTTCAACAAGTTGCTGACACAGAGGCCAGAGGTGCCCTGAACGAATCAGTCATGAGTGTGAAAAGCAAGTCAAAGCAAAAGAATGAAAGACACAAGATGATGACTCTATGTAAAAAGAAGTTATGTATTAGATGTGGGTTTTTGTTTCCACACAAAGACAAATGTACCACCATTGGACAGATATGTAAAGGCTGAGGGACGGAGAGCCATTTTGTGATGGTGTGCAAAGCAAAGGGGAAAACTAGTGCACAACAGTGCGCAGACAAAATGGCCAAAGGAGCATTCCAGAAGCAACATTCGACGCTCACCCACGAGGCCCAGCGGAGAAGTCAGGTATGAGCAATTGACACTGAACAAAGGCAATTTTCATCTAAATGATCGTCAAACAGTTCGTCCTAATGTGTAGCAAATAAAAGTGACGAAAACGGCTGTGCCATTTCGATGTTCACTTCAGAAAAGTGTGTGCATGTTGGACTTGCCACATGTGAGGAAAAATGCCAGTCAAAGAAAAGTCAAAATGCCAAAGCACCAAAGTCATTCAAACATTGTCTGAAAATTACACTGAAAGTAAATGGCTGTTTGATAACTTTCATCATCAACAATGGTGTATTGATACATAGTATGCCTGAGGAAAAATATAATGAATTGCATCCCTTACAACATCTTATGCGGTCAAAAACTAAAGTGTATACATGAGCTGCCTCAACACCCTTTAAAAGCGAAGGTTCATTTGTAGTGACAATGAAACTTAAGAAAACAAATGTGCAAGCACCCATCCATGTGCTTCAAGGGACAGTTTCAAGTGCCTGCTTACTCAGTTTGAGCACAGCTGCTGATATGGGATTGATTTCCCGAACTACAACATGAATGCTCACCATGAAATTGTAAATCAGTTCCCTTCGTTGTTTCATGGTTTGGGAAAGCTTAAGACTATGAAAGTAAAGTTGCATATTAATGAGGACATCCATGCTATTGCTCAGAGACATAGGCGAATTGCTTTTCATTTATAATATGCTGTTGAACAGGAACTTGAATCATTACTTAAGCATGATTTAATTGAGAGTTCTATTGGTCCAACGCTGTGGATTGCTCCCATCATGGTAGCGCCCAAAAAAGGACAGTGAAGGAACGGTGCGCATATGCATTGACATACGTCAGACAAACAAGGCAGTTGATGGAGAACGACATCCAGGTCCACACATTACTGACATGATAACGCAATTGAATGGTGCAAAAGTCTTCTCTTGCCTTGATTCAAATAAAGGTTATCTTCAGTTGGAACTTTAAGAAGATTGCAAGTACATTACAACCTTTTCTACATATGTTGGTCTGTTTCAACACAAAAGACTAAGTTTTGGTGTGTCATCTGCTGCAGAACTCTTTCAAGACGTCATGTGACATTTCATACAGCCAGTCATGAATGCGTTCAATTACAGCGATGACATATTGGTTTTCGTAGCTACACAAAAAGAACATGATAAAGCTCTAACACAAGTATGTTGTTTACTTGCCAAAGCAGGTTTGGCTTGGAATGCAGACAAATTTGAGTTGGATAAGACAAAGCTAAAATTCTTTGGCCATATCTTTTCTGATGGGGGTAGGAAACTGAATACTGCTAAAGTACAAGCTCTGTCAAATGCTGACCCCCCCCCCCCCCCCCCACAAGATGTTTCCAGGTGCATTTATTTCTTGGCCTGTCCGGCTACTGTTCTAGATATACATAAGACTTGCCCACTGTAAGTGCATCATTGAGAGAGTTGCGGAAAAAGAATGTTTAATTTTAGTGGTTCCATGAATGTGAGAACAGTTTTAAGAAAATCAAACAAGCCATTGAGAATGCTACTGAAATTATTTATTTTGAACCTATAATTCATACAGAGGTTGTTGTTGATGGTAGCCCAGTGGGGTTAGGTACTATCCTCGCACAGCGGACACCTAAATGCTGGAATGCATATTGGGGCATATGCGAGTAGGATTTGTCCCAAACATAACGTGTGTACTCATGACCTGAAAAAGAAAGTTTAGCTGTGGTATGAGTATGTGGACACTTCCATGTATTCCTGTATCATCAAGATTTACTAACAATATTTGGCAATCATGAAAGAAGGTCAAGATGCCTCCTCGCATTGAACATTGGGGACTACAGCTATCGTCCACAGAAACACAATCCGCATCACGACCAACTCGGAAGACACCCTCACAGCCGCCGAACACCTGCACTTCCAGATACACACCGACCCCAGAACCACCCTCAGAGGCACCCTTATCTACAGACCCCCGGGACCACGCACTCAATTCAGCGAAGCCATCACAGACATCATTAGCCCGCACTCCCTCACCTCCCCAGACTAAATCCTCCTAGGAGATCTCAACTTCCACCTGGAGAACAACAATGACAGCAACACCACCACCCTGCTAGACAACCTCGCCAACCTCGGACACAAGCAACTGGTGAACACACCCACCCACTACGCTGGCCACACACTTGACCCCGTCTTCTCCTCCAGCAAGTACATCTCCTTCAGCCACTCCACCGGACTCCACTGGACAGACCACAGCTGCGTCCACTTCTCCTTCAGGAAAACCACGACCCACCACCACCCGCAACAGGCCCCCCGCAGAAACTGGAGCAAGATCACCGCCGACCAGCTCACCACCTCCCTCAGCCTGAACCCTCCCACTATCACGACGGACCCCAACGAAGCAGCCCGCAACCTCGCACAATGGCTCGCCAACTGCGCCGACGAACTCGCACCACTGAAGAAACCACCCAGCAGACCCCACAGCTAGAAAGCCCCGTGGTTCACCGACGACCTCATAAACTCGAAGAAAACCTGCCGCTCCCTGGAGAAAACCTGGCACCAGGATCAGACAACAGAGAACATGACAGCCCTCAAGAACGCCACCCGCAAGCACCACCAACTGATCCGCACCACCAAGAAAAATACATACAAACAACGTCTGGACAACAACACCCACAACAGCAAGGAACTCTTCAGCATCGAAAAAGAGCTCTCCAACCCTAGCGCCTGCAACAACGACATTACACCCTCGCAAGACCTCTGCGACTCACTCGCCTCGTTCTTTCACCGCAAGATCGCCGACATACACGACAGCTTCGGCACTCAGACCACGCACACAACCACTGAACCCGCGCACCCAACCGCCACACTCTGCGCCTGGACCCCGGTCAGCACCGAAGACACCGCCCGCACAATGAGCACCATCCACTCCGGCTCCCCTACAGACCCATGCCCACACCAAATCTTCAACAAAGCGGACTCCATCATCGCACCCGAACTCCGGGACGTCATCAACAGCTCCTTCACATCCGCCACCTTCCCGGAGAGCTGGAAACACGCCGAGATCAGCGCCCTCCTGAAAAAACCCACCGCGGACCCCACGGACCTCAAGAACTTCTGACCCATCTCGCTCCTCCCTTTTCCTGCCAAAGTCATCGAGAAGACGGTCAACAAACAACTCTCTGCCTTCCTCGAGACAAACGGATCCCTCGACCCGTCACAGTCCGGTTTCCGAGCAAACCACAGCACCGAGACCGCCCTCATCACAGCTACCGACGAAATCAGGTCAATGCTCGACAACGGGGAAACCACCGCCCTCATCCTCCTGGATCTCTCAGCAGCCTTCGACACGGTATGCCACCACACCCTGATACAACGCCTCAGCGTCACCGGAATCCAAGGCACGGCCCTGGAGTGGATCATCTCGGTCCTCGCTGGAAGAACCCAGAGAGTCCGCCTCCCCCCGTTCCTGTCCACGGCTACCGAAGTCATCTGCGGTGTCCCACAAGGATCCTCACTCAGCCCCACCCTCTTCAACGTCTATATAAGCCCCCTCGCAACCATCGCACGCAAACACAACCTCAACATCATCTCCTACGCCGACGACACACAGCTGATCCTCTCCCTCACCAACGACCCGGACACCACCAGAGCCAGCCTCCAGGAAGGGATGAGAGACGTCGTGGAATGGATGAAGCTCAGCCGTCTGAAACTGAACTCAGAAAAAACGGAAGTCTTCATCCTGGGACCATCCCCCTCTGCCTGGGACGACTCCTGGTGGCCACCCGCCCTGGGCACCGCCCCCAAACCCACAGACCACGCACGCAACCTGGGCTTCATCCTGGACTCCTCCCTCACGGTGACCAAGCAAGTCAACGCCGTCTCAGCATCCTGCTTCAACACCCAGCGCATGCTCCGAAAAATATTCCGATGGATCCCCACCGCAACCAGGAAGACGGTCACCCAGGCCCTTGTCACCAGCCGCCTGGACTAAGGAAACACCCTCTACGCCGGAACCACAGCCAAGCTCCAGAAAAGACTACAGCGCATACAGAACGCCTCGGCAAGACTCATCCTGGACATCCCCCGCCACAGCCACATCTCTGCCCATCTGAAAGATCTGCACTGGCTCCCCGTCAGCAAAAGAATAACATTCCGACTCCTCACCCACGCACACAAGGCTCTCCACAACGCGGGCCCCAGGTACCTCAACAACCGACTCGCATTCTACACACCAACCCACCAGCTCCGCTCCGCCAGCCTCGCCCTCGCCAACACCCCACGAATTCGCAAAGCCACCACCGGAGGAAGATCCTTCTCCTATCTGGCAGCCAAGACATGGAACTCCCTCCCCACCCACCTCCGGCTGACCCAGGACCATTTCGCTTTCAGGAAAAAACTCAAGACCTGGCTGTTCGAGCAGTAGCGAAAGCCCACCCCTCCCCCAGCACCTTGAGACACTTACGGGTGAGTAGCACGCTCTACAAATTCCTTGATTGATTGATTGATTACAGCTACAAGAGTACAATTATATCATTGTGCATTGTCCAGGAAAGAATGAGAACCCAGCTAACTACTCTTCCAGAGTGCCCATTCAAGGTCAAATAACCCCATCCAAGTCAGCTGAAGCCTATATCAACTTCATTGTAAAGTCAAACACACCAGCTACCATTTCGTTTGCCTGGATTATCACTGCCACAAGCTATGATAGTGGTAAGCTAAAGTTGAAAGATATAATTACACATCATTCATGGAACCAGCACACTCAACCTCTCACCCAGTGAGGGCGAAAAGCAAAAATACACAAATGTCTAAGATGAACTGATCATACCTCAAGAGGGAGTTATATTGCGAGGGTCAAGAATCTTGATTCCGGAAAGTCTGCAGCAGAAAATTATTGAAGTGTCCCACGAAGTACATAAGGGAATCATTGCAATAAAACAAGCTCTCCAAGACAAAAGTCTGGGAAGGAATTAAAGGCCTGTCATCTATGCAAATGCCCATCTATAAAAGTTACTCAACACACCCTAAACGTGTCAGAACACCGAAGCATGCCTAGGAGAGGATAGCCACTGACTTTTTCGGTCCACTCAATAACGACCAGCACCTGATGGTGATTAGGGATGAATATTTGCGATTTCTATTAACTGAGGATCTCTTATTCACCACTCAAGAACTAGTCATTGAGAAACTGAATAGCATCCTTGCAACATGGGGTGTTCCAGCCATACTAAAATCTGAAAATGGCACGTCTTTTAATAGTCGGGAGTTCAAAGACTTCTTTGAGCATCTGAGTATAAAGCATCAAAAGAGCAATCCTCTATGGCTGCAGGTCAACAGACCAGGCGAGAGATTTATGAGTATGCAAAAAAAAAGCTGTGCAGCGTGCTACACTTGAAAAGCTCAATTTACAAACTGTGTTAAACTCTACATTGCGAGCCTATCTTTTAACACCTCACTCGACCACCGGTGAAAGTCCATCAACATTGATGTTCGGGAGAGCAATGACAACCAAGATACCCCAGTGGACCAATCAGAGAGAAAGAGATGAGATTGTAACTTGTAGAAGGGACTTGGTTCAGAAACAAAAGAGGAAAACATATGCTGACCGAAGATGACAAGCAAAAAACAATGTCTTCCCGAAAGGAGAAAAAGTAGTTGCACAGCAGATGCGAAAAAGACTGGTTGGACCGCCATGTAAAGGCAGAGGGAAGAGGGACATCGCAATCCCTATGGTAGTGCCGCCGCAGGCACCGCCCCCATTGTAGGGATTACGGCTGGACCGACGCTCCAATTGGCTCCTTGAGCCTGTCAGAGGTGTCAGTCGATCCCTTCGTCCGCTGCAGGTCCGACCTACTGCATCGTAATGCGACAGTCAGATCACCATGCTGGATGTCAGTGGGTCCGTCACCGACGTCCTGTCAGTGGCACCCACCGACATCGTAATAAGGCCCATAGTATGGCCTAAGCGAAAGAATACACATATAAGAATTAACTATAAAGAATGGAGACATTGAAAGGTAAAACCAACTAAAGAAATGTGAATGCAAGTGTCTAGCTGGCCGGTAATAAATGGACTTGCAGTTCAAAATGGTGTTTGAAAATATAACGGTGTCTCATGACACCCTACTATACTAATTTAAGCACACACTGCAGAGATACCCTGTATGGGGTGATTCAGGCGCTATATCAAACCCATAAATAAAATAAATAAATAAATGTGTGATTAAAAATGTTTTATTCTAACTAATACATAAAACTGACCTTTAAGCCATTATACTATTTTAGGAGCTCTGGAGGACCAGGACTAACCTGATTTGTGTATCCGAACGGCCATCCATCGCAGTTGGCCTGAATGTATGTCTTGATCCCGGTATCAAACGCACGTTGTTAGTAGATTAAAGTAGATTAGAAGTTTATAAAGTGCCTGGTTACTCCAACTGAGAGTCCCCACACTAAGAATTCTTCCTCCTTGTCAGTATGCAGAAAAGGCTCAAAATACATAAAAATAAGCTACCTTCGATTTTCAGGTTGATTGGCTTACTCCTTCCCCACCATAGCAAGGTACAGTCTGACCCTTTGCAGAAACAAACAGAGACATGCTTGTAGAGTTGTAGCTGGATTAGTTGTGGTGTTTCTGTCTATTCTGACTTTCTTTCTTCCATCTCAAATGTGGAGGTTTCTCTGCCACAGTTACATCGACGGAAGCAAAACATAAACAATCGGAGTTGACAGAGATTTGACTGAGTTTCATCCATCAAACTGCCAAACGCTAAATAGAGCGACCAGCACTCCACGGCGGAGGACGCAGCTACAGATGAGTTTTCACAGGATCTGACAAACTCTAAATCAGCCCCTATGGTTCATAGACACATGTTGGAAGTGCCATTTACAGGTAAGGAGTTATACACTTATGTTATCTCAGTGTCCCAGAACTTTAGGAGTTTGTAAATTGATGATTGAAAGAATTAGCAGAGCATCAGTCTAATTTAAGGAATGCAACAACTCATCATGGACAAACTAATACTCTTTTAATTTAAGGACAAACGCCTTTTAGAGGTCTGGTTCAAAATGTTGTGATGGCAGCTAAAAAGGCAAATTACTTGAAATGGAAGGGTGACAGTTTGCTATTTTGAGTGATTGGATTATTAAACTCTGAGAGGTACCCACTCTGGAAATGTAATAGCAAAGATGCCTTTGATGGATTCTGGGAGAAACATTTGGAATTTCATGGTTGACTTTATTCCTTAATAAATTCATGAATATGTTTCTGTATGTATTTGGTGCCTTCCACAACCTGTTAAATTTGCAACTGTGAATCAGGCTGACATGGCTTTGTAATACTATACGATTGCATCTCTAATCTCTTAAAGGATGTCTTTTATGTCAAAATAGAAAATAATAACGAAAAACATTGTGTTTTCAGTAAAATCAGAATGCAAATAAAGTATGATATAGACCAGCCCAGAGCAACCAATTTCTAACATGTACCTGAGATAGAACACAAACTCAAAAAGTCTTCATGCAAATGTGGCAGGTAATGTTGTCCAGTTCTGTTACAGTTGAGATGGCAGCTAGCATTGCCATTGCAACCACCCATTCCAGAAGAGAAAAATAGGGAAGAATATGGCGTATAGTGTCACAACATTTAGCAAGTCTATTATAATACATCGCTGCATGCAACAGTAATACCAAAGAGTCTGCTAATTTACATATTTTACATCCTAGGTGCAGCATTTTAATCCTCTGTTGGCATTACGATTCCTTCTATTTACCTCTGGAAGACACTGTGCACAGACCAACTCCACTCTGGAAATCATGGGCAGAGCACATCCCTGTCCCCATATGACTTCTGCCTGCATGTCATTTCAATATTAATCAAATTGGAAAACATCCAATTGTTTCCATGGATTGTAGATCCCAGAATGCATTGCAAAGTATTCAGAAACAACTGGTATTCGCTGTGCCAAGCTTTCAAAAGGAGTAGTCATGCTATTGCTAAGCATTGAGTTCTCTCTTCCATGACTTGTAAGATAACTGAATTCCGCACACCTGTGATTAGGGTTTGCAGCATTGCCATGTGACCCTGCACTGGGCTTGCTGCTGCCTACAACTATTTATAAGCTGTCATTGCCTAAAGCTCATTGTTTGTGCATTGATGTTTGAAACTTGTGTACCGGAACTCTTGTTGTCTGTTTGCTGACCAGTTCCTTCCTAAACAAATAGAGCACATGTATATATAATAGACAGAAGAAGGTAAAAATTGACCACAGTCTCATGTATAAAGCTATCACAGAGGTACATCAATGATAATGGCTTTTGTCCAATCCCTCAGCTACAGACAGTTGGGTATTAAAAACAGTCTATTTGATTGACCACAAACATGCCCCAAAAGGTTTTGGATTAGAGCTACAAACTTTTTCACGAGTTCCCTGGGCCAGCTTAAGATTGAAGGAAATAGATAGGTCCCTGCTGTCAAAGAGAAGAACTGCTTTAGTCCTGTCTTCTGCAATAACTGTTGTGAAGCAATATGCAAAACCTCAGTGTTCATCATCATAGGCATCCATGCCAATCTACTTGACTCTGCACATTTTGAGGGGTGCAGAGGCCAATTAGTCACCAAGCAGCCTTGGGAGGTGAAGAATCAACCCAGAGTTCTGGGACAACATCACTTTCTTTTTTCTCACCTGAGGCTTCCCCAACACATCTGCAGAGCATCACACCCAAACAAATCTAAATAAGGGACTGTGTACCAATGGTAATTTTTAACTCAGTGACTCTTATAAGCACAATATTCTCTCACAATAATTTTGCTCTTCAAGTTGACCCTACCCTGACAATTTATAAAAAGATACAATCTTTGACAAACGTAGCTTCAAATGAAGGATGGATCAGACAGCACGATTATGTCTTGCTGAATAGCCCTGATTGCAAACTTTCTTCCCTGTACACCATTCCAAAAATTCATAAAAATGACCAGCACACTCAGGCGTGCCCTAAAGTGGCAGAGTGCCAATTTGTCTGAACATGTGGGTTTCTTTTTAAAACTGTTTGCACGCAACACATAATCTTATATATGAAACAGCTCCATGTCAATTCAATGGTCGAAGGTATGGAATCTGATTGTAACCGCGAGTCAACTTGTATATAGAAAGTATGTATATAAACATACCACAGGAGCATGTTCTAGAGGTTTTTGAATCAGTGATTGACAAAAGACCAAGCCCAGACAGGGTGTTAAACTCATTTATAGTGGATTGTGCCCAGATTGCATTAATGGAGTACTATTTTTAGTGGAGAATTGCTTTTATGAACAAATTAGGGGATTGCTATGGGGCGATCTGTGACCCAAAAATAGTAATCCTATATGTGGCACACTTTGAAGAGAATAACATCTTTCATGAGACAAATCCCTACAAAGACAGCATAGTAAAATGGTTAAGATAGATTGACAATCTCCTTTCCATATAGAAAGTCTTGGTAAACCAATTTTTGCAGTTCCATGGATGGCTAATTCTAGATTTGATGACCTTAGGTTTACCACAAACTATGATATCCACAAAGTTATTTTTGGGATGATTTGATAACATCAACACAGTTATTTTGGGGGGGATTTGATAACATCAGCAGAAGATAATAAACTATACACAGGCCTTTTTTTGAAAATCTACAGACTGAAATGCACAATTTCACTATAGTAGGGCACACCACCGTAGCCTAAGTGAGAAGGGGCTGTGCGGACAATTTTTCACAGTAAAAAGGAACAAGACAAAAAGAAGTGACTACTTCAGAGAAGCTGTTTATTAGCTACATTTATTAGCCGGGGGTTACCCAAAATGATTAGTATGCAGAGCTTTGAAACCAGCATGGCACAACAGAGGTGCTTTGTTCATGAGTAATTGTAGACTGTGCATTTAAACTACTATGTGTAACAACATTTGACTATTCGAGCAACAAGTTGAGAAGAGTTATAAAAAGCACTGACACCATCTTAATTCAGGTGATTTCACCATACCAGAGTCTCTTTTGCCTCCCGCAGGCTCCTAAATATCCATGACAGGAGAGTTAAGGCAATCCTTGATTCCCAAGTGAATACCAATGATGGAGAGGAAATTACATTTAAACTTTAGTGACATTGAGAAAAATGAATATGACACTTTCTGGGAGAACTTATTAAACATGCACCAACTACATATTCGAAAACATGACAGAACGAGAGAATTTAATTACTGCATCGTAAAAGCATGCTGAAAAAGTGTAGCTTAGATGATATTATTCGTATAAATAATATAGATTGTGATTTTCAAATGGAAAAAGAACTAAATCTCATTAACATGTACTAGAAATGTGTAAATGGCAAACTCTCATGTTATGTAGTTTATCTCTAATCATTCTTTATTATCATTTATGTGTGAACAACTAATGACAATTTAACAAATTATTATGATGAATTTTACTAGAAGCAACCATCTATGTGTGTGTAAACGTGTGAACCGAAATGACAAAAGAAAAGTAGGTGTCACACATTCATAATCATTAATGCATTCTTGAAACTTTCATAGAATGCATTTCATATATGTACTAATATTTTGCATGCATAACAAATTACCAAAAATGTATTTTCAAATATATTTAAACGTTAGTACAGTAAGAAAAGGCAGAAATGTGTCATACTGACACATGTTATTTGTAACCATACTAAATGATTTCACGTGCATCAAAGTCATACTAGAATCATGACATCTTTTTATTTCTTATGAATTTATGCTTAATAATTCTATGTATTTCACATTATATTAGCAGGATTAAACGTAGCCTAGTGACAGATGGGCTGCTCACTATTTTCTATTTACAGAATTCTTTGCAGAACTTTCCTGTTGGCAAGCTCAACTTGCCCAAATGCGGACATACCTGGCTTGTTTCCTGAACTGAACTGATGCCTATTCTGTGTGTGCATAATGGTCTCTTTCTATTTGGGAGACTGGTTGAACTGGCATACTTCATGTCCGTTCCTGAACTCTTAAGCTTTGGTATCTTATTTCAAATGTCTTATTAGAATCTGACCAAATTGTCATAACCTAATTTATTGATGCACTTGTTTCCCTTTAATTCGATAAATTAAACTAAAATAATCCTATTGACTCCGTTATCATGTTTTTTGCTTTTCAATTGAATATGCGTTCCCAATGTGGGACTAAGGAACAGAGGAGATCATATTAGAGACATCTCAGAACATCAAATACTAATGCTGTTATGCTGTATAGCTTTAATGGATCTCTTAGGGTGTAGGATTTTGACTCGCCTCCGTTTCTACAGGAGATTTGGGCTTGCCTTGATAATCTTTTATCTTTATAGTATTGTTTTGGGAGTAATCTATATGAGTGTGATTTCTAGTTTGTAGTTCAGCCATCCAATTCCTGGTCCTCATTGGATGACTACTGGAACCCTTTATAACCAACGCTCTCTGCACTAAATAAGATCCTTCGAAGGACCAAGAGGGAGAGAACGAATCATTGGCAGGGAAACAGGGAAAATGTTATTTGCTGGCAGCTCGTAATAAAAATTATTGACATGGGCCTTTTAATGCTACAACACCGACAATGTTGAGATACGGGCTGAAAAGGAAACTGAGGGACACTTTAAACTTGCCCACTATGCTGCTTCCCACACATCTAATATTCTGAAAACAAATTGTCAGCTATAGTAATTAAACAATCTTCACATTTTCATCCTGGTATACCAAAAATGTTGTCTACTGTGTAGAATGCCCAAGTGGACTGCGGCATGCAGAAATAACACGGGAAGGGAGAACACAGATTTTGCAACATCAGTACCATATCAGATGGAAGATAATGAAAACCCTCATCCCAAAAAGAAAAACAACATAAGGAAACCAAAATGTTTTGGTTTGTCATTGATGCAGTTCGTCCATCTAAGAGAAGAACAAATATAGTATAGTTGCCCAAGTTCAAAGAGAACAGATTTATTTGGAAACTGAATGCAGTCAGATACTGTAATATAAAAAGTACAATGTTGGGTCCACATGTATTAATTGTTAGTTGTGATGATGGTGACTTCTTCCAAAAATTAAGCTTTAAGTGCAGAGGTTATATGCAAAATTTCAAGTGACACAGGAAGAGTTGCGCTTTTGAGGGTCCATAATTGTATTCTTTAACTGAACAAAAAGCATTGATGATTCTTAAAAAACAAAAAGGGTCAACACATATTTTGCTACTACTGCAATCGTCATCAAGGCCCAAGATGTATAACATTGGCAAGATCAATGTATGAAAACATTTCCATCCGAATCAAGTGAACAACAGTGTTATAAATACAAATATTTTCCTCCCTGGAAGCAAAAAAGGGCATAGTAGCCCAAAGCATAGTAGTGTGATGAATGTAGTTTCAGCATCAAGCAAGTCATGATAATCGAGCTCCGAGCCATGTGTTGCAGCAGTCAAATACAGCAGTGGAATAGTAGGCTTTGGCAGGTTTTGTGGATATTATGTGCATTTAGATGAAGTAGACTGTCCTTTTAATTCTTTCTTCTTCTAATTGGTCATTCCTCGTAGTTGGTGGTGAGCAGCACTTGGTATTAGAGTCTCTTCTTAGCATGTGTTTTATTTTTCGATGATAAATGTTTTCAAAGTATGTATTCTTTTAATTTGTGAACCAAAGTTTTGCACATGAGTGTGTCCTTTTTTAAATGAGGAATGCTTGGCATTAGATTCTTTGAAGATGCAAACCCTTTAATAGGGCTTTTCATCATCTCATGTTGTGGGCATCTCTTTTCCAAATTGAGGTGAGTGGTGATTTTCCCCTTCCAAAGATTTGCCTTAACCATTGTTTTTCTAAGATCTATTCATAGATGAATTGAAAGTGTTGTTATAATAATTTGGCAGTTCCTCTAAAATGAGGTTTGTGGCCCTTTTCCCTTTCAAAAATTGATGGAATAATTATTTTCCTTGATTTAGTCGTATTGAAAATATCACCATAATAATAAGGCAGTTAGAGTAATAGTGCTTGTTGTTATACATTATGGTCACAAGTGTTTCAGTCCTATTAATCAAGTCTAGATAAGGTGCTCATGTTTAATTTTAGAACTTACGTGTAGATTGATTAGGTTCAGGTATTAAACACTTTGAAAAAGTAAATTGGATTTTTTTTTCTCTGCAATGTACTTGGAGAGACATTGAAAACATTGCCATAATAATATGGCCACGAAAGGGATTGTGTCTTTAGGGAGTATATTTTCATGCAAGGTAACATACCAGGCTAACCTCAAAACCACCTTTACCTAGGATGTATGTACTCTTGCTGCAATAGTTATTTTGTTAGTTTATATTGTAACAACACGTATGGTTTGATGCACATAACATTTATTTCAAGTCTTGGGGAACAACAACAGGTAGCAACATCAAGAGTCATGATTGTGAGTGACTAGCTTTTTCATTTGTCTCCACCTCACTTGTTGCTGTATACTTTGGTTAGAGATTGTTACATGATGATGCTTGTTTTTGCTGTTCTTTTCCAACGCATTCGTGTAGCCATATATAACCACTTCCTTTTCCGGTCTGCAGTTGGGCCTTTTGAATAAACAACTCATGATTGATTGGATTCTGGCCTTTTGAGATGAGTGAGTTTTTATATTTAATTAGTGAACTATCCATAACGTGGTTGTTTTATCAAATAGGATCATCTGTTCTATGATTAAACGGAAGGGATAGTTCATTATGGTATATGTGAGGAAAGTGGTGTATTATATGGTGTAGTAGTGTGACCTCACCGTGTTATACACTCACAGTACTGACTTAGGCCCAGTCAGGCTAATTTGTTCAACCACAGCTCCACCCTAGGTAGCTGGCTTCGAACAGTTAGGCTTAAAAAAAAGAGAACATGTATGAAGCATTTAGTAGTACCAAAACAACAAAATAATAACACCAAATTATAACAATAGATCTTATTTTTATGAATTTCTAGCCACCAAAATGAATTAAATTGGCCAGAAGTATATCGAAAATCACTGCAAAATTGCAACGAGCAATGGTAACTGTAAAGTTTGAAAACTTTGTAAAACTTTTAAAGAGTTATGTTCTGCTACTCCAGCCCGCTTTGTGGGATCAACTCTGGCAGGGGAAAGGCCAAAGTTGCCAGAAAGGAGCTGTAGGGCTGTTACCTTGTCACCAAAGCAGTCTCAAGTCCAGTTCCAAGCTCTATGGCTGAACCACCATACACTTTAACAGAGTGGTCCTAATGCAAGGGATGCAGGATGCTGAAGATGTGGTAAGATGCTGAGGACTGTGTTCAGAGGCAATTAAGACATTGTACTACTGGATGCCCAGAATGGGCTTCTTCAGTTTTTGTGGCCCTGGTTCTGTAACAGGAAGTCAACCAACTGACTTTTGGAGTTCACCTCTTCTGCATGGGGCTCAGGAGTGACTTTCCAATATGACAGTCACTACAGGCACAGTCCTGTCTTTGCTAGCCCAATTATAGTCAGGTGTAGTCCAGCAATTGGTGCAGCCTCTTTTGCCAGATTCACGGAACAGCAGAGCAGTCCTTCTTCTCCCTCTCTCCAATGAGACCTGGGTGCCATTTGTATGCCCAGAAAGTGCCTTCGGGGAATGCAGCGGTTACTAGCCAATGCACTATTAGGACCCTCCCTGCCTGATGATGACTTCCTGCAATGTGCTGCATTTAGCTGTCCCAGCGTGCATTATTCTGCCCACTTCCTTGATGTCAGAACCCCTCTTTTGGTATTAAATTTGTTAAACTATTTAATGAATTATGTATTATTAACATGTTGGTTATTCAAGTGCAGCTTAAAACTGTGTAACAAAAGCTGTTTTGATGTCTTTGATAATCATGTTGTGTACATTCGTGTATCGTTCTGAATTGAGTGTCTTCATTATTTAACTGAAGAAGTACACATTTGTATATGTTACAATGAAAATTGATGGTAGGGGAATATAACGATGTTAAAAATCTGTTTTTAGCAGTGAGCCAAGAATTGTTACCTGTTTAACAAGCAAGACTTGACCATCGTCCTGTTGCTTTACTATGGAGACTGAAATGTCTACTCATTCTGCCACCAATTGGACTATAATTATGGTAAGGTCTATCACACAATTTTCTATAAGGAATGTGCCAAGCCCAAGATGACTTTTTAACATTATGCATTCAACAGATATGCATTTGTACTGCTAAAACTATTTAGCGAACAAACAACAAGATGTGGAAATTGGGTTTCAGTGAATAATTATCATTTGCACATCATAAATAAAGTGTTTTGATTTGTTTTGATCCTATTAAAAATCGTTTCCATCACACATCAGAATTACAAAAAAAGTTTCATTTTTTATTTGTGCTTTCCGAATTGCTGTTGTCTTTTGGTATATTTGTGCTTTCTATTCACAGGTATTTGAATTTAAAAATCAACATCCCACAGCCCTTCCTTTCACACTCCTTATACTCCAGCAAGATTGTCATACAGTTCACTTTACAAATGCTCCCACTTTGAAGTCAGAGGATGAAATGAAAACCCCAATCGCCAAGTTAAACGAAAAAGCATCAATTTGTCAGAAGACATATCCTGACATTTGACATCCCTTTTTGAACACACAGTAAATGTGACGAAATAAATACAGAATTTAAAGACATCTTTATTGGTCATTCACCTTCTGAATTCCAGAATGGTTATTTCTGGGGGTGCTGCTGCTCTCCTGCACCTCTACTTCCAGCGCCTATGTGTATATTGTTATCTCTGTCATTTTGTCGTGTCACATCTTGCTTTTTTGGTATGTTTGAGAATTGATACCTGAAATAATAAATTATGATTTTATTGTAATAACATTTTATCATCTTCTGTGATTGATTCATATGCCGATGACTTTACTGGTAAGGATTTAAGAAGTGCAGTGATTCTCTCGGGTATTTGTAGTGCTGATGATATGTTAGGAGATGGCAGCATACTTATGTATTTGTCTCATCTTCTTTTAAGCTGTGTGCACATCGGTAAATATATTTACACATTGAAGAGGAGGGACAAGGAAGCGGTAGTCTGCCATGCCATGAATCCTCTCACTGACACCCCTTGCCCTTCCTGGTCACTGACTTCAGCCCACTTCACTCTCCTGGTCCCGCCTGCCAACTTCTATAGCACCTTCCCAATACCTTGTCTTATACCTCTTTCCCTGCTTTCACACACCTAAAAACTGGCTACTCAAAATGGATTACCACTCTTCCCAGTGACATATTAGTGTGTTCAGAAAGACCACCCCACCCTCTGTTTCCTTTCTCATTCCTTCTTTCTTGTCCACCCTTTGCTCTGCTGGGCCCTCTTTTCCATCGCTCCTGTCCTAACTGCCAGCAATACTTTCAGGTGACTATAGAGCTACAGTTCCCTACATGTGTGTATGGAGATGTGTGTTCTTGATTGAGCAATGCAGCAGACACCTTGATTTCTGAATATTGGGGAAGCCACATGTTTGGAGGCCAGGAAAGAGCTGTGCAATATATCTAATAAAGAAAGGGAAGTTATTGTGAGAACCAGTGCAGTGCTGGTCATACTTGCTTGAAATACCTGCTGTCACGTTACGTTAGAACATCCAAAGAGTTTACGTTCAGTTAGGGTCAGATCTCTCAGAATAGCAGATCATGCTCTTGGGCACTGTCTGGGGGCAGTCCGGCGTGGGTGGCATGTATCTGGCATCACTGCTGAAAGAGATATGACTCTGTCAGTCCAGGGTTTGTGACCTAAAAGGGAGGACAGAACCATGCAGAGTACCAATAGTAGGGCAGTCAGGCACTAGGCCTAACTCCGCCACTGGTGGCTAATTCCCCTAAGGATCTCCGTGTCTTGGAACCCTTCTTCATCTGGCACAGATTCTCAATGGCTTAAAAAAGGAGTACTAGAGAGGGGGGCCTGTGCAGGGAGTCATCTACCACCGAACTGTTTAAGCTTGGTTGGTTGAATGGCTAGGATTTCTGTAGAGGATGGTCTAATGTGCCTGGATAAATGGAATGGAAGAAAGACTCTGGTCCTTTAAGCTGGCACACACACATGAACACACTTGTCATGTGTTGATGCCCATTCCGTCAAAGATGAGTTGTGTCTCCTGCAGTTTATCAAGTGATAATTTGAGGTGGGCCACTGTAAATGCTGTTGCAGTAATCAAAATGTTTGGTGGGATTGGAGTAAAGGGAAGATGCTCTGAATCAAGCGGATGTGTGTAGAAGGCACATTGGAGACTGTTTACATGACGAGAAAAGATGATTTTATTGTTGAAAACGATTCATGGAAATTGAATTTTCTAGATTAGCATGGTGCCTAGCCAGATAAGACAAATAAGTTTAAGTCAAGTGAACAGCACCTACAAACAAGATTACTGACTGATCATTTAAAGCTAATTAAGGTGAATCCAAGTATGGGATTACTTCAGGAAGTCTTCTCTTTGATGGTGAACCTCTGTTATTTCTTCCAGTTTTAGCTAAATCTGATCATCATCTGCATATATATGATATCCAATACTGTGGGCCAGTTGGACACTGAAGAGATTGGGATAAAGAGCAGAATCGCGGGGGAGTACGTGCAAGATAGGAGCAGCCATGGAGAGAAAACGATCCAACTTGTCTTGGAGGGTGTGGTTAGCCAAGGAGGAAGTAAGCCATGTTACAAGAAGCGCACTCACGCACCCCCCTATCCCCATGCCTGAAAACACAAGATTGAGTCGAGGAGGATTTTATGATCAGTGGTGTCCGATGCTGGGGAATGGTCTAGTTGTATCTATCTACACACTTGATCTTGTCATCAAAGATCAGAAACTCTTTTTTTTCTTTCTACTTTTATATATATAACAGCCAGTAGACAAATTCATATTTATCCTTAACTACTGTCTTAGGTAGTCATCATAATGTCTAGTAGTAAATCACATTGGAACCAAAACTTCACAGGAAGTGTACAACCCCATCAGTCTCACCAGATCCCCTAGTGAGCCTACCCATGAAGTGTTTTTCACCTATAGGCCTTGATTTACTCTATGTTCATGGGTTACCATTGGGAGTGTGTTTATGAATACTACTGCAGCCTGTGATATATTGCCTTTGGTTGTGCGCTCTCTATTTGCTCCTGTAGGTGATACGAGGATGTATGTACTCCGTACGTAGTCTAACCAATCCCTGTTCCCTCTCATCTGCTGCCATATGTAGTATGTCTGATACGGTCTCCATATAGGCTTGGGCCTGCTACGTACCGGTAATAGGGCGCTATAGTTATCAGACTGTGTTGAACAATAAGAGAGATCTGTGTATCATTCCGCTAATGTGGGTAGTGGGCCCTGCATCCAGCGCATAGCAATTTGTATTTTTCTAGCAGGTAAAGATCAGCAACTCTTTTCTGATTTTAGAATGGAACATGCAAACATGATCCACAAGTTAGAGACTTGAGTGCATAGATGGCTTGTGCTAAGGCCGGGCAATGCAAGGCAACAGCCTAGGGCCCCAGCCATAGAAAGGAGCTAGAATGCCTCTAGACGCATCCCATTTGGTGGCAATGCAAGAGGGTAGGGGTAAAATTCACTTCTAATAGGGTACCCAAGAAAGATCCATGCCTACACCCTCTGTGGATAATTGTTTTTATTGGAATCAGGTAGCCTGCATTACCTTTGACCAAAAAGGAGCATCGAAGGCAAAAGAAAGAATATTTACACGCCGTATTTGCATAGATTTCCATGAAAGTGTGCTGAAGAAACAGGAAAGGCTTTAAGGAGCAGTGAGTGAAGTTCAATTTAGCTCCTCATTGAAGATGTCATTTTGTCATGGCCAGATGCCTCAAAGGACTGTCACTGGCACGGTGTAATATAAATACCACTGTTAAGGTGTACATTCCAGAAACAGAACGTTTTATTCTATAGAAAATGTGGCCTGTCGCTGACTCTCAGTTAGCATCTGCAGTTACTGTTAACACTTCCCTTCTGCAAGGTTGCATTTGCTTTGTGTCTCTGTACAAACTGGCGTTTTCTGTGCCTCGTATGTCTCTGACCTATTTTTATTCCCTATTCCTGTGGACCTACATGGCCTCAGTCGCCCACGCTTAAGGAATAAAAAACAACAATAGTGTAATTGCTGAATCAAATTAAGGTGCAACATTAACAGAAGTGTGGATTTATTATTATATGGAAAAGCACATTTACAAGCAAAAGGCTAATGTAGGCGTAAACACAGTTAGGTGCAAAATCTAATTTAGCGGTGCAAAATTATCCTTGATCCATGGTAAGCAGCATTGTAGTATCAAATTTAGGAGCAAAATAACATTTAGGTGAACAATAACATGCAGGTGCAAAATTACAATTGATGAATTTATGCAGAATCAACGGGAGTTTAGAAACACTTGTAGGTTTGTAGGAGCGCAAATGTCTTCAGCAACCCAGTTTCCCTCACCTCACCATCAACTCATCAAAGGAAAGAAAAAACCAGAGAAATATCAAAACATGTAGATGGTGGCCAGTATGGGAATAATCTGACTTCAAACCAAAAGTATTATGTGGGCTTCATACCCATAATCCAACCAGCAAAGATCTAGTTTACTCAATCCAGGAGCCATTGCCTCCAGCAGCCACATTGGCAAAGTGTCCTGAGGGCAACAAACTTAGCGTGCCTAGGTCCCTTTACTGTTCAGACTTTTCATATGCCTTTAACCCATATCCCCCAGGAGCAAAGCCATCACCCATAAAAATGTATTGTGCGCCTTTTTTGTATATGGCCAGGCTCCGTGGAAATCAGGGAGCGCCTAAAGGACATGCTAAATTAGCATCACTTGGCAAATGACATCGCGTGCCCCCAAAAATGGCTTCCTTAAGAAGGGGGATGGAGGATTAGAGGAATTGTAGTGGACTCCCTCTAGGTGGCACCTCCAAAGGAAAGCTGGGGTGGATCTCAGAAGCTTCACGTTCAGTATCCGTGAAGAGGAATCGAGTACCCTGGCCTCTGAGGAAGGGTCAACATGGATGAGACTGCACTCACCCCCAGGAGTCTTTAAACCCAAGCATCATTCTGAATTTCTGGTTTGCACTCGCTGCAGCGTATGCGCTAATTCAGCGAATCAGCAGAATTATGCACCACAGGGCATGACATTATTTAGATTCAGTCTATTGGCAACTTTAGCTGTCTTGTCTGTTTCATGTAATCCCCAAAAATCCTAAATACAAAATCCAGGCCTATATACACAAAAGAGTAGCTTTGGGTGAGCCCTCTTCACCGGGGCTGTGTTCCATTTTGATTCCTCCCACCACAGCATACGTCATGGGACAGTGGGTCAGCCCTCTTAGCAGTTGACTCTACTGCACGGTCAATGAAGACATTTTACCTGATCACATGAGCACAACCACCCAAGAAGAAGGGCCAATACTTTATTTTGCCAATATTTCTTTCTTTCAATTCTGTATTTAAAAAAAAAAAAAAATCATCCATCTATGTTTTAACTATGTCTTCAAGTAACAGTAATTCAAAGACAATAGTACCTTTTCTTTGCCCGAATAAGAACATTTTCCTGTGAATTTCATTGAAACTAAAAAGGATTTCTATACATGTTCCAAGCACCCACTCTTTTCTATTAAAAATGTATAAGATGATGATTTTTCTTTAATTCAAACTTTATATTTCAAGCATATGGTGGCAGCGGATTTTTAACTACTTTTCTTCTTTTCTTTTCGTGGAATATGCATGCAACTAAAAAAGAATAGTGGATTTTTAATCATGCTCTGTAGTTAGTTCTTTTCTCTTAAGTAACTGTGATTTTAATATCACAAAAAACGGTATTCTCCGACTCCAACTATAGCAAGATGAGGTTGACAAGTTCTAAGAAATAGCATAGACATAAAAAAGAAACAGTTATTAATGCGAGGTCAGCAGTTGAAAGAGGGTTTTACATATGAAAAAAGACTTTAGGTTTTCAGATGTATATTTTATGCATCATGGGATTGAAGTGGAGGATAATGCTCACTCTGATGATACATCAAAGCTGTGAAATTGAAGGTTACAACTGCTGCCATAAATGTGGTGACAGCTCAACTATTATGCACAGAGACCATTTGCAGTTGCCTCATTCACGCTGCACCAACCTAGGGCTATTTGTAATTACATGTACTATGCTGCACTTATGCTTCATTGTTAAGCCCTGGCTGATATTGCCCCTTGGATGATCTGGATCATTATGTGTCATTTGACCCCTCCACACTATCACATATATCCTAAGAAATTACCGGCAGGTGTGACAGTAATACTAGGGGGTGACCTAGTACTACTGCCCATCTCCTGCTGCCTTTACCAGACCTCACTCTGATGGCTTTTACTGCTGGAGACCGGTTGGACAGGCATAGGAGTTGGCAGTGTTACTGCCTGTTTTTGTGATCCGGTTTTATCATCTCTGCCAGTGGTGGTATTTAGAGGCATAGAAATCCCGCAGTATCCGCACAGATGAGCCTACACATATGGAAAACTTCCGGAACAACGAGGCCGAAGCCACGAGTTCCGGAAGCCTGCAAGCGTATTCACGCTTGCCCGAACAATGACTTTGGCTTAACCATGTACATGTCTGGTTAAGGCAAATGCGCTCTAGTGTTCGGAATGGGCGGGGAATGAGAGCGTCAGGAAGCAGACACGGAAAGGTAGGTGGGGCAGAGTTGGGGGGTTTGTGGTAGTTTTATGGGGTGGTAGAGATTTGAGATAGTTTTAAGGGATGGTGGGGGTTCGGGGTAGCTTTATGGGGTAGGGGGTTCAGGGTAGTTTTTAGGAGTGGGGGTTTGGAGTACTTTTTATGGGTGGGGGTTCGGGTAGTTTTATGGGTTGGTGGAGGTATGCCGTAGTTTTATGGGGTGGTGGGGTGCAGGGTTGTTTCAGGGGTGGGGTGTTCGGGGTAGTTTTTGGGGGTTGGGGTTCAGGGTAGTTTTTGGGGTGGTGGGGGTTTGGGGCAGTTTTAAGGGATGTGGGGGTTCAGGGTTGTTTTCAGGCGTGGGGTGTTCAGGGTAGTTTTTAGGGCTGGGGTGCAGGGTAGATTTTAGAGGTGGGATTTTAGGTTAGTTTTTAGGGGTGGGGGTTTGGGGTAGGTTTTAGGGGTGGGGGTTCGGGGTAATTTTCAGGGGTGGAGAGGGGTTCGGGGTAGTTTTCAGGGGTGGTGGGGGTTTGGGGTAGTTTTCAGGGATGGGGGTTCAGGGTAGTTTTTAGGGGTGGGGGTTTGTGGTAGTTTCAGGGGGGTTCAGTGTAGTTTTTAGGGGTGGGGGTTCGGGGTAGTTTCAGGGGGTGTGCAGGTATTTTTTTAAGCGGTTGTTTTAAGGGTTCAGGGAGGGGGATAGGGGTAGTTTTTAGGGATTAGGGGAGGGCAGGGTTGTTTTTATGGGGGAGGTGGAAGGAGGTGGTAACCTTAGCCACGCATTCCCCTTTAACATGCATATCTGTACCACGAAAAATCTTGGTAAAGGCATGCGTGATTAAGCAATGCATGGTTAAGACGCGGTCGTTGAACAGACCGTGTTGTTTAGGTATGCAGGGTTGAGGAACTCGTTGTCCATCATACAACCTACACATATTTACACTTTCTGCTTCTGGGTGATCAGAGCTGGCTTTAGCACTGGTAGCGCCCGGTGCGACAGTCACTTTTGGCTCCCCCACGTCCCATGACTGCCTCCTGGGATTCTCTCACTACCACCTGCAAAAGTGCCCCTCATCTCTCACATCATAAGATATTGCTTAACACAGCACCCCCCCTCCACAGGTTAGCGCCCAGTGCGGCTGCACCTGTCACACTGCCCTAAAGCCGACCCTGTGGGTGATTACAATGCTTCTTTTGAGGAGCCAACTTAGCCCCTTTTAACAATGTCCTTTAAATCTGAGTTCATCAGATCCCTCCATCAATGAATCATATTGTGGGTCTCATTTTTGTAGATGACAATTTTATTAGGGTTTTCTGAATCCTGCATCATTTGGGCACCCTGTGCCAGGAGACACACATTTTTTTCATAATATTTATCGAGATTTTGTTCATTCGCACATACATCAACTGAGAAGAAAGGCACAAAAGCACAGAGACAAATTCTCCCTATTATCATTGCTAATGGAATTAAAACAATATTCACACTGAAAAAGACTGACATCTGAGGCCATAAATAACAGGCACTGACAAAGCAAATAGACTGGGCCTTTGCAGGTTGGTGTGATTGTTTTTTTTTATTTCAAGCACATGCTGCAAAAATAAAAGAAGAAAAAACATATCACTGCTAAGCATGTCAGCCATATGCTTGCAATAAAACATTTTAATTTAAAAAAAAAACGTAACCATTGCATATCTTGTTAATAGAACAGTACAGGTGCTTCCAGCAAACAGGTATATTTAGAAAAGGTGTACAAATCCTATTTAGCTTTAATACACATCACAACAAAAATATTTTGTATTGATGAAAAAAAGATACTATTGAGTTCGAATTACTGTAATCTAAAGACAGTTTGAACATACAAACATGACCGAAAAAAATAAAAAAGGATTACGAATGTGAAGAGAAAAGCATTGCCAAAGTAAAGTTTTAGCCCACCGGTCCTGGCACTGGAGTGCACTTCTTTCTAGGCACAAGTATACATGTGATCAGTAACAATCCAGCCACTCACAAAGCAGGAGAGCCAACAACTGAACAATGCTGATCTATTGCCCCTCGCTGGATGTTGTGGTCGGCAGAAGCATAATGTGAATGACAACAAACAGACCTGTGGACGAAGAGGCCCAAAAGCCACTCTATTTTGATAAATTTATAAATTTTAAAAATATTTAAAAATATATGTGTATTTTTGTATTTGTCAATTTATTTGACTATATGAGACTGGCAAACATTTAAGGCTGCTGCTGGGTAAAATCAAAAGGGAGAAGACTAAGCATTACTTAACAAATGCTGAACCAAATGTTTAAAAACGAATAAATAAGAAACGTAGTTGAAAACTGTAATTGGTTTATCTATTCAAAGATCCTTAGGCACTGAAAGCATTGGCTGATGGCTTTTAGAGCTATAATTGTTTGTTGTCAGTGCACTGATGTTGGGTGATGTCTTCTTTTGCTAGTACATACATCAAGAGCAGTTAAATAAGATGAGGATTATTGGGGCAAGAATATATCAATGGGAGCTCTACACTTTACAGGAAACTAGAGAAGTAGGTGATTTCATCTGGACATAGTGTTACCTGATGCTAAGAAAAGGTAAACTCGCCAAGAAATACTTGTGTGATGCCCTTATAGGTGAAGAGAGTGGAGAGTGGGACATGATGGTCAACTGTTTTGAAGACTGCTGAGCAGGGCTTAATTTGTGTCAATGTCTGCTGGGGCTAGGCACCGACACTTGTTTCCTAACACCAGCACATTTTTATAATGTTTCACCACATGGTCATGCTGTCTATCTATTTTTAAACATTATCAGTGTGTTTAAAAATTCAATGTATATTTTTTAAAAAGCAGACATGCTAGTGCACACAGGCCATTCTTATATCTTTATGCTACCTGGAATACTCCCGATTGTCACATCTGTTGAAATGTGATGGTTAGCATGTAGCAATGGTGCTGGCATTTTCCAGGGCTGGCGGGGAGTGGTTGCTGAAAGCCCTGGCACTTATTTTTTTAAATTAAGAAATGCTGCTGAGAGACAAAGGAGGATCAGAAGGAAGGAGGTGGCCAGTCAGTGACATATAGACATCAATGAAAACATCTCATGTAGCAGTTGTCTATGTGGGAGTGGGGCTGGAGATCTGATTGACAGGTCTTCGGAAATTTGCAGCGACTGATGGTGTGCGGAGGTTAGATCACCCCCTCTTTTTATAGGAGCTTGACAAGGAAGGGAAGATACTTCATTGAACAGTAATTGTATTGGTAGTTCAGATTTAGATAGATATGTAAGTTGAGCAGTGGGAGCGTTGGGTCTTTTTCAGACTTCAGCACGAACAGGCAAAATGCCTTTCTTTCTGGGCCTAGCTGTCAAGGCAGTAGTGCTTCATGAACATATGCACTGACACCCACATCACAGCCTGACAGATGTCAGGGACAGGCATCCTCTGTGCCAGGAATGAGGATGAAATATCGGGATCCTACACAGAATGTCTTAGACTAGCTAAGATGGAGAGAAGGCGAGAAACAACAACGTATTAAGAATTGCTTCAATGAAAGGCAGCATCTGCAAAGAATTAAGGTGATATTTCAGCACATTCCTAGTGAACCCCAGTGATGTCAGGAGGTTCACTGTCATCTGAAGATGATGTATAACTGACTGTGGTGACCTTGCTTTCAACAGCCAGTCATTGGGTTAGGGAAAAAAATGGAATCTCCAACCTCCGAAGGTGTGCTACAAGCACCACTATCAACGTTTATGAACACCTGAGTAGCATCAATGAGGCCAAAGGGAAGCACATTAAACCAAACATGCTCCTGGCCCACATTGAACCGCAAATAATGTCTGTGGGACTGCAGGTAGGGTAAATGACTGGAGGAGCCCTGCAGGTAGAAAGTCATCATCCAGTCACCTAGATCGGAGGCAGACAGAATATTGGCCAATGTGATCATCATAAATTTGTCTTTCCATAAGCAGGTGTTTAAAGGGCGAGATCTAAAATAAGACAAAGACAACAGCCCTTCTTTGGTGAAAGGAAATAGGGGGAGTAACAGCCAGTTCATATTTCCATGGCAGGAACCCTCTCTACGGCTCCTTTGGCAAAAAGAGCTTGCACGTCTTGTAGCAAGATGGACAGGTACTTCTCTGAAATATCCTCTGATAACTGCAGAATGTGCAGCATATCTAAAAGGACTGGCATGGCATATTCCCAGTGAACGATATGAAGGATCTACTGGTCAAACTGTATCATTTGCCACCCAGGGAGGAAATGTCTGATCCTGCTTCCCACATTGTGGTTGCGTGCCACTAAGGACAAACTAAAGTGGCTTGAAGGTTGATGACACAGGGTCGGGGGAATAGGAAAATACCTGTCCCAGGTAGCCAGCATGTTGTCTGCTTGATAGCCATTTCCAGCTCCTAAAAGCCTGGAGTACCTGTTGTGGGAAAGGTGGGCCTTGGCATTGGTGGTCCACCAACTACCTGGAGTAGCCTTGAAAATGGCAAAATTGTTGAGGATATGGGCTTGCAGGGGTAAATAGGCCTAAGGAATGCACAGTGGCACAGGTTTTTTAAAGCGTTCCAAAGCTGAATCTGCCTTCTTGTCAAATAAGTAAGATTCATCAAAAGTCATGTCCATCAAAGAGGCTTAGACATCCCCAGAGAAGGCTGTGAATCTTTACCAAGCATGCCGCCAAAGCATGCACTACACTAATGCCGACTGATGCACCAAAACAATTGAAAGTGTTCAGCCGAGAATGGATAATATAATTTGCAACATCCTGGCCATCCTGGGTGGTTCGAGCCAGGTTGTTCTGAAATTCCTTTGGGGATATCAGCAACGTCTAGCCATACATGTCTCATAATGTATGGGTACATCTCCCCAGCCAACACTTGGCAATGACTGACCAGATGGCTATACGGGCTGAAGAAAACATCTGCTTCCCAAATGCTTCCATTTATTTAGACTGAGGGATTTGTTGGGAATTAATTGGGGTTCACCCCACTAGTAGAATTCCAAACCACCAAACCTTTCTGGTGTAGGGTGCTGCATCAAGAAGTCAGGGTCATCTGGTGCCAGTCTGTGGCATCCGTCATCCTGCCTGTTCCCAGTGGACAGAAACAAGGCTTAAAACAGGCGTCCATAAGGGTATCAGTCTTTGCTTCTTTATATGGAAGTAAGGGTTCAGATGAAGTTTGTCCAGGTTGCAGAACTTGTCAGTATGTTAGTTTTGAGTGTCATAGTTGGAAGCTGTAAATACAATACGTCCTCTGCCTGACTTACTAATTCGAAAAAGGACGCGCTTTCTTCCATTGATGGTCCAGGAGGAAAATACAACCCAGTGTTTGGGGACGTGTTGAACCACTGACTTCTGCAAGTTCATGTATAAATTGCCATCATCATAGTGTTGGGGAAAATAATGTCCTCATCACCATTGTCATCTCCAATGGCTTCATGGCTTTGATCTGAGTCTGAACCAAAAGATTATTGGAGTACTAGGGTGCACTTCAGAGGCAAAGGCGTGATTCTGTATGAGTGAACTGGGGCCAGGTGCATCGGTAAGATTTTTGGGATGCAATCTCAGTCGGACCAAGTGAAATTGTATCAAAGGCAAATAGAACTATAGAATTGGGCTCTTCCTCCAAATATATGGGGGCTAGGGGTGATGTCAAAAGGACCGGCATGGATTTTGGTGCCAGATTGGAAGTCGTCTTTATCATTGAAGTAGAATCCGAGGTGGGCTCAGGAGGCACAGATGGCACCAAGAGTTAACCCGCCATTGGTAAGTTTTGTGTTTGGCAATGTACAGCTGCGCATTGTATTCCCGGATGGCCCTCAGATTCATAAGGGTACATCCTCACAGGACTCCAAATCATGTCCCAAATCCTAACACCATAGGCACGCCTCATTGGGATTTGTCATAGACATGTGTCTGCGATAGTCACAGCATGGTATTAATCCTGTAGTCTGTGGTGGGGACATTGTTTCTTCACACAACTGAATTTAGTTTTCAAAATGTGTCAAACTGATGAAACAGGAAGTGGAGCTTCGGATCCATGTTCGAAGGCGCAGGAAGAAAGGAACTGATATGTGAGCAGAGGGGTGGCACATATGTGCGGCTCTGCTCTGTCACTTCCAGAGTGGAATAAGGCCAACACAGAGCTGCAAGGTACCCCCTTGCAAAGTGTAGGAGTACTGCTGTGAAAACTTCTGGATCCACTCTGATGCCTGGGGGATATTCAAAATATGATGAATTAGGGGTTAGGAGTATCCATCAGAAAAGGAGTTATAAGAACAAATTGAACTGCCACTTATCTGGTGAACTGAGGGTGGTCTAAACATCTAAACATAGAAAAACAGTAAAAGGCCTACAAGCTTTAAAAAGGTATTTGTATGATATATATTTGACAGAATGTGTGACATCTTCTCTTGCATCACTGATGACAAGGATTGTCTGCTGAAAAAGCTTAAAATATATACATATGTTGTGCACAGTGCTAAAGGAGAAGCAGCCTTGGAGCAGGTTGGTGCTTCCAGACCAATAGCTCACCTCTCTGGTCCCTCAAATACACTTTGCCAGACGTTGTCTGTTAAATCTCATATTAGCCTCACAAGGACCAAAGATTGAGATGGAACCTTTTGCATAGCCAAGTGGATTGATATTGATACAGAGATCCTCATCGTGTTCATCTTTATTCTATAGCACACTTTAAAATGTTGCTTGAGATGACAATGCGTTTGATGATCAAGAATCAACCGCAATATTACACTGTACCCATCTCCCAGCAGATTACACCAGAATGATGAATCCTCACTCTAACCACCGGTCTATGACACAGAATCAAACGCATAATCAATAACAAGTGTTGAGGGACATCTTCAAGCTGTCCTTGTCACTGCTCTGCTTCTTATACGCTCTTGGGTGGCGCCCAAGCAAGAAGGCTCAAGGCTGAGCCACAGAAAACTAACACTGACACTCTGGCATGATTTTCTTGGAGAATATCAAGATTTTAATACTAACCTGCCAAAATATTGGGACCAAAATATAAACTACCACAATATTATGAAGCCAGGTATATATAGATAACTACAGATTTACTATTCTTTTATCCATATATATGTAATTTGACAATATATCTTTACGGTATAGAGATGTGGGGTTAAGAACATGAAATCTATGCTTACCTGTATATACTTGCCTGCCCAGTATAGTGGTAGGTGATATTTTGGCCGCAATATTCAGGCTGTTTTTATTGTTGCCCTCTATATTCTGAACTCCAACCCTCTGGTATGCATAGATTTCTCCATGACCTCTCTTATCCTCAGCTAACCTTCTCGCTTTCTGATGGCTCATTTCATCTCTTCTCTGCATTAATGACCCAATAAAGGCCCTCATTACTCTGACCCCTTTTATTTGTCTTCACAGTAGGACAATTGTGAGCACAAGCTACAACACACATTAATGCAGTGATACTCAAAGTAAGGCCTGGGGTGGCATGTGGCTCTCCTGACCTTTACATGCGGCCCTGTTTAGTCGACTCAGCGCTAACATTTAAAATCTTTTAACACTAGGGGCAAGCATTTATTAAGGGATAGTTTTCAAATATTAATTTTGAAACATTCATGCACCCCCTCCCTGAAAGCAATGCCAATATTGAACTACGAAGCAAGGCAGTTCATATGGGCACCATTTAGGTGACCAGGGTTGCTATTATACATATACAACATTATAGATTATTAAATCAAACACAGGAGAAGTTTTTGTACTGCGTCCTTCCTGAAGTCATCTATTTTTTAGGTACTTTTATATGTGATAGTGTAGAAAAAGGAAGAAAAGTGAAATAAAACAATTGCCTAGGATCGCACAATATGGTCAAGTGGGGATGTTTGCATTGATCCCAGGATTTCTGCTTCCACATTGTGCAATTTAATTTAGCCACTAGATGTACTGCTTTGCTTCCCCTACATCAACCTTTTATCACACCTCCCCCCTCGACCACCACCCTGCTGGGATCAATGTGGCTCTTGGTCACACCACCAATTAAACCTTTTGTTTGAGTACCCATGTATTAGTGTATGGTTAGCGTTACTTGCCTGTCCTTAAAAGCCTACACACAATGTTACACTATTCCACAGCATGTGAGCACCAGGGTCCACATTATGCATAAAGCACATTTTTATTGTTTGCGCCGGGTGCACTTTTAAAAAGGTGCACCGGGCACAAAAAGTGAAAATGCGCTCTATTGCTATGAATGCGCTGTCCCCAGGGCAGCCGCAAACTCGCACTGCCCTGAGGACAGAGCATTCAGGTGAAAAACAGAATGGGTGCTTTACAGCCGCTCTGTATTTTCACTGTGCAGGCGACAACCCACTTGTACTTTCAAAGGGGGTTAGAGATCCACCGCCAGAGGGCTGCCATCAGGGGGCACACTAACAGTGCGACACCATATAGGTGGTGCACTTTCAGTGCGCCTCCTGAGGGCTTCTTTGCATCTGGACCCACGTCGGTAATACAGCGCAGGCTCAGAGGCAAAGGGATTCCCGCATTTGCATGGGGCACACCCCCATGCAAATAAGGGAACGCCCCCTTGAAGACAGCGCTGGCGCTTTTTGTGCGCCAGCTCTATTGGCACAAGCATCTGCAGCCCCTTCTGTAATACCAAAGTGCCCCTGGGGCATGTAAGGCAGGCGCAATCACCCGTAGCGCCCCTGGGGCACTGTATCTGATACGACCCCTTGTGTGAGGGAGCCAGTATTTACCACTAACTCAGGAACACATGAACGTCAATTCACCAAAATGGCTGGGGTAGCGCAAGTGTCATCATACGTCCTTGGACCTTCAGTTTCACTCACACACATGCTTACACATACACACACATTCAAACTTACACACACACTCTCTCTCTCTCTCTCTCTCTCTCTCTCTCTCTCTCTCTCTCTCTCAAGTAAACACATACTCACACACTAGCACGCACACAAAATACATTTCAAATCATTTTTTTTTTTACTTACTTCATCTGCAAGGAAAATACATATTCCGGCTACTTGTATCCATTTTGTATCACACTAATAGTGAATAATGAAACATTATTCACTATTACTGTAATTAAAAAATTGAGAGAACACTAAGAGAGTGGAGCCCCATCCAACGTCCTTAAGGACGAGATGTCACTGTTTTCCAGGTACTGATGTTGCCACCTTTGAGGCCAGGGGTGGCAAAGGCAGTGCCAGGGGTCGCAAGGGGCAAACCTGGGGTCACAGCTGCGACCCCTAAATGACGTCCATGCAAACTGTCTGCAAGATGGGAACAAAATGGTAGGACTGCCGCTGCCCGCGTCCCACGCAGGGGGACATTAGCAGGGCAGCTCTCTAGTGGCCACCCGTCGGAGCCTCCTCCCCCCCCCCCCCCGTTCCATCTCTCCCGAGAGGCCGCGCCTTGGGGAGGGGAGGCCTCAATAGGCATATGCTGGGGGAGGCGGGCCACTGGTGCTGGGCGGGGCTAGGTCCTACTTAAGCCTTCCGCCCCCGCAGATCGCCCTCTGCTTCTTGGGGTACACTCCTGTGCCGCGCGAGTTGGCTCTGCTTCCTGGGGTACACTCCTGTGCCGCGCGAGTTCTGACGCCGACTCGTCGTGCTTCGAGACTGTTGCGGGAAGGACCACGAGGTTAGTTATCTCGACACCCGCCCTCCTCCCCAGCTGGGTCCCACCACTGAGGGACCGGTCCCAAGCATGTTCTCACCCGGGCCCTAATTTAGACGAGCCTGTGGGCCGTGTGGGTACCCGGGGCCTGGGACTGGGAGGGGGCAGGGAGGTGGTCGCAGTCGGGGCTTTCAGGCGAGCAGGGAGCTAGCAGTTTCTTCCTGGGCCATGCCGTTTTGGAGGGGGGTTTTTGGTACGAGGCAAGTATCCGAGCCGACCAATGCGGTAGGCCCCGGCATCTCGCTGGGGCGGAAGTTAGACCGAGGGGGTCTTGGCGGCATGCCCGGAGCTAGAGCTCTGAGGGGGCTTGGTGCGAATACCGCACTCGTCCGTGCCGTTCCACAGCGCGCGACGTTGAGCACCTTTGGGGGCTTTCGAGGCCCAGTTTAGCGGGGGGGGGGCGTTTGTTTTCGGTGCGTGTGATGGCCTATAAACCATTGACCTCGTGGTTAGCGCGCTGCATCGCGCAGTGATTCACTCGGACACACGATGTGGTTTCCAGCGTGGTCCCGACTGCCGTTTGCGGGCCACGCCCCTTTATTTATAACCAGCGCATGACGTCATGCGTCAGCGCTCTTCCCTCACCTCCGACGCGGGTAGACTATACCGCTACCCCACGTCGGAGGACACTACATTCCTTCTAACCTTTATCAAAACAAACAATAAACATTTTGACCTAGTAGGTCTGTTACCAGTCACTGGAATTCCAGTCCCAGGTCCGTCACACCAGGAAGTCAGCCAGCTGGGAGGACGGCGCCGGATTTCTTCTCAGGCTGTATCCGGACTGCTGTCCCCGCACTGATGGTGTTGTCGGGACCACTCCTTGCGAGGTTGCGCCCCCTGGGGACCGCTTCTGAGGGCTGGGTGACCTCCCGCCGGGTGTTCCTGGCGGCGACGTCGCACTCTGGTCTGGGTGATCCTCGTGGTCGGAGGGGGTGGGCCCCTGACTCCCTTCTGAGCCTCCATCCGCTGGCGGCTGACTCGGCCAGTCACCCTGGCGTTCCGACGGACGCTGGTCTGAGGTCCCGGGGTGCACTCTTTTGAAGAACGATATGTTCCTGGTGACCTCCTCGGTCCCTCGCCTCGCGGTGACCAGAGTTCCAGTTCGGCGGACTACTGTCCAAGGTTTGTGTTCAAAGGGGAGCCGGAATTTGCTCCCAGGATACCTGTCCTTGAGATAGACTCTGTCTCTCACTTGAATGGTTGACATTCGGGCTCCCCGGTCGGCACTGGCCTGTTCATTGGTGTGGGTCCTATTGGCTAGGACCTTCCCCGCGTCGATCTGAGGCGGAATCCAGCTTGGGTGATGCGGGATGGTGTCTCGCACTATTCTGCCCATGCTCGCCGGTCCCGGGGCTGTCTCTGTCGTGAGATGAGGCGTCAGCCGATATTCTCTCAGGAAGCTGTAGATGGCCCTCTCGAGCGGCGACCCTTCGGCGTGCGCAATGCGTACCACTTTGTTGAGAGTCCGCATGAACCTCTCCGCTTCCCCATTGGCTTGAGGCCAGCGCGGGGTCACTTTCCGGTGGTTGATTCCCCACTCCTTTAGATAGTCCGCAAATTCTTGCCCTTGGAAGGGTGGGCCGTTGTCCGTCTTGACCACTTCAAATATTCCGTGCGTGGCGATGGTCTTCTCGAACTTTGTGATGACCTCCGCGGCGGTCTGGCTTCCCACCACCTCGACCTCCGGGTACTTTGTGTAGTCGTCGATGATCACCAGGGCATAGCGTCCATCTGGGAGGTGCCCAAAATCTGCGCTCACCTTCTCCCATGGTCGTTGCGGGTTTTCCTCGGTGATGACGGGGTGGGGATGCTCCGGCTGACCTGACGCCTGGCACCAGGAGCATGTTCGGACCGTTCGCTCCACCATAGGGTCCATCCCCGGGAACCATACCTTGGCTCTCAGCCGACTCTTTGTCTTCACCATACCTTGATGGCCTCGGTGTGCCAGGTCTACTGCTTGCTGGGTCAGACTGGATGGGATCACCAGTCGCGGGCCCCGAAGAAGACACCCGCTGGTGTCAACCGAGAGTTCATCCTTGACCCGTGTGAGCGACTCCAGGATGGCCTTGGCTTGCGGCGTTCGTCTGGCCATGGAGGACTGGATGGGGCGCCAGTCATGTGACTGGACGGCCGTCAGGACTAGTTGCAGACATTCGTCCTCCTGGGTGGCTGCTACAATTGTGTCGAGGCTCATGGGCAACGGCCGGGACCTCTCTGATACCATCCGGACATATTCTTCCGTGTCTTCAGCATCCTCTTCTTCCGCTTTAGTGGCTACTCTGGGATGTCTTGAGAGATAGTCCGCGGGATTCGAGGAGCCTGGCTTGTACTCTACGGTGTAGTCGTACTCCTGTAGCTGAAGGATCCACTTTTCGATCCGCGGCGGGGGTTTTGATGCCGATCCCTGAAACAGGGGGATGAGGGGTTTGTGGTCCGTGGACACGGTGAATGGATTGCCGTACACGTAGACGTGAAAGTGTCGGCAGGCCCAATGGATGGCGATCGCTTCTCGCTCGATCTGCGAGTACCTCTGTTCCGTGTCCGTCAAAGAGCGGCTCGCATAGGCTATCGGGGCCCACTCACCATTCTCCTGCAGCTGCGCGAGCACTGCCCCTAGCCCATACGGGCTGGCGTCCACTGCCACATTGGTGGGCCGTGCCGGATTGAAGTATGAAAGGGTGGTATCAGCCGACAACGCCGCCTTGGTGTCCTTAAAGGCTTGCTCCTGTTCTGGTCCCCATTGCCACGGGGTGGTGGACTTTGTCAGTTCCCTGAGGGGCTTCGTGATGTTTGACAAGTCCGGGACAAACCGGCCGCAGAAGTTCACCATCCCCAGGAAACTCCTTACTTCCGAGATGTTGGAGGGTGCTGGAGCGTCCTGCACATCTTTGACCTTGTCCGGGTCCGGGGCGACTCCTTGGTCGGAGAATGTGTATCCAAAGAAACTGATCTTCTTCTTTAGGAATTGGCACTTCTCCCTATGTAGGGTCAGTCCGGATTCTTTGATCCTCTGGAGGACCCCTCGCAGCCTCCGGTGGTGGTCTTCTATCGATGAGGCGTACACTAGGAGATCATCGCTTACGTTCAGAACCCCTGGCAGCCCGCTGAGGACTTCTCGGATAGCGTTTTGAAACACCTCCGCGGCGCTTGAGATTCCGAAGTTGAGGCGTCGGTACCGCCTGAGGCCGACGTGTGTCGAGAAGGTAGTGACGTAGCGAGAGTCTGGGTGCAGCGGCAGTTGGTGATATCCGGACCTAAGGTCCATCTTTGAAAACCATCTGGCACCGTTCAGTTCTCCCAAGATGTCGTCAATGGTGGGAGTTAGGTGACGCTCCCTCTTCACGGCGGCGTTGGGGAGGCGCATGTCCACGCAGATGCAGACCCGCCCCGGCTGCTTCGGTTTTCTCGCCACTACGATCGGGGACACCCACGGGGTGGGTCCGCTGACCTTCTCAATAATCCCCTGTCTCTCCAGTGCCTCTAGCTCGTCCTCCACCTTCTTGCGCAAATGGAACGCAATGCGCCTGTGTCTCAGTGCCACCGGTTGGACCGACTGGTCGATGTGGAGGGATACTTCTTTACCTTTGAGGCATCCGATGCCCTTGAAGACGTCTTCGAACTCCTCTAGGATAGCCTCTAACTCTTCCTCCTGCACCGCCAGGGCGAACGATATCAGCTTCAGCTCTTCCGCTGACTGCCCACTGATCAGCATTCCATTCCCTTCAGGGGTCACGTATACTGTGGTGGGTATCTTGACGTCGTTGTGGCATATCTCCGTCTTGAAACACCCCAAGAGCGGGATTGGTGTCTTCTGCCCATACGCAAACACTCTGATCCTTGCTTTGCTCAGTGGGGGGCTGGGATTCAGTTGTTCATACACATTGGCCGCCATGAGCTCGATCGACGCCCCCGTGTCTATGGTGGCTCTCACGTCCTGGTTGTGGATCTTGACTTTGCACCTTGGGAGTCGTCGTCTCTTCCGTCGTGGTTGGTCTACCGCGAACACGTAGTGGACCGGGTAGTCCCCTGCGTCGTCATCCATGTCCTCTCCATCTTGCTCTTCCGCCACCGTCTGGGCTGCCTCCTTCCGTGACTTTGTGGACCGGCAGACTGCCGCAAAATGGTTCATCCACCCGCATGCACTGCATCTTTTTCCTCTTGCTGGGCAGTCTTGCAGGCGATGGGGCGCGCCTCCACAGTATCCGCATCCCTTTTTCCTGTCTTGCGGCTTCCTCCCTGCGTTTTGGCGCGATTTGGGCCTTACCACGTTGGTCGTGTCCACCGCGTTGACTTGCTCTGTCTTGACAGGGCGGTGGAGCGCCGCCTCCATGTGCGACGCCCTGGCTTGCGACAATTCTTTCGACCGGCCCAGAGTGAGGATGTCCGCCAGGGGCTTGCCGTCCTCCTGAAGAATGTTGAAACATCCTTGAATAATCTGACCTCGGATCTCCTCCTGTTCGTCGCGAAAACCACACGTGCTGGCCAGTTCCTTCAGGCGCCCATGGAATGCGTCCAGCGATTCTTCTGCTTCCTGCTTGGCCTGGCGAAATATGAACCGTTCGTAGTCCCTGTTCGCCATCGGCTCGAAGTGCGCATTCAGGGCATTGAGAAGCGTGTGGTAGGTCTTCGGTGTTGCCTCCACCAATGTCTTGTAAATGCGATGGATGTCCTTTCCTCCCAGGTGAAGAAGTAGGGCCCTGCGCCGCTCTCGGGCTATGCCCGCCCCTTCGAAGTAGATCTGGAGACGATCGGTCCAGTCTCTCCATCGTGGGGCAAGAGAGGAGGAAGTGCCGTCGACCACAAACGGCTCAATGGCGGGAATCGACGCCATCTTGGCGCAGTCGCAAACACACTCCGCAGCACGTGCGCTGCCTACCTTCCTTGTACAGTGACAGCCGCCTGGCTGAGGTCAGGATGGACACTCTCAGGGCCTCTTCAGTGGTCCGGCCGCGTCAAGCCTCGCAGCGAGGTCCTCCGCCCACTAGGGTGCCGGGCGCGTATCTCCGTAGGCTCCACCAGCCACGTGCGAGGCACACACTCACCAGCAGGCACACCCCCGAGGAGATGGGCCCAGCGTGGGGTCTCCCAACCTGCCTAGGGCACATCACAGGCGAGCTGCACCCAGGCGAGACAGCAAGGGGCCAGGGTCGAGGGCACAGCAGAGGTGTATGAGGAGATGGCTGTCAGCACCACAGCATGGGGTCGTTTCTGCCCCTCGTCGCCAGTGTGATGGCCTATAAACCATTGACCTCGTGGTTAGCGCGCTGCATCGCGCAGTGATTCACTCGGACACACGATGTGGTTTCCAGCGTGGTCCCGACTGCCGTTTGCGGGCCACGCCCCTTTATTTATAACCAGCGCATGACGTCATGCGTCAGCGCTCTTCCCTCACCTCCGACGCGGGTAGACTATACCGCTACCCCACGTCGGAGGACACTACAGTGCGCTGGCGCTCGAGCCTGTCCAAAAGTTTGGCAGTACAGGCCCGGGCCCAGCATCTAGACTGCCTCCCACCCCTCCCCTTCCCCGAAACGGGGGTTATATGCAGACACGCAGCGAAAGTAGGGAAGGAGCTGCGCTCCGTCGGGGGCATGTTTTGAGGCTGGCATGATAGGGAGTGGGGGCAGAGTTCGGGCACTCAGGCTTACTGACCGCTTGCCTCTCGGTCTTCAGCCGTGCAGGCCGGTTTTCGGCGGAGGCGGGAGAGAGGTCAGGGGGCGCGCCCGCAACTTCTTGCTGACCACGGGGTGTTCAGCGCAGCCTTTGCTAGTGCGGAGACAGGCTCCGCCCACTCTAGGAGGGGGGCCCGCAGCCTGCATCGGACTCAGCGTTTCTTTCCCCCGGCATTTACCAGGCCTCATTAAGGTCAAGACTCCTCGGGCGATTAACCATCTTCCTGCGAGTGAGATCGGCAACATTGTTTAAGGAAGTCCTGACTTCAGTTAGTGCAGAGGGTTGACGTGCCTGCTGCGGGGAACGTGTGCCAGGTGGGTTTCGGAATGCGTATTATGTGAGCAGATCAGCGGGTTGCTGCTTTCAAATGAGAATTGCTTTTGTTACTTGCAATTGTAACTCGGAGCCCTGAAATGGAATAGTGCGCATTTGTTTTTTATCCGGGACCTGCTACACACTGCAAAGTATTCATTATTAGAGCATTGATTAGCACATGAGGCCTCAGGTTAGATCCCCCGATTTCTCTGTTTCTTTTATCATGTGCACAGCAGGCATGACCCGCATCGGAGAAACCACCTCCTCTGTTGCACTTCAGGCCCTCGGCTTTCGCGATGTTGTGTGTTAAATGCAGTTGTGCAGCTTTGCACACACTACCGTGTCCTCCGGAAATCGGACGTTCAGGGTCCGTTTTGGAAGCTAAGCAGGGTCGGGACTGGTTAGCACTTGGATGGGAGGCCAGAATGGGATCTACAGGATGCTGTCTAAAGCCATTATTCCACAGGTTGTGTGTTGCGGTGGTCAAGCGTGGCATAAGGGGGGCACTAGCTTCACACTGGAAGAGGGGGAGTTGCCAGCACAAGGTTGCAGCAGGGAATGATAAAAGAGGTTGTTTGTTTCTTCCAGCGGTGTTAGGCTAAGATTTCAGACGCCTTCCCTGCTGGGTACAATTATCCAAGATGTTCTTTTTGTCGGGCTGGGGACATACTACAACAATTTCGCGTGGCACGCAAGCCCTCTCTTTCTATTGCGTGTGCTTAGGATATTCTTATGCCTCGCTGTCTTTGACTTTCTCATTTGTGGTTTCCCACGCTTGCCTATGCATCCCTTTTAGCTGCTATGTTTTAACCATGGGCCACATGCGGCGGTAGCCTTTCGATTCTACAGGTAACTAAGACATATTGCACAGGTTGTCTCCTCATCTGCTGGCTACGGGATTCATGTGGTTAAATACAAGTATTCTCCTGTATACCGAGGCGGGTGCTTGTTTCTCAGAGAAGGTGGCTGCAGGGTCAGTGCACGGTCCAGGTGCCTGCTCAGTGCTATGCACATCCTGCCCTTTGGTGCCTCAAACAGGCCTCACCCGGCTCGTACGCTGGTACAGAGGGCAGTCCTTTCTAGAATGCGCTTTCTGCACCTTTCTCTCGCCCAGTATGTGGGTTGCGCTGGCTGGGCGCGACAGCCCCTATCCCGCCCGTAAAAGAACAGGGCAGCACGGCCCAGGAACAGTAACAATTTTAATAAGGGCTGCATGTATGGGCTGAGATGCTGCATTCGTGGTGGCATGTTGCATCGTATCGGTCATGGAGTTAGCGGTGAGTGCGGGGTCCTGTAGTGGCCGTGGCTTCTTTCCTGAACGGCTGCCTTTTTTCACCTGGTTGGGCCAGCCAGTTCTTGAATTCCCTCCACCTGCTGTGTGAGAATACACCCAGGGTGGATCACATTTTGAGTCATAGGCAACGCCACAAAACTTGCCAAGCAGCAACCTTCGTGCTGCCGTGGGGTCCTAATTATGAGGCCTTTGTCCTATGTTGAAATGGGCCCACTGGTGATCCTCAATTTTAACAGTTGCATCAGGCTTTATATGTACAGCCTCATTGAGTTAACCTCAATGGAGAATGTCACCCCGGAACTTTCAATAGTGCTGCAATTGCCCACTCTGCTAAAATACAGTATCTAGTTACCTGTGCATATTTGTCAGGGTGGTTCCGGGTGCTCGGCACTGTCGCTTAATTTTTAAATGGCGCTTGGGGACAGTCGGCCACAAGTAGGTGCTGTCTGTCTTTTAGAGACAACAACAACAGGTGTGGTGATGTGATAGGTTTGGCAGCATGGCAGAGTCAACGTGTGGTGCGCACTAAAGGGGCCTCCAGCCCTGGCTTACAGGTATACAAATCAAGCATGCAACATTTGGAATCTGTGAGGCTGTGGGCACAGCGGGGTTGCAAGTAGGTCAACCATAGTGGGGTGTCGCATGTCTTCTGCTCAGGTTTCAAAACAAGGGGCAGTTACTTGGGCATGCTCCTTGCTGTAAGCAGCGCGCAAATATAATGCATGTTTAATTAGTGGCATGGTATACCACTAGAACTGCATATTACTAAATCCTCCAGTACCTCCAAGATACAGACTCACCCATTTCTCCCTGTGGTGGGCTAGCAATTCCGGGGTATCCAAAGCGAACCGGGGCATGGTTGGTTCAGCACCAAGGGTCAGGTTGGTCAGCAGGTAGGGTTACCGGGGCTAGGACAATAGCAAGGAAGCAGGAGGGGCTGTGTATGGGTCACCCCACATGGGGTGCAGTGACTGCAATTATGGGCACATTACAAACCTCCCCTCAATACAGATTTTCTCCATTCAAGAGTCGCCATGTTACAGGATGCTTCTATTAAACAGCATCCCCTGCCTGGACAACCATAGTTACGTGGGGGAGGCAGCTGACTTCTAGCTGGGGGCTGATGTCCCACAATGGTGGGAACAAGGTGTTTATAGCGCTAATGGCTGCAATGTTGAGGAAATGGTGGCAGGGCCCTTATTCAAGCGAAGCTAGGTAGCTGGAATTATAGGGCCCCCCCCCTGTCCCCACCTACGGGTCCGTGACAGAGTTCTCACGGGCAGAAGTTTTTTATGTGCATGACTGGCATGAGGAAGAGATATCAGCCTAATATTCGGGGATGGTGAAGTGTGCAACAGGGTAATACAGCAGCAGCTCACTAATAGTAATGAAAACATTAGGTGAGTCTGCCAACTAAAAGAAACCCTTTTTTGTGATGTTGTGAGGGTGGAACACATGACCCAAGCGGCGCATGGTGAAGCTTCGCAGGGGAGCTTATTGGGCTGGGATCTGAATGCTGTGGGTCAGAGGGGCGACCATTGGTGGTAGTTTCGCTCTCACAGGTTGAGAAGAAGATTAAGAGACTTGTACTTGGTTGGTGCCAATTTGATTAGGGACTATGTTCTCCGCAAGCGCATGTGCCACCTGGCCAGAATTGTTGCATTTTCAGTATACTACTACACCAAAGCCATATTTGTGCTGTTCGCATGGTTGGTGTCCTGTGTCAGAGAAGGGCAGATCCGGGCCTCCCGTCCCCGGGCAGGGGAGGGCAGTGCTCTCGCTAGGTGCAGCTGCTATTTGGGGGGCTTTTGGGGTGCATCTTGATGATGGCACCATGGGTCAGTGAGTGGGTGCTAAGTTGAGGCGAAACCGGCACAAGCCAGTTCCCCCCCTCATCGCAAGGTGTGTACATCACGCAAGGCTTTTGGTTTACAGGCGCCCATCTCCACTACTTACGGTGCCAGGCTGTCAGACTGACTGGGTATATGTATACCACTGTGACATACCACTCTAACAGGTTTCAGAGTAGCGCCAGGAAACCAATCTGGTACGTGTGCCCTACAAATTTAGTATAACATAACATAACAAATGTTGGATTGGATTTCATAATCTTTTAGGAGCAGAACATAATGTGTTTATGCACAAACTGAGAGATCCGAAAACAGAGCTTGTGGAACCACACAGGATGTTTCACAAGGTGACAGCAAGCCACACTGTTGGAATAAACAATTAATAAAAAAGAAATTACACTATTTTGAAATTAATTAAATAGGAGTCAACAAGTTTGACGATATTTTGGACTATAGTTATGGTTAAAGGTGAGATAAGGTTACCTCGTTTTACAAAATCAATTCTAAGAAATTGCAGTTTCAATTTGTATCAGCTAATAACATTAACTAACAAAATTATGTAACAAACATTAAACAAACGGTAAATAATTGCAGTGCCTGTAAAAAAAATTTTTTAAAAAAATGGCATTTGCACATTGTTCATAATTGTTGTGGTTAGCATTAGGTTTTGAATTAGGGAAGGAGGTGCTGAGCCAAGTTAATTATTGAAACTGATATGATTTCTATAAATATTAGTTCAAAGTACATGTCGTCTTCAGGAAATAAACTTTAATTTTAAGTAAATTAAAAAGTAGGAATGAACTGAAATATTCCAATAATATTGATCTTGGTTTGAGTTTATATGAACTATTGAACAACAAGGCTAGAATAGACTCCATCATCTAATTTAATGTAACTTAATTTGCAAAAATATTCAATAAAACCTGTATTATCTGGTTAGTTAAGATAGATCCCCGGAATGCTAGGTCATCATTGGCAGTAGAAAGGCTAAAACAAGGGGATGTTGCTGAGATATTGGTCATTTTGAAGTAAACAATAGAATAATAATACAATGTGAAAGGAAGCAAAAGTAGGGATTTAATGGCCGAAAAGGTAAATACGGCAGAGTTAGCAGTTTTATCGAATTTTCATTTATTTGTATTAGCATGCTGGAGGAAGGTGAGATTGTCCCAACGAATCATTTGCCAATAATGCTGTCACTAGCTAAGGTTGTGGCATTAACCATTCAGAGACAGTGACATGCAGCAGCCAGGGACGGTGAGCATATGTTTTCCGTGTGCTGGGTGAGAGTACAAAGACAGAGGCCGCTGCCCCCATACTGTCTGATGTTCACAGCTTTTAAGTGCCCATCCCATCATTAGATACCCGTGATTTCAGCTTGTGTTATAAACGTAGGGAAGGCAGTTAACCCACACGTTCCTTCATCTTGCTTTATTGTGCTGTAGCTGTTGGAAACACACTTCTAAGCCAGAAAGGACCCTAATTTGGCCCAATTGGAAAATCACAATAGGATTTCATGTCCATAAACGCCAATTTCATCAATGCCTTGTTACCCATGCCATATTTTCCAACCTGAGAAACAGATTTAGGTGTTGCTCTTCTTCGCACAGTCTCTCCTTGCAGCCTAGGGAGTTTGAAACGTTCACGAAATTTTGTCCTCGAGCTGAAAGATATGTATCCTTCAGAAGCAAATTCTCATCTTTCAGTCAGTCATATTGGCTTTATCCGGAGTCATGATAAAGGCGTCCTAATAAGCAGTCAGCTTTAAATATTTTGCCCTGCTTAGAAATCATGCAAACCTCGAAGCAGCAGCAATTCGGGAACCATAAACACTATCATTTCCGAAAATACATCCACCTTTACCTGCAGAGAACATATTCTTCCATTGTTTATAAATTATGTTCAAGGAATGAAGGGTATAGATGGATTGAAGAATTAAAAAAAAAATAAAAAAAAATAAATGCTATGGTTCAGTTCTGGCTCTACAATGTAGGTTTTGATCTTCACACAATTACGTTAGGAAGATCTGCAGTTGCATCGCAAAGAAAGTTAGGAACATCATTCACGTATAAGCTGAACAGCAGTGGGGCCAAAAGACATCCTTGCGTCAATGCGTTTTTTGTAGAAATCCCCTTTGTTAGTCTGCTCTGGGTTTCTGAGTACAGCTGCAAATTATTGCTGTTATTTACGGGTTACAGTATTTGGAAAATACACGGGGTCCCCTGCTAAAAGGATAAGCCTTAGCAGGGAAGTACAATGAATAGAAGAATATCAGTTGCACCAGGCTACGTGCAAAGGTAAAATGACACAAAACGTGGCAACTTCAGAGACACAACAAAAATCTGCACAATAATGTGACCTAAATCATTTAGGATTAATGTTTTTATTTTAATATTCTTTTTTTTTTTTTTTCTTTTTTTTTTGGATTCATCACCATATTAATATTCATGATAAATATTTATATGTACAGGAAAAAGATGAATTTTGTTACAAAAAGCACATACATAAAACAATCAATTTTGTTACAGAAAACACATACATGAGTCAATCAATAATCAACCATTAGATATGTCACAGAAATAAATGAAATGATTCAATTGATTAATAATCCATTCAATGACATGAGAACAATAGGGGAATATGCAAAATTGTAAGAAGATAAAACACTGAACAAGTTCAAAGAAATATGAAATGACGCGTTTCGGCAAAGCCTTCTTCAGAATATTCTTGTCAGTGATTACTATGGGATAATTGGTTATTCGTTCAAGACGCAGGAATTTACTTGATCAAGAAGCCATCTGGCGGCCAAAATTGATCAGATAAAAGTAGATAGCGACAAAACTCGATGGCCGTTATAAGTCTAAGTGAGATAACACGTGACTCTAATCCACTACATATGATGCCCCGTGTATCTAATAATGGATATTGATAATATGTAGGTTCTCTGATATAATCGAAGAGATACTCCAACTTTTCATATCCCTAACATAGTTGATGCTTTTGGAGTCCTCTCACGTATTGATGATCAACGATTATATAAGTAATAACCTCAGTCGATATCCTGGGGTTCAAAGGACAATCACAAGTGTTTCGGGATTACGGCAAAGATGTAACGTAACTGATTCCACTATCTCGCCATACGAGTTACAGAACAGGATCCATAATTTAGCCCACTAAAGCTAGCTCGCAGGGGCAGGGCACCTATAACAGCGAAGGGAGGAAGGGGGGGCTCTGGCAGCGACGGGAGCCTCCCCAGAGCTGTGGCGGAGTTACAGGGCGATCTGGAGGCAAAAGGGTACAGTAAGGGTACCTCTGCGACAGTCGGTACAGTAAGGGTACCCCTGTCCGGCACAGTAAGCGTGCCCGAGCCAATGTCCGGGAACCGAAGGAGGTTCTGGGAAGACCGCGACGGCGCCCCGTTAGTCCTTCGGGCGGTTGGGGGGCCTGACCAACCGGGGGTGTGCCATAACACGCTCTGCCCCCGTTAAAAGGGGCGGGATTATTAGACAGATCACGTGATCCAAAGGAGGATCTGAAAAATGTGCCGCACTGCCGGGCATCGACCCACCGTGCGTGCTGGCTCGCAAGGCAGGCGGAGCAGCGAGGGGCTGCTTGCCCTGGATCGCCCGTAAGATAACCCACTCTATCGTCATACCTATGTTGTATGAAATAAACCTGCAGCAGTTCTTCACCCATAACTAATGTGTCAGTGTAATCATTGGGTGATGTCTGTGCATACGTGTTGAGTGGAGCGGATGACGGTGTGGTCACTATAGTTTCCACAGCTTCTCCCACCAAGTGTGCCAGCTCTCCCAGTGGAATAATAAGGCTATTGTGTGCCCTAATACAAGCAAGGGAATTTGGCATCCTTCTATAGTTTTGAAAGCAACAACCAGTTGCAAATTGGGTTGAAGTGGGCCTCTCACAGCCGCCATTGTGCTCTGCGCCATGGGGCAAATGCAACGGAAAGCAGGAGGGATCCACCTGTTGCCGATGTAGGGTGTCCGCTAGGCAGATGTGCAGCAGAATCCATTTAAATTTGGGATAGCAGACTCTTTACCCACCACGACAATGTAACTCAAGCAAGAAGAAACCTCCCAAGTGCAGATTTGTTCAACCCAGTGCTGCGCGCAAATTAGTTCTGCAGCATCGCACAGACAAAAATTGCTCACGGTCACATAAACAATGCGTCACACCCAATTATTTAATTGACCATGCTATGTTAAACGCGCAAGGCCTCATTGCCTGGAGGCATTTCCTGGAGGCTTCCCCTTGGGTACTGTTGACTTGATGCAGACGACCGTCCAAAGGTAAATCTCGACATTTGCACACGCCTTACAGGTTGAGGAATCGTGTGATGTTGCTCAACCCATCTTTTTCTCCTTGTTTCCTCTGGTTTTAATTTGGCGCTAGAAAATCACGCATGCTGAGCCATAGTACTTAGCGTGACTTACACGGACTGCATTGACTCCTATGTCTGCTTGACTATTCCCACATTCGCCACCCCATCCACACGTAACTTCCTTAAGTCGACTTTTCATCCGTTATCAGGAGTTTCACGTTTTGCCGCAAGAAATTTTGGGGCATATTATCGAGGATTGATAATATGCCCCATATTATCGAGGCTTGATAATATGCTCTATGGAATTCCCATAGAAGCCCATGTTCTGGTGTGAACGTGGGCTTCTATGGGAATTCTCCAGGGCATATTATCAAGCCCATTATCGCCGGTTTAGCGGCATTTTTCTGCCGCTAAACCGGCGATAATGTTAACGCCGTCCTTGATAATATGCCCCTTTGTGCGCACTTAAGTTGACTAACACTATTTCTAGTGTTGCTCTGTCACACTTTGATAACACAAGCACCAGCGGAAAACTGTAGTAAACCTGGGCCTAAGTTTGCACATCCCAGTTCTCATTCATAGGACATTGACAAGCCCCTTAGCAAGTACAACATGTTCTAAATATCCAGGTATAAAAATTACCATCCTCCTCTGGAGATTACTCTCTGCTCAGCCTGCATTTGGAGGGCACATAATACACCTTAAGTTAATTAAATGCTGCCCCTATCTAGGCTCTTTAACAGCCACTTCCAATGATCTGGCCATTTACCAATTTTCAACACCACATCTCTGCGCTCATCGGTGAACAACCATTACAACGCAACTTTTACAACGCACTGCCATTACAACGAAACTGTTACAACGCAAATGCTGTGACAACGCATGCCATTACAACACAAGTCTTTACATCGACTTGCACTAGATGGCGTGCTAACATTAAAAATAGTGTAGTTTACTATCCAAACACCTTCCCTACTGCAACGTGGACTGGAGTTAGAATAGTAAATTACCCTTTTTTAATGTTAGCACGCCATCTACTGCAAGTCGATGTAAAGACTTGCGTTGTAAAGACTTGCGTTGTCACAGCATTTGCGTTGTAAAAAATTTGTTGTAACAGCATGCGTTGTAAAAGCATGCGTTGTAACATCATACATCCGCGCTCATCACACCAAGCAGCCTGCCTCAGCCACCAAGGCCAGCAACAAGGAGCATCACGCCCTGTAATCAAGAACCGCAAGAAAGAGACGATGAAAAATACTCCCTTGGGAGCCTCTGCTCAGGTTAACAAGCATTTGCAATGCAATAGGTCTCGCATTTACGAGACTTTAAGCTTAAGCTATTGGCATTGTAAATGACAATGCATTTTATTTATGTGTTGTTTTTAAAACAGATAAATAAAAGGCATTTGTCATTTACAATGCCACTAGCTTAAACTCTGGCAAATGCATTCGGCGCCCATGCTACAAAAATTCAAAAAAAGCATTAGCAGAGAGCGTGTTGCCTGCAACAGCTGGCAGGACAAAGCTATTTGAGAAAATACTGCTCAGAGGCTGTAATTAAAGCCTACTGAGTAACAACCCTCGTAGCAAGGGGTGTCGCCATGTGAGGTAACAAAATGACCCAAGGCGGTACTAAGGAGGGAACACTAAGCCTAGTGACCAATCAACAGCCATAGTTTACAGTGGACAATGAAACAAGCCAATAAAAAAAATGGGTGGAGAGTGGGTGGAGCTTCAAGTCCCTACCTGAATACAGCATGCCTCGCAGAGTATCACATGCACTGCCCAGGTTCGACCTAAAAAGTGACATACAGAACGTTTTTGTCCAGAGCATAACATGTATCTGTAAAGCACGTTCATCCAGAAGGGCATCTTGGCGCCGAATAACAGATGTTTCTTGTCACCCAACGGTTCTCATTTTATCAAGCTCAGAAGGATGAAAGGCTGAGTGGACCCCAGGATTTGAACCTGTGAACATGAAGTCAAACACAGGCTCCTACAGTGGACAGTCAGACCCAGAGCAAAAGCTCACACTGGTATGGTAACAAGCCTCGCCTCACAGAGCTCTGTGCGCAGGTTATTCAGGGCTTTCAGACACCATTACAAGCCACAACAAACACGTGGAAGAACATGACTCAATCTGATGCCCTATTTACATTATGATGATAAAAAAAACTGTGAAACCTACACCTCAAGCAACACATAGTAGGATGTGTGAGAACAAAGGGGACACATTAGACTGCTTATAATATCCATTTATAATTCCTTTTATAGGAGTTTCTATGATAGACGTGACAGCGATTATTCATACCTAGCCATCATGTAAATGTTTATCAAACATTTATGGCGTTTCATCACTCTTTTAAATATGCACTTTGTTCCAGTGGACATGAAAGGCTGAGACCAAAAGTGTTTTTTAAACGAAAGTGATGAAACAGAAATGTGAGTCCCATGGCTCAGTTTCCTGGGTTAGCACAAAATAAAATTCTCACCGAGGTCTCTAATGGTTTGACTTGCTGAAATCAAGAGTGTGAAAAGTACTTGCTTAACACTAAAGGGGAGGTAAAATAAAGTAAAAACGAAGAGTACTTTCCAGTATAGGCATATCAGAGTTAAACTTAAGTATAACAAAATATGTTCGGAATGTGATTTTGCTATGAAAAGGAGGCAGATTTGAAGTGAATACACAGATTCATATATTAGACAAAATTAATTTTGAAGGGGGTCGGGGGTGCCCTGAATCTTTTTTTTAGATAAAGCACAGTTCCTGTTTACATATTTATATATTAGTTCAGTGATAAAAAATGAACATATTCTAATGCTGACACCAGAAATACAGTAGAGCCTATTCTGGAGTATATAACGTTATACACTTGCAGTATTGTTTTACATACACTCACATGGCTTTGTGAGTTGGCCCCAAAACATCTACAATGGGAATAAAATAGGAATCTTAAAGGAATATTCATACACAATTAGCACAAATAAAATGGACTGTGCCCTCTTTGCACTTTCAATAATAAAGATTGTGCAGTTTTAGGCCCAATTCACACAGGCATGAAAGAGTATGTAAATAAATACTCCTGTAGTACTACTTCCCTGCTCATAAATGCGTGTGTCAAATTTCCAGAGTGACTGTGCTACTTACCTGTCAGAATGGCCAATTCAGTCGACCAGTTGCTGTTGAAACATGCAGTGAGCTGCAGTAGAGAAGACTGAATACCAGACAGCGTGGCTCATCTGTCCATCCTTCCAAGGTTGGTAAGAGGCGTACCCTTTAATTGGGTAATAGTAGCACCTGCCATTTACAGCGCTCAGAAACTGCAGAACAGTGGTATAAACTGCTGTATAAAAAACAAGTTACCTCCTGGAGGACATACAGCTGTTAAAATCAGAAGCTGTGAGTAGTTTGGGCTGTGTCCCTTCTAGAGTTTATTCATTTTTTTTTTAATCAACTCCAGCAATGGAGATCACACTTACATGCATTAACCCAAATAATATTTAGCAAAAAACGGTAAGACAAATATCTTAAGCAAGAAGAGAGAAAAAAAAATAGACTCAAGAAATCTCTAATGTTATTTACCTTATTCTAATCTTGTTTCAGCTTCAAATCAAGGTTAAAGACACTCCTACAACGCCTCTGAGCTTGTTTTCTACTTGTTACCAATAAACAACATACTGATTAATGTCTCAAAACAAGCATGCACGTCAACAGTCTACATATATGTGGAAAAATGAATAGTTTCTGTTAATATGACATGTTAGAAAACAAATCGATGGCAATATTTTAAGAAACGCCAGATGTTTCCCTGTATCTGGGGCATCACTGGAGGCTCACTACAATATATGCTAATATTTTTCCTTATTATGCGAGATGCCCATAAATTCTTACATTTCGACAGAGGGCTGACACGATCTGTCGCATCTTAAGAAAAATAAGATTCTTAAATATGGAAACAAGTGCCCGAGCTTTTTCTTTTGATTCTTCCACGCATTTTTTTGTCTCAGTAAATCATATATTAGAGATGACATCTGCTTGACAATGTTTTCTTTCAGGGCCTGAGCTGGAATGAAAAGCAGCCCTGGCAAAAAAAATATTCAACAAAGCCCACTCCTTTCATGCCCTTTCTCTCGCTCTCCATTTTCATCTGACCACTGACACTCTCTTGTGTTTCGGTCTTTTCCTGTGTCCCGAAGCGACCACTGTGCCTCTAGAAATTAACTTTGGAGATAAAGGCACCGCCTGCAGTGCTGGTCGTTCGGAATCCAGCCTCCAATGGCTGCAGCCCCTTGGGGAAATGCCCCATTGGATAACTGGCCAGTCCAGCCCAGCCCCTTGTTTGCATAGATTTCAAGTAGGGTATGCATGAGGTTTTACTAGTCAGCATACCCATACATTGAACAAGCCAGAACTCATTTATTTCAGAATCAGATCACCGTGCCCAGGCTTTTCATTGGTAGTCAGGACTCCTTTCATCCTCGCTGCCATGAGCTTGCTTCATTCAATCTTGACCAGAGCTGAATATTACATAAACAGCTCTCGAAAGGGACGTAAGTCATGCCCTCCTGCAAAATGTGGAAGGCTGCACCAGACATCCAGCCAGCAGAGCATATTTGTGCCGATGCGTGTTTGTCAGACTTTCCAACAGTTTGGCAGAACGTCAGAAAGTCAAGCTTTCATACACAAGATAGTAAATCCATGGGTATTACACTGATACGGAAATATTCTTGCATTTAGGAGGTGCAGAACGGGGGTAATACCAGCTTTCTGATGGTAAAAACCTATCCTAGGTTCTCCATACTCTAATGTGGCATTATATCATTTGTAATGTGTTTCTTTATTACTCGACACCACTATGGGGCATATCATCAAGGCCAGGTGATAAAATCATCGCCGCTTTAGCGTCTGTTTTCGGACAGAAAGCGGCGTCAATTTTATCGCCTTATCAGCAAGGTCACGCTATCGCGTGAATCTTTGCCTTTTCGCCCTTTCCCCCAACGCCCATCTTCGCATCTCTAATGAGATGCAAAGTGGGCGTTCCACCCCAAGATAACGGGAGAAATGTCACTAAGCGACATTTCTCCTATTATCTAGCCACACGCTAACCTGCAGGGCGACAAGAAAAGCAGCGATAACCTTGGCTATCGCTACTTTCCTTACGCCTGCTTTTCAACTGACTTAGCCATGATATCCCCTGGAAGGTGGATATCATGGCTAAGTCTGCCTTGCCCTAGCAGCAAGCTTTTGCCAAACGTTGTGCGATTATCGCTGGATTTCCAGCGATAATCGCGTTGAATTTTATCGCTTTGGAGATAAGCGTTGCTGATAGCACGCTATCTCCGCAATAAAATTCAGCGTTGGCCGGCGATAATTATCCTCGCGCTAAGAGTGCTGAGCGATAATTATCGCCTGGCCTTGATGATATGCCCCTATATTCGCTGGATGGGAAGAACTCAAAATAGAGCTAAAGACATTTTTTTTGCTACATGAAAAAAGAGAGTGACTACTACTCTACTCCCTGCTCTAAATACTTTAATTTCTACTAGATAGGTTAGAGTATTATGCAAAAGAAAGTAGTGTACTCTGGGTAGTTCCCAGTGATCAGGTGATATGGTTATATGGAGCTGATCCACCAAATGGATCTACAGCAGCACAATACTCCCTCTAGCAATATTCTTAAGCATAGGATTAGCCCAATGCCATCTGCACAGAGCTAAAAAAGAGGCAAAGACTTTTGCCATTTTTAAGCAAAGTCTTTGAGCATAGAAGTAGCAAGTGCCATTAACACTGTGCTACAAAATTACAAAATGTATAGTATTATTAGGTTATTACATTAGCATGTGTATCTTCTCGGAAAGATGGTGCAAAACCACACAATAACAGCCGAATGTTTTGTTAACCACCATGCCCTCACGGTATTGTCATTGTTGCCATGTAAAATGTTTCTGTATGAAATACGGTTGGTCTACTAACCAAAAGATAAGTAAAGTGAGGAAATACAAGTTTCTTACCTTGGCTAGGGCTCTTTCTGGGTAGTACCCTGTCTAAAATCAGATGCCTTACCATGTGCAAATCCCCCCAGGTGACAGGCCGCATCCGGAAACTCAAAAGCAGTACTCCTGCATGCCGGTAGGTGGTGTCGTGCAGCTCCGCACTGATGCCATTCATCTCTGGGAGTGATGAGTGGGGTTGCACAATAGCACCACCCAGGCACGCTGATGCTGATTACTTTCTAAGCATTGTCCGTGCCTTCCGAACCAAAGCACATCAGCTAATTGACTTGTCCAGTGTGCAGATCTCTAGTTTGGGTCCTTTTTAGATAGAGAAGAGTCCATTCCACAGAATGATGAGGTGGGAGGGCAGTGAGGAATTTGTGCTTTGATAGAGTATCTACCAGAAAGAGCATTACCAATGGTAAGTAAGTTGTTTTGATAGAAAATGTTAGAAATGGGGTCTCTAGTTGGCAGTGGTTGGCATCCTATCCAAGTATGGACCCTCACTCTAGTTAGGGTAAGGGAGTCACACAACTAAGATAAGACCTGCTCACCCCCTTAGTAGCTGGCACGAGCAGTCATGCTTATCTCAGAGGCAATGTGGAAAGCATTTGCACATATACACACAGTAACACAATGAAAACACTACAAACGTTGTCCACACCAGTTTTGAAAAATAGCCAATATTTATCTGAATAAAACAAGACCAAAATGACAAGAATCCAACATTTACAAGTAAAGATATCACTTTTCAACAGCTAAGCAAATGTAGTCCATAGAAATCTATGGATGCGTCACTTTTAGCACAAAGTACCTTGGATACTTCAAAACTCAAAGACAATGCGAGGTGCATGGGAGGAGAGGCACTGGAAAAGCAAAGCAATGCGTCAGTTCCTTGCTCCCAGGGGAGGGGGTGTGTCAGTTCCTCACTGTCAGGGGAGGTGAACATTTGGTTCCTTACTGCTACACGGGAGGTGATGTTTCAGTTCTTTACTAGAACGGAAGGTGATGCGTCGATCTCCGGACTTGAGGCCTTGGTTCCTTAGTGCTGGGCAAAGTCAATGAAGAAATCAGCACCCAGTGACGAATCGTTGAAAATCCAGATGTGCTGTGTCGATTCCACAGCTGCGAAGCAGGGGCTGTGTGGGAGTTGGAGCAGTGCGTCACGGACTTCAGTGATACAATGTTCAAAACTCACATTGCTGCAGTTTTTTTTATACGTTGAAATGGAAAGCTGGGGCCTGCAGTGAAAGCCATGGTTGATGCGCTGATCAGGAACCACTCTCTGGTGCTGGCAGTAGTGATGCATCGAAGTTTGTAGCGATGCGTCGATAAAAACAGATGCTGGGAGTCGATGTGTGGATTTTCTTCTTCAGTTTACCAGATTCTACTTCCAAGGACCCAGGAACTGGATTTAGCACCATTTGGCAAGTAAACACTCTCAACAGAAGAGTCGGGGCACTGGTAGGTGACGTCTTTGATGACCCTGAGACTTCTTAACAGGAGGGAGCACACACACGTCCTTGGAGAACCTTGGAAGCAGGATACAGAAAGCAAAGTCCCGTCCTTCCACTCCCAGGACAGAAGCAGCAAACAGCACGTCAGCACAACAAGGCACCATGCAGGGTGTCAGTTCCTCTGACAGCATACAGCTTTTCTTCCTGGCAGAATGTCCTTAGTCCAGAAGTGTTCTCATTTGGGAGTGTCAGATATCCAATACTTATAGCCCTTTGTGTGTTTGAAGTAGGCAAAATTCTAAGGAAAGTCTTTGTAGTACACAAGAGATTGCCTTTCCCTGACCTGGCTCCAGACACACGACAAGTAGGTGGAGACAGCTTTGTGTGAGTACAGGCACAGCCCAATTCAGGTGTCAGTAACAATTCCTCCCACCACTCACACTAAGGAGGGCCCATCAGCCTGGTGATGGCCTGGCCCATAAGGATAGGCAAGGCACACCTCAGATCCCTTTGAGTGACTATGTAGAGTGAATGCACAAGAGCCCAACTTTCAGCTAACCTAGATATAGATTTTAGAGACAGGCAGAGGCACAGAGTAGTTAAGCAAGAAAATGCTAACTTTTTAATAGTGGGATTTTCAAACACACAATTTAAAAAACAACTTCACCAAAATATGTACTTTTAAAATGTGAGTTCAGAGACCCCAAACTCCAAATCTGCTCCCAATGGAAAATTAAACTTCAAAGATATATCAAGGCATTCCAATGTTATCCTATGGGAGAGATAGTATTTGCAATAGTGAAAAACTTAATTAGCAGTATTTAACTATTAGGACATGTAGAACACACCAGTACATATCCTACCCTTTAACTATACTGCCCATGGGGTTGCCTTAGGCCTACCTTAGGAGTGGCTTACATGTAATAAAAGGGAAGGTTTGGGCCTGGCAAGTGAGTACACTTGTTAGATCGAAATGGCAGTTTAAAAATGCACCCACAGACACTGCAGTGACAGGTCCAAGACATGTTTGCAGGGCGACTCATGTGGATGGCACAATTAGCACTGCAGGCTCACTAGTAGCAATTTATTTACTGGTCCTGGGCACAGCTGGTGCACTTTACTAGGGATTTACCTATCCAAAATCTGATTAACGCATATTTCTCCTGTTACTGGTATCTATATATTAGGAGCTAAAGATAAGCTAAGGGCAAGAGCAGTGAAAACTCTGACTTACAACGCTTCATTAAAATTCACAATGAACATGTCCCAAACAGGGATTCACATACTTTTCTGTCTTAATGTCCATTGAGGCAGGCAGCACGATGCATTTTTTTCCAGCACCCAAGTTTGATTCTGCACACTATAAGTTCAAGAACACGGAGATGGGACATTTTCATTTGTAGCTTTCAATTCTGTGTAGTCATATATTCAAGACCTTACTCTGTGCAGAAATGCCACAGATATGAAGAAAACTTGTGGTGTCCACACAATGTCAAGTTCTGGCCTCCTATTTGGTCTGATTCCTCAAAAGCAACTAAGTCTGTAAAAAATATGGGTTTCCATTTGACACAGACTGGATAATCCATAACCCTACTGGTCATGACTTTACAATTTCAATATTGTCTACAATACCAGCAGGTAGGCAGATACTAAGTTCTAGGGGGAGGTTATGTGCATGATGACTGTGAATTAACACTCAGGTTTAGATGCAGGAATGGGGACACAGATGTTTTCCTTAGTCGTTCTGACTGTGAGGATGCTTTCAGCGGATCCTTAATTTGCAAAGACATTTCCATTCATGGGGCATGGCTCCTATGAACTGGACACTGGCTCTACAATACGATTACAGGATGCAGTCTGTCCCTCAGTGGCTGCTGTGAGAACTGGATGGAATCACCTATGCGCCATAAACATGATTCGAGGTGCACCTCTGGACCATTGTCTTCGGTTATGGGCAACACCAATGTTGCGTCTACCACTCGGAAAACATAAACAATTTGGCTTTTTCCATGTGGTGGGCCCCATTTGATCTGTTTTTCAAACAAAATTAATCAAAATAGCTTTTGCTTTATTTATCTAGGCATCATGCCTTTCTGTGTCCTTGGGATTTCAAATAGTATAATGATTTCAAGGCTTTCAAATGAATATTTTAAAGCGAAGCTTGATTTTAAGTGTAGTTTTAAACCTTTTTAATTTTGCTTCATTATGGCCTGCTGGCTTAGAAAGCTTTTGAATATCTACCCATAGAATGAGGAGTGGGAGTTATGTGCCCGGGTTAGGCCCATGTAGCGAAGTGGCTCATTTCTTACATTGTCCTATTTTTCACAATAACATTTCTGCCGTGACCTTTTGCACATATTTGTATGCACAACAATGTTGGATTAGTTTCTCTGAAACAACTTTGTTTACACATCCTTGCGCAACATTATCACGATGCCTCGAACATCCTGTATAAGGCCCTTCAAAGTACTATGTACAAGAGTCATTCTATCTTCATCCACGGGGCGACATGGCTATCTACATATCCATAACATCACTAATCTATACACACATCGCCAGGCTGCTTTATATTATAAATAAAGAGCATCCCAAAAGATTAGTAGAGGGGGCACTTCAGCTGAGACCGAGGGTCCCTGCATGCTGAGACTTTACCACGCAGCGGTCTGACATATTATATAGTGCATTACTGTAGTTAATTCAATAGCCACACAGTTTTGTTTATGCTTCTATTGCCGAAAGTGTAGATAAAAATGTTTTTTGAAAAGAATATGTAAATAATGCAACTAAAATGTATCATTTACACATTTCTTGTTTTTATAAATGGACATGACAAAAATGTACTAAAAAAAATCACAAATAAATGTATAAAATTATGTAGAAAGAAACCTTGTATGAAAAATAGATTACATTTGTGTTTTATTTAAAAAATATGTTTGCAAAATGTATAATATTTTTTACAATTTTAAACGAATTGTGGGATTCAAGTCAGTGTGTGAAGTTAGCATAATGTATCTTGGGCTGTATCTGTACTCTATATGCATCGAGAACTGCTTTATAAGATGGCCCATTTGTATGATAGAAAGGGCCGAAAAGCCATACTGCGGCCATCTTGGATCATGACCAGTCGAGTCCCAGATCACGTGGTACTCTTTGAACACCGTCTGTATGATTTAGCTCGTACCAGTCTAGAGACAGAACGAATTGTATTTACGGCCGAGGCCCAAGGTCACATCTGCAGTAGGGAGTATCAAGCGAAATTCCTCTGTGCCCGAGACGAAAGGGAGTCACCCTGCCGACCTTCTCTGTAGAAGATAGTAACCTTATGTGTGCAGATGGTATGAGCTCATTTAGGAGCTCTAGGGCTAACTGGTGTTTTTCCACTTACAATGCTTTGTATACTGAGTCTGTCATGTATATAAGTGTGATTCTGTCAAGGGGCCAACAGTCTTCCTCGGCGCACCTGATGGGTGAGGGTCGATGAGGCTCCTCTATGTAGAGTTCTGTTGTGGCCAATAAACGCTTGAACCTTCTACGTTGCCAACTGCTTATTATTGACTTGATATTGCGGGCCACTGGTAAGTGTGGCCCTTGGGATTACTATTTAGATTACTTCAGTTGGCGACCATGAAGGGACCCCGTGATAGGGTCATTCCTCCCCCATACTCGGGTGGCAGGATCGAGGGCGTCTTGGCCGGGCGGGCGGAGGGGAGTTTGACGTCCACTCCGTTTCCTTCCGATCGGGGTGCCCTCTGCTGCTAGTCGCCCTTCACCGGGGTCCTACGGGCTTAAACCCAGGAGCTGACCGTGTTGATTGTAGGAAGTTGGCAGCGGAGAACGGACATTCGTACCTGGGTGCACCCGGTGAGTAATTTGTTTGTTTGAAGCATGCGCTGTTGAGCGGTGCATTTGTTTGAAGCACGCGCTGTTGAGCGGTTCATCTGGAACAGTTAACTGTATTTGATTTGAGGGGTCGTGAGTACCCTAGGAGAAATACGGAGGTCTTGCAGGGTGGTCCGGTAGGGACTGACTGTAGAGACTCCGCGGATCTTTTGTGATATTTTGAGATACTGATCAGATGCCTAGTCGTTACCTGTGAGTAATGCACGGTCGGATTGCACTCGGAAAAGCCTGTGGCTGTAACTGGGTAGCCATGAGACAAATCTGAAGTACGGCTTGGACTACATCAGAACAGTCTCAGTGGTGAACCGGGGAGGTCATGGAATGGTCCGTAGTCCAGTTTGTGGTTACCCCTGTCTGACAGCCTCTTGCCAGTCTGTTGGGAGACTGCTTGTTGTGAGTCTGTTGATCCTTTTGAATAATTCTCCACAAACGGGAGTCGACGGGCTCCGTTTGTTTGTTTGGATGCATCAAATTTGGATAGGTTGAACTGCAGAGAGTAATGTCGACATACATGTTATCTGTGGCATAGAGTCTGTTATATGTCATTTGTGTCTGTCTACTAACCAACATGTCGTGTTTCAGCAAATTGAATTGTTTTGGTTGTTGTTGTCGGACCAGCGACTCTCGGTTGGCCGAGAGTCAGCCTGCCCCACCGGAGGGCAGCCCTAGCCATTTCATGTATGTGAAGCATGGAATTACCCCCATATTGTTCAATACCTTGTGGCATAAGTATACTAAAGGTAATGAAGAATTACAGTGGCCAAAGACGGGTTCATTTGATGAAAATAAAATTGCCTTTTTACAGGACCAACTATTTTCTAGGCGCAGTAGACAATCTATGTTTGATGCCTTAAATGCCTGGCAGAAAGAAGCAAAGCAAAGACGGATGAGGGGGGAGAAACTAGCAAGAGCGAAGACTGGGCAGACCATAACTCAGAATGCTGTAGCCTATGAAAGAGCTAGGGTAGAGAAAGGAATCGATTGTATGAATCGGGAGTTTAGATTGAAAGTCGATAAAAGTTATGTGGCTCGACCTAATGCGGAGGATGAAATAGAAGATCTGCTGGACATGCGGCCACCGCCCCCTTATGTCCCGCCACGATTATATCCGGAGACATCCGCAGCTAATGTACCGGCGGGGGCCGGGACAGTCGCCCCTACGTCGGCTTTAGTTGCCTCCACAGCAACTCCAGTCGCATCGGCGCCTCAGCCTCCCTCCCTCACGCCTGTCACTAATCTCTCTCGGCTAACTTCCTCTGTCTCGGACGTTATGGCTTTATTGCCCAATTTGTTGTCAGCCACAGCAGCTGAAGCTCCCCAGTTGTCACCGGGGGTCATACATTCTCCCTCTGCCTTGACCTCCTCTTCCGCCAGTGCGACTCCTTTTGCAGCTGCTTCAACCCCAGTACATCCATCCGGTTCATTAGACGGCAAAAAGCTGTTCACCCGATCAGCTTTGGGAACAGAGGAAAAGGAGATCATTGCGGTACAGGCATCCCAATGGATGCGGCAATCTATTTATACCCTGCCTGACATATGGAGCACCATGAAAGACTATGAACTGGTGATGCAGCAGCATGCGTTAGCCCACATGGCTGGACGCCTCATCTCATTGTGGGAGCAAGCTTATAACAGGGAAAGAGCTCCGACTATATTATATGACATTCATACCCAGGCACATAAGTCTCGGTTAAGTCCAGACGAGGTATATGGGAACGTGAAAACTCTGGTCGGTTATAGAACACGCCTACAAGCAGCTAGTCCCACAGGGGTACAGCAGTTCCCAATGCGTGAGGTGCACCCCATCTATCACCCAGAAGTAACTGAGTTAGTAGATGCACAGGGGACGGTTAGCCACCCAAGAGCGGACGCCCGCTTCCAAGAACAATGGGTATACACCCCGTGGAAACGCAGTGAGGTACTTTCATTGAAAACCCAGTTGCCTGACCCCAGAAAGAATCCTACGGCATACTATAAGGAACTCACGGAAGCCGCTTCCTCGGCGGTAATGACACTGGCTGATATCGAGCTGTTTTTTGCTCTATTGGTGCCGGTGGACATATGGCGACAGGTGCATGACCAGGATCATGTGAAGGAGTTTGGGGGAACCTGGGAGCAATTGAGGGACTGGGATAGGGATCGTAAACCAGGAGATAAGCCCAGAACTGAAATATTGACTCTGCCGGAGAAAATCATAACTTACATGCATTCACTAATCCCACCCAGGAAAGTAGATTGGGATAAACTGACCGCGTGTAAACAAATGAAGGATGAGAGTGTGTCTGATTTCTTTACGAGGTTTGAAGGGGTTTTCATTGATTTCAGCGGGCAAGATCTGTCCAAGGAGGGTGGCATCCGTTTGTTTGTTAATAGGTTTGAAACTAACCTATTACCCGAGATATCAGCCCGACTTCAGGCTGCGGAGAGTACCTGGATTACATCTACCCCTTCAAATATCTTAAGTATGGCTCAATACTATGAGCATCGGGAAAACAAAAGTAAGGAGAAAACAGAAATGAGATCGAAGGATTTGAAGACTAGAGTCCTGTTACAGCAAGTTGAAGGAGGCCGAGGGAGGGGTCGAGGAACACAGAACTTCGCCCCACGAGGGGCGGGTTCCGGGCAGGGTGGAGGACGAACAGATTTGGGAATAAATCAGTGTGCATTCTGTAAGCAGGAAGGGCATTGGCGAGCTCAGTGTCCGTTGTTACAGGCACAGAACGGCGTTCCGAAAGGCCAAGGGAGAGGTCGTGCTGGTGGTCATCGAGGTGGGTATACGAGACAGGAAGGTGTCAGGCAAGGTGAGAATAGTCAGAATTATTTTGACCATGGTCAGGGAAAACAGTATTACAATGAAGGACGTGTGGTGGACTCGGCAGGCTATTCAGAGGCATAGGAGAGCCGAGGACAGAGTGGGGGACGTGTGTCAATTCCAGTAGATCAAAACGGACCTTATGTGCATGCCCGTTTAATGGATACACCGGGTAAGTTTTTAGTTGACACAGGGGCTATGAATAGTTCTGTTTCACATGCCCTCGTCCCTGGGGCTGCTCTGTCCGGCCAGAATAATGTGTCTGTAGGATTCTCTGGAACTCCGGTGGTAAGCCCCATCTCCCAACCCCTTTCTCTTACTTTGGGACCGATCTCAATTGATTCACCCTTCCTTCTAACTTCACAGTGTGGTGAGAATCTATTGGGAATGGATATACTGAAGAGGCTATATGCCCGCATCTATTGCTCTCCAGATGGTATTTATTTGACTATTAAGAAACCCTTTCCTCCTTCAGCGCAATGTTTTTCCAAAACAGACACCCTGCCCCCTGAACTTGCAAAGATTCCCCAGAGTCTTTGGGCTACCGGAGACACTGATGTGGGTTTGTTGCACATTCCACCCATTTCGATCACCCTGAAATAAAATGCCCGGTTACCTAGAGTCCCGCAGTATAAAATTGCTCCCGCGGGCGAGCGGGCATTATTATCCATTGTGCATGATTTGATACGCACCGGTGTAGTGGAGGAGACAGTTTCCAATACATGCAGCAGCCCTATTCTTCCTATTCTTAAACGAGCCCCGATAGATCAAAGTCCTGATTATGCTGACACATATCGTTTTGTGATTGACCTGCGCGAAATAAACAAGATTGTAGTGCCCCAATATCCCGTGGTACCTGACATTACTACCATTTTGACGATGATTCCCCCGACTGCTGGGTTTTTCTCTGTCATTGATTTGAAAAATGCTTTCTTTAGTATTCCCATACATCAAGATAGCCGTTATCTTTTCGGCTTCTCATTAGGAGGCCGCAGCTTCAGATTTTGTCGCGCCCCACAGGGCTATACAGAAAGTCCGAGTATTTACAGTCAAGCACTTAAAACGTTATTGGATACACTGATTTTGCCACCCGGTAACATTCTGGTGCAGTATGTAGACGATCTCCTTGTGGCCTCAGATACCGAACACGGTTGCCGAGCAGCGACGACCGCATTATTACAGCATTTGGCAGACCATGGTAATAAGGTCTCGTTGTCTAAATTTCAATATTGGCGACCGGAGGTGACCTATCTAGGTCATCTCCTGTCGAAGGAGGGAAGACGACTGACTCCTGATCGCATCATAACTATATCTAACATGCCTGTTCCTCGCACGCAACGTGATGTTCGCGCTTTGCTTGGCATAACTTCTTACTGTCGCCAGTGGATCCCTAACTATTCCCTACTGACTAAACCTTTCTTGCACCTAACGACTAAAGATGTGAATGAGCCTTTACCTTGGACAGCTGAATGTCAGAATGCTTTTGTTTCTTTGAAATCTGCTCTTTGCTCTGCTCCCGTGCTTGGCACCCCTGATTACAGGAAGCCTTTTGTACTCTACATGCATGAGGTGGACGGTTGCTCGCTTTCAGTGTTAACACAAGGATTTGGTGGTAAGCAAAGACCTTGTGCGTACTTCTCGGCGGTATTGGATAATGTCGCTAGGGCACTTCCCAGTTGTCTGAGAGCCACGGCTGCGGTTGCAGTGGCAATCCGACAATCGGAAGGGCTCGTCCTGAATACTGACCTGACAGTGATGGTGCCTCACGCTGTGGACGTATTATTGAACAGGACGCAGACCCAGCACTTAACTAGTGCGCGTCTTACAGGGTACGAATTAACCCTGTTTGCACCACACATCACCATCAAACGATGTGTCACCCTGAACCCTGCTACGTTACTACCTCTTCCTCTGGAAGACCATAGTCAAGACATACATGATTGCATATTTCGGACAGAAGAAGAAACAAAGGGGCGAATAGATTTGACAGACATTCCTCTATCTGACCCGCAAGGGGAACTGTATGTCGATGGCTCATGTTTTAAGTTACCTAACGGCACTGCGGCTGCTGCTTATGCGATCACCACATTGCAGACAGTAGTTGAGACAGCGAAGGTACCTTATCGATCGGCCCAGGCTGCCGAGTTAGTCGCACTACTAAGGGCTTGTGAATTGGGTGAAGGGTTAAGGATAAATGTCTACACCGATAGCCAGTATGCTTTTGGCGTAGCACATAGCTTTGGGAGGTTATGGTCAGAGAGAGGTTTCCTCACCTCCCACGGTCAGAAAATAAAGAATGGTCAGTTGGTTTTGAGATTATTGTCTGCCCTGACCTTGCCCCAAGCCATAGCTGTTGTAAAATGTAGTGCCCATAAAGCAGTAGTTGATGATGTAGGTAAGGGAAATTCCTTTGCGGACAGAATCGCTAAAGAAACTGCCCAATCCAACACCACCTCCATGTTTGTAGCGAGTCTGCATAAGGGGATGGTAGAAACAGAGACATTCAATAGTACTATAGACAGTGTGAAAGAATTGCAATCGGAAGTAACCCCTGAAGAACTAAAATATTGGCAAGAACAGATAGGGAAGCTGGATGACAATGAATGTTGGATTGACCTATCGGAAAGATGTAGATGGCTTCTGCCGAATGCATTTGTGAATGCGGTAGTGTCCATGGCACACGGTCCCGCACATGTGGGGGTTCAAAGTATTTGCGCAATACAAGATCCCGTATGGTATAATACCAACATCCATAGGACTGCAAAGCAACTGGTCCAAAATTGCATGATTTGTCTACAGCATAATCCGGGAGGTAGCATCCCTGTTCTGACCGGTAACTTCGCGCCCCCCACCCTACCCTTTGAGGTATTACAAATGGATTTCATTCAGCTTGAGCGGGTTAACAATCTCAAATATGTCTTGGTGGTGGTTTGTACGTTCAGCAAGTGGGTGGAGGCGTACCCTACCAAGGAGAATACTGCCCTAGCTAGCGCGAAGGCCCTAGTAAAGGAGTTCTTTCCCTGCTATGGGTTACCACGGGTGATCTGGAGTGATCATGGGAAACATTTCAATGCTGACCTTGTTGGACATGTTTGCAAGGGCCTGTCAATACAGCAGAAGTTCCATGCTGCCCGTCACCCTCAGTCAGCGGGGCTGGTGGAAAAATATAATGGGATCTTAAAATTGAAATTAGCAAAGTTACAGGCTACCACAGGACTGAAATGGCCCGATCTCTTACCCCTGGCCTTGCTGTCTGTAAGAACCACTCCCCACTCCCGCAGTGGGATATCACCGTATGAGGTGATATTTGGTAGGCCCGCTAATGTATGGGGTGTGCCACGACCAAAATCCCTTAGAGACATTGAGCACCCTATGTTGGCAGACTACCTTTATGCGTTGACTAAAGATCTTCGTTCTATTCACCAACAGATATCAGCAGTACTGCAGCCTCTGCCGGAGGGTCCTGGACACAGCCTGGAGCCTGGACAGTGGGTCCTGGTTCGGAACTATCAACGGAAATCGAGTCTAGACCCACGCTGGACCAAGCCCTTTCAAGTACTCTTGGTTACGAGGACGGCTGTGAAAGTTGAAGGGAAGCGGCATTGGATCCACGTTTCGCATCTGAAGAGGGTCCCACTTCCCTTGCCGGATGATCAACAGGATCAGAGCGAAGCATTAAGGTACGAAAGTGGTGAGCATACCGAAAAGTCACCTTCCCCAGAAGCCCAAGGAGAAACGGATGGGCGAGTGGAGGGTGACGTGAGTTCGGCGACCTCTGCAACAGGTAATCTGACACCTGGGGATGCAATACGTGACAAGGAAAGTCACACACCCAGTCCTTTACCTGACCCCACTGTGCCTGTTCTTTTCATAAATCCCGAAATACCGGGTCATGCTCGTTACAACCTGCGGCCCCGACAGAGAGTAGAGATCCCAGGTTCAGCCTAAAGAATGAGAGTGAAGGTCTGAGCAAAACCCTGGGAAAGGTAAAAACACTAGACTGAACTCATTGAGAGCTTGGAACTTGTTGATAATGCTCTGTTCAGAAAGAAGATAGAGACATTGATCGGTTGGTGGGGGGGCCCAGGTAGAGTTTCCTCTCAGCAAGAGTTGTGTCAAGTGCAACCCAGACGCGAGAAGTTTTTTGTGCTTTTTCTTTTTGTATTGCATGGAACAATAGGAGTCTGCCTGTGAGGCTCTAATATGGACACAGGAAAGAAGCACCCTCCGGCAGATTGGACTGCTTGTAGATTCCCTTTTCCCGAGATTATACCTGGACTTTTAGTGAGAATGTACCCTTTTGCTCGTTTTGTCCCTAAAGAGGAGCGCCCCATAGTACACCGCCCTTTATATTCGCATTTGCCAATGTTTTCTGCTTGGAGTTTGCGTGCCAAGATTGTTTTTATTATCATAATAATCATTTCATTAATGTTATGTTTGGTAATGTTCATCTATTTAGAATTTCGCCATCCTGTGCACACCCTGATAGCTACCACTCTCGCTCCCGAGGAGCACCGTTTTCAGACTTTTGCCCCCCATAAAGAGAGGCATCGTCAGACCTACGTGAATAATGCTTTTATTGAAATGTTACACCAGACCCATAGTTCAACGAATGTTACAAATTGCTGGGTATGTGGCCTCCTTCCTTCTGTAATGCACAAGCATGATCTATTCATTTCGATGCCATTGTCATATTTAGGCAGTTGTGAATCTTGGTTCAAATTGTTGTCGATGATGTACGAACATTATACTGTTGATGAGCACCGGTTTTCAGAGAAAGATTACGAACTGATTCTGGCCTATATAGAACGGCACCAGGGATTTACCCCTAATGCTGAAGGCACGGATGGTACCCTGGATCCTACCGCCTGTATGAATGTGTATACGGAACATGAGAATGACACCTGGTTGAGGGACGAAGTGCTAGATTTTGTGTCCTTCAATTTTACCGAGTATTTCAGATATTTCCAGGAACTAAATGTATCAAATGATAGGATTATTCCGGTCCCTGTATTGAACACTTCGTCCTCCTTTTGCATACATGGTACTGGCCACCTACCTGTTGGATTTAGTAAATGTAACTATACCTATAGATTGCAAACCTTTAGCAGCCCGCCTATACTCACTCCTCCAAATGTATATTTTGTGTGCGGAGAAAACGCTTATACCTGGCTCCCTAGAGGGTGGTCAGGTAAATGTTACTTTTCCTTCCTATACCCTCCGGTCTATATAGCCCCTTCCGATTATCATAGATCTCACTCATTGAACCGACGGAGTTTAGAATCAGGAGATGCTGATAGGGATGCCACAGACCAGACTGATATTCCTGCCCAACATTTTGTCGATGTTATAAAAGGAGTCCTGCCAATATGGGGGCCCATTATAACCAGTAAGGAGGTTCGAAGATTGTCCAGAGTAGTGGAGGGAGTAGTAAATACCACCGCGGGGATACTGACTAATATAACTGTTGAGCTTCAAGCGACCAGACTTGTGACCCTCCAAAACCGCCTTGTTTTAGATGTTATCCTCGCTGATCGCGGGGGAGCATGTAGAGTGATCGGCAGCTCCTGCTGCGTATATATACCTGACTCCGCCCCTTCGGTTCATCTAGCCATTCAGAAGTTGCATCGATTAGCATCTGAAATACATACGGAGACCGGTACCTGGTCCATTTCGGGGTGGTTCTGGGGTCTCCTTACCACCTGGGGTTGGAAAATATTTATGGTCCTCCTAGGAATAGGGGCCTTCCTTTTTACTTGTTGTATCTGTATCCAATGTGGACCCGCCTGCTGCTCCTACTGTGCTGCCCAAGTTCGTCTTGCTTTACCTAAACCTGAAACAAACTCTGTCAGGGTGAGTGCCCAACTAGTCCAGAAAGAGATACATGACATAATGCAGATAGACGAGGGTATTTTCGAGGAGTAGTCTGATGAATAGCTACAATATGCTAAAAAGGGCCGTTCTGTGGGATTCAAGTCAGTATGTGAAGTTAGCATAATGTATCTTGGGCTGTATCTGTACTCTATATGCATCGAGAACTGCTTTATAAGATGGCCCATTTGCTCTTTGTGTCTTGTATGATAGAAAGGGACGAAAAGCCATACTGCGGCCATCTTGGATCATGACCAGTCGAGTCCCAGATCACGTGGTACTCTTTGAACACCGTCTGTATGATTTAGCTCGTACCAGTCTAGAGACAGAACGGATTGTATTTACGGCCGAGGCCCAAGGTCACATCTGCAGTAGGGAGTATCAAGCGAAATTCCTCTGTGCCCGAGACGAAAGGGAGTCACCCTGCCGACCTTCTCTGTAGAAGATAGTAACCTTATGTGTGCAGATGGTATGAGCTCATTTAGGAGGTCTAGGGCTAACTGGTGTTTTTCCACTTACAATGCTTTGTATACTGAGTCTGTCATGTATATAAGTGAGATTCTGTCAAGGGGCCAACAGTCTTCCTCGGCGCACCTGATGGGTGAGGGTCGATGAGGCTCCTCTATGTAGAGTTCTGTTGTGGCCAATAAACGCTTGAACATTCTACGTTGCCAACTGCTTATTATTGACTTGATATTGCGGGCCACTGGTAAGTGTGGCCCTTGGGATTACTATTTAGATTACTTCAGAATACATATGAACCCAGGGAGAGTGAGAAGACAATGGGCTCAGGTTAGGAGACCATTCCGAGGCCTTGCCATCATGCAAGAACGGGCCAAAATTCTGATTAAATATTGATTTATGTCATCAACTAGAGCCAGATCTTCTGCATCACAATAGGAATCCACATCAATAACACGAGTAGTGCAAATAATAGCAGTACACCATTTTGTGTATACAGGATCATTCCAATACACTGTTGCAGTATCCGGTGGAATGTCACAACCAACTTTCAGTGGTGTGCTACAGGAAATTCTTTCTTCAATGATGAGACACATCAACAGTTTCATACAGTTTCCATGAAATGAGGATTTTGCCAAAGTGAAGGTCGATTTTTATGTTTTGGGTCGCCTACCACATTGGAACAAGTTGAACACGGTGCCGGAGGATACATCGAGACTGACGAAATGAAGACATTCCTGCGAGCATCAAGACATCACGACCCTTGAGGCTACTCGAAGCGCAAAGAATATATTCACTTGATGAAGGTGTTTGACCACACCACATGGCTCATGCCTTTATTGCTCCATTAAGACAGCGACGTCCGGAACCCTGCCGCACCCTGATGAAGACCTTCTCCTAAAAATGTTCCTTTGGTCCCTGTTTGAAGGTTGAAACGCGTTGGCAGTTTTAACTTGAGGCCAAGAGTAATCTAAAAGGAATCAATACACATATGTTTGTACTGTTTGGGCTTGATTAGATAAGCATAGACATAAAGTTTTTGACCAGTACTCTGACCCCTGTAGGACCTAGAAAATACACAGCAATGAGGATTGAAATAGAGTAGGTCGCGGCATTATTTAAAATATTGTAGAACAGAAGAGTCTTTTCTTGTTTGGTTCATGTATTATGATTAATACTGTATTAAATGTGTAGTGGTATATTGGCCGCATTTGCTATCAAATATCAGACTCATGTTATGTTATGTTATGTTATAGGTTTGTTGAGCGCGACAGCTGCCCCAGCAACGGGGCGTCCCGGCGCTAAGAACCATAGCACAACCTACTGGGGGGGGGGGGGGTGGGGGTAGGGAGAGTAGAGGCTACAAAAGTGGGAAGAGGTGAGTTTTTATTGCTTTGCGAAAAGCGGACAGATTGTCGAGGCGGCGGATGTGGAGGGGCAGGGAGTTCCATAGTTTTGCTCCCAATAGTCTGAAGGAGCGACCCCCGATACGGCAGAGCTTCGTGAGGGGGACCACTACTAAGTGTTGACCCATGGAACGAAGATTGCGTTGGGGGGTGTAAGGTGTTAGCAGCGATCGGAGGAGTTCGGGGCCATCAGTTTTAAGGATTTTGAAAGCAATGGTAAGGGCCTTAAATTGAGTGCGGGCTTCCACAGGAAGCCAGTGGAGTCTCTGTATGGTGGCTCTAGCAGAGCACCTTCTGGGAAGGCCTAAAATTGCCCTGGCCGCTGAGTTCTGAATTCGCTGAAACCTGGTTGTCTCTGCTTTGTTAGCGCCTAATAATAGGACGCTCGCATAATCCAACCGGGCAAGGATGGTGGATTGAACAACGAGCTGCCGTGTTTTGGGGTCAAAGAAGCCTAGAATGGGGTTGAGGCTTCTCAGCAGCCCAATGCATGTAGCTGCTACTTTTTTGGTGTGAGTTTGGTAGTTCAGCGCGGAATCCAGCCATACTCCTAGGTTTTTAACCAGAGATTTGGGAGGGGGGATGGGGCCCAGCAAGGGGGGCCACCAGTGATCATTCCAGCAACTGGTGTTCTTGCCCAGAAGTAGCACTTCGGTTTTCCCTGCATTCAGTTGTAGGCAGTTTGCAGTCATCCAGTTGGCGACTGCGGCCAACCCATCCCTAAATCTTGTGGCAGAGGTAGAGGGCACCTCAGTGAGGGTGATTACCAGCTGTGTGTCGTCGGCGTACGACACCAGCGTGAGATCCCATTCTTTGGCCACTGCCGCAAGAGGCTGCATATACTCAGGCCTCGTATGTTATGTAAACAATATATTGTATTTTGTATGTCATGTAAATTTGGTGTTGTTTGTTGTGAGAAAGTGCCATCTTTCTTGCATGGTATGCCCCCACTTTTTGCTGAATTGCTGATGTACTTTGACTGAGGTTGCCCTGGGCTCCTGTCAATCAGGTATCGAGGGCCTGTGTTCCTTCACTAAAACTGCATGAAACCTAAACCCAATTGGCATCTCTGACCACATGTCAGCCCCTGGTAAATGGTACCCTAGGTACCCAGGGCCTTGTGACCAGAGAAGGCCCCTAATGGCAGCGGCACTTATTGTGCCACCCTTAGAGGCCCTGTACCATGACACACACACACTGCCTTTGCAGGCTGAGTGTCTTGGTGCAGAACAAAACAAAGAGTCGACATGGCACACATTCCTGTGTGCCATGCCCACAACACACACTACCCTGGCATACCTCAGTCACCCCTCTAGCTAGGTGCTCTATGCCAGTGGTGTGGGCACAGGTGCATGAACCCTGTGCCCCTACAGTACCCAGGTCCATTCCTGGGCACTGTAAGTGCAGTGCTGCCATTAAGAGTATATGGTGCTGGGAGGTCGTCAACACGAACTCCACAGCACCATGATGGTGACACTGAAGACTGAGAAGCTTGGTATCAAACTTCTCAGCATAGTAAACCCACACTGATGCCAGTGTGGGATTTGCTGTGAGATGCGCGTCAGAGGGCAACTTAGAGTTGCACCCTGAACCTAACCTACAATCCACGTCTTGTCTGAGGGGCTGCCTAGGCTGTCACACAGCAGACATGTTGCTGGACCCCTGGGTAGAGAGCCATCTGCTCTCCTGGGCCTCCAACAATGCACATCCTAGGCGAGGTGCTAGGTCTCCTCCCCCAGGATGGGCAGGGGAAGCTTCAAAGGCATGCCGCCTTTGTGAGCTTCTTCAGGCCACTTGCTGTACTCAGCAACTGGTCCCCACCAGTTCTGACCCCCTCTCTGGCGGGAAGATAGGCGGGAAAAGCTAAGTGAGGAAAGGGGATGTGCCAGCCTCTGCCAACCCCACCCCTCAGGTGGGGGAGGTGAGGTGAAGCACATCTCCGGGCTTTTACCATCTTTATGATGGGAAGCCCTGCCCAATCAGGACTAGGCTACTGCCCCCTCCCACAGGAGAGTGGCAGGATAGGGGGGTACCCACCCCAGGGATGGGACCCATTGGTCCCTGCCCTTTACCTACCTGTAACGCCCCTAAATTTAGTATTTAGGGGCACCCTGAACCTTCCTTCCTCAGATCCAGATTCCGGAACAAGAAAGAAGATCAAGAAACAAGAAGACCTGCCGTGAAGCAGCTAACAAGAGGAAGACACCAACTGATTTGGCCCCAGCCCTACAAGCCTGTCGACCCTCGAACCTGCTCCTGCTAAACAGCGGCGTCTCCAGTGGTCAGCAACCTCAAAAAGCCCGGAGGACCTGACTGCCTTGTGACTCTAACTAACTGGGACTCCCACAAGCAGTGATCCTGCTCAAAGCAAGTAACAAGCCTCTGGCATCAGCCAGGAACCGCGACTCCTGCACACTCTGCACCCGCCAAGCCTGGCCTGTGCCGGAGTGGACAAAGACCACAAGGACGTCCCCCCGGCGACTGTGAACCCGAATCCAGCACCCAAGGACTCACCTTGATGCTCCTGACGATGCCTGCAGCCTCAGAACCAGGGACCTCTCCAACCGCGACCAGCAGAGGGTAAGTTTTCCAGGCGCCAAAAGGCACCCCTGCACCCAGCCTCTCTGCGGCCCTCCGTGCCCAACTCCTGGGTGCCTAGCTATCCTCCAACTACCCAACTTACCTCTCGAAGTGGTGGTCGCACCTGAAGAATCTTCGTCCCCGAGCTTGCAGCCTTTGTTCGTCCTTGAGCTTCTCCATTGAAATCCACTGAGCGCCCGACGGCTCATAAGCACCCTGCACCCAGCTGCCCGAGTGCCCCTGGCAGTGCAACCTCTACTCTTATCTACTTCCCCACTTGCCCTGAGTAAGTGACCAGGAGCCCAGCTCCCACAGCCGCATGGCCTGCTAGCCAGCAGCCACCAACCAAGGCTCCCTGCCTCCCATAGTTTAACTTTGGGCCTAACTCACTCCGCACCCGGCTGCCTGTGTGCCGCTGAGGGTGTAACAACTGAACCTATCTGACCCTGGGAGACCCCTGAGTCTATGCCCAGAACCTTAACTCTGCCAGTCGAGTACTTACCCATAAGCCGATAACTCACTTTTCTTCCATAGGGTAACATTGACTGGTTTCACTTGGAAATTCTTCTGAGTCGAGTTTTGAAACTTTAAAATATTCACCTAAAATCAGCCGAATTACGAAAACAAATTTACTCACCTGTTATCATGAAAGATCCCAGTGCTGGATCTTGGTGCCCAGCACTGACCCTGCAAAGTAATTACAACCATACTTACCGCTAACTTGATTTTCCTCCATAGGATAACATTGATTGGTTTTCACCAGAAATTCTTTTAAGTGTCGATTTTTGAAACTTACAAATATTTGCTAAAAATCGCCTGTATAACAAAAACACATTCTTTCAACTGTTTACAGGAGATGCACCAGTGCTGGATCCAACAATGAGTAAGAAAAAGTAACGATAACCCTACTTACCTGCTAAGTGAAATTCCTCCCGTAGGATAACATTGGTGATTCTAGGTGAAAATGTTTTTAAGTGTCAACTTTTAAAATACAATAATATTCCTTAAAAATCACAACTGTAACCAAAACATTTTTACTCAACTGTTTACAGGAGATGTCCCAGGGCTGAATCTAGGATCCAGTCCTGTGGTAAGAAAAGTAATCTAAAAAGTAATCAATTGCATTTAACTAGAAATTCCCATTGAGCTCAATGTATAATTGTGTTTAAAATTGTGTTGCCTATTGCAACAACTGTAACTATTACATTCAAGAGTCTATTGCCTATTGAAAAGGATTTAACTAAAGCATCTCATTCTGAGAAAGTATATGTTGATACCTATTGTTGGTTCTAAAATAAAACAAGCATATATTTTTATATACAAACTATTGGCCAGAGCTCAGTTCTTGAGTGTGTGAGACCATTTGCTGACTGAGAGTGTACAACAAATGTTTTACACTGTCCTCTGATACTGCTTTACTGCTCGACCAAGCTACCACTTTAGACAGTAAGGTTATATCTAACTTTAGCCTCTGCCAAACCTCTGGGGACTGTGGACTCTGTGCACACTGTAACTATTTGGGTACAGAGCCACTTTCTTACACTTGTTCACATTGTTCTGTGTAAATACTAAAAATGACACCAAGGTGTATGTCTTAAAATTCAAAAACATGGGAAAAACTAGATAAAAAAACAGAAAGAATAATAATTGATGAAACTCAGAGTCAATAAAAAGGTCTTCTTGAGGACAAATGATGTATGCTTAATCTATGGTTGGGGAGGCTCTTGTGTATTGGTAATATGGCACAATTGATGGCACATATATTGACTTGGTGCCACCACATGACCGAGAACAAGTCTACCACAATCGAACACACTTCCATTCAATCAATGTGCAAGTTGTATGCTTACCAGAGTTGTACATCACACGCATGTGTATGCATTTTCCAGGATCAACACATGATTCCTTTGTACTGTGGAACAGCACCATTCCCCTGTAAATGTCACAACTTGGACCTGAGAGGGCCTGGCATGTTGGTAGGTACAATCTGTCAATATGTATTTTAGTTGATTTCAAGTTTAATGATCAAAAACAGTATTACATTTTTTGGCACATGTTTTTTTTCTTCACATAGGAGACTCAGCTTATCCTAACGGACCATGGTTGTTGGCACTGCTGAGGAATGCACAATGCCAGGGGAAGCCTGCTTCAATGAGGCCCAATGAAGAACATGGAGGCCAGTAGAGCAGGCTTTTGGGCACCTTAAGGCCAGATGTCGATATCTGGATAAGACTGGTGGAGCCCTCCTCTCCTAACCTGATGTGGTGTGCAAAATCACCATGACATGCTGTATGTTACATACTATAGCCCTGCAACGGAATATCCTGTACATTGCAGAGGAAGGAAAAACCATGATTATCCACTGGGTGAGGATCTTGAAATGCTCAATGAAGATGATAGTGGTGAAGAGGAAGGATCGGACCGAGGTCAGGATGTTATTCACAACTTCTTCACATGAGTGTAAGTATATATTGACATATTATTACATAACATTTTAAACCAACTTTTAATCTAATGAGTATAAAAATCTGTGCAAGATATTTTTTGAAAGCGCAATAGAAGGAAAATTCAGGGCAAAGATGTTTGTTGATCAAAGTTTTTACACATTGACTACTGTGTTTATTTACATTGCTTCTCTTTGATTGTTCTTAAATAATGTGTCCTCAGAATTAGTCATTTGTAATGTGTCTATTTTGCAAGGTAATAAAAAATACATATTTTTTTCATCTGTTTTAGGTTCCTTCACATGTCATCTTCATTTGGACATTTCGAAGTTGTTAAATTTGCAGTTATCTGCTGCTGTTGCGGAGTACAAACGGAACATGAAGTCTCACACACACTTTGGATATACATATCTTGTACAAAGACAACCTGCACAGTGATTGAAATGACGTTTTTAAGATTGCATTTATGTTGAATGGTGGCATGGTCTGGAACTGTAATTGAAAATATAACTTGAAGTATTTGGCTAATGAATGGGTTCTAATATATTTGAAAAATATGAAAAACAATTCTTTATTCCAATATAACAATACTTTTTGATTTGTGTTTTTGTTCTTTTTTGTCATTTTCTGAAAATGTGAAAAGCATTACCTACATGTAATTTATTTATGACTATGCAATCTTTTTAATGTTAACTTTTTAAAATGTATGAGGAAACATAGAAATTGAACTAATTGAGAAAAGAAGTACAACACCAGTTTTTGAATTAGCAATTATTCATTTACTTAAACAAATCAAAATAATAAAAAGACAAGATGAAAACCAAAAAAAAAATATATATATTTCATGGTGAATTCAACTTTTACTGAAGAGCCAAAATTGTTTGGAATCCAAAGTAAAAAATACAGCTGGCATTGAAAAGGTAAATGTATCCAGAAAATAGTCCACAGAGTGAATGCTAGTCACACACTGGAGGAAATTAGGTTCTGCGTCTCTTGCTGGTGGTGGTGGAGGTCTTGCCATCCTCTCCTCTTGTCCGGATGAACATCCCCTCCTGAGGAGAACTGGTGGATCCACAGTTGCAGGGACTGAGGTGAGTGCAGGTGTGACCTCTTGTGGCATGACCTCCCTTTCTGTGGTTGAAGCAGATGTAGGAGGCACAGATGCTTTTGGAGCAAAGAAAGGGGAAGACATTGCTGGAAAAGCACTGCACATATGGGTGAAACAATCATGCAGCACCCCAGTCAGGGAGCTCCAAATCGAGTTGAGTTGAGATCTTCCATCTAAACATTGTGCTTCCTCTGCAACTGCTTCATCTCTCGGAGCTCTGTAACCACCTGGCCCATCATGTCTTGGGACTGATTGAGGGATCTTGGTTGATGGTGGTAATGCAGCATGATTTTAAAAATCATAATAAACAACATGTTTTACATAGAAGTTATAAAGGTTGAAAGTACATGTTGCAAGATACAGAGACAAGTGTAATAGAAGCACCGTAAAAGCGTGCTTTAAAACGTGAGATAAAGAAAACACATTTATAAGACAACACTAATACTTATAAACGAGTTGCAATGATACATTTTTGATGGATATGTTGATAAAAATTGTGATACTAAGTGAAGTGGCCTAGTGTTTTTCATGCTCTTTGTTGAGAATGCACTAGTTATAAAAGTCAGTGCAAAAATGTGTAGCAATGAAGTACAAGCTTGATATTTTGTAATGTATAAGAAACTCTATATGAAATAATAAAAACAAATTTTGTATGATAAAATTTAAAAAAACATGCTTTTAGATGAATATGGTAAACTTTTGTGGTAGTAGGGCTTTTCTAACATTAGCCATTTCCATGTAATAATAATTTGTGAAAATTGATACATTCTTCCTTTGAATTGATTTAATTTCATTATATTTGAAGTAAAGTTAGAGTTTGTTTCAGAGAAATATTACTTACTTGTCCCATACGTGTGTACACACTGGCATTCCTTAATGTGCACTGTGAAATATTTCTTTTGGAGTAGAATTTCAGCTATGCCTATGGACAGACTACTTTGCATATTTTTATTTGATACTAGCCTTGTGCTGACTCACAATTTTCGTTTCTCATGACTAGCATGAGAAACCATCTCGATGTTTCAAGTGTCCTAGGTGGCCTAGGTGGCACTATCAAAACATGGACATGTGATAGTTTTTTCGAATCCGTCACTCCGCATGCAATTACAACGTGGTCATTACAATGACCGCGTTGTAACAACACATACCATTACCCGGCAAGTAGTAACAATGGCTTGCAGAGGGGGGAGAAGGTGTTGGATTTAAAATCCAACACCTTCCCTACTGTCCGCACAGACTAGAGTTGGAATAGTAAATTATACTATTCCAACATCCAGCGCCCCTCCTGACTGAGACCTTCTTTTCCGAATCATTTCTATTTTTTAATTTTCCATTTTATCTTTCGGTCAAAGCCAATGAACTTGTCCCTAATATACTTTAAGTTTGAACCTTTCCCCTTTTTCCATAGGATTTGAACCATCCTCCTGCCTTAAAGGGGTAGTGGGTCTCTGTAACTGTGCAAATAGAACTTTATAACCACTTGATAACGATTTGCCTAATGTTTAGTGCTTTAATGCAAGCTGTGATATTCTTGACCAAAGTCCTTAAGAAATTGATAATTTTAATGAATTTTGATTCTTTAATACAATTACCAAATTATTCTAAACCTGTCTGAGTCTATTATTGAGTCCTTTGGTTCTTCCATTTAAACTGTGCTACTGTACTGATGTCTTAAATGCATTGTAGGGAGAATCAGCGAGCTCTATCAGAAAATCAAGATGTAATTATTTTAGTCTGTGTTGCAATTGCAGAGCTTTTGGTTTGTATAATTTTAACTCAGCAACTTCTTCAGGAGGTTGGGTCTCCAAGTTGCTATTCTTTATTTCTACAGCATGGTTTTGAGAGTGGTGTATATAAATCGATTTTAAATCTTGGAGTTGGCTGTCAATTAATGGTCCTCATGTGGAAATATGGATTTTTCTGGTCAGTTATGTCCCCTATCTTGGACCCCAACGGTTCTATGTGTCTGTTACAAGTACATGTATGATCCCTCCAGTTCCAGTTATGAAGACGCAAATACATATGCGTCCACCGTTAACATGTCCTCTGTTGATCCGCCATGAATGGGCCGGATATTCCATTCCTAAGTACGAAAGGCCACCGCCTTTATATGGTTCACTTATGCCATTTTACAGTCCAGGCAAGTAGGCCCTGATTCTGTCATCAAGTTTTTCTTGCTTTCTGTCTCTGAAGCTCCAGTCCGAGCCTGCATCTGTGACCATGAACTTTGTCTCATCCTCTGCGCGGCTCACGATGCCTGACATCAGCTTGCTGCCTGCCAAGAACTGTATTTCACCTTCGGAAATTATCTGCTCCGCTCCCTGCCCAATGCATTCCTGTCTAGTAGTTTAAGTAAACATTCTGCCAGCTACCGAGCAAAGGCCCGGTTTCTCTGTCTTTATGCAAGTAATTCATAGCACTGTTACCATGGAAGATTCCTACCCCCTCGCATCTAGTGTAGACACTTAGACGCTTGTACACGCACTAACAGTCAGTATAGTCAGTATAGAATAAGATTCTACTCCAAGAAGGCCTCTCTTTTGGATAACATAGTTCTTTAAACATAGGATGTTAGATATGATTTGGGATTAGGTTGACTTGACCCTCCAGACATTTGTCGCCACATGTAGAGCTAAATGTCAAGTCCCCTTCACCCCCTAGCTGCACGTCAATCACACGTCATGCTGCTGCGCGCGCATTTCTGCCAAGTATTTCTGCTGACATTGCGAAATTCTTTCATGTAACCACCCTCTTATGACATCACATCTGATGACGTTCTTTAAACACACCCAGTTACGCCTATCTTTGCCACGTATGAATATATTATCTCCTCTATCAATTGTTACGCCTCTTGTATTTGCTTCACTGTAATGCTTATTGTATAAAAGTAATTGATTGTCAATAACGTATGTACTTCACTTCCTGAACCTTCGTGGTGATGGAACCTGGAGCAACCGATTATAATCGACCATTGAAATAAAGCCCATTCCGAACCTCTAATACCACGGATTCTGCCTCTTATTTACTGAGCTATTTTATTATGTTTCTGTATCAAATTAAGCCCCGGTAATTAAATTATTTACCACACTCATTGCACAGCTAATATGGAGTGTGGTCACCCTAATTTCTACCCTTCCTATCGCGGAGAAAGATTCATCAAAGGATCATTGCCACTGGGGTAAATGAAATCGTTGCAGTTTGTCTAATCGTAAAGGGCCCAGTACAGTTAGAGGATTAAATGAGAGTAGGCATATGAATAAATACTTAAAGCACATCCCAGTACGGTTAGAGTAGTAAATGTGAGTAAGCGCATGAATAAATATTTTACACACGCTTTACGCCAGTGGCCTGGGTGAAAATGTAACCAGTGACCTCACTTTGCTGTCCCATAGATTTCCTCCCACAAGCACTACCCCCACTACCCTGTGCCCTTGACCCAGTGTGCCCCCTCCCACTGGGTCCTGGCTGAACTGGAGGTGGTGGTGGTGTTGAATCAACAGCGGCCAGGACTGGGGGGCACAAGATTGGCCTGATGTTCCTTTGGACACAGGAAGTGGAGGTATCCAGAGGCTGAGGTGAGAAGTGGGTGAGAGCTGGGGTGGGAAGTGTATGTGTGGGCTGAGTGAGACTAACTGGACTTGTCTGCCCAGGCAGACTAGATGGACCAGCCTGCTCCTCATCATCATGGACTTGCAGGAGTGGATTCCTCTATGAAGACTTGTTCCTGGTCTGGAGTGAACGTATCATCAGTAGCAGCGGCAGATGCTTGTCCACATACTCTGAGAGTTGGACCTATTATAAATGTTAAAATATATATATTAAAAGTCTGGATTATACATCAAATGAGTTTGATGGAATAAATCAAGCAACCTACTAGGAAAATGGAAATTAATATAATGATTATGCATTTCAGTAGTATTATAATAAATTACAAACAGCGTAGATTACACCCAAAACTATTTTAAATGTGAAATGTAAACCACTGAGAAGGATAAATAGCATCATATAAACATTGCAAAGTACATTTAGTTAAAAAACTACTTATATTCAGCATACAAAAAAACATATATTAAAATGTTTAATTCAATATACTTTGATTTGTGAAACAAATAACATCAACTCAATAAAATAACAGGAAAATTACAACATACAAAATTAAACAAAGAAAAATGAATAACATAGCATAAAATAGAGATGGATAATCACATACCACTTTAACATATGTGAAAATATGAATGAAAATAGAATGACAAAAATAGCATTGCAATATTATTCAACAAAACAAAAACAAGACATCAAGGTAGTTGTAGTCATTTCAAATAAACATTAACAACACTTGCAAAATTGTAAGTTAAACATACCTAGTAAAAATAACTGTAAAAATTGTACAGACATTTATAATATAAAACACATATATGAAATATGTTATTAGGTGAAAAACACTTACAAGGACTATAACATCAAGTAACATTTAATGGAGATTAAAACCTTTAATCTTAAATACAACAAAATACATTGAAACAAACAAACAGGGCAAAACCAAAACACAAACCATTAATAAAAACACACATATTGACAACACATTTTAAAAATTTGTAAAATGAGAGAAACAAAAATAATGCTACAAATTTCCTGAAAAAAAGAAAATATATAGATATCCCACTGCAGCTCCTCACATCAATGGGACACGTACTCCAGGATATGTGCTTCATCAAGTTGAATTTATTGCAGACATGACAATATGACGCGTTTCGGCCACCACAATATATATATGTTTCTATGTGTATAACGGTGCCTAACACATTAACAAAAGCTAAATTAAAAGCAAAAAACACATTTAGGTTAAGTAACACATTCAAAAGTATAACTTACGGGTCTCCACTCCATCAGGGATCCCTGTCAAGTCTTCAAGATGTAGGATCTGCAAGACCTTCTCCTCACAGAGATAAAGTAGTTAGGGGGGGGTTGGTAGAACCACTGCCAGTCCTCTGGGCCTCCAGGTGACGCTTGGAGACCAAGGAATGCACCCCCTACAGTCATTCCACCTCATTCTAATTTCCTCCTGTGCGTGCAGTTAGCTTGCTACAGCATTTACGTTTTTAACTATTCTGGCCGACATTTGCCTTTTCTGAGCTATAGTTGTATTTTGTACTTGGGTTCCAAACAATTGTGGCTCCACTATAATAATTTCATCCACCATGACAGACAATTCTATGCCAGTAAAACAGAGATTCTCCTCCCTGCCATTATAAAATAATTATCTCAAATAAATTTAATAACTCTTTAGTAAACCTGCGTTCACTGAAAAAGTTCTCATGTACAATGTTCTGCTGCAGTGGAATGGCAAGGGATCATGGTCTGAAACGGCGTGTGCTTTATAGTGTGGTATGCAAGTGAAAACAATTAGCAAAAACACATCAGATGTGTAATGCTTACATCCATCCAAAAACCACAGGAATAGTGCAATGGTAAAAGTGCCATGCTACGGAATCCTTCCGTCGGGAATCCGCTGCTAGGAAATCGCCAGCACAACTGAGAAATCTAAATAGGGTCGTGGCAGTCCCGCCTCCCAGACTGCGACTGAGTAATGTTAGCCAGCATAGGAGTCTGCTGCATTGACAGAGGTGAGCTGCTTATGCGACGGAAAACACTGTCAACACGGATGGAGGATCAGCCAGCCCACATCTAAATAGGGCGGGCATGAATCAGTCTACTTGACAGATTACTTTTAAACACCGCCATGGAGGGACGGCAGGAGTCCCGCCAAGATCTAAATCAGGCCCTTAGTCTATTCGAGAAGTAGTCTTGCTACATTGAAAACGGCTTTGGACGTTTTTCACTACCAGGATATGTAAAACTTAAGCACACGTCCAACTTTTCAAATACCATCCATTCTGAGCTATGAGCCTTTGGGGCCTACCTTACGGGTGACTTATAAGTATCAAAAAGGAAGGTTTAGGCCTGGCATAAGGTTTATTTTGCCTGGTTGAAATCGAAGTTTACAAGTGCACTAGAGGCTGCAGTGGCAGGCCTGAGACATGTTTTAAGGAGCTACTTTAGTGGGTGGCACAGAGTGCTGCATCCCACTAGTGGCATTTAATTTACATACCCTGGGTACAAGTAGTATCATATACATGGGGCTTATAAGTAAAGTAAATTAAATGTGCCAATCAGATGGATGCCAATGATAGAATATTTAAAGGAGAGAGCACACACACTTTTCCTCTAGCTGGCAGAGGTTAAGATGCACAGTCCGAAAGCCAACAAAAGGCAAAAATCTGGGGGAATACCACACAAAAGATGTTAATTCCAAAACCCAACATAAAAACACTTGCCACAAAGGCCACACTGCATTGCCACACTCTCTTTATTCACCCGTTTATTGGCTTTAATGCATAAGTGTCTTATCTCTGAGTGCTTTTCAGTCTTATGCAGGCATGGAGTAACAAATCCCAATAAGAGAATACATTTGGTTTTGCATGATAGCAAGACGCTACCAATTTCGGCCACACGACAGACACACTTGTAGTCACAGCACCACTCCTGAGAAGCGTGCAATCCAAGCGCGCGCATCATTGGGAGAATGAAGGACTAAATACATTCAATATAATACAAGGCTGGGAACGTGGGAGAGAAAGAGATATTACAATGTGAGGAGGAAAACTAAGCCAAGAAGGCAACGAGAGTGAAGGATATCTTGCCTGCCTTGAAAGAGGCACTAAATGTGTATCTTCCCAACTTGAAGTGTACGTTCCCATCATAAATATGGGCCTACAGGTCTCGGCAAACTTAGCACTTAAATTTGGCAATCGAGGTCAGGCCGAAAGTCGCCCTCATGAAATGCTGCTTGGTTAATTGACAGTTATGTCTACCGCCTCCTAGAGCCTGTGATTCGTCTACACGGCGGAAGTGGTGAAATCCACCTGGCATGTGAGGTTGTGAGAACTATGTAAGGCCAGAAAGGGTACTACAGGGCGACAAAGCGTGGCCCCTTCACAACAGCTTGATATTACTGTAATTCCGCTTCGAGCCTCCTTCAGCTTGCCAGAGAACAGCAGATTTACTACCTTAAATCCAGAAATCTGCTACCCGCTGTCTGTGACTTCATCCCTACTTCCCTCTAGTCTGGGCACCGTCCATCCCTCCTGGACAACCCTCCCTGCGCCCGTCTATTGCTGGATGTGCTCAAAACGTAAAATATAGCCGTAAACGGCAACTTAGTAAAACGTCATGCAACAAGGGAGGGATTATTTAGGCATTCAAAGGTGTGAAGAGGTTTGAAATCAGCCGGGATGCTGCAGCCAAGCCAGTCCACCCCCTGCACCTGCCTTCCGAGCACAGTTTCATGTTCGTGACTGCTCTTTCCTTTTACTTGTTCTGTGCTTTTAGCCTTTCAATTTCATTTATGTCCTCCCTGTACCGAGAGGTCCAGAACTGAACGCAATACGTCAAGCGCAGTCTCGCTGGGCCTGGTACAAGGAAATTATTGCAACCTTAAATCTAACAATGACACATCTTCAAATGCTGCCTAACATTTTACTAGCTTCCCTGACAGCTGCTGCGCACTGCTATTCTTTAGTACAGAGGAAGTTAAATCGCCATGGCATCTCACAGCTTATGACATAAGGGAGCCCTTTTAGTATAAATGTCAAATGGATATGTCGAGATGGATAATGCTCCGCTTGTTAAGCTTAGTTGGTTTCCAATTTTATTTTGATAAACACATTTTTATTGTTTTCCAGTGGTTACAAGTTACATTGAAAACCGACAAAAGGCCCCAAAAAGAAGCCTAGACCATCACAGTTATTATTAAGACAGCAGGCAACATCACATACCCAGGGAACGACATCAGGGTCATCACAACATTTTAACAATGAGTCCACGCCCACAACCATTTACTCCAAATGTTAGTATATTTAGCAGGACGTCCCCACGCCTCATACACTGAGTGTGAGGAAGTCTTGCGAGCTGAGGACCGCAGGAGAAGTGTGGCTCTGAATGCGCTATAAATGACACACACACAGCAGTCAGGGTACGGGCCGAAGACCCCGAGCAGTCTTTACCCCTTTATTATATAGCCTCTGGCCACACCTGGCCAGAGGGTGTAACAGGGTGTAGCTTCTGGGTCATCCCAGCACCACAAGGGCGGTGCTGAGGTCATTACATCCTACACCGACTTGGCGTCGAACTGCATCTGAGTGCTTGACAGGTAAATCTCTCAACCTTTAGCTGGGTAGTGGATTTGGTGTCGAGGGTGGGAGCGACTACTTCATTAGATTCATGCTGGGGGTCTGTCTTTGTATTTTCTCTCGCATTTGGTGACTCAATCTGGGGACTAGCTGAAGAACTTCCTCCCAAGTTTGCCTGTGGGCTCAGGTCGCCCCAGTCAGTTTCCTCGTCTCCTGACAGGGTGATCTCTTGGCTGGAGCAGTCCACTCTCCAGAACCACAACACATTCCTTGTGACAACTTCTCACCCCACTTGGTAGAGATCATAATACCATTCACGTGTGAAACTGTCTAGATACCTGGTTCGAAAGGTATCTGGAACTTCCATTCCGGCCGTAGATCTCTTATTAACACGAGATCCCCTGGTAGGAGCTGCCAGGATTGGGCACGCCTTTTCAAGCTAGCATGTTCATTGGTCCAGGTGTGGTAGGCTTGGCTATCTGCTGGTTCATATGGCATAGGTGCCCACTGACTGGACAGAGGGATGGTGTCCCGCTGATGTCCATTCAACATCAAAGACTAGGGGGACCGTTGTGTGGTACAGTGTAGTGTTCCTCGGTATTCGCGCAGGAATTGGTGCAGGCTGATCTCTGGGTTGGCACCCTCTGCCACTGCGATCCTTAGTGCTTAATTTAGCCTACACATGAAGCATTCTGCCTCGCCATTGGCCTGGGGACACTGCAGGGTGACGTGGCGGTGTTTTATGCTGAGGGATGTGAGCAGGTCGCTGCAGTAGGCCCCTTGAAATGGTGGTCCGTTGTCAGTCTTTATCTCTTGGGGGAGCCCCAGTAGAGTGAAGGTCTTCTCTAGCACAGGGGCAGCATTTGTGAATGCTGTAGGCTCTATTACTTCAACTATCGGATATTTGGAGAAACTGCCAATCATTACTGCAGTGATTCGTCCACTTAGAAAACTCCAGAAGTCAAGGCTTATCTGGGATCAGTGGATCATACTTGGCTCTTCAGTGATGAAGGGTGCTGGGGCTTCTTGAGCGTTTGCCATCTGGCAGTATGGATGTTGTCGCACAAAATCATCTACAGCAGCTTCCAGTCCCGGGAACCAGACCTTCTCCCTGCATCCAGTACTTCATCCGAACTGTCCCTTGATGGCCTCTATGGGCAAGGGTCTTCACGCGGGGCTGGAGGCTCTCAGGGATTACAATGCAAGACCCTCCCAGTATCAGACCGTCTGCCGTGGCACGTAGGTCGTCACGTACCCTCCACATCTTTCCGAGGCGCTCTTTGTCCAGGCCATACCAGTTGTTGGCATCCCATAGGAAGTTGTGCCATGAGCCTTGTTGGAGGGTGTCAATGAATCTCATCATGACTAGATCAGGTCTAGTTGCTACGCTGATTTCTTTAATGGTAAGCATGTGTGGACAGGCTCTTTGAGACACCATGTTTACTTTGTCTTCCGTGGTGTTAGTGTTGTCAGTGTCACCTTCCACAGGAATTAGCGGGTGCCAGGAAAGGAAGTCGGCAGGGTTCTTAGAGACTGGTCTGTAGATTACCTCCATTTGGTAGTGTGCAGCTGGATTGCCTAACATTCAATGCACGGTGGAGGGTGTGGTGCTGTACCTCGGAACAAAGGAACAAGCGACTGGAGGTCAATGACTACGCGGAATGGCTGTGCGCTAATGTAGAGGTGGAAATGACCCCATGCCCACTTGATCACAAGTGTTTCCCGTTCTAGTTGAGAGTATCGGTCTTCTATTGGCGAGAGGGCCTTGCTAGCGAATACGTGGGGCACCCATTTTCCTGGTTTCACATCTTGGGTGATCACTGCCCCCATGCCTACTCTTTGCATTGAAATAAGCCATAGTCGTCTTGCCGAGCAGAGCTTCTTAGATGTTTTGGAAAGCTTTTTCTTCGCTAAGGTCCCACTTCCATTACACGTCCTTTTTGGTTAGGGCCCGGAGGGGTTCAGTCACGGTTGCTAGATTCGGGATAAACCGGCCACAGTACACAGCCATTCCCAGCAAGCTGCGCACTTCAGACTCGGTGGTCGATCTGGTGCTTGCTTAATGGTGTGGGACTTGCAAGGGTTTACCTGAACTCCTTCCTGGTTGAACACGTAGTCAAAGAACTCAGCACAGCTCTAAGATGTTGTGGTGTCCTTCAAAGGACGTCAAATAAATCAAGATGTTGTCACTTACATTCAGTACCCCTTGCAGACCAGACAGGGTCACTCGAATTGCGTCCTCAAAGACTTCCCCCGCTGATGAGATTCCGAAGTTCGTTTTTACCAGCGTAGTCCTGGATGCCTCAAAAACATGGTTATGTAGTGACTTTCTTCTTCTAGCATCAGTGGGTGATACCAGGCATTGAGGTCCAACTTGGCGAACCATAGTGAGCCAATGAGGTTACCTATTATGTCGTCCATCGTGACCGTTATGTGTTTCTCCCGCTTGATTGCTTGATTAGGGAGGCGCATATCTATACAGTCGTGTTTCAGCTTTTCAGCGATCACCATGGGTGATAACCACGGCATCGGATCAGAAACCTTCTCTATTACCCCTAGTTGTGCGAGCTTGTGCAGGTCCTGTTCAACCAGGGGCCTCAGGTGGAATGGTACTCGCCGGTGGCGAAGGGCTCCTGGTTTGGTAAATTTGTCGATATGTAATTTGACCGAGGGAGTCGTTAAACATCCAAGTCCTGTGAATAAGTGAGGAAACTGACTTAAAATCCCTTCAGTCTGAAAAGCTTTTACGGCACATGCAAAGATGACTAGACCTAGTTCCTCGGCCGTGTGGCTTCCAACGAGGGTATCAGCTTCCCTATCAACCATGTGGAGGGTGGTTGTGATTTCCTGATCTTCTACTCTCAACTGGACGGTATTTTTCCTATTAGCAGCAATGGTGTTTGGCTTCCATACGTGAAATCTTTGTGTTGGTTGGGGACAGCAGTGGGCGTGGATGGAGGCACCGATAGGGCTGAATCCCCATTACGTTCACTGAAGCTCCTGTGTCGGTCAGGGCTTTGATGCTGGATCCCGCGACTTCAACCACACATGTAAGTTGGGGCACCTGCTTCGCTTGAGGTCACCTGTGAATGAGATGAGGAATACTTTTTCTTCATCGTCAGTGGACGAATCCTCTAAATGGTGACGATGCCTCTACGGTGTTTTGGAGGCCCTTTGGGATTCTGGATCCTCTAGGGACAGTTGCCGTACTGACTTCAACGGTGGCTGTCTACCACGTATGCCTCTATTCCTTGGCCCTCCTCTGCAGGCGGTGGCGAAGTGGTTTAGGGTACCACACTTGGAGCATGTTCATACTTGCGCTGGGCATTCTTCAAGGGGGTGTTCTTTTCTCCAACAGTATACGCATCAGGACCCGGACGGGGATTGTCATATTGTCGAGGCCTACTCCTCCTTCCTCGTGTGGGGACTGCATTGGCATGCTCAATCTTCACCGTTGGGTTCCTTTCCAGTTGTTGCGTGATGATGATGTCCATTTCTGTAGCTCTGGCATTAGACAGGTCAGGACACCACAGCAGGATGAGGATGTCATCTAAGGCGATGTCAGGCTGAATAAAATGAGGCCTCTCAGTGTCTTATTTCTGCAGCTCTGTATGATCTGCACTCTCACCTCCTTGGGTTGGTCGTCTGTAGTGCACGTGCTGGCCAGTTCTCGCAAGCGTGCATAGAAGGTGTCCATAGACTTCCCTTCCTATTGGCGCTCGTAGTCCGGGTTGAGTTGCGGGTCAAAGTACGCATTCATCGCTCTGACTGCCACATCATAGTCATTTGCCGCATCCGTGTAGGGTAGGTGCGGAAAGGGTTTGTAGATCTCTTCCCCTGTATAGTGGAGCAGAAGAGACCTCTTCACGGGGCCGTCGGTCTCCTATGTCGCAACAAAATAGTTGTCCAGCCTCCCAATCCAGGTCTTCCAGTGGAGTGAGGCTCAGGCAGGGTCCGCAAGTTCGCTTAATGGAGGCAGCCCGCTGTGTTGGAATAAAAGTATGTTTTTGCATGGTTTTATCTAAGTTATCATTCGCTGTGCCATTTTGTGTATAGGCGCAATTTTGTATCGTGATCAAAACTAATGCTTTGCCATTTCCAAGAAACGGCCTTCTCTAGGTTATGTTTCTTCAGATTTGAGTTCTGCTACACTAATGAATGAACTGTTCTTATTAGCGCATACCTTTCCTTCAGATGTAGGCCTTCTCCCACTTGTCTAGTGGTGGGCACAGGCAGATTTACCTTGACTGCGTGCCCGGCCTCAGAATCGAAACGTACTCCTTTGTAATTTACTGTCCAGCTGCATTTCTCTGGAAAATTCCATTGTGGGCGTGCCTTTATTGGTTCTGAAATGTACATAATGTATCGTTATGCTTGCTGATGTCAGTCCACTGCAGCGCTCCTTTGCGACTGGGCAGACATGGCTCCGATTTGAGCGTACTCTGAATAAACAGATATTGGTTTGTATTCTCTAATGTCTGACCGACTCTTCATTTGTATCGAAGGTTGAGTGGTGGTCATGAGTGACCCGAGTGTCCCTATCAGGTCACTTCCTTCACATTGATTTGCGTGTGCTGGGAGGTAGCTAGGGCAGGAGGCGGTGCCTGCCGGGGCACAGCATTTCCAGCTTCATCAGCCATGGCTGGGAGGTGGTGTGGGCACAGACAAGGAAGTGTGGTAGCTTACCAGCTGTGCAGGAGGAAAGAAGTTGTAGCAGCCAATGCTTGATGAGGATTCCAGAAAGTGGTGGTTGTTACAGCTTATGCGTGTTGGCATGTGCCCTACTGGGGGGAGAGAGAGAGTCAATTAGGTCGTTTTATACTGGCCTGGGTTGTAGGTGGGACGTCACAAGATGTATGCCAGGCCAATGGAAAGTAGTTGTTCCAAGTATTGTGCCCTGCCCAGCAGATAACTGTGGGCTTCTGAGGGCGTGGAGGCTGACAGCAAGCAGACGGAGCCCCAGCGGGATGGCTGGAGGAGGCTCTCATCCGAGTGTGAGGAGATGCAGGGAGGGGCCACAATGAAGCGCTGCTTTCTCCGCAGGCTGGCCTTGTGTACCCTTCCGACAGACGATACACCTGGTGCCGGCAGAGGTGGCGTACCACCGCTTAGAGGAGACTGCTTCGAGAACATGGCCGATGCTGGAGGGCCTACAGCACAGCAACAACTGCGCCGAAGGAAGGAGACAAGGCTGACTTTGTGACAGATCAGTCCAACCGGGCCCTCAGGGAACACTTGGGGTCAGCGATGAGTGCAGGCAGCCACTGGTGGAACTGGCTCTTGTGTCATGCTGTGAACCGTGAGTCCCCACCATCCTCACCAGTGTGAGGAAGTCTTGCGAGCTGAGGGCCTCAGGAGAAGTGTGGCACTGACTGCGCAATAAAGGACACATACACAGCAGTCAGGGTACGGGTGGAAGACCCTGAGCCATCTTCACCCCTTTATTATATATGGTGTTACAGGGTGCAGTTTCTGGTTCATCCCAGCACTGCGAGGATGGTGCTGAGGTCATTACACTGGGCAGACCATTCTACCCCATGCCTCCATTGTGACATCGTCGGGGGCTTCCAGCAAGCCGCAATGTTGTTTTTGGCTACCATCAGTGCCGGCCCCAATAGTGTTCGGTCTGCACGTGTCCCTCTAGCACCTTCAAAGACACCTAGTAAAATCAATAATGGGGAAAAGTGTATCTCAAGGCATCTGAGAGTTCGGCGACCACCAATTCCAAGTATAGTGTTAGTCTAGAACAGGACCAGGTCATATGAAAAAAATCAGCTGGAACATGGGAACATCGAAAGAATGTGGTGCTAGGAAGTAGGCCTGATTTGCATAACCTGTTAGTTGAAAGGTATGGGGTGTGCAAGTAGTATGTTGGTACCAAACAAAGCTTTGATGACATAGTGAGCACTTTAGGGGCCATCATTGCATCTCGCCAATCACCATCATCCAGGGGTGCGAGCGAACCCTCCCAACAAACTCTAAGGGCTGTCCATGTGTCTGGGGCATTAATGATCAAAGTGCAGTAGATTTGGAAGACCTCAACCTTTACCCAATGCTCCCATCATGATCTTTGCCTGGGATCGAAGTATTAGGAGGAACATGCACCAGTAGTGAGGGTCGCAGTTGCAAATACTAATGGAATTGCGTCCCCGACAGGGAGTAAGACATGTGACTGCCTTCCCAAACACCTCCCAGGAGCATGATGCCAATGACATCCCACTGGCCAAATCCCTCCAGTGACGTCACTTCCCTCAGCCATGTGTCATGCCACAGGGGGGTTTGTTGAGTGAGTTTGCACCACCACCCTGTCTGTCGATGGGCTGCCCTCCACCTACTGAAGACTAACAGGGTCACCTCTGGGAGCAGGGTGGGAACGGTGTCATCGTAAAGCATTGCCAGGATTCCTAGTGTATGAAGTTCCATCTTGTATACAGGGTTCAACCTTTTACCGCTAAGCCAATCGTTTATAACCAGGAGGTGTGACACCAGGTAGTACAAATACTGGTTTGTCATACTGAGGCTGCCATCATAAGGGGTGTGTTGGTAGCTTCCAAACGCCAATCGTGGTCTGGAATTATGCCATAGAAAGGCGATCACCACTGAATCCATCTGCCTAAACCAACAATTGGGATTCTTATGCAGGAAAGTTTGCAGAAGGTAAAGGAATCCCAGCAATATCACCATCTTATATAACATTATTCTACCCATAACATTCAGCTGGAGTGTCTGGCACTTTCTGAGGTCTTCCCTGACCTTGCGAGTCAGGGGTGCGATTTTAAGAGACCACATCAATGAGGGATTCAGGGGCACTCGGATACCTAGGTAACAAAAGCTGAGACGGCGTATGGAATACTGGATTGCCAGTCTATGCAGTCCAGTGAGGGAGTTAACGGGACAAGCACCAATTTGATGGGGTTGACGATTAGTTCCAAGGCTTCCACAAAAAGTCACAATAGCTGTAGTCATCGAGGACCACTAACAGGTGGATTTGCTAAATAGAAAAGAACATCATCCGCATAGGGAGCAATGCGTTCTTCATGTCCCACAGCCCATTCCTATCCTTGTATTTGTGCATCGCAGCATATAAGACTCACAAAGTGTTCAATAGCTTGCGAAAAAAGGAGGAGCTATAAGGGACAACCTTGATGGGTTCCTCATTGTATGGGGAATTCATCAGAGACCACTCGTTAATTTGCACTCTGTCCATCGGATTGGAGGAAAGAATTTGGACCATAACTCAAAATCACGGTCCTAATCTCGCTCTCTCTAGCACTCCAGCCAGATACCCTAAGTCTACGTTATCAAATACTTTCCCAAAACCTATCAATAGCAGCACTAAATGAGGTGTTAAGAGATGATGAAGAGCGAGCGCAAGATGCAGGCGTCTCAAGCAGTGTCTGGTGCTCCTAGCAGGCATAAAATAGCAATGGTCAGGGTGGATAAGGGACCGTTGGACCCGACGCAGGCATAAGGCCAGGAAAGTTGCAAAGATTTTTACCTGTTCGTTAATAAGGGAGATGGGGCGAGAGTCGGTGGGAGAGACCGAAGGTGGGAGCATCTTAGGTATGACCACTATCATAGCTTGGTCTAACTCTCTTGGAAAGGAAGCAATTTCAGCTCAGCAGGTGAGGGGTGAGAGCGTCTCTGAATTTAATGTAAAATTCCATGGGATAACCATTGGGCCCAGGAATTTTACCAGGGGGCATAGTTGAGATGGCCTCCCCAATCTCTTCCACCATAATAGGGTCCTCTAGCTCCCGGCGTTCAGCGTCAAAGAGTAGGGTAGTGGCACTACAGCGAGGAGGGGTGCAACTAACTCAGCTGCTGGACGCAGGGAAGCCGCATAAAGTGATGCATACTAAAGCGCAAACGTTTGAGCGATGGCAGGAGAGTTGCTATGGCCGAGGCCATCGCCGTCTATTACCTCTGGGATAATCCTTCTGGCTGAGAGACAAAATGCTAACCAATACAGTAGCTTACCATTCATATCTCCATATCTATGAATCCTTGCAGTGGATGCATGCCAGATCTGTTTTGCTGCTTCTAGGGAGAGGAGCCTGATCTCTTCATGGATCAGTGTAAACTGCCTGGTGGTGTCACTATGTGTTGTTGTGGAGAGGCGCAGTTCCAATTGGAGGGCCCGGGCTTCCAGGTGTACGACACGTTGGCGCCTCCCTTTTCTGCTTGCCTAAAGAGACTCCTAGCATGCACATGGATGGTGGTTTTGCAGGCTGCCCAAATAATACCTGCGGATTGCACAGACCCAGCATTAAACTGGAAATACCGCATGACTTCTTGCATTACTGCGTGAGTGTAGGCCTTGTCTTGTAGATGTCACCTTTTGAGTCGCCACAGTCTCGGAGACCTGAATTTCCACCAACTCCGCTGCCCTACTTGAGAACCTCGCCACCCTCGCCAACCTCGGACTCAAACAGATCGTCACGACCCCTACCCACACCGCCGGTCACACCCTCGACCCCATCCTCTCAGCCAGTAACCACGTCACCTTCAGCCACACCACAAACTTCACTGGACCGACCACCGCTGCGTCCACTTCACCTTCAAGAAACCCACCGCGCACCACCACCTGCTAAGGATCCCCTACCGCAGCTGGAACAAGGTCAGGGAAGACCAGCTCAACCCCACTCTTGCTTGAGACCCACCGACAAACACCACCAACACCGATTCAGCTGCCAGTAACCTCAGGCAATGGATCGAAGACTGCGCAACCACTCTCACCCCGATCAAAAAACCCTCAAACAGACGCACCAACAGAAAGGCCAGCTGGTTCACCACCGACCTCCAGGAAACTAAGCGGACTTGCCGAAGACTTGATAAAAGGTGGCGCCACGAAAAGACACCGGAAAACCACTCAGCCCTTAAGAACGCCATCTGCAAGCACCACCAACTCATCCGAGACACCAAAAGGACCTTCTTCAAAGAACGCATCGCCAAAAAACACACAAAACAGCAAAGAGCTCTTCAACATCGTGAAGGAGATCTCCAACCCCAACTCCAACTCCAACGACATCCTGCCATCACAAGACCTATGCGACTCCCTAGCCACCTTCTTTCACCGCAAGATCGCAGACATCCACGACAGCTTCAACACCCAGACCCTCCCAACCGCCGCCAACACTGCAGAACCACCGCTCCCCAGCTTCACCAACCACCTGCTCCCCTGGACCCACGTCAACGACGATGACACCATCAAGACCATGAACACCATCCACTCTGGCTCACCAACCGACCCCTGCCCTCGCTACATTGTTATTGTTATTGTTAACTCCGGTTTATGTAGCGCCAACTCACCTACAGGTCTCTAGGCACTCAAGACCGATGACAAACAGCTATGATTCAAAGCGTAAGAGAGGCAAGGAAGGCCTACAATGCAGCTATTTAAATGGGCCAAATGCCTCCCTAAATAGAAGCGTTTTTAGCAGCTTCCTAAAACGCAGGAGATTTACTTCTCTCCGAAGCGGTTCTGGTAGTTTGTTCCATATCTGTGGAGCCAAAACCGAGAAGGATCTCCCTCCTTTGGTTGCTAACTTATATCGAGGGCAGACCAATAGCTGGGAATCAGAAGACCTAAGAATTCGTTTGGGTTTATAGACCTCCAAGCGTTCTTTAATATAGGCGGGGGCTTGCCCATAAATTGCCTTATGGGCCGTGCATAAGCTCTTGAACTCCGCTCTCTGCTCAATAGGGAGCCAATGTAGCTTAAGCAGTAGAGGAGAGTCATGGGTTCTTCTAGGTAGCCTGAAGATTAGTCGCGCTGCATCATTCAGGACAACCTGCAATCTATTGGTGAAGGTTTTAGGCAGACCTAAGTAGAGAGCGTTCCCATAATCCAACCTCGAGATGATTGTAGCAGAGACAACCATACGGAGCATGGAAAGAGAAAGGAGGGGTGCTAGCTTACGCAGCTGTCTGATCAAGCCGGCACACATCCCTACTACGGAGGAAATCTGACTGGCCATTGACAACTCATTGTCAATCTTGATACCAAGACATCTTCAACAAAGCAAACCGCATCATCGCCCCCCAACTTCAGAAGATCATCAACAGCTCCTTCGAGACCGCCACCTTCCCGGAAAGCTGGAAGCACGCCGAGATCATCGCCCTTCTCAAAAAACCCACAGCGGACCCAAAGGACCTCAAGAACTTCCGGCCCATCTCCCTCCTCCCGTTCCCGGTGAAAGTCATCGAAAAGATCATCAACAAGCAACTGACCCACTTCCTCGAGGAGAACAACATCCTGGACCAGTCCCAATCCGGTTTCCGCAGCAACCACAGCACCGAAACCGCCCTCATAGCTGCCACAGACGACATCAGGACCCTACTGGACAAAGGCAAAACCGCGGCCCTCATCCTCCTGGACCTCTCAGCCGCCTTTGACACCGTCTGCCACCACACCCTATGCACACGCCTACTCAACGCAGGACTACGTGACAAAACCCTGGACTGGATCACCTCCTACCTCACCAACAGAACCCAGAGGGTCTGCCTCCCGCCCTTCCGTTCGGAAGCCACCAAGATCATCTGTGGCGTACCCCAAGGATCATCCCTCAGCCCTACCCTCTTCAACGTCTACGTGGCTCTACTCGCCAACATCGTCCGCTCGCACAACCTCAACATTGTCTCCTACGCCGACAACACTCAACTGATCCTCTCACTCACCAAAAACCCTACTGCCACCAAAACCAACCTCCATGAAGGAATGAAGGCAGTCGCCAGCTGGATGCAGACCAGCCGCCTCAAACTAAACTCGAACCCCCTCAGCCTGGGACGACTCTTGGTGGCCAGCCCACTGGGAGCCGCACCCACACCCACCGACCACGCACGTAACCTGGGAGTCATCCTGGACTCATCGCTCTCAATGACCCTGCAAGTCAAAGCCGTTTCCTCCTCCTGCTTCAACACCCTTCACCTGCTCTGCAAGATCTACAGATGGATACCCACCGAAACCAGAAGACGGTCACACAGGCCCTCGTCAGCAGCAGGTTGGACTACGGCAATGCCCTCTATGCAGGAACCACGGCCAAACTCCAGAGGAGACTCCAATGCATACAGAACGCCTCCGCACGCCTCATCCTCGACATACCCCACCACACTCACATCACTGCCCACCTGAAGGACCTGCACTGGCTCCCAGTCAAGGAGAGGATCACCATCAAGCTCCTCACCTAAGCCCACAAAGCACTACACAACAACGGTCCAGCATACCTCAACAAGCGTCTCACCTTCTACACACTGAATCGCCAGTAGTGCTCGCCCTTGCCACCATCCCACACATTCACAGGACCTCCACCGGTGGCAGATGCTTCTCCTACCTCACAGCCAAAACGTGGAACATCCTCCCCACACAGCTGCGACAGACCCAGGACCTGGTGACCTTCAGGAGACTTCTCCAGACCCGGCTGCTCGAGCAGTAGCTGCACCCCCCCCCCCCTGCTCAGCACTTTGAGACCCTCATGGGTGATTAGTGCGCTCTATAAATAATTGATTGATTGATTGATTAATTGATATGGCAGCAGACTGTAATGGATTCACTGAGACGGAGCAGTATTGGGGTATGATCGGAAATCCTGCAGGGGAGGATCTGTTTATGAGACACTGAAAGGGTGTCAGGAGTGGCATGAAAAGCATGTCAATCCGCGCATGTGTATGATGTGCTGCAGAAGTATGCGTGTACTGTTGCTGTCTGGGGTTCCAAACTCTCCCTCTGTCACAGAGGTCCAAAGTCGTTACCTATTTGTGAAGAGACTTGGCTCTGCTACAACGAATAAATGATGGAGGGGTCTGTGGAATCTACAGAAGGATCAATGACCGCATTAAAGTTGTCCCCTATGAAAGTAGTTGTCTTCAAGAAGTGGTCTAATGCCACAGTGGGGAGGCGTAAATGCACAAGAGGTTCAATGGGCGACCCTTTACCATGCCTGTTAGGGCAATATGATGGCCTTGGGGATCAGATCAAGACTGGGTCACAACCATAGGGAAGGCACAATGCAAAATAATCGCCACTCCCCGGGACCCCAAAGCAAATCTGGCATGATAAACTATGTTGTGACCCTGGAGAGCAACAAAGGGACATCTAGTAAAGTGGGTCTCCTGCAGCATCAAAATGGAAGAGAGAAAACGTTGGGAAAACCGCATCACCGCTTGATCCTGTCTAACAAACCATTAACATGACTCTGTGGGGAATTATGGCGGGGTGGGAAATATTAGTATGAGCAGGAGTAAGAGGTCACTTGGCATGTTGCGGGGGACTAGATGTAAATCACCCTGTAAGGACAGTTGAGTGCTGAAGACCTGCTGCCAAATGAACATTGTCAGGTCAATGTGATAACCTAAGGGAAGAAGGGTACATAAACAAACAAAAGGAAAAACAGTAGAAGTATCCTATCTAAAAAAAACATACTTCCCCCTGAGAAGCATCTGTCTACCCATAACGTGCACCCAACACAAAACCGATGTATCTTGGACAGCATGGAGTGGTGGACCTCTCCAGGTATTAGGATCGATGCAATGTGGTGCCAGCCTCCAAGCGGGCAACCAGGAATGGCTAATCGTGGCTTGTGGGATCTGTCTTACACCCGGGCCCCAACACAGGCCACCCACATCACAATCAGACAGGAGAGGGAGTGAGACTTAGCCGGTCGTCTGTTAATATCAGAGCCTGAGAGTCTCCTCCAGTGACCAGGGGTGGCTCCAATCTCTGGAGCGGCAGCGGTGCTGAGGACCCAGAGCTAGGGGAGGGTGACACATTTCTTGTGTTGGGTCGCCTTGTTCGAGAGTGGGTATGGACCCTCTCACGGCACTGGACTGACTGTGGGCCACGAGTCAAAGATTGCCGAGCAGGTGGGGGAGGAACAAGATGGATGGCACAATTGTTTTTCCTCTGTGAGCCATTCCCAGGCTGACACTGGGTATCAAAGAAATATGTTCATAAATGATTTTGAGCCGTGCTGGAAACAAAAGCATGTACGATAGTTTGAGGGCCCTAAGTTTTATTTAACAGTTTCATACGATCTACACTGGGTCTGGACTTTGCAGGTGTAATCAGGAAAAATTTGCATTTTGGAATTTTGATATTGGAGGTCCGGGCGCGCTCTAGCTTCCCTCAGGATACAGTCTTTATCCCTGAAATTAAGGAACCCCGTTATCATGGGCCATCGCTGTGCACCTGGAGGTGGCTTAGGGGTCAGCGCTCTGTGGGCCCGCACGACTGGAAACCAAGGAGAGAGTTTATCTGTGGGAATCCGGGATTCAGGCCACTTCTCAAGAAATTCAGTGGGTTGGGAGCGTTCCACAGCCACTGGAAACCCCACAAAACGCTAATGGTTCCATCTGCAGCGGTGTTCGGTATCCTTAGCACGATGGTGGAGTTCGTTTGTGTGAGTGAGGAGGCAAGTCACCTTATCCTTGAAGTCGGCGACCTCATCTTCCACTGTGGAGAGGCAACCCTCTGCCTTCATAATATGGACAGTGGCGTTACGCAGATCCTGATGGAGGAGCTCCACATCTTCCCGCACCTCCCCTATCTTCGTCTAAATCACCATTTGTGATAAATGTTTAGCTTGAAAGGATCTTGTCAAGGCCACCTTCAGATATTGCCCCTTATCAAGTGTCGCTTGCCCAGCTGCTCCAGCAGGAGTAGTGAATTGGTCTATGCTTCTTGGCTCTGTCTTTCCCTAAGGTCTCAAAAGAACAGGATAGTCTCAGCATGTGGAAGCTCAGCCCGATTACCACGAGTTCACAGCAGCACAAGCAGCCGAGCACCTGATGGCCACCAATGCTGGTGAAAGAAGAATGCAATGATACTGGAAGAAGGTGCACAGGCCGGGAGGTAAGGGGAGCAAGAGTTCAAATTTTCCACTTCTCCACCAGGCCTTCTAGCCCTTGAGAAGCGGTCCATTGAGGTATACAGTAAAGGCCTATATCACTGATGATCCGTAGCATGATACAGTTCAGGATCAGCAAGTTGTGTCTTAGTGTTTAGGTATGAAGGCAGGTGAGGGCTCAGAATTTGGTTTGTAACCCCGTCGAGGGGTGGATACCACCAGATGTCTCGGACTGAAGGCAGCCTGTAAGAGGATCCCCCGTCGACAAACGAAGAGAGAAGAGTGAAGGCACCCAAAAGTTTCACCCAGGGGGCCCACTCCCTGGCAGCCACCTGTACTTGGAAAACTCAGACGTCAACACAGGTGCCCTCTCGTAAGGCACAATGAGTCTTGGGGTTGATGGGTGCCATTGTAGCAAGAACCTTGAAGTCGGTTACATTTGTTTCAGGAGGAAGCACCCTTTCAGCTAGTCTCAGGCTGTAGAATTGATGTTCAGAGGAGAGCAAGGGGCACAGTGTCTGTCACCTCCTACAGCCAAGAGAGGATGGGTCCGCCCTATGCCACCGGCTCAAGCTGACAGATTATGGGCCACCCCACCAGAGAATGAGGACAGAAGCAGGAGGCCCCCAATAGTTTTGCCCAGGTGGGCCCACTCAGGTGATCACTATCTGTACCTGGAGGACACAAGGTCTGATGAAGATCTACCTCTTCCAAGGCCCCGGTTAGGCCGGTGGCAGTGGGTGCAGCCTCTCAGGGATGCTAGGGCACAAGGTGGTGCCTCCGAAGAACGTCGTCTATCCATGGCCAATAGGTGCGGCAGATGTGATAGCACGTCCAAAGTAGGCCCTTTGAAGCAGTCGTGGAAGTTCAGTCTGGTTTGGCCTATTGCTACAGAGCAAGGCCGCACTCCTCTGGTCTGAAATCACATTCTGTTAGTCCCAAGGTAGTGGAGGAAGGAAAAGGAGGGAACTGGAGTGAGCCATTGGGCCTGCTGCCCTTATAGTACCAGTCCCAGAGGGAGCAGCACCCCGCACCTGTACCCACACTATGCCGAATCAGAAGGGGACCGAAGCCCGCACTCGCCCGCCCAGGGTAGATGCTCAGCACCTCAACAGCAGGGTCACCACTTGTCCGTGTCTCGGGTACACTGCACTCCGTGGGTGTCTCACCTCCGCGTTGCTGCTGGCCATGTGGTAAGCCAGAGATCTAGCTTTGGGCCTGGTTCACCATCTTGGGCCTCAGGAGGAATCTGGCTGCAGGTGCCACAGCTAACGAATCAGGGTCAATAAATGCTACCATCCGATGGTGTTTACAATGTGGGCATTATCATGGGCCCATACCTGCGCAGAAGTGTCCAGGCAGCGCAGCTGATGGTGTCGGATGACAGAGGGGTCCAGAGCACTCTCAGAGTGCGACCTCCATCTTGATGCCTCAGGCCACATCAATTTCCAAATCTAACCTGCATTCCTGGTGTGCCTTGCAACTTACAAAGCCATAGCAGTTAATTATCAATTCAGTTAATCAACCTCACCCATTTAGTTCTTTTAACTCACAAGGCCTTTATTCACCCCCAGATCGTTAACTATGTGGGGTCGGGAAACTGCCACTGATCATTTCAAGTTACTGGTGTCTCTGGGCACATTACCCCAGTTCCACCTGGTGCCACCACTGCAGGGACTGGGCCTGAGGGCAGGAGCTCTTGCCTGACTTACAGAGCTCCACCAGGGGAGGATTAAATGCCCTCCCAACGGATCCTAGGCTACCCTGACTCCCGACCCAACTAGCCCTCCTACCAACATTTGCAGCCTGCTTTGACCAGGATGAAAGTATCAGCAGGTGTGTCCCTGGAATTGGGGGAAGTACACCAGAAAAAGAACCAGTATTCCTGGCTCCCAGTGGTTATTCCGCAATCTGGGGACAAATCTCGTAATTGCAAAATTTAGTAAGTGTACACCTGTCAGAATCAGGGATTCTGCTTGCCATCACACCGTCCCTTCAACACCCCTCGGTATCCCTACACCAACATCCGGCTATTTAGAAACAAATAACGGTTATGTGCTACTCCATTGCATCTCAGATTCCATAACAGTAGATGAGGTAGATTCATGAATGTGAACTGGGCGTCTCAGTATTGCCCCTTGGCTGGCCCTGTGGCACCCCAAGAAATGTCCTTGCTGCCTCGGGTTTCAGGGACTCAAAGACAGTGGCATGTTTTCTTTCTAGAATTTCCACTCCTAGGTCTTCTGCAGCAGGCAAGAGGCTGCAGACAAGCTAAAGGGTGACACAGGGTCAATCCTGTGATGATTATTGTCAGTTAAATGCTATATGATGTCACCTTCACTACCCAATAGGATTCAGTGAATTTGCCTGCCATGAAAAGATTCTGCACTCCCTCTGTGATACAGTTTCTGGACCCAGAAAAATCCTTTCCCCAGTGCTGCTGCTTTGTGCCCCAAATGTGTCACTTCATCCCTTCTGAAACACTCTGCAGTTGACTGGGTTGCTGGTTATACACACTTCTGTTGCTAGGAATGACAGGTGTAATCCGTTCTGATTAAACAGGATGGGCAACTTGCCTTAATGTCTCCATGAGTGACACACGGTGGCCCACTGTATAACCAGCTGTCCTAAAAACTCTTCAATTGTAATGTACACTTTAATTCTACCCCTAATAACTATAGGCAGTTTATTTGATCTCCTCTGTACTCCCTAGGACAGAAGCTAGAACCTTTTTATTCACATACATGAGGCCACCAATTATTTTCCTTCAGATCTCTCTTAATATACTTTATCAGTGTAATTTCACCATCCTGAACCTTCCCCCCAAGGTGGTAGCCTAGCAAATCAGCAAACGCATTTGTGTTATAGCTCAATCAAGTATGCCAATAGGTTCCCCCCTTGAAATACCTTAGCCAACTAGCCTACCTCCAGTTCACCAAAGCTGTGACACAACTACTTCCCAAGAGACTTCTCAGCTCTTACACCACGGTCCACAATATTATAAAGAGGTCGCCAATCCATACATCCTTCTTCATTGAAATACACCCACAGACGAGGTTAAAAAGTGGTGAAAAAGAGTTAATTACTTTACCTCAACCTCTCACACTACTGCTATGCGTACATAGCTCTGAAACCTTAAGTCTACCTTCCCACTTTCTGACTTTCATAATTTGATGCCCACGTAACAGGTGTGGGTGGGTGGACCAACAGCGAAGCCATATATACTCCTAGTGAGGGCCCCCATGCCCTTATATCCTTGTGGCACAACCAGAGAGGCCTCCGCCGATTGGTCAGTGCAAACCAAGCTGACCAATCGGTGGCCTGGTTTTCCCTGGCTCATCTGCCTCCTGCTCTCAGTTCTGTCCCCCGGTAGGAGTTTGTTGTGAGCCCCTCACTGGTCCAGCTGCACCTCACCGGCCTGTGTGCTAAACCCTCCCAGATGGGCGAGCGCCCTCAAGCTCCCCGCCCGATACATGCACCCCACCTTTCCTTGCGGTAACAGGTGAAACAAGCCGCTGATGGTGCAAAAAGGCTGCAGCTTCTTTTTATCCACATATTAAAGTAAACAAAGTTCAAGTTTAACCAAGCACAATGTCCTCATTGCCCAAATTGTCTTTAGTTCAAGTCCAGGCCTTAGTCCGTAACAGCACCTTGTGACAACACCCTGAGCTAATGCCCCCCCCCCCCCTCAGCAGGGGTCTAGCACCTCTCCTGTGGCCTCTAGGCTACACCTTGCTGCCAAGTGTTGTGGACGGCCCTCGTGCCTGACCCGGGCTGCAAGTGCCATGTCGGCCCGCTGCTGACCCCATGCTGACCCACAGCCTGCTCCCCATGCCCCTGCCACAAGGCATCCTAAGAGCACCCACTTGAGCGGCTCCACCTTGGCTATTGCGCTAGTTCTACTGTCCCTGACATGCTGCGTGCGATATAATGATCTAAGGCAGTTACCCCACCTGCTCACCTCCTGACGCTCCCTAGCTGAAGCATAGTAACTCGAGAGCCCCCCAATGTAGAGGCGGAACAGGCCCATACCCTCTCCTGACTAGTGTACCCTTTCTGGCTCGTGATATCCTTGTGTACCCTGTCTGGCTCATGAGGCCCTGCCTCATGAAACCCCACCCGTTAACCTTGCACACTCTGGACATGGTGCGGTTCAGTTTCTTCCTAGACATTTATACTGCTGCGTTAGCCAAAGCCCCCCTCCAAATGAGTTGTGGTATGATCTCAGACCAAATTAGCACTGCTGGAATGATGAGTCTGGCAACAGCTGTGAGTCCCGCTATTGTGGTCCCAATTAAATCCCTTCGCTTCAGGTCAGCCAAGTCTTTCAGTCCCAGATGCACCACTAATGAGTCAGGTTTGCCTCTGCGTTTTATTGTTTCTTGCACGGTGGGCAGCAGGTGTTCCCATCGCATCCCTGGCCTACCCATCCATGAGGACTTTGTGTTGCGCAGCTGCATTTATTCACTGGTCCTTCACGCTACCACCCAACGTTGTGCCCTGGCAACAAACGAGTGTCCTAGTATCTACACCCTGCGCGCCTGACCAATGGAACCCGCCGTGATAGAAAATACTTTGTTAAGTTAGGTCGTAAAACGGCACCCGACGCCCACCGGCCTATCTGTTTGATACATTCTGCCTCCAGGCCGCTGAATACAGCCGTCATGGCGGTGCCTATGTGAAAGGAACGTGGCACACATTCTTCCGGTGGGATCCCGACTGCCCTAATGGCCATTCTAAGGACCGTGTTGAACTAAAAACGGCTAAGGTATGAGCCTGCCTCATGGCAGTAAAGTGGCGGCCCGTACTGAGCTGGGTTGTTTAAGTAATCGCTCATGCAGCAAACAGGTCAGCATTCGCTGTCCGTGAGCAAATTAGGCATGTGTGCTTGCCACTGCCCTTCATGTGCAAGTCTCTCCTTCTCAATCAGGCCGACACAGGGTTGAATCTGGCAGAAGCCACCAGTTCGCTGACCATGTATGTTCTGAGGAATGCCAGGGAGAATGCGCTCGAAAGAGCAACAGCTCATGCCTATTTGTATGGTTGCTTTGAAGCTCCTTGAACACCTTTTGCAAGGTGCTGAAACCCAAGGGGTGTCTCCTGTCCTGATGCCTTGGTCGAAGGCGCCCCATCCCTTCATGGATGTCCTACAATAGTGAGTGCCAGGTCGCTGATGCCCACTAATTTCATGTAGTAAGAAACCGTGCTAATGTGGTTTTGCGCCCACGATCTAGTTTTGATTTTTTTTAAAAGCCCACTGTATTAATTCCTCCATGTCCCTACTGGACACTTGGCCAATTCCCTGAGCATTGGTTATCCCGTGAAACGTCACCCAGCACTTATGGTACTTGGTCGATGTCTTGGGGGCTAATGCACTGCTCAGATCCGGTTTACCAGGTTCAACAGCTCCCACGTTATCCCTGTCCCGTCAAGGTCTGCGTGAGGCCCCAATTCCATGAATCCCTGCCACTGAAAACGAGACTCTGGGTCAGCCATCGCATTCTCAATGCCAGGAATTTGCCAGGCCCTGACCACACTATTAGCCCTGAGTTGGCAGCTTACCAAATGCCTCAGCAAGTCGACCACTATTGGGCAGTGTGCCTTCCCTAAATTCAAAGCCTGTACCACCACAAGATTGTCCACCCATTATATAATCTGCTTGCTGGCAAGAAATTCTTCACATATAGAGAAGGCAACTGTGATTGGGAAGAGTTCTAGCACCGCCAACTTCTTTGTGATCCCCCTCTCATGTCAACTTGCTGGCCAGAGGGCCACCGCCCATGCTGAGCACAAGATGACCCGATAGCCAGTGCTCCCTTCAGCATCAGTAAACAGTTCCAGGAGCTCGGCCATCACACAGGGTTCCCGCCAGAACAGGGTCTCATTGAAGCCAGCTAGGAATGCTGCCCATTGCTGCAGATCCTCCTTTACCCTTTGTGTCAGTCTGACCCTGTGCTGCCTCTTCATCAGCCCTCTTGTCAACCATGCCAGTCGCCTGGCAAACGTCCTCTCTGGTATCACTCAGTTATTGATCGATCGAAGTTAAACTTGCCTACAAGCTGCTGAATTTCCCCCAGCATAGCTTTCTTCTTCCCCAGCACTACCTTTATCATGTGCTTCAGGTCCTCCACTTTTGCTGCTGACAGTCTACACTGACCCTGCATGGTGTCTAACTCAATGCTCAGGAAGGACGGCTGCCCCGCCTCCAAGCTGATCCTCCCTCCCTCCCCGCCTTAAATGGTGGCCGCTGCACCCGGCTGCGCCTGTCCGCGCCTGGACCGCGCCCAGTGCCAGAACCCCTGGACCCCGCGACCGCCACAAAGCCAGACTCCGATACGATGCCAACACACTCCACGCACTCAACCCCGGCCGAGACCACAGTTGCTTCCAGGCTGCCCTGAAACGCACCTATGGACCCTTCTCCTGCCGCACATGCAGCTTCACCTGCCACAGAGCCACCAAACCACCAAGGACCGGACCCAACCACCTCCACTGCATACTCCTCAACACCCGCTCGGCACGCAAGCACACCGTCGAACTCTGGGACCTGCTCGACACCACCGCCCCAGACGTCGCCTTCCTGACCGAGACCTGGTGGAACAACTCCTCGGCACCCAACATCGCCATAGCCATCCCGGATGGCTACAAGATCGCCCACAGAGACCGCACCAACGGACTCGGTGGGGGAATCGCCATCATCCACAAATCCACCCTCAACGTCTCCACCCACTCGGACGACACCCTCAGTACCGCCGAATACATGCACTTCCGGATCCACACCGACCCTAACACCACCCTCATAATGAAGCACCATGAACCTCTCTAAGATGGCCGCCAATGAATCTATTTTCCCTCCCTTGCGCATGCGCGAACTCCCGGGTTAATCTATATACTTCCGGTTCATGGGAGGCTAATCACCGACTTGCGCGGCTGGATCGGATGCTTCACTCGTTCGTTTCATAAAAAGTAAGCAATTTACACATACTGCTCTTTTTAAACTGTACCCCTTCGTGATATTCTGGCAGTAACCTCTGCCTTAATGTCCTACAGGTAGTCATTACGGGAACATTATTCATAGTCCCACCTTCTGACTTGGATTACGGACACTCCGTTTCCCCACGGCTGTCCTGTAAGTAGTTGTTACATATATATACTAAGTAATTATATGTACTGTAGCCTCTTGTACCAATTGTTTCCTTATATTATTTGTAGATCATTATACGGACCATTCAATTGGTCCCTTTGTTCGACAAGCATTGCCCTTGTTCACTGATACAGCGGAGACATTAGATGCCCCAAGTAAGTGACCCTATGTAGTGATGATTATTATAGAGTATATTGCTAACATAGGTTTCGCTTGACATGTACTAAGATAGGGCCAGGCACTAACAGGAAGATGGCCGTATAATCAATGTTACTCTCATATTTGGATTAATCCTTTATGGGCTTAAACAAATGTTGACTACTAAAAATATAGAGATAGATATGTCCTATAAGGATACATTTTATATTCCTTATATATCCTTTTTGTATTTTTAGACTTCGTCAGACATGTTATCAACTACTCATCTTCAATTCAAAATTTGAATACGATTAGGTAAGCCAATAAAAAACTGGAGCTTTGAGACAACTAATAAGTCTAGTACAATTCGGGCACTCATCCTTCCCTTGTTTGTAGTCCCCAGATATTGTCCTGAAGAGACCCCGTACCCAGAGTGGGTTGAAACGTCGTCGACACCAACAAAGGGAGAGCAAAAAAGACTCGTTACACTCTTACATGCCTCTCATTGTTTTTTAAAGACCTCTTAAACACTAAGTTCACTTTGTAGGCTACGATTATTTTCACTGGGTTCTATCCTCACTTCTTTCACTATCTTTCTTTTGTGCCTGAAAAACTAAAAATGTTTGTGATACAATTGTGAATTGTGCAATAAATTGCTTTTGCTTCGGTTGAAGTAAATAAGTTCTCCAGACTAACTAAGTACGTTTCCTTGGCTTTTTGATTAAATCGGCTGGGAGTATAACTTTTACTCCATATTTGCAAATGGATTATTGTGAATAAGTTCCTTGTGGACATTGTTCTTACTTAACAGTAATACCCAGTTCACAGGGACATATGGGTCGCTCTTGTTTGTTATAAATATTGATTGTGCAGGACTCTGCAAGAGCATTGAAATATATCGCTCAACACCCCATGAGGGTTATATGTATGTTTGTCTGTTAGTGTCTTATATGTTAAACTGTGGATTCACTATTATATAGTGACTAATTCAAAAAGATTACACTAGCTATGTCAGAGGCTCCTCTTTATACTGAAGAATATATAGCTAGAGTTATCAGTGGTCCCTCTCTTTTTTCAACACCTACACCAGCAATTCCAACCAATCCCAGATCCGCCCTATTGGAGAGACTCGAACGTACTAAGAAAAAACATGTACGTACTGAATTGCATGCTCGCATGCTGACCGAGTATTTAAAAGCTGGAATTATTCCCCAAGGGTTGATAGTGAGGAATGTCCCTGGGATATTTAGAGAAGACAAAAGATTCAAGGGTGGTTTTTCTAATATCTCAGTGACATGCTCCAGACATTGGATGGTATTAGGTATAGAAACAGCTCTGGAACATAGCAAACAAGAACTACTTGAAATAGAGAATCTGGAAAAAGAACTGTTTGGATGTGACAACTTAGAAGAATCTAAGCTCGCATTGGAGAAATTGAATACATCTATACATGACTTCAACTGTTTTGAATTGAAAAAGAAAGCCGATAAGGTACAGAAAGACATCACAGCATACAGTAAAGAGAAAGCATTTCCTTATTTACAGGAGGATTATTATAATCAACCTCAACAATACAAAAAGAGTGTTACGTGGGGCAGATATAGAAACAACAATTTAATTGGTTTCTCAGAATCCTCTGCAGGGTCAACTTCTTCAGATGACGCGGGGGAAGGTCCTAGTGGATTACAACAACAAAAAAATCAACCACAACCACATACCTCCCTACAGCAGCCTTTTTTAGGACAGGGCCCAAGGGGCAGAGGTACCAATCGGAACCAGAGAAGGAATTGGCATCAATTTGCAGGAGAAAGGCAAACTCGACGCCAATATTACACATGGGGTCCTCCGGGACAGTAGTATTTGCATCTAGTGAGACATCATCATTGACACATGTTCAAGATCAAACATATGAGCCTTCGATTAATACGACTACTATAAATCTAGACAACACCATTCCTGTCTTTAATTTGTCAGCACACCAACTAAACATCAATGAATTATCATTACTGAACAAAGGCCTCTCGTATGTCTTAACAGAATCTACTGATTTTTTCAAACTGCAGACTGAATTACATAGATTTTTTAGAACATTGAGACTAAAGGTGTTTTTTAGTGAGAGAGAGACAGTGGTCCCAGACTCAAATAAACTCCAAATGAGACCTAAATCTACATTTTTTCCATCAAATAGCATGATGCCTGCAGAAATTATGGCATTTGAAAAAGGAGTTCTTGCAGATATCCTGAAATTGAAAAATAAAAGAACTTATACCCCATACAATATCACTAAACTAGAACGTGAAGCCCTTAACACCTTGAAAAAAGATGAATCAATCATTTTGAAACCGGCAGATAAGGGGGTGGAATTGTTATTCAGGAGAGAAAAAGCTATGAAGCAGAAATAATGAGACAGTTAAGTAACGTGAATCATTACAAAAGACTACAACGAGATTCTATAAGTCAAATTCAGGAATGTATACTCGTGGTCACACAGAAAGGAGTAGATGAAGGCTTTTTAAACAAACATGAATTTGAATATCTAAATGTAAAACTACCAAGGACCCCAGTCCTATATACATTACCGAAAGTGCATAAGGATCTTGCCAATCCACCAGGCAGACCTATCCTTTCAGGTTGCGGATCGGTTCTAGAACCCCTCGGGAACTATATAAACAGCTTTATCAAGGACTATGTACTTGACCTACCTGCATATGTGAGGGACAGTACATATATGATCAACCTAATAGAAGGGATGGACTTTGACCCTAGTGAAGAGACTTTAGTTACAATGGACATAGAGTCATTGTATACTAATATACCGCAAGCAGAAAGTATGGAAGTCATTAGATCCGTTTTAAACACTCGTCCAGGTCCCGCACTGGTTCCTACGGATTTTATAATTGATCTTCTCAAAATATCTCTGACTATGAACTATTTCAAGTTCAATACCTCATTTTATCAACAATGCTCAGGTACATCCATGGGCGCTATTTTTGCACCAAACCTAGCGAACCTTTATGTTGGCGCCTTTGAGGAAAGATACATCTATGACGCCTCCAACCCATTTATTAACAACCTAAGATGTTGGAGGCGTTATATTGATGACATCTTCTTCATATGGAAGGGAAATGAAGTAGATCTTGAATCATTCATCAAATACGTACATGAATGCCAATCGTCCTTGAAGTTTACATCGAACTCTGACAAAGAGTCAATTCCCTTTCTGGATTTGAAAATCAGAAATAACAACAATCACCTAGATGTAACTCTATACTGTAAACCCACGGATAGAAATACCCTCCTTCAGTACAATAGCTTTCACCCTAGAGCCTTGAAGGATGGCCTTCCCTATGGACAATTTTTAAGGCTCAGAAGGAATTGTACGGAGAAGGTTGATTTCTTCAGAGAGGCAGACATATTGAGCACAAGACTAAAAGAGAGAGGCTATCCCAAGAGATTGATTAAAACGTCAATGAAACGCGCTTGGTTTAGTCCTCGTGAAACACTCTTGGAAAAATCTGTAAAAATACCATCTACCCAATTGGTATGTGTAACCACTTTCTGTCCCTTAAGCACACAAATTCAGAAGACCATAAAAAGACACTGGCTCACATTGAATACCCTTAACATCGGTCATGAGTTGCCAATGTTTTCCTTTAGAAAAGGGAAAAACATAAGAGATCATTTGGTCCATTCTGACACAAGTATCACGAAAACTAAAAGCAGTCTTACTGATTTTTGGGCTTTACCCCCGATAACTGGACACCATAAATGCGGTAGTTGTATCGCTTGTAAATTCACTAAGGAAACCAAGTCCTTTTCCCATGCAAACATTAATTACATCTTGCGCGATTTTTCGAATTGCTCGACTTGTAATGTCATATACTGCATCTGGTGTCCATGTGAGCTAATTTACATTGGACAAACCACTCAGCCAGTTAAAAACCGTATCTACCAACACCGTAGCAGAATACGGTGTTCAATTGAAAATGCTCCACTTGTCGAGCATTATAAGGAGAAAGCTCACTCACCCGATGATATCAGGTGGCAGGTAATTGAAAAAGCTAAACTGCCACCTAGGGGAGGTGATATGTCAATCCTGCTACAAACACTGGAATGTAAATGGATCGATAAGTGTCAATCGACAACTCTTGGTCTGAACAGTTTAGAGGAATGGCGGAAGTTCATTAGTTTACATTGAAGTATAACTGGAATAAGCCCTATTCATGATAACGTTGAAATACTTCATATCTGATTTTTGAACATGTCATTTAATTCGCATAAGGAAATGAAAGGCCTTACTGCTCTTCTGCCCACTTTCTATAACCAGGAGAGATCGTAATAAGGATGTTGGAAGTTTGAATATGGATTAACTGAACTCTTATTCAAACAAATGTTATGGTGCCTGTATTAGAACACTATCAGGTAGAATAATATACCAATACATTTCTATGGGGGCTTTTGATGAATGATTTTGATTTTCTATTATATTTTTTGATGTACTGATATCCTTATGAGATGCTTTCTGAGACAATGTGGAATAAGGGGTTAAGGTGTTTAAATGTTCAACATCAAATGTACAGACACACAACTGTGTGTTTTTTTACTAGTAAGTGATGTATCGCTTTAAATGAAATGTTACAGCTGCTAATACTGGTGTACTAAGAGACCTTTGAAGATGGCCGCCAACGAATCTATGTATCGCTTTAAATGAAATGTTACAGCTACTAATAATGATGTACTAAGAGACCCTTGAAGATGGCCGCCAACAAATCTATTTTGCCCTCCCTTACACATGCGCTAACTCCCGGGCCAATTTAAACACTTCTGTGTTCAACATCAAATATACGGACACATAACTATTCATTTAATTGAGTGATCGTTGTAAGTTGTAACAGCAACCAATTCAAAATACTATCATGGGATAATGAAGCACCATGAACCTCTCTAAGATGGCCGCCAATGAATCTATTTTCCCTCCCTTGCGCATGCGCGAACTCCCGGGTTAATCTATATACTTCCGGTTCATGGGAGGCTAATCACCGACTTGCGCGGCTGGATCGGATGCTTCACTCGTTCGTTTCATAAAAAGTAAGCAATTTACACATACTGCTCTTTTTAAACTGTACCCCTTCGTGATATTCTGGCAGTAACCTCTGCCTTAATGTCCTACAGGTAGTCATTACGGGAACATTATTCATAGTCCCACCTTCTGACTTGGATTACGGACACTCCGTTTCCCCACGGCTGTCCTGTAAGTAGTTGTTACATATATATACTAAGTAATTATATGTACTGTAGCCTCTTGTACCAATTGTTTCCTTATATTATTTGTAGATCATTATACGGACCATTCAATTGGTCCCTTTGTTCGACAAGCATTGCTCTTGTTCACTGATACAGCGGAGACATTAGATGCCCCAAGTAAGTGACCCTATGTAGTGATGATTATTATAGAGTATATTGCTAACATAGGTTTCGCTTGACATGTACTAAGATAGGGCCAGGCACTAACAGGAAGATGGCCGTATAATCAATGTTACTCTCATATTTGGATTAATCCTTTATGGGCTTAAACAAATGTTGACTACTAAAAATATAGAGATAGATATGTCCTATAAGGATACATTTTATATTCCTTATATATCCTTTTTGTATTTTTAGACTTCGTCAGACATGTTATCAACTACTCATCTTCAATTCAAAATTTGAATACGATTAGGTAAGCCAATAAAAAACTGGAGCTTTGAGACAACTAATAAGTCTAGTACAATTCGGGCACTCATCCTTCCCTTGTTTGTAGTCCCCAGATATTGTCCTGAAGAGACCCCGTACCCAGAGTGGGTTGAAACGTCGTCGACACCAACAAAGGGAGAGCAAAAAAGACTCGTTACACTCTTACATGCCTCTCATTGTTTTTTAAAGACCTCTTAAACACTAAGTTCACTTTGTAGGCTACGATTATTTTCACTGGGTTCTATCCTCACTTCTTTCACTATCTTTCTTTTGTGCCTGAAAAACTAAAAATGTTTGTGATACAATTGTGAATTGTGCAATAAATTGCTTTTGCTTCGGTTGAAGTAAATAAGTTCTCCAGACTAACTAAGTACGTTTCCTTGGCTTTTTGATTAAATCGGCTGGGAGTATAACTTTTACTCCATATTTGCAAATGGATTATTGTGAATAAGTTCCTTGTGGACATTGTTCTTACTTAACTCTTGTCAACCATGCCAGTCGCCTGGCAAACGTCCTCTCTGGTATCACTCAGTTATTGATCGATCGAAGTTAAACTTGCCTACAAGCTGCTGAATTTCCCCCAGCATAGCTTTCTTCTTCCCCAGCACTACCTTTATCATGTGCTTCAGGTCCTCCACTTTTGCTGCTGACAGTCTACACTGACCCTGCATGGTGTCTAACTCAATGCTCAGGAAGGACGGCTGCCCCGCCTCCAAGCTGATCCTCCCTCCCTCCCCGCCTTAAATGGTGGCCGCTGCACCCGGCTGCGCCTGTCCGCGCCTGGACCGCGCCCAGTGCCAGAACCCCTGGACCCCGCGACCGCCACAAATCCAGACTCCGATACGATGCCAACACACTCCACGCACTCAACCCCGGCCGAGACCACAGTTGCTTCCAGGCTGCCCTGAAACGCACCCATGGACCCTTCTCCTGCCGCACATGCAGCTTCACCTGCCACAGAGCCACCACACCACCAAGGACCGGACCCAACCACCTCCACTGCATACTCCTCAACACCCGCTCCGCACGCAAGCACACCGTCGAACTCTGGGACCTGCTCGACACCACCGCCCCAGACGTCGCCTTCCTGACCGAGACCTGGTGGAACAACTCCTCGGCACCGAACATCGCCATAGCCATCCCGGATGGCTACAAGATCGCCCGCAGAGACCGCACCAACGGACTCGGTGGGGGAATCGCCATCATCCACAAATCCACCCTCAACGTCTCCACCCACTCGGACGACACCCTCAGTACCGCCGAAAACATGCACTTCCGGATCCACACCGACCCTAACACCACCCTCAGAGGAACCCTCATCTATAGACCCCCTGGACCCCAGCCACAGTTCAGCGACACCATCGCTGACTTCGTCAGCACCCACGCACTCGCCTCCACAGACTACATCCTCCTCGGGGACCTGAACTACCACCTCGAGAACAACAACAACGCAAACTCCACCACCTTGATCGACAACCTCGCCAACCTTGGCTTCAGACAGCTCGTCACCGCACCCACCCACGCCGCCGGCCACATGCTCGATCCCATCTTCTCCATGAGCAACCACGTCTCCTTCGACCACACCACCAAACCCCACTGGACCAACCACCGCTGCATCCACTTCACCTACAAGAAGCCCACCATGCACAACCGCATCCAACAACCGCCCCGAAGGCACTGGAGCAAAATCACCGATGACCAGCTGGCCGCCACCCTCGCCCTGAATCCTCCCACCGACCACACCGACCCTGACAATGACGCCCGCAACTTCCGACAATGGATCGACGACTGCGCCAACACCCTCGCCCAACTCAAGAAGTCCGCCAACACCCGCACCAGTAGGAAAGCCACCTGGTTCACCGAAGAACTCCAGGTCTCCAAACGCACTTGCCAGAGACTGGAGAAGAAATGGTTCAACGAACGAACACCGGACAGCCACGCAGACCACAAGGACGCCACCCGAAAACACCACCACCTCATGAGACTCACCAAGAGAGCTGCCTTCAAAGCCCGCCTAGACAACAACGCACACGACAGCAAAGAGCTCTTCAGCATCGTGAAGGAACTCTCCAACCCCAGTGCCAATGCCAACGACATCCCACCCTCACAAGAACTCTGCGACTCACTGGCCACCTTCTTCCACCGCAAGATCACCGACATCCATGACAGTTTCAACACAGCGACCCCCCCGGCATCGCCAGACCCCACCCCACCCGCAAACCTCACCCGCACCAACCGCCTGACATCCTGGACCTACGTCAACGATGACGAAACATGCAAGACCATGAACTGCATCCACTCAGGATCACCATCAGACCCCTGCCCCCACCACATATTCAACAAAGCCGACGCCACCATCGCACCCCAACTTCGGAAAGTGATCAACACCTCCTTCAAGACTGCCACTTTCCCGGAAAGCTGGAAACACGCCGAAATCAACGCCCTTCTCAAGAAGCCCCAAGGACCTCAAGAACGTCCGTCCCATCTCCCTGCTCCCGTTCCCGGCGAAGGTCATCGAGAAAATCGTCAACACCCAACTGACCCGACACCTCGAGGACAACAACATCCTGGACCCGTCCCAGTCTGGATTCCGCAGAAACCACAGCACTGACACAGCCCTCATCGCCGCCACAGACGACATAAGGGCCCAACTGGACAACTGCGAAACATCGGCTCTCATCCTCCTGGACCTGTCAGCCGCCTTCGACACGGTCCGCCACCATACCCTAAAGACACGCCTCCAAGAAGCCGGAATTCAAGAGAAGGCCCTGGACTGGACCACATCCTTCCTCTCCGACAGCACCCAGAGAGTCCGCCTCCCTCCCGTCTGATCCGGAGCCACCAACATCATCTGTGGTGTACGCCAGGGATCTTCCCTCAGCCCGACACTATTCAACGTCTACATGGCCCCCCTCGTCCAAGTCGCCCGACAGCACGACCTCACAATCATCTCCTACGCCGACGACAGCCAGCTCATCCTCTCACTCACCAAGGACCGGCACACCGCCAAATCCAACCTCCACGAGGGCTTGACTGCCATCGCCGAATGGATGAGAAACAGCCGACTGAAGCTGAACTCAGACAAGACGGAGGTCCTCATTCTCGGATCATCCCCCTCAGCCTGGGACGACTCCTGGTGGCCAACCACACTGGGAACACCACCGACACCCACTGACCACGCACTCAACCTAGGATTCATCCTCGACTCCTCCCTCTCCATGTCAAAGCAGGTCAACGCCGTCTCCTCCTCCTGCTACAACACCCTCCGCATGCTTCGCAGGATCTACAAGTGGATCCCCACCGAAACAAGACGGACAGTGATACAGGCTCTCGTCAGCAGTAGGCTGGACTACGGCAACGCTCTCTACGCAGGCATCCCGGACAAGAACCTGCAACGCCTACAACGTATCCAAAACGCCTCCGCCCGACTGAACCTCGACGTCCCCCACCGCAGCCATATCACTCCACACCTGAGGGACCTACACTGGCTCCCCGTCGACAAGAGGATCACTTTCAAGCTGCTCACCCACGCACACAAGGCACTTCACAACACCGGACCAGCCTACCTCAACAGCAGACTCAGCTTCTACACCCTCACCCGCATCTCCGCTCCGCCAGCCTCGCCCTTGCCGCTGTCCCCCACATCCAGCGCACAACCACCGGTGGAAGATCCTTCTCCTTCCTCCCTCCCCACCCACCTGCGGCAGACCCAAGACCTGCTCACCTTCAGAAAACTCCTCAAGACCTGGCTCTTCGACCGGTACGGCGCTGCCCCCCCCCAGCGCCTTGAGACCCTCACGGGTATGTAGTGCGCTTTATAAATAATGTGATTGATTGATTGATTGATTGTAAAGGGCCTTCTGTCTTTTCCTGAGCCAGGGGCACCCCAGCTCTTCAGCCAAAGCTTTAATAAACTGGTTTGCCAATGAACAAAAAGTCATCCAGGTAATGAATCCATCACCCTGCTGGGTGACAATCCTCCAGGGCCCCTTCCAGGAAGCTGCTAAAGGTCTTGAAGAAAGCACAGGAGATCGCACATCCCATCGGCAGGCACCTATCGTGGAAGTACTCTTCCCCTAGTTTGAAGCCTAGCAAGTGATGGCTTTCTAAGTGCACCGATAGCAAGCGGAATGTTGATATTCTGTCGGCCTTAGTCAGCATGGACCCTTTCCAACATCTGTTCTATGGCATAGTCTATAGTGGCATAGGATACCTAACAGCTGTCCTGATCCAGCCAGTCATTGACCAACTCCCCAACTGGGTGATACAGGTGGTGAATGAGTCTAAACTGACCAGGATCCTTCTTGGGTACCAATCCCAGCGGTGACACCACAAAATTGCTACAAAGGGGTTCTGCAGAGGTGCTGGTGACTTGTCCCAAGCAAATCTCCTTGTCTACTTTATTCCATGGCATGACTGACTAAAAGTTTTGGTTAAGACGGGGATTTAGGGGGCCGTGGTATGGTAACTTAAACCTTACCAAGAAACCTTCTGCTAGCAACTGTTTCTCTTTCTCCTTCATTTAGCTGCTCAACAATTTCAGCAGTGTTGTAGTTTTTACAGTTGTGGGTAAATGAGTAAGGAACCTATCTTCAGCTTGTGGTGTCCCTCCTCCCAGGCTCCTCTTTCTTTTCACTTGACTGTGTTTTTGGCGTCCCCTTGCCCTTTAGGCCTCTTGCATTCAACGGCTGCAAGAGCCCTCCTGCAGTTGCTGCAGGCTTGCCTAGATTTACAAGGCTGTCCCCACTTGCAGTCGTCCCTGTCATACCTCCAGCATGCCTTGTTGAGGCTTTTTCTTGCTTTACCTCTCACATACGCCCTTGGCTTGTTATTATGGGGAATCCCATCCAGCCTCCCTTTTTTTCCTGCTCCCCGGAAAGGCGACTTCTTACTACTGACTTCCTCCCTGGCCGGCACCATATGGGGCATATACCCTTCTACATCTTGGTGATCCCAGTCAATGCATGGCCAGGTTTGCAATCCTAACCTGTTGCTTCTTTGTAGGCCTCGCCAGGGTGGCCGCCGTTCTGGCTACAGGTCTCCATGGTGAGGGACCTGCCATAGGGCCCCCCAGCCATCTTGCTGCCAGCTCCTGAGTGGTCCCCAGTCTTATCCAGCTGGAGCGTCTCCATCACCTGCTTGCTGATCCAGTCTTTGCCCCAGCTTGCTACCAAGTTCTGCGCTCTCCCCAGTAGCTCCTGCAAGTCTTTGTCCAGCTCCGGTCCCTCGTAGCTCCCCAGGTTACTGCTTCCGCATTTTGCTGGTCCCGTTGTCGTCCTCCTCTTTGATCCAGTACCTGACGGGTTTGCGTCGTTCCCTCCCAGAGCCCCCAGGATCGGTGTCAGAGCTGTGACTTCCCGGCATGTTACCTTGCAGTGGGAAGTTATTGTAGCCTTGCGCCGCCCCCAATCACACTCTAGACATAGCCCCTATTCTAGGTGGTAGGCCTTTTTAAAACATCTCAACAGGCTTCACTCCAGCACTGCCCAACTCCTTAATCGCAATTTCTTGCAGATAGGATTAACTATTGCTTGCTGTATGGCCCCAGTGCCATAGGGCTGGTAAAATCCAATGGGTTACTGCCCCTTTAAGAGGGCTAAACCTTCCTTGGGTGGAGGAGGGGCCAAATCAGCTCCCACTTACGCCACTGTTCGCCTCACATGGTTACCGCTCCTTCACAAGCAGAATGCTCCTGCCATGCTGCAGTCCTTTCTCAGCTCCTTGTGGGCCACACACTCTACCTCCCGGCGCAGCCCAAACTTTTAGCCGTAGTCCTCACTTCCCAGGCAGCGTGCTCTTGCCATGCTGCTGCCCTTTTCCCCTCCCAACACGGGCAGCGCGCTACGCTCCTGCCGCTGCCCGACTATGCTCCCCACACAGGCAGGGCGCTCCCAGCATGCTGCGGTCTGCCAAAACGCAATTCCCGGGCAGTGCGCTCCAGCTCACGGTGCTGCCCCCAATCCACTACAGACCCCCCTTTGCACCCTGACTTATCTGCACATGGGCAGTGCGCTTCCTGTACGCTGCTGCCCCAATCAGTCTCTCACTCTTTTCATGGGCAGCACGCTTCTCGCCAGGCTGCTACCAGGGGGCCCGCGGCAATTGGTTGCTTCCAACAGTGTTGCCTGATTAGATTTTTTTAGCATTCTATAGCCCACTCCCAACCAAAAAGTAGCCCAATATTGATACTTTGCGGAAAGATGGGCAGGTACAGCATCAAGCAGGCGGTAAATGGAGATTTGTGGCCAGGCCATTTTCAGAAGTGTTCTGCGCAGAATGTATGCTCCTGCTAAGTCTGAAACGATTTCAGTTCACAACCTTTACTTGACTCCACACTAATTTAATTTCTCCCGTGATCAGTGCTCCAAGCGGAGCTGAAATGAATTAGAATTGGTGTTGCAGAAGGCTGCCAAGTACATATTTGTCTAATAAAGCGCTTTGAATCCTGGTATCTGGCTTTGACGTACTTCTTTGGTGGAGTGCTGTGTTCATATGTATGTGTGTATGTATATATATATATATATATATATATATATATATATATTTATATATATGATATTGAAGGTGTGTGAGGTGTGCTTCCAGACCTTCACGCGTGCATGTAGCCATCTGCGCCCGGACGCATAATATAGCAAGACTGCTCCAAAAGAATATTTTAGAGATTTCCCGTGGTACGGCAAATCTATAAAAAAATGCAAATATCGCAAATATCGCATGTTGCAGACCAACCTCTGGTCTGCGATATTTGCGATATTTGCATTTTTGAATAAATTTGCCGTACCACAGGAGTGTCGTCTCTGAAGTATTCTTTTGGAGCCATCTTGAGATATATATTTATATATATATATATATTTATATATTTATAAAAATTATTTTTCTGTTTTATATAGCGCAAACTAGCCCCGGAGGTATTGGAGTGCTTTGCTTGAGCACTAGTTACAATACTCAAGGACGCATTTAATTATCTATTTTATGTGCAGGGCGATTAAGTGATTTGCCCAGATTCACAGGATGTGAAGCCAACGCTGAGTCTGGAACCTGGTTCTCCAGTTATAAGTTAGCAGCTCTGGTGTATTATAAGCAATATCGACAAACGAAATTGGAAATGTAACAGCCTAATATTTATTTACATGGACTCGGTTACCCCTCTCCCACCTGTAAAACTGTCTAACAAACTGATGGATGCATCGCTCAATGACGTAAACAATTATGACAAATCGCAGGTTTCAGTGACTACGCAAGTTGAGGATTTTAAATGGTGTCATAGCAAGATGCTCTATCTGCTTCTCTGTGTAAGAAAGTTTATCACTATTAAACTCGCACTGTTCATACAAGCTTCTGAAAGTGCAGATGAGTAAGAGAGGCAGGATAGTTGAGATGCGTCTGTTGAAATGCTTGTGGCAAAATTGCACTTTTCAAGGGGTTCGGTCACACTCCCTTCTTATAGGGCAGCTCAGAGTCAGCGCAGGCATATTGTAATTGTATTTATATAGGGCTTCCTACCCCTGAAGAGGCGTCAAAGCACTTTACGGCGACTAGCATGCTACTCTGGAACCCAAATAGGGATTAGTGGTGGATTAGTCTAGGGAAATATGAGTTAATTTGAGCGGTGGACATGTAAGTCTGTTATTTGGATTGAGAAGGATAGTGGAGGGCTAGAAGAGGGAAGGGTCTAGAAAGTGTTATTTGGGAGATCATAGTAGTAGATGAGGTTTGGGATGAGCAAAAGGAGAGATGGAGGAGGAAAGAGTCTCTAGAAAGGGATTAGGGAGATCATAGTAGTAAAATGAGAATTGGGGTACCAGCAGCAACTTAAATTGTACCAGTGGTTGTAAGTGTTGGTCAACGGCATATATTTCTGGGGAGCAGAACTTATTTTTATCTTCACACTTCAACCGAGACCAAGAAATCCAAAAGGAAAAAGGAGTAGGAGCACAAAGATAGGAAATTAATGACACAAATTGTGAAAGTATGGGTGAAAAATATCTTGCAAGAATGAGAGAAAGGATTTGTAGGTGATGGAAGAAAGAGACGTGACCTTCAATCAGCATTAGGCTTCCTTGGGTTTTGGAATCCCAGCATTTAGCATCACAGGTAGCACGCGTATGAGCGAAATCCTGGACTCCAGAGTCGACTTTTTTAATTGATCATTGAGCAGCTGTGATTGTCTCAGAGGAGTGTCCTTTGAATTAATTTGTGCATCTGCTGTTCTCCCCTCCCACCACCTCCCCTCCTACTCTGGATCGCAGATGGCCATACAGGGGCAGGGCAAGACTGGCCGTAGCGGTCACCGGGCATTTCCCCGGTGGGCCGCTAGGGTGGGAGGCGGTTTTGGGCCCCTGGGGGCCGTTTTTGTTACCGGGGGTCGGCAATTTTGGCCCTCCGTAAGAAAATTGGCCGAAACCAGCAACCACAAACTGCTCAGCTGCACCCCCCCTCACCCCAGGGGGGGCAGGCAGAGCAGTTTGCCAGGGCCAGTTTCGGTTCCCAGTCCGGCCCTGTACAGGGGGTGGAGGTGCCTTGGGTAAACAGGCAACCATCAGTTTATGATTTTCAATATCTGCCCCTTTCTCCCAGTGCTCACAGTGTATCTCCCATGAGAGGTGCTTTGAAATATGAAGGAACGGGGTCATTTGGAAATCGGTCATTGATTTCTTTTGGTACTGTTTCAAACATGCACATTAAGCCATTTTCAACACCGATATTTAGTACATTTTAAATTAGCTTGTTTTCTCAGAAAAAAGTTGACTAGATCGTACAACAATTCTCCCCTTTTGCAGATAACAGAAACTGAACACCGCTGTTACAAATGCCTCTATTTAGAAAGGTGAAGACGATTTTGTCTGAGAACGTTTGGCCTGGGGTTGTACATTTGGAAATAATTTGTGTCAAAAGATTTATGTACAGCATTTTAAGTTCTATCAGGCTTGTATAGTCTGGTGGTTCACTTATTGTGCAGAAAAAAGAATCACGGAGGGCGCGCTCTCCCCTCAAACCAATTGCCATATGATGGAAGAGAAGCCATGTCTCTCTCCCTGGAAACATACCTTTAAAGTTTATCTCTGCGACTGTCGTCCTCAACTCCCCGGGCAGGCAGTGGCAGTGAAAGGAGAACAGTTAGAATAGATACAGGACTGATCCTCTTACCAACACATTTCTAGCACAAATAAGTAAAAAATAGCACAAAGTAATTGATAAAACAGCCCAAAATCTGGCAACTAGCACAAACAAATATTTTACCGCTCAACCGGGAAAAATATAGCCCAATTGTGCGTGATCTAGCCCAATCTGGCAACACTGGCTTCAAGCTGAGCAAACGGCACCTGGCATTTTCCCGGGCTCAGCTGCTACCCGCTCTCGGTTCCGCCCCCGGTAGGGGTTTGTTGCGGGCACCTCTCCTCCTCGCGTGCTATCACGCGGAAAAGGTATGCAAGGATAACAAAGATAGCAGCCGCACCTGTTGAGGCTGCCAGCTTCAATAGCTATTGTACAGGTTGTTCCAGGTCCTGTGTTTGTATCCTTAGGGTACCATAGTGTTATTCCTACCACAACTCGTGCATGAGTTAATTCTGCCATTCAAATTTACAAGCTGCACACACACCACAGATGAAATGAAATCACCAGGAGTGCGCATGTACTCTGGCCCAAGATGCATGCCTCAAGTAACTTTCTCTGCCAAAAAGAGGGGACAGTTAAGCCCAATCTCTGGCCCAATAACCTCGGGGAGAAAGGGCGAAATACCTCTCTCCATGTAAGGTTCTCTTCCCTATTCCAGTTTCCACTTCAGGAAATCAAAATAAAAAACGATTTAAATGTAATAATACTCCCAACATTTAGATACCCAATTCATTTCTGCAATCCCCCAACAATATTTCACTCATCTCATTTCATAATTGGGCTGCAGCAGCGTATAAAACTACACGAACAACAAGGTGATGGACGGAATGTTTGAATTAATCTCAGCCAATGGCAATCGCTCACAGATGCATCCCAGTCCATTGTTTTTCACCACTATATCACTCTAGACAGAAGCCTGGATTATGTAAATTAGCGCTCACCCTCCTCGTCATGGGAACAGTCTATCCAGAACTGCTAGGCATGGCTCCCTCCAGAGGGGAGCACAAACAACCATATTGGTTTTGGCCTATTTAGACCTTGTCAGCAAGGTGCAGCTCGAGTCCTTTAGCACAGTAAGTAGGGGATCCACGACTGGTCACACCCACACACTTAGGCCATCGACTGAAATAAATAAGAAGGTTCAGGAAGGAATCAGTGGATGGATGGACACTAGTCTGGGGTAGCTTGAGGTCCCATTGAAAGTGGACCTGCCCTGCCAGTTTGGACTGATTGGTCTTTTTGGAACACAAACATGGCTGATTTACATATGGCTTTTACTGTCGGAGGTGACATTGAGGGCAAAAAATACGATGGACCATATGGCGACGAAGAGTCATTACTAAAGCCTGAGATTAATTCAAGTAATTCACCCATCACTTTTTTTTTCCAAAGGTATAAAAACAGCTCACGTTAATAATGTGAAGTCCACAAATTACTTTATCAGATGATATGACTCAAAAACAGTTCACACTTTTATGTATGAAACCTCGTAGGTCTCTTCCCTTACAACATGAAACCATAAAAAAAGCTGTCAGTAAGATTATTAAAGCATGGTCGGGCCTAAGCCTTGAGATTTTAGAGCGATTTTTTTTTAAGTTAGGTACCATGGTCTAGCCGTTCCATTAAACGCGACATTTGGCAGGAAACAGATCGTTTTAACAAGGTGAATAACAAAACTCGGTATGAAATTGGCTGGCGTAACTAATGCTAACAGGTGATGCAACTTCTGGATTGACTATGTGCTGAGCCTCCAAATAAACAGTTTGTAATAACAGTGCTTAATTTGCGCTGGTGGGCACCTCCAGAATTTATTTTTCAGCATGGGACAGTTTATAGAATGTCCTGCAGGCAGCAGTCCCTATATATTCGTGACTGCTTGCCCAGCACTTCAGACATGCATTCAGCAGTGTCAATATAGTTCCTGACATGCGGTTAGTAGCATCATCACTGCATGTAGCATGTCACCGGGCGTGTGGTTCAGCAAACTTGGGGCACAGCAAGGTGGGCTGAGCTGCAGAGTGGGCTGTGCAGAGTAACCTTTTTCTCTGAATCCTTGCTCATTTGATTGAGGACTTGCAGTATTACCCCACTGCCCACTTACATATTAGCTTACATTCTGGTGTGTGCCTTGTCTAGGTTTGGTCATTTAAAAAAAAGAAATTGCATATTGAAATCTTTCCTTGATGTTTCCTGGCGTGTTTGTATTATCTGCCCAACCGATTCCATGTTTGGATTTCCCCTCTGCATTAAGACTCAATGTTACAAGGGCAGTTTATGTTTTCCCCGTTGTAAGAAATGGGGTTGTTGATTGACTGGAATGTAAACCCTGGTCAAGCAGCCACCACAATCCTTGTAAGGGTAAGGCACAAGCAAACCCCAAATTAACCTGCGCTTAACTGCTTGGTAGCTTGGCACAGAGCAGTCAGACTTAACTCAGAGGCAATGTGTAAAGTATTTGTGAAAAAGTTCAATCAGTATAACAGTGAAAACACACTGCAAAAGGAGCCCACAAAAGATAGAAATAGAGTAATTTTGAATAAATGCTGTCCCAGAGCCAGCCAGGGATGCCATGGGCACACCATCCTCCCATTGAAAAATGGGTGCTTAGTAGCTTGGGTACTGGGCCTCTAGGTTGGGCCTCTGCGACGTCTGGCGCACCTGGCACCCTAGAACACTACAATATACACAGACATCCGCCGCGAATCTTTGCCGAGGTCCAGAACCTCGCACGCGGCATCTCAGACCACTCCTTGCTCCTCTTACGACTTAGGGGTTCCACGGGAGGCCTGCCCCCTGTATGGAGGCTAAACAACTGGTTCCTCCAGGACCAAGAATACAAGCAGGGGATCGAGGGAGAACTGAAGTACTACTGGCACAGTAACGAGGGCACTCTCCAACTGCGCAGCACACTATGGGAGGCAGGAAAAGCCACAATCCAGGGATATGCCAAGGGGTTCCTCAAACAGAGGCGGCAAGACCAGGATCGCCATCTCTCTCAACTAGAGGCCAAGGCCCTCTGCCTGGAGATGGCCATAGCTGCGGCAGGCGGTGAGGCAGAGCGTCGACAGCTCCAACAAATTGACGAAGAGATCAAGGCCATATCCCTCAAATCTGCTAAATTGATATGGCAATCCTCAGTGACCCAGGCCTATGGGTGAGGAAACAAGAATGGCAAGCTGCTTCATTGGCTTGCTGCCCATCCCCTGGCCAACAGGATAGTTCCAAAAATTCAAGATCAGCATGGGCAAGTCTTCCACACTCTGAAATCACATGGAACTTCGTGAACTATTATGCAGCGCTTTACTCAGCAGATTCCTCACACACGCCTGTCACCGGCTCCCTCTTCCTACAGGGGGTCTCCCTCCCGCAACTCTCCATGAGAGACATCGAGGCCATGGACGAACCCATAACGATTGAAGTAGTTGGTGAAGCAATCTCTTCACTTGCGACTCGTGAGACCTCTGGCCCCTATGGTCTCCCCATAGAATATTACAGGGCATTTCGGTACATCTTAATCCCGCAACTTCACTCCTTGTATGAGGAAGTTCTGAAATGGGGCGCCTTCCCCCCAACACAGACACCGCCACAATCATAGTTATATCCAAAACGGACCCCCCTCCGCCTCCTGTTCCAACTACCGCCATATCTCCCTGATAAATACTGAGATCAAAATTTACTCAACAATTCTTGCAACATGATTGAGACAAGTGATTCTCACCCTTATACACCCAGATCAATGTGGCTTAATGCCGCACCGTGCCACGAGGCACTGTCTGAGGCATCTTCATGTGAGCAAGGGCCACATGGAGATGCCTCCTCCCCCCATACTTAGCGCTGGTCCTACTCGACTTTAAGAAGGCCTTTGATATGGTCGCCTGGCACTATTTGGGGAGTGTGCTGGAAAGGGGGGGCTTTAGTCCCCGGTATCAGAAACTGGTGGGGATTCTCTACTCTCATCCATCTGCCAGGGTTCTCATAAACGGGGCACTATTGGAGGCCTTCCCTTTAAATAAGGGAACCCAGCAGGGGTGCCCGCTCTCCCCTCTCTTAATTGCTCTAGCAATAGAGCCTTTGGCTTTTCTTATTCGGACCGGCGAGCGGGTACAGAGGTGGTGCTGGCAGGGCTCCCATGATGACCGGAACGCCCTATATGCGGACGATGTCCTGCTTTTCCTGGCTAACTTGGCCCAATCCGGACCATGCACTTCCAAATTCTCCAATCCTTCGAGAGGGCCTCAGGCCTGTGCCTTAACCCGGCAAAATCTATCTTGGACCCCCTCCACGCCTGCAGAGAGTGTGTGGATTGACAAACAACAATCCCCCTGAGACAGCTTTCGTTCAAATATCTCGGTATCTACATGGCGCTGCTTCCAGAGCTGACTTGGTCCCTCAACGTCGCCCTGTTGCTCAAACGCACAAAAGACGACGTCTGTCGTTGGCAATCCCTCCCCCTCAACCCCCTCGGCAGGATCGCCCTCTTCAAAATGATGATCCTGCTGCGTCTCCTGTATGTACTCCAAACCTTTCCGCTCCACCTCCCACTCAGTTGGTTCCGGGGACTAGATGGGGTGATCATGGCCTTCCTCTGGGGTGGCTTGAGACCACGACTGGCCCTCCAGTGCTGTCAGCGGGCCCCATACGATGGGGGCATGGGGATGACGAACCCCTACCTGCACTATATGGGCACCCGTCTCCTGGTGATCCATGACTGGTATAATGTGGGCTGTTCGGATCCATCCTACGGACTAGAGCTGGAACACCTCGAGTTGCCCCGGATCCAGGACATGCTCTAGGGCGCTCCAATTCCTCACACCTTACTGGCAGTCATTCACACAGCCCTCCTCGCGTGGTGCTCTGCGCTGCGACACACCCAGTGGGCCGCCAAAATTACACTTCGCACACCCCTTTGGCATGGCACCTGGTTGCAGGAAGTTGGGATACTGGTGGGTTTCCAGCGCTGGGATTTGATAGGAATCACCCACCTGGGGGATGTATGGAGGGGCAAACATCTCTCTTCTTTCCAAGAACTGCAGCATGCGTACTCCCTACACTCTAACCAATTTTACAAATACCTCCAATTACAACATGCCCTTACCTTCCACGTCCCTGACCGCACGTAATCCTGGAATTCAGCCTGCTGGAGGCTAAAGCTCCTTATGGTAGCCTGGAGAAGCGGGGAATATCACAAATCTATTGATTTCTAATAAACAATACTCCATCCACAGTAGACTCCCTTAGGGCCCATTGGAAGCAATGGGTGGGCCCTCTGGAGAAGAACGACTGGAGAGATGCACTGATGGCCCCTAGGGTGCTCACTATATCGGCCAGGCTCTGCCTCGTTCAAATTTCTTACCTCCATTTTGCATATCTCATCCCTGTACGATTGCACAAAGTGGGTTTTCTCCCCACCCCCAGGTGCCCGTGAGGCGGAGCCAGCTGACTTCTACCACATGGTTTGGTCCGACGTCATCATTTCTAACTACTGGGCGTCGATTGTGACTGACCTAAGCGACGTCCTGGGCTGGGTGGTCCCCCTTAGTCCTCTTGCTCTTCTGCTGCGGTTGATGGAGGGTTTGGACAGTTCCCGTGCTGACCGGCTGTTCCTTGGGACAGCCTGCTTAGTGGCCAAAAGAGATATTGCGGAGGCCTGGAAGAGCTCGACCTCTCTTTATCTTGTAAAGTGGTGTAAAGGAGTGGTTTGGTGCACCACTCAGGAAAGAACTGTATATGAGGTCAGAGGCTGCCCGGCCAAGCACAAACACCTTTGGGACAAGTGGCTGGCCTTGATAGGCTGAGATTCCGTAGCTCATGGTAGGTAGGTTCCAAGGGGCAATACTGTTCTCGACTACTGCACGGCCCTCAGGGGGAAATTATGAACATGTATCCTGCTCTCTTGTTGCATCACAATGCTGTACTGATACTTCATTGTCTATAAAACCAATAAAATTAAGTATAAAAAAAACTAGAAATTCATTGAAAAGGTTAATGTGACATTATTGTGAGGGAAGGTAATAACATCGTACTTTACATTAGAAAACAAACATAGAAATGCACTGAAAACACCAAAGGTTAAAGTGACTTTGTAATTAAGTGAAAATGTCAGTTAAATAACTATAAAGTGTCCCCGCCTTGCATTGCTTATGACCACACATATTACATAACTCATTACATTCAATTACATAATTGACATCACTGATGACATCTAAAATGACATCATCCAGTGAGTGTGACAGTTTGTAAGACACTTCTGACACTGGTGTGTATCTAGTGAGCTACATCTACAGCAAATTTTAAATAGCTTCTATACTGCTTTAGAGTGTAAGCTTTTGCAACATGCTGGGTTTCCTTAGCTTGCGTGTGAGGAGGATTTGGGCTCTCCGTAAAGGGTAATCAGCAGGACAAAGGTTATGTGTAGAAGGGGCTTCCCCACATAACAATGTTTCAGAGTCTGTAGATAGAGAACACTCCGTGAGAAGTTGTTCACAGGGAATGCTTTGCATAGTAGTGGGTTGGCGACTTAATAGGGCTATAGGAGTCTGGAGACAGTGGCCTCTCTGTGAAGACCTGGGCACAGGGGGAAGGGTGTGCATAGTTAGAGCGCGGTCATTTATTGGGCTTCGTATCTGAAGGGAGTGTGCTTTCTGGAAAGAGCTCCTCACAGGGTAAAGGATGTGTGTAGTAGGTCCTTTGGCACCTGTTGGGGTATGTGGAGATAGGGGACTCTCCATCAAAATGTGCACATGGCGAATGATGTGCGTAGTAGGAGTGTAACAATCCAATGCCACAATGAGTTGATATAAGAAGATAAGATAGTTTATTCCCAGAGTAAGGATCCCATCCACAAGTAGCCTGTCTTCAGGTTAACACCAAGGCTGCAACTGACCACACATCTAAGTCACCCAATAACATTCTGAGTCATCTGGCAACCAGTATGGAACTTTAAGATGTGCAGGATGCTACACATCTCCCTCTTTTACAGATAACAAAAGTATACAGTGAGTTTAATTAAAAAGAATAAGATAAACAAACAATAAAATAAGCAAATGTTGAAACCTACTCAACATAGTCTTTTAGGTACTTTGGTGTAGAAACAATTCTTGAAGATTTCCGCATGTCAGATGGAGTTATAGTTGGAAGATCCAGTTTCTCAGCATCAGTTGGACAGCCCAGTTTTCCAGATGCTCTTTTAGGTCCACCAACAATGTCTTCTCTCACTACAACCACCCTATTCAAATTCCAAATGCGATGATCCGCAGTTTTAATGGCATTGTTGAAAATCTTAACAACTTGAATGGTTTTCAGAAAAGCATTCTTTGATTTACTTTTACAAGGATTTTTTATCAGCACCCAATCCCCTACTTTCACAACAGTTTTCTTTACACATTTCTTTACGTCATTTTTCCTTTCTTCTATTTTTTTTTATTCTACCAACCTCCAATCATCCTTCTCATTTTCAGCAAAGCGATTTGTCTGTAAATCATTCACCCAAGATGGTGTTACTATAGAATTAGCACACCTCCCCCTAAACAATTCAAACGGTCTCCTTTTTGTGACAGCATGAGGGGATAACCTATAAACTTTTATCTTTTAAAAAACTTCAGAGCGCCAATCTAGACCTGCTGATTCGGCCATTTCAATTGTTTCCTTGAGCACACGGTTAAAGCGCTCTACTAGCCCATTGGTCTCTGGGTGATATAAGGAAGACCTCTTATGCCTAACACCATGAACACACAAGAAATCATCCATCTCCCTGGAAACCAATTGCACACCATTATCTGTGAGGATCACATTGGGTATGCCTTCTCTAGCAAAGAGTTTTTCCAAGAAAACTTTGACATGCTTAGTTTCAATTCCCCGCGTTATAGTTATTTCAGGTCACCGTGAGAAGAAATCTACGAGGACAAGCATGTACCATTCAGTGCCAGACGAGCGAACTGGCCCTACGATGTCCAAACCAACCTCTTTCCATGGACCATCAGGCCGATCCCTAATACCATAGGTTGGGTTTTAGGCTTAACTACTCTCTCACTCAAAGCACATTGCATGCAGTCCCTTCTTTTTCGTTCCACTAATAAATCCATACCTGGCCACCAATAAGATGACCGCAAAAGCTCTTTGGTCTTCGAGACTCCCAGATGACCATCATGTGCTAATGAAATGAGTTAATCTCTAAAATTTTCTCTCTGATCTCTTTTAAGTAGAAATCTTTTGAAATTATGGTGATCTTAGCACCGGAATCAAAGAGCACTTTTGTTGGCTTACCCTCTACATAAATTTCATAAGTGGGGCAACTTTTTTTTTCTTCATTTTGGACTTCTTGTACTTGAATATGACCACAATCTACATCATCTGCGGACTCACAAGTATCATTAATATCATAGTATATTTCACAGACTTTTCCTCTATAATTTCTGCCTTTACAAGCAATCGTGAAATGCCCCTTTCTTTTACACTTATTGCAGGTAGCTTTCCATCCTGGACATTGTTTATCATTTGCTAAAGGACCTGGTATACCACAACGAAAACAATTTACTTTTGACAAACTAAGTTTTGTATTGTTATCATTTAATGAACTTTTCTTATTATATTCCTTTTGTTCACTACCTTCCTTAGGAGTTTGTTTAGCCACATGTATAGAGTTCTTCTCCTTTTTTCTCCTTGATGATCCTTCTTGATTACCTCAACACATTTTAAAGAGTGTTCTATTCTCTTGGCAATAACCACAACATCATTTAAAGTAGGCTCATCTTTTTGCCAAAGTTCCTCCCTCACTCGTTCAATGTTGCAACCTAACATAAATTGATCTCTAATTCTCTCGTCAAGAGTAGATCCAAATTTGCAAGAAGAAGCTAATTTTCTAAGAGAAGTTATATAATTCTCAATACTTTCATCTTCAATCTGTGACCTTCGACCAAAATGATACCTCTCAAGAATGGTACTGACTTTTGGTAAGTAGTGTTTATCAAGCATTGCTATGCATATTTCATACTCATTGAGGCTGTGATCATCCAACTCCGGAAGATGGTCAAAGACCTCTTGTCCTTCCGAACCCAAGCAATTAAGTAACAATGCAGTCTTTCTCTCAGCATATCTTAGGGAAGAACCACAAACTCTGGCATATCTCTCAAAGACTTTGCACCATTTTTGTCAGTCAGTCAAAATTACTTTATTCGGCTCATATCAAGAACCATAAAAGTGCAAAACATCACAATAAATACAATAAATAACATTTAAAATAAGCATGTACACATGATTTTAAAACACTACATTAAAATAAGACTAGGTCGAGTTTAATCACAATTCACAATTAATTTTAAACAACACTATGTCCACTTGATTTTTTTCCTTAATCTCATCGCGATAGCCAAAAAATTTGCTATATTAAAAATCTCCCAAGTAGTACCTAGCAGATGGAGATACAAAAGAGCAGGTTTGACTTGTCTGAATCCTTTGTTCTTAATGAGAGGGATGATGAATTTTTTGCGGAGAGGGGACAAATGTTTACAAAAGAAAATAAAGTGGACAGTATCCTTGAGGGAGAATCTGTCACAAGAACAGATCTCCAGGTCCCTATCCTTCATCCAACCAGCGGAATCAGTGAGCAAAAGATGGTATTTGTTCAGTCTAAACCTTGTCAATAAAAAGCGATGATTCATGTTATTCACTATGGTCAAGTAGGGTTCAATGCTGCCTGTAGTTATTAATAACTGATGGGCCTTTACTGTAGGTTTTATTAGCTCCTTTTCTTCTCTGGCTAAAGTAGTTCTAAGCTTGTATGTATCTTTTACCCATTTAAAGTCTCCCTTTGATAAATTATTGGGATTATCGAATATGTCTGGGCGACCTATTTCGTCACTTAGGTTCTTAACATAGCGCAGCCACGGAATAGCCTTTCCGAACTCGAGCGATAAGCAATCTATTATAATTTCACGATTTAGCTCAAGTTCCGGATTTAGCCAGATTGATAACCATTTTAATAGGGGGGCTAATGCTATCCGGTCAGTTAAATAACCAACCCCGCATTCTTTTTTTTTTTTTTTTTTTTTTTTTTTGAAACCGTTTATTGCAGTTCGTAAAAGTTACAAGTATGGGCCTACAACCATCCGGCCGGCCGCTAGAGTGACAAAAAGCATATTGCACACATACAGTAAAAGTCTCTAGGCAGTGTAGAGCAGTGAAAACAGGAGTAATCAATGGTGCAGGCCACACAGCTCCAAGCCCACAGTACGGTTCCCTTTTCTTGAAACAAAACAACACCAAAAAACCACACCCGCAAGGCAACCCGCGATCCAAAATAACAGCACGTGCTCCATAAGTGGGGGATCCAAACCAGCAGCAGAACTCTGAAGAGGGGAATGGGAATAGATCAGGGACTGGGGGACCGCGCGCCCGCGGCTGAGGGAGGGGGGCCGTCTAGGGAGACGGAGCAGGCGAGGCAGCCGGTAGCAGTGGTGGCTCACAAATACCCCCGCGGTAGGCGTTCCAGGGGCCCCAGATTTTCACCCACGCCCCAGGCTTACCTCTCGCCACATACACCACCTTTTCACGAAACATACACCAATCCATATGCTCTTTCCAGTCCGACACCGCCGGGGGCCTCTGGGATCCCCACAATTGAGCAATGTCGCGCTTGGCTATCATGTATCCCAGAGTCACCCACCGCGTCTGCGGGACCGAATAGTCATTCGGTTCCCATACATTCAGCAAGCATCTCCTCGCTTCAGGCAGCAGCGCAACACGCGTCACCACACGCAGGACCTCATGCACACCACGCCAGAATCGCTCCACCTTCGGGCACTCCCACAGTATATGCATGAAAGTCGCCAACGCACCACAGCCACGCTTACACATTCCGTCACCAGCAAAGCCCATACGCAGAAGCCTTGGCCCCGTCACGTAAACCCGGTGAAGGATCTTGAGCTGGACGAAACGAAGGCGAGCCGGGATGGCCACCTCTTTCGGAGAGGCCACCGCGGAAATCCAATCCTCATCGTTCAGCTCCAGCCCGTCGGCAACCCAAGCCTCGCGGAGACTAGTCAGCAGGCACGATCTATCGTTGATCAGTTTTTTGTATATGAGGGAGATCGTGCTGTCCGGGACATGGCCATCTAGGACTCTGTCCTCCAGGGGGGAAGACTCCGGAATGGATGCGACATCCGGGAAGACGGAGCCCAGCGCATGGCGAACCTGTAGGTACCGAAAGTACTCACTGCCCTGCAGTTGGAACTCCGCCTGCAGCGTCTCAAAAGTTTTGAATCCCCCCCTCGTCCAGAGATCTCCCACCGTGCTGATTCCGATCGTGTCCCACTTCTCAAAGCCCTTCGACGTCCACAGGGAACCCAACCTCTCAGACGCATACAGCGGTGACGCCCGGGTCAAACGGTCCTTCCACCCCATAGCTGCATTAGCCGCGTGCCAGACACGCACCATGACACGCGTCGGTCCCGTCAAACGGGAGTCGGGCGCGCCAGCGTAGAGCGCTCGATTGTAATCGCCACCGGGCAGGAGCATCTTATCCATCTCGAATGCCGGGTTCAAGGCGGGCCCGTAAAGGCCATGATTAATTGCAGCTAGTTGGGAGGCCCAGTAATACCGTTTAATGTCAGGGAGGGCGACCCCCCCATCGTACCACGGGAGCGTCAATTTAGCCAGAGCAATGCGCGGCCTCCCGTCCCAGAACAGGCGCCGCTGGAGGCCCTCCACCTCACGGAAATAGCGTGCCGGGACCAAGTCCATAGTATTCTGGAGGGCGTAGAGGAAGCGTGGCAGGGACATCATTTTAAACAAAGCCGCTCGGCCGAGCGGCGAGAGCGGCAGACGCCGCCACCGCACCACGTCCTCCCTCAAACGCCGGAGGGGGGGTAACAAATTCCGCTCGTAGCGGGCCTCCGGGTCAAGAGTGATATAGATACCCAGGTACCGAAAACCTTGGGAGGCAATCTGGATCGGACAGTCCCGTGGTAGGGCCGGAGCCTCCCCGGAAAGCACATAGACACAGGATTTCGCCCAGTTGATGACCAGGCCTGAGTTGCGACCGAATGAACGCAAAACATCAACCAGGACGATCAGTGATTTACGCGGGGAGGCGAGATACAGAAGGATATCGTCAGCATAGAGGGACACACGGTCCTCATGCTCGGGGGTCCAGCGGAGACCACGGATAGAAGGGTGCCACCGCAGCCACTCCGCCAGGGGCTCCAGGGCCAGGGCAAACAGGAGAGGCGACAGGGGGCAGCCCTGTCGCGTACCCCTCCCCAGCGCGAATGGGGCCGAGACTCGCCCATTCACTACCACCTGCGCCAATGGGCCCGAATATAGCAATTTGACCCAGCTAATGAAACCCGGGCCGAACCCGAATTTTGCCAGCATCGCCCAGATGTATGGCCATTCAAGCGTATCAAACGCCATGGTGGCGTCTAAGGACGCCAAGATGGCCGGCTCCCGCACAAATGGGACACGAGCGAGCACCCCGTGCAAGCGCCGCAGATTGAGCGCCGTGTTGCGGTGCGGTATAAAGCCAGATTGGTCTTGGTGGACCAAATCGCCCACCACGCCAACCAACCTGTTGGCCAACACCTTGGCGAGGATTTTGGGCTCCGCGTTCAAAAGCGAAATCGGCCTATAGGATGTGACCCGTTCACGGGGCCTCCCCTCCTTGTGGATCACCACAATTGTGGCTAGACGCTGGTCCGGCGGGAGGGAACCCCGCGAGTGGGCCGCCAGGAACATCGCGCGCAGGTGGGGCGCCAACACATCCGGGCGTAGCTTGTAGAGCTCGATGGGAATACCATTGGGGCCCATGGCCTTGCCGGATGCAACCGAGCGAATAGCCAAGGCAATTTCGTCCGAGGTGGGAGGGGCGTCCAGCGAATCCCTGTCCTCCACCGTTAGGGAGGGCAGTGCGATGTCCCGAAGCAGGGCATGGGAGTCTGCCTCCGAGCAGGGGGAAACCGGGGAGTAGACTTCGCGGAAATAATCCGCGAAGCAGGAGACAATGGCTTCCGGCTCAGTGACACACGCACCATCAACACTCTCAATCAAAGGCACCACACGGCTCGCTCTCTCCCTCTTATCCAACCACGCAATCAATTTGCCAGCCTTATCACCCACATCATACAATCGCCCCTGCTGCTCTCTACTGAGGCCCCTGGCCGCCTCCGTGACGAGGGCCCGATAGGCCGCCTGCTTCAGGTGTAGAACATGCAACTTGTCGTCTGTTACCCCGCTTCCCAGGTCACCCTCCAGGTCTGCAATCTCGGCCTCTACCCGGGTCACCTCCTCCCGCTCGCGCCGCCGGGCATGGGAGATAAAGGAGAGGGCCTCCCCTCTAAGGACTACCTTGAAAGCCTCCCACAGGGAGATGGCCGAAGAGACCGACCCCACATTCTCATCGAAATATCGCTGTAGGGATTTGATCAAATCAGCACGAATGGTGGGGTCGCGCAAATACCATGCATTGATTGGGGCCACCCTGCCATCCCCCCTCGGGAAGACATCGAGATGCAACAACAATGGGGAGTGGTCTGAGATACCCCGCGCTAGATGGCGCACCTCCCCCACCCTCCCTGTGTAGGCCGCCGGGACAAGGATGTAATCAAGCCGCGAGAGGCTACCATGGGCACCCGAGTGGAAGGTGTACTGTCGCAATGCAGGATGCTTTAATCGCCAGCAATCCACCAGGCCCAGCGTGTCCAGAAGGCCGGGCAGCCACGCCTGTGCCCGGGGGAGGTCCCTAGGGGGATGGCGATCCATAGACCCAGAGGCTACCGCATTAAAATCCCCTCCAACCACCAGCAGGCCACTCGGAAGGTCCAGAAGGAGGCGCCCCAGGTCCGCAAATGTGGTGGCTTGTAACCCAGGCGGGACGTACACTGATATAAAGATAAACACTCTACCCTCCATTCTTCCCACCAGAACAGTGAAACGTCCCCTCTCATCATGGCGCACCTCATCAATCTCCAACGGGAGCGAGTTCTTGATCATAATACCCACCCCCCGCGAGCCCGAGGTGAAGCCAGAATGGGCCGCCAAACGATATCCCCGCCGGTTCATTGCATGAAAGGAGTTACCTATAAGGTGCGTCTCCTGCAGGAAGACAACATCTGGTGAAATACGTTTTAAGTACTGCAGGACCACACCACGCTTAATCCTATCCCCCAGGCCGTTAACATTCCATGACAACACAGCCAAATCCCTACCCCCCATCATACGTCGAAACAATCGGTCGTCCCCCATCGAGCATCCTAAAAACAACAACATAGTAGCGGGTTTGCCCTGCGGTGCTAACAAACAACACACCCCCCCCACCCCCCGGTCCCAACAAAACTCCCCCCTCCCTGCACCCCTGCATGAGCCCAGACAGCCCCCCCAAAGTGCAGTGTGCCTGTCGCCCCATAGCTAAAATACTAACTAGTCCCCCAGAGGAGGAGGGAAGCCCCCAACAGACCCCGCACGACCTCCATAGGAGGGGAAAATACGCAATCAATAAATGGTGAAGGAACAACGTCCAGAGCACGGCCTATGCAGTCACCCCTCAATTCTGCTCCGGCGGGCCCTCCTCGCCAGCCGCGTCCCCCCCGCCCCCCCGGCCCCGATCTCCAGGCAGAGTGTCCAGCCAGTCCCCAGCCGCCTCGGGCCGGTCGAAGAAGTGCGTGCAACCATCCACCTCTACCCTCAGCTTAGCTGGAAAGAGCATTGAGTACTTGAGGTTCAGGTCCCTTAGGCGACGTTTAACACCAAGAAAGCTCTGCCGCTGCTTCTGGACCGCCGGGGTAAAGTCTGGGTAGAAATGTACCTCCATGTTGTCAAGCTTGACCGGTCCCTGTTGTCTGGAGGTCTGGAGGATAGCATCTCTGTCCCGGAAATTAAAAATCCGGGCAATGAGAGGCCGCGGCGGGGCACCAGTCTTAGGTCTGCCCCCGGGGACCCGGTGAGCACGCTCCACCGCAAATAGCTTACTCAGCCCCCGGGGCTGGAGATGGGTCAGGATCAACTCTTCCACGAAGAGATCCGCCGCCTCCGCCTCTCGTCCCTCCGGCACCCCCACAATACGGACATTATTCCTCCGGGCCCGACCCTCGGAGTCCTCCAGTCGCCGGTCCATCAGGGCGCTCGCCTGGCCAAGCCGGCGCACCTCCTTCTGGAGGGCCACCACGTCTGTCGTGAGGCTCGTTGTGGTGTGGGCCAGGGAGTCGACTCGGTCGTTTGTTTTGGACAAGTCTGCCCTCACAAGGCTCACATCCACCAGGACCGAGTCTATTTTTTGCGCTAAGGTGTCGAAACGCTGGTCCACCGAGGCCTTCATCTCTGCGATGGCGCCCATGACGTCCCGGAGGGTCAGATCCACCGGATGAGCGGATGCCTCCGTCGGGCCCACCGGGGATGTACGCGATGTCTCCGGAGAACCCTTCTGGAGCGTGTAGCGGTCCATACTGTTGGCCTGGTGCGCCGTGCCACGGCGGGTCGTCTTCACCTTCGCCCGGTCGCCATCTTGTTTGGTGGACATGCTGGCTCCTCCACCGTCGTGCCAAGCACCCCAAACGGGCCGCTATACCAAGTCACGGGTGCCAGGGGGGGGGCAGGGGCGACCACCGAACCGCGGGTCAACCCACCGCCGGCGGGTCAGCCGGGCTCCTGGACAAGGCCACACCACCACACCCCGCTCCGCAGTCCTACCCCGCTTGAGAGCTAGGAGGGCGCAAAAGCGAAAGCGAAAGTGTGGGGTACGCCAGTCGCCCAGCCCCGTTCGCCGCTGTTATTCACTTTGTCCCCGGATCGCCCCACTACTCCAATCCGGGGGGCCGGCGAGGAGAAGGCCACAACCCTCGATCGATGCTCCCACCGGCGTCCGGGGTCCGATTCGAGCCCAAAAAACGGGTGGCGCCTCAGCTCCGGTTCCCCAACACAGTCCCCTTAACAAGGACAGGATATCGCCAGGATTAATTCAGGAGGTCGCGGAGGTCCTCGGGAGCCTCGCACCTACGCGGCCATCTTGGTTGCGCGCTAGGCTCCTCCCTCCAACCCCGCATTCTTGATGTACAATATAACCAGAGGTTGCCTGGGGAAGTGATAGAATGGTTTTTAGGAACTTGTCCTCTACCACCTGAAGTTCCTTCACATTTTTAAATCCCCACAGGTCCGCACCATACATAGCTATAGAGATACATTTAGCTGCATAAATGTTCAATATAGCTGCATGGGTTTCACCCCCAGTTTGCGAGCAAAGTCCAACACACCTATGATAGATCTGGCAAAGGCATTTCGTTTTGCAGCTAGTTGAGGGGCCCAGGATGACTTATCATCAAAGATAACCCCCAAATATGGGAAGCTTGTGATTCTAGATAAAACATGGCCCTCACAAAGCATAGTCTTAGTTTTCTTGGGTTTACAACCTACAGTCATAACATGAGATTTGGCGAAATTCACGCTTAAATCAAGTCTTTTCATAAAATCAGCGAATGTGTCTAAAAGACTTTGAAGCCCTACTGCTGTACGCGCTAACAGTGCAGCATCGTCTGCATATAGTAATGCTGGGATTTGGTATTTCCCAGCCCTAGGAATATCCTTACAAGACTCTGTTAGGGCAGTGGCTAGGTCGTTAATATAAAGTGTAAAAAGCAGGGGGGCTAAGATACAGCCCTGCCTGACACCATTAGAGATTCCAATCTTGCCAGTGCAGTTACCCAATCGGTCGAATCTAACAGTGGCAGAGAGATCTCTATGAAGATCTGCTAAGAAATAGACAAGGTTTTCATCTACTCCCTGCTTGAGGAGGAGTTCCCACAGTTTCGACCGGTTCACTCGGTCAAAGGCCGAGGATAAGTCCATAAAGGCCAGGTATAACGTCCCTTTCTTAGCTATAGTGTATTTGCCTATTAAAAGGTAAAGGTTCAAGCTTTGGTCTATGGTGCCGCGGCCCTTACGGAACCCATATTGTAGGCACGAAAGGGTGTTGGTATCCTCCAACCATTCTGTTAATTTACCCAGGACTACTCGCCCCAGGACTTTAACTGCGGAATCAATGAGTGAGATAGGGCGGTAGCAACTAGGGTCCCCTCTATTACCCTTTTTAAAAATAGGTATGATCACGGACTCGGACCAGGTGTCCGGAATGCCTGCGACACAGACCCTATTAAAAATATTCGTTAAAACTGTGGACCAAGTCTCAATGTCTGATTTAAAAAGGTCCGATGGGACGCCATCGGGTCCTGGAGCCTTATTGCTCGTCATCTTGCCGATGGCCTCAGCCACCTCGCCCTTGGTTACGAATAAAGTATATTGTTTTACAGTGGGAAGAGGGGGATTTAATCCACCATTCATACCCACTTCGTAGACTGACTTGAAGTGAGAGTACCACTGGTGTACCCCGATACCGCAATCTAGTTGATTATTACAGGGATCACGAAAGAAAGGTTTGTTGACGACAGACCAGAACTTTGCACTGTTGCGAAGGACGTCAACGGAAGAAAGTTCTTCCCACGCGTCCTCCCGGATCTCCTTTTTCCTGGTTGCCAGGGTTTTGGTATATTCTTTCCTGAGTTGGGCTATATTAGACCGATTCAAAGGGTTACTGCTCAAGGCCGCCCTCAGCTTTCTGTTGGCCAAAGAACAGTTTTTGTCAAACCAACCTAACTCTGCCTTGTCCATTGTTTTAACTGGACACCGAAGATCAGCTGAGATCTGGGAGCAGATTACGGAATACGCCCCTAGTACTTCCACGTTCCCTGCTTCTAGGTCAAGGCACATGGTCAACTCAGGGCCAACCTTCTTTTTCAAATTGGCAAAAAAATCATCAGGAATAACTTTGTTCCATCTAATCCTGCGATCCTGATCTGTGGGGCGAATGTGAGATTTGTCCGTTCTATCAGCGGCTGTAACAGGTTGTGAAAAGAGATCAGACAAAATGAGGACCACAGGATTATGGTCACTGAAATATGTCCAGGCTGCTGAATATTCCATGGTCCTGTTCCTCAATACTGAACTGATGAAAATATAGTCAATCACAGAGTATTTCCCGTTCCCTTTGAATGTTGGGGTGTTCTCATCCACCATGGCGGGGAGTAGCAAACCATGGTCAGCAAGGATTATTTCCAAAAGAGCACCCTGAGATGAGTGCTCAAAATGGGCCTCCCGTGATTCTATTGGACCTAAGGGATCCGCCAAAGGACATTTCTCAGGACATCTATGGATATTAAAATCGCCCATGATAATAATAGGACAAGTTATCTCAGTTTTCTCCCTAAATTTAACCAAAAAACAATGTAATGCGGTAAGATGATCAACCGTGGTATCTCTGTGATAAGAGTTATAAAAATTAACAATTAAAAAATTACTGCCCCCGTTGAGGGAGATTTGAACTGCCAAACAGTTACATGAGCCTGTGTCAAGTTGAGTCAGCGAGCCAGAGATGCTAGCTGAGATCAAGGTAACCAACCCCCCCTTAGCCCTCCCCATATTAGACGGTACAGCAGATGCAAAGAAGCTTTTATATCCATCTATACACAGGGTGTTATCCGTATCCCAAGTCTCCTGGAGACAGATTACTTCGCCTGAGCAGATAAGATCTCTCCAGGCTGGGTCATCTGTCTTATTTCTCAGCCCAGCTATGTTCCAGGAAACCAATTTAGTTAAAGGACCCGTGGGTCCGTGACTAGGGCCATTGACTATCAATGGTACCATATCTGGGACTGCAGGCTGAGTTTCAGGCACTATAGTTAGTTCTTGCTGCCCTAGTCACTCATTGTCATCCAAGGTGGATAGGGCAGAGTATCTATTAGAGATAGGGACAACATAATCAAGGGGGGCACAACTCTTTGGGAAGTTATTGGTCGTCCTTAAGTCAAAAGCTGGGGGATAGAAAAAACCCAAAGGGAGGACATTAACATAATCATAATGAATTCTAGCAGAACCTGCCTGCCTCAGAATGTCCTCAACCAACCTGGGAGATCTGAAACTTATGACAATGCAGTCACCATCTAAACACTTGTTAATCTTACCCACCCAAGGTACTCGTCTTATCATCAGAAAATTACTATGTAAATGTTGCCCCAAAACAGTTTTATTCGATAGGTAGTGGAGGGCTTTGTTTTTTAATGAAGACCAGTGTTCCCTATTCCCATCCACAAGCTTTGGGACATTGGCTAAAATGATAGAGTAGGGGCAGGCCTCTGGAGGTAAGTGTAGTGTCAAGTCCCTCCCTAGGGGCCGATCCGGAGAAGAGATCCTCCCCCTTGGGTTCTGCTTATGTGTTTCCCTACCCTGAGCTATTTCTGCAGCAGTTGGAGGTCAGGATATAGTAGTAGAACCTATGGCTGGGGTAGTGCAGGGAAATGTTGGTTGGTGATGTATAGTGATCATAGAATCCAGCATGTTATCAACTGTAGTTGTACACGCAATTAGAGAATCAACTACCGCGGAGCTTGGCTCAACGTTTAAAGCCTTAGTTTGAAGGTGTAACTCGATTTTAGTGATGCGATCCTCTATTCGTTTCAAAGTAGCCATTAGCGGTACAGTTAGTAACTTAAGACGGGCATCGATGATTGTCGCTATTTCTAGCCCTATACTTTTATTGCCAATATCGGGGCCCTGAGTTGTACAGTTATTAATTTCCCCACGCGTTGACTCACCAGCTAAATGGGGAACACTAAGATTAACCTGAGGCAACCCCTGAGCGAGATTGCTCTTTCTGGGGATTTTTGCCTGTTTCCGTGCTCCCAAAGAGTTATTTGCCTTTCTTTTACCTGCCATGATTTTACCCCCATTAGATGGCTGATTTGAAATGCCTCTTGATTGTCTTGTTCTGACAGCCACAGGAGAGGGGGCAGGACTCAAATTGGGTAACAAGGCAGGTGTAACTATAGAAGTCTCCACGGTTTCTGACCCATTTTGGGACATACAAGAGTTGGCATCATCGGGGGGTACATCAACAGCAATGGTCGTGGGAGGGGTACGAGACGCAGCTAGCCTAGGAGGTTCAAGTGATAGTCTACGTTCCACTGACGCAATTTCTTTAACAATAGCAGATTCAGCATGTTTCAAGTAGCTATCAAGAGTCCCCAAACCCACGGTCCTTTTGCATGTTTTAGAGTTCATTTTCTACTGTGATAGTATACAATAGCGAGCCGTGGGAAACACAACCAGCCCCCTGAAATCACCACTTCAATAATAACAGAAAAGTTGACACAGTATTACCCACTTCGTACAGTCCGTTCTCAGGTGACAGATGGTGTCCCAAAATCACACGCCAAAGAGAAGGGTCCCAGCCCAGCCTCACTCGGCCTCTGAGGGCCTAAGAGGACCCGCCCTTTGCCCGGGCTTAGCCCGGCGCCCGCCCGCGCGCGTCCCGCGACGCGGAGGGAGAAGCAGACTTTTAAGCGCCTCCGGGCGCGTGGTAGGCGTCACGAACCGCTTGGGCACCTGGGAGCGGTAGTTCCCCCTCTGTGGGGCCGCGAGATGAAGTGGCGGCGAGAGGAGCCCAAGCAAACAGCGGTAAGGCTACAAATGAGAAGGGGAGGGCACCAGCAGCTTCACGGTATTCCCTCGTACACAGTTCTGGCTTCCCGCTCCACCGAGGGAGCAGCAGACTTTTAAGCGCCTCCGGGCGCGTGGTAGGCGTCACGAACCGCTTGGGCACCTGGGAGCGGTAGTTCCCCCTCTGTGGGGCCGCGAGATGAAGTGGCGGCGAGAGGAGCCCAAGCAAACAGCGGTAAGGCTACAAATGAGAAGGGGAGGGCACCAGCAGCTACACGGTATTCCCTCGTACACAGTTCTGGCTTCCCGCTCCACCGAGGGAGCAGCAGACTTTTAAGCGCCTCCGGGCGCGTGGTAGGCGTCACGAACCGCTTGGGCACCTGGGAGCGGTAGTTCCCCCTCTGTGGGGCCGCGAGATGAAGTGGCGGCGAGAGGAGCCCAGGCAAACAGCGGTAAGGCTACAAATGAGAAGGGGAGGGCACCAGCAGCTTCACGGTATTCCCTCGTACACAGTTCTGGCTTCCTGCTCCACCGAGGGAGCAGCAGACTTTTAAGCGCCTCCGGGCGCGTGGTAGGCGTCACGAACCGCTTGGGCACCTGGGAGCGGTAGTTCCCCCTCTGTGGGGCCGCGAGATGAAGTGGCGGCGAGAGGAGCCCAGGCAAACAGCGGTAAGGCTACAAATGAGAAGGGGAGGGCACCAGCAGCTTCACGGTATTCCCTCGTACACAGTTCTGGCTTCCATTTTTGTCATTTAATTGGTGGCTCTCCCGGAGATGATAAGAAAAAAAGGAGGCACAGTTACATTTTGCATAGTGGCAATCTATAACTTGTAACCTTGTATTAGTGTAACAATTGAAGATCAAGGTACATACAAATTAATAAGCAAGAAATCAACACTGATCAATTTCACAGTAATAAGGTGCAATATAAAATGGGAGAAAAGAAAGAAAATGAAAAGAAAAAAAAACTTGTTAAGACAGCGAAAAATATGCAAAAGTCACTAAATGTATTCACATGTAACACTGCAGTGAAGAAAAGTGTGCGTGTCACTGAAGCGACACGCAGTAGACAGTGGGTGTATTCAATCAAGGTGTGCGTGTCTCCGTGGGCGCTTTCCGTAGTGGGAATCTATAAAACTTTTATTAAAAATGAAAAAAAAAATCTTGAAAATGTATCTTGTATCTTCTTTCTCCTTATTTTTTTTTTTTAAGAATCCCTGATAAATAAAAGAGTGTGCGTGCCACTGAAGAAGCACGCTATGATTGTGTGATTGAAGCACCTTTCAAACTTGTTTACCAACTTGTTTATAAAGTGTGCGCATCACTGATGTGAAGCGCCGTGTTAAGTTAGAATGTGTTCCAAATTACTGGTAAAGTGTGCGCATCACTGAAGTGTTGCGCCGTGAGGATCGGATTCTAACGCGCTCACTGCTTAACATAGCAGATGAACGCGTCACAGCTTGCGTTGCACGTTTGCGTTCCACTTAGATGCTCGACTTTTATATCATGCGCTCCACGAAGATCTTTATCATTTCAAAATGGCCTCCACGCCGTACGTCAAACGTAATTACATGGGACGTTTGCAATTACGTCTGACGTGTTAGGAGCGCTTTGCGTACCCTCCGGAGCTCAAGGGAAAACAATGCCACAGTGGAGTTGAATGTTAGCTGAAGTAACCATGACAGCGCTGCAGGGCACGTGGGAGAGTGAGGTAAGACTTCTCAGCTATTTTGAAATATGCGCCCGTCTTGACCAATAGTCCAACGTGTATTTCAAAAGATGCACCGGTTGAGACAAATACTTTACAACTCTGAATATCTAATGTCTCTTAACTTAACTCACTCCGTTCCTTCATCCAGGATATAAAATATGGCCACTCAGAATCAGCACGATGTCACGCCGACCCCAAAGCTCTCAAAACGTCAATCAACTCAAACAGAAGAATTACTGTAAATATTCTCCTCCAAAGCTGATACAATCAATTAGACTGCAGGCCCAAACGCAAATGAAGAGAGACGCTGAAAACAGTCATTGATCTCCTTAAAGGTAGTTCACAATCAAAAAGACACAAAAAAATATTCACTCATTCCTTCAATCTTGTGTAGACAAAACGTCATTCAATCCAAGATGCGTCAATAAATAACGGAGAGCTAATACCTTATTAGAAGAGTTTGTGAAAGTTGGTAGTTTTCTTCATTCCTGAAGGTAGTGTTCGGATCCCTCTTACTTCTTTTCTGGAATCAAAGAGCCATCCTCTGTCGCCAATTGTAAGAATCCAATGCCACAATGAGTTGATTTAAGCAGATAAGATAGTTTATTCCAAGTGTAAGGATCCCATCCACAAGTAGCCTGTCTTCAGGTTAACACCAAGGCTGCAACTAACCACACATCTAAGTCACACAATAACATTCTGAGTGACCTGGCAACCAGTATGGAACTTTAAGATGTGCCGGATGCTACAAGGAGCTTGGCCAATTTGTGTGGCCAGTGTGTCTAGAGGGAGTGGGCTACAATGTAATTATTTTATATAAGCACATATGTTTATGTAATGTATGCCGTACATGATTCTGCACCATTGAGGACTTTTTTACATAATTAACAGACTTTATTGGTTTGTAGAATAAATTGAAAAGAAGATTAGCGGATGAGGTCATCAGTGATCTCACTGAAAATGCTAAGTTTGATGTAGTATGTCAGATAGTAAGCTGTACACCACAGGAGCGCAAGTCAGAGCTAGCTCAGTCAATTATAACTTGTGAATTTCACAGTTTTTTAGTTTAAAATTGTATTTTTTAAATGACATTTTCACCTAACTATAATGTCACTTTAACGTTTGATTTGTTCAGTGAATATATATGTGTGTGTGTATGTGTGTGCATGTGTGTGTGTAAGTTTGGTGGGTGTTTACTAGTACACATATATTATTAAGGTTGTTACTTTTAATTAATAAATATTAAGTAATTAATTTTAAAATAATAAAATTAAGATATGGGTTACATTTTTTTAAAGTTTATATGTGGCAGTAATGGGTTGTTATGGTTCAGGGATGGGTAGTGCATGGGTTAATAAGGAATTTTTAAGGTTCAGGAATGGGTAATGTATAGGTGTAGTGAGGAGTTTTTATCGCTCAGATAAGTTGTGTATAAGGGCAGTAAAGAATTAGTAGGGCTTATGTATGGGCACTGTATAGGGGTAGTGAAGAGTTTTTAGGGCTCAGGGGTGGGTAGCGTATGGGGTAGCAAGGAGCTTTTTGTGTTTTAGGATCGGGTAGGGTATGAAGTGCTAAGGAGTTTCTAGGGATAGGTAGAGTATATGGATTGTAAGGAATTTTTACAGCTCAGGGCTGCATAGAGGTAATAAGGAATTTTAGAGGCCAGAGATGGGTAGTGCATTATGGAGTTTTAGGGCTCAGAGATGGGCACTTGTTGGACTTGGCCCTTTCTGCAGGGCCATCCACAGACTTTTTTTGGCCTTCCTACTGCAATAGCTGCAGAATTCGTTTTTGCTGGCCTTAGGACTCTGTGCACATTTCCACTGTTAACCGGTACTAACATGCTTGTGCTCTCTCCTTTAAACCTTGTATAATTGGCTTTCACCTAATTGGCTTATTTATATTACTTGTAAGTCCCTAGTAAAGTGGCACTACCTGTAAATTAAATGTTAACAGTAGGCCTGTGTTGGACTTGGCCCTTTTTGCAGAATCATCCCTGAATTTTTTGCCTTCCTCCTATATTTTTTCTGACCTGTTGTTAGGTGTTTTATGACTCTGGGCACTTTACCACTGCTGATCAGTGCTAAAGTGCATATGCTCTCCCTATTGTAAAATGATGTATGGATTAGTGATTCCATGATTGGCTGGTTTGGTTTACCTGTCAGACCTAGTACAGTGCACCAGGAGTGCCCAGGGCTGGTAATCCAAATGCTGCTGGTGGGCTTGCAGCACTGGTTGTGCCACCCACATAAGCAGCCTGTAAAAGTGTGTCTCTAAGGCCTGCCATTGCAGAGCCTGTGTGCAGTCTGGTACTGCCATGCTGACTGGGCAAGTGCACCCACTTGCCAGCCCCTAAACCTTCGCTTTCCTTCATATCAGACACCCCTATGGTAGGCCCAAGGGCAGGGTGCATTGTAAGTATAAGGTAGGACATGCCCTGGTGTGTGTGGCATGTCCTAATAATGAATTACTCCATTTTTGTTTTTCACTATTGCAAGGCTACCTATTCCCCATACGCCAGAATGGGCAGTTTGATTATTACATCTAATAATCCTAACTGACTCAGGGAACTAGGTAGAAATTCGAGTTTAGTATGCCTGAACTCAGAATGATAAAATACATCTTTTAGTGAAGTTGGTTTTAATATTCTGTGTTTGTAAATACCATTTTAAGAAAGTAGGTATTTTCTTGTCTAACCATCCAGACCTGCCTCTGCTAGGCTGTGTATTCCTTGTCTGGAGTTTGAGTGACAGGGGCTGGGGAAATTCCAGGAGACAGGGTGAGTCAGCACAGGGCGGAATAGAGAGATCTGCATCTAGATGGGTGGGAGGAGTTGCACCTGGGACCTGAATAGGGCTGTGCCTTCCCTCCACAATGCTGGCTCCACCTCCTGTGGTGTGTCTTCTGTCTCTGCCCTGCACTCTGAAAGGAAAGAAGGAGTCTTGTCAACAAAGTGCTCCAGGACTGACCAGAATTGATTTGGACTAAGCAAAGGCCTCTCTGCCTTCGGAGAACAAAGAGAAACTGGATATAAATATTGGGACCCAAACTCAAGAACTTTAGATCACTTTGGGAAACAAGACGAAACCTTTGCTGAGGAGCAGAACCAGAAGAAACTGAGGAGAGACTATCCCTAAGCTTAAGGGACTGGCCTGCAGTGGTTGCCTGACTGCCAAAGAAATGAGAAAGGACTTTGTGTGCACTTTATTCAACTTGTGAAGGATCTGCAAGGGCTTGGAAAAAAGCTTGCCCCCTGCTGAAGTCTCAGGGACAACAGATTTCACCCACCAGCTCCCCAAGAGTTCTTTGGAAGTGGCTGCTGTTTTGCGAGGCTTTCTGAGGGACTGCGTGTCACAAGGAGCTGGAAGCGCGACTCACAAACAAGAAGCGTGTCGCCAAACTGCCGCTGCCGCTTCACAACACGAAGCGCCTCGCATCGCCGGAGAAGAGGATCGACGTCGCATCAGATGCCGCCGCATCACCGGGAAGCGTGACGAAGAAGAATCGTTGAGTCATCGCAGGTCCACCGAAGTGCCTCGCAACGCCAGAGAAGAGGATCGACGTAGCATCAGACGCCGCCACATCTCCGGGAAGTGTGTCGCAGGGCCTGTCGCGGCTCATCGCCGAAGAAGAGGATCAACGTCGCATCAGATGCCGCCGCATCACCAGGAAGAGTGTCGCAGGGTCTGCCGCGGCTCGCATCGTTGTGGAAGCAACTCGCATCGCCAGGGGAGAGGATCGACGTTGCAACAGATGCCGCCGCATCACTGGGAAGCGTGTGCAGGGCCTGTCGCGGCTCGCAATGTGAGGAAACATCTCGCATCGCCGGAGAAGAGAATCGACGTCGCATCAGCCGCCAACGCATCACCGCGAAGCGTCTCGCATCAAGAAGAAAGCGCTATCTTTGTTTCTTTGCACCGGATCTTCAACGCATCACCGTCCTTGCAACACTTTCGTTGCCCTGCGTGTCGCATCTTAAGGTACATTGAACTCTGAGTGTCGCATTTACCATCTTAAGAGAACTAAGCCAAGTCTACCATTTTAAAGTACAGTATTGTCGTTTGTGGTCTTGTGATAAGTCTATATAAAGAATACTTATTTTTGATATAAAACTGGTGTGGTGTCCATCTGTAGTGTTGTCACTTGATTACTGTATGTGTTCACAAATGCTTTGCACACTGCCTCTGAGATAAGCCTGCCTGCTCGTGCCAAGCTACCAAGGGGGTGAGCAGGGGTTATTTTAGGAGTGTACCCCCTTACCCTGACTAGACGCAAGGGTCCCTATTTGTCACAGATACCTACCTATGCCAACTAGAGACCCCCAAATCTAACAGCCTGCAGCATTGATTGTGGCACCTACTTTCGTAGTACTTTAAACATGTCTCAAACCTGCCATTGCAGCCTGTGTGTGCAGTTTTAAAATGCCATTTGACCTGGCAAAATAAAACGTTTGCCAGGCATAAACCTTCCTTTTGTATACATATAAGTCACCACTAGGGTAGGCTTTGGACAGCCCAGAGGGCAGGGTGCAGTATATTAGCATAGTTGGACATGAACTTCTATGTTTTACATGTCCTGGTAGTGAAAAACCCTTAAATTCATTTTTCACTTCTTCAAGGAATACCACCCCAATAGGATAATATTGGAATTATCTTATAACATTTAATAAGCCGTCATTTCTAAATGGGAGCAGGTAACCAGTTCATGTTTGGTGTCTTTGGAAATGCAATGAAAAATCCTAACTTATGGTAAAGTCGGATTTTAATTTACAGTTTTGAAAATGCCACTTTTAGAAAGTTGCAAAATGAACAATTGATGGACGCATTACTGAACAATGTCAAACACTCACCCCCCAGTACAGAGATCTGGGCCTAAATTCATTGTTTTTTTCGCATCCATGCCACCCCAGTTTGGACCGAGCCATACGCCTGACCCTGCTCCCCATGAGGCCAGTCCACCCCAAACTGCCAAGACAGGTCCTCCCAGCACCAGAAACAAGCATCCTAGGACTATTTTCAGGGTATCACCCCATATCAGCCAGGATAGCTTGAATCCAGTGCCATGGAAGGCACGGGAACCACATCTGGGCATATCCGTCCCACTCGGTGTGACAAATTCAAACAGAACAATTGATGGGCGGAGTGCTGAACAATGTCAAACACTCACCCCTAGTACAGTGATCTGGGGCTGAATCCATTGTTTTTTTGCTCACCACGTCATCCCAGTTTGGACCCAACAATATGCAAGGTTTTGTACAGCACAGATCCTGAACTCATGCTTCTCCTATATGCAATAATGAAGAAAAAGGAGGGAAAGTGAAATAAAACAACTGCCTAGGATCACACAGTTTGGAAAAGTGGAGAAGCCGGGATTAATCCCAGGTTTTCTGGTATCACATTGTGCAATTCAGCCACTAGATGTATATGCTTTGCTTCCCCTATCATACAGCCTATATACAACTCTCCTCAACCCCCCACATGCCCCCTTCATGACCGCCACGTGCAGCCCTTGGTCACATCACAAACAAAAGTTTGTGGTCCCTGAAAAAGTTTTGCGAGTACCCACGGTGTAGAGTTTCCAAAGGCAGCGCCAGCCTGGATGTCACTGTCGGAGACATGATGAGATGATATCTCACAATGGGGCAATTCATCACTCTCCATAACCAATGAAGATACCCTCCTCTACTAGATGTGATCAACCTAGTACTTCATTAAATCTATAATAGAAATGAAAGGTCAAAAGACTGACCACTTTCTGAAGAAATTAGTGCCTTTTATTGAAGTTTAAATAACACATATGAAGGCCAACAGGTGTTTCACAACTACCATGTTGCTTCATCAGGGCCAGAATTCCTTCATGTGTCAATCCATTCATATGGAATTTGTATCAAGATCCTGATTATGACACCGTGGATGGATGTTAGCTAGCACTATGCCATTAGACCACTACAAGGACTAAAGAAAATGTAATTTCTTTACTGGGTTTGCAACATATTTCATGTCTTCTCTGAAGCGTCATACAATATTACTTGGACACCAAGCAGACTGCATAAGTTGGGTTTATTTCGAGTGAAGAGTGCTGAAGCTCCTTGATAGAGCCTGGCAGTCTACCACATCTTCTTTTCCAACGTGATCAGGGCAAATCCTTTTGTTTTGAGATCTCTCACAAATTATCAGAGATCCTTGATAGGAAGATTGAACTATTTTTTCCAATCATTGCTCTTGGGGCACTTGTAATGACATTTGTTACAATCAAAAAGAGTGAAAACAAACAAGTTACTTACCTTTGGTAACACGATTTATGGTGGATACTCTATCTAACCACAGGTTTCTCACCTTATGAATACCCTCAGGCACCAGACTGGATCTAGAGATTTTTCTCAGCCATTCCCTTGTGCGCTGGTAGATCATGTGCTGTGGGTCCGCATCAGGTCTGTACCGCCTTGAAGAGACATGGGAGCCACACTTAACCGCCACCCCTGCGTATCCATGTCAGTTTCTTTCTGATATCTGTCCATGCTGCTGGAAGCAAAGCCTTGCATGAATCAGATATGACAGTGTGCAGATCTCTAATTGGGACCTTTGTAGATGTAGAAATAGTCTATTCCACAGAACAGGAAGGAGGGAGGGTCGTTGGGAAATCTGGGGTTCGATATTCACCAGAAAAAGCATTACCGAAGGTATGTACCTTGTTCTTCTGATGGATATTTCTAACTGCAGATTTCACACCTTATGACTAGATACCAAAGTCTTACCTTACCAGGTGGTGGGTCTGCAGAACAGCTCAGGTCATAACTCCTGCAGGAGCAAATTGTCCCTCCTGCTGGACCTGGTTATTCAGACACTAGAGCTTTGTGAACTAACGCTCTCGAAGCACTCTGGCAGATGTCTAAGTCAGGTACTCTATGTGTCAAGGCTCTGGTGGAATCAGCCTGTAGACCTTTGGTAGGCTATTGTAAAGCAAATCCATAAATAGATGGTCCATTTCTGCACCGCTTTGCCCTTCTTTGTCCCAGACAATCCCACAAAGAGCTGATCATCCACACAATGGCCCTTGGTGTGATCAATTTAAAAGCTCTAGGCTTTCTTTGGGTCCAA